>NC_057863.1:353792210-354392210 GCF_019393635.1 Dromiciops gliroides
TGTTTTTAGCTCCTCTGAGGTGTGTGTTCTGTAAATATGAGGTATTAATAGCCACAGTCAGCAATGAAACAAAACTGAATTGAACTGCAGTCGTGTTCCGGGAAAGAAACACAAACAACCGTAAAACACGAAGCTCATATGTGATCCATCTTATTGACCCTTTTTTAAAAAAAGGCAACCTTCGTCTCTGGTAGTACAAACCTACGGCTCAGCTTCGGGACAAAAGTGAAAAAAGACCCAGACGACGATTTGATTTGTTTTGAACTTTTAATTTCCCATCTAATTGGTAGGATTAAAAGCACATCTGGCAAGGGCCATGCCAGAATGTTTTGTTTGCAGGGGAGTGGAAATCCAGGAAAGGAAACCCTCTTAGAGGGAAGGCTTCAGAGAGGGGGTGATGCCAACTTGGGGTACCCCTCTAGGAGGTCCGGACCAGGATAGTGTTGCAATGTGACCGAATGCACTGTGCCAAATGTCTTACAGACCTGTGGTTAGACATAGGGCTTTTTCTGTTTTCTGTCTCTTCTTGGTTCTTGGATCAGTAGAAGCTTTTGCTGTAATGTCCCTAGAGAAAAGCAGCTGAGCATGCTTCTAGAGGGCACCCATTGTCTCCCTACCTAGGCCTTTGCTATGCAAAGGAAGCAGCTTTGAGGAATGCTCATGATCACACCCCTGTACTGCTGTAGCATTAGCAATTTCAAGTGTGGGACTACCCTTGTACGTGTTCTCCACTGGCTCCTGTTCCCCCTGGGGCATCTTCTAGGTAGGAGGTGGAGGAGACCAGATGTTTAACTCTTCTATGCTCATGAATGCTGCAGTACAAATGCAGTTTCCACTCAATCCACAGGCAAGTCATTCTCATAAGCACTAATAGGACTTACAGATGTGCTGCAAGCTGAGAATATGATGCTGAACTCCCTAATGGAATTTTTTGTAATTATCTGTTGCACAAGGGATCCTATATAAACCTACTCTGGATGGAATTTGTATTTTATTTTATTTCTAAGCCTCAAGTAGGCTTACTTTTTAAAAATACTCAGCCCCCGAGTCTCCTGGAAAATTGTTGCCACTAAGCTATCCTATTGTCCTTCACTTCTGCTAGTGGTCCTGGTCCCACATGGAAAACTCATCATTGAGCTGAGGCTGTTTCTCACTATGTGCATACAGGTAACTTGAAAAACATCTGGCAGTTCTGCTACTTCAGGTTCATTTACAAAATATATTGAAAATAGTTTTGGGAGTTGGAGGTTTGAAATACAGCCCCCCTTGGTTACAAAGGGATGGACTAGATGAACTCCAGGGGTCCCTGCCAGCCTCACAATTCTAGCATTCTATTAACAAAGGCAGGATTGATGACCTCAACTAAACAAGCTGAGAAAATCCCCATGATGCCAGGACATTACGCAGAGTTTCCAAGGGCTCAAGCCATTGCTGTTCCCACCACCTCATCCTAGGAAAGTACAAAAAGTGCAGGTTACCCTGAAGATTGCAGAACAAAAGGCTCTACCGCCTTGGGTGGTGGTGGGGCAACCCACCCTATCTCTGGGGAGAGCATGCAGCATGGATATCAACAGAAAAATTCAGGTCGATAGAAATGAGTTAGACTTTGATGTAGTTCCCTCAGGCCTCTGTTTCTGGAAGGAGAGAGTGATGGGGCTTTTACTTTAATTACTTGGACCCACAGAATGAACCGTTACCTTCTTGCAGGGGCAGCAATCCATTAGTGAGCCGCTGAATTTACAATGAGACAGTGAGACATCATTTACAGTGACGAAGCTTCCTCACAGCTCGGGCCATGAGGCTCTGGGTGCCTCTCTCTGTGGTCTGATTTCCTGGGTGAAGGGCAAGATTCTTGATTTTATGTCCTCTCTAACCTTCAAACAGAAGGTGAACTGATAAAGTAAGAGATCTAAAAACGAAATAATCCATATCTCATTACATTGCCCTCACCACGGCCCCTAACCCCTCCTCTTACCCTTCACCCTTCACCAGAAACCATCTATTCTTTCACCAGGGGAATGTCTCCCTGAGAGGGACCATGGGATCAAGACAGGCTAGTACCTGTGCCCAAAGAAAGACTGTAATAAAACACATATAACATAAGGAGACTAGACTCAGGACTATTTGATTGGAAGGATCAGGATTTATAGAGTCTCCTCCTCCCTTTTTGCTTCCCTCCTTGAACTTGTTACTTTAATAACTGACTAAGGTATTAGAGTATTGCTTTTTCTACTGATTAGGGACTGGGAAAGTGTGGACAGGGAATAGTATTGTGGCTTTTTTGAATTGTTACTAGTAATGTTGGTGCTCTGACTCCAGTTCCCTTCATCAGTGTCTGAGATGACCAGAGATAGGGTGGGTTGATAATACTACTTTATTTTGAAAGATTTTCTCACAAAGGATATATACTAGCTGCATTTCATGTATATAAAGGCCAGAAGAAGAAAAAAAGGGGGCTCTTTTGCATGAACAAAATTAGGATAAGGAAAGAAGTGGTCAACTGAGAAAAATATTGTCCTTGTATCAAATATTTCTAAGAGTATGAAAGCTAGGCTATATAGGCAATTAACAGAAATAAAAACTTAAGAGAACAAAATCCATGCCTCAGTAGATAAGTAGTTAAAAGATATGGAAAAATGTTTCTCACAAGAGTACAGACTATTAACAACCATATAAAAGAATGCTTCAAGTCACTTATAATAAGAAAAATACAAATCAAAACTCTGAAGGAAATCGTTGATGTTGGATAGGTTGTGGAAACGCATGAGTTAGGGATAGTCCAGTGCTGCAATGTGGAATTTTGCAAAGGAAGTGACCAAAATGTCACTTTGACCCAGACACTCCATCGTTAGGCATATCCCTCAAGGAGGTCAATGATGGGAAAAAAGAGCAAGGTACTCTATACCCCCAAACATGGATAGTAGCACTTTTTGTAGTGGCTAAGAACAGGAAACAAAATAGATGTTCACTGATTGGGGAATGCCTAAATTAAGTTATAGTCTATGAATATAATAACATATTACTATTATAAGAAATGGAGAATTCGATGAATATAGAGAAGCATGGGAAGACTGAATGTGAACGAATATAAAGTGAAGTAAGCAGAACCAGGACAACATGTTCATTATGACTACAACAATGTAAATGACAACATAACAATTGAAACCCAATACGACAATGATTAAGCTTGGCTCTCAAGGAAAGATATGAAAAGGCACCCACTTCCCATCCTTGCAGAGGAGGGGGACTATGGGTGTGGAACATTAATATTAATGCACTAATATTACTAATCTCTGATGTGTTGTTTAGTTTTGCTGAACTATTTCCCCCACCCCTTTTTTATTCATTACAAGGTATAGCTCTGTAAGGGGGGAAAGATATACACTGGCCCATACAGATGCGATATATGTGTGTATATATATACATATATATATATATATATATACACACACACACACACATATAAAATCTATCAATACAATTTATTTTTTGAAAGAGGAAATGGGCTTATAATTTAACAAAAGAAATTTACAAAAGGGGCAAAGAACTCAATAATGGAATGATTTAATCAAGTACATTATGATATACCCATGTTAGGGAGTTATTCTTTCACAAACCTAATTGCAGAAAAGGGGCTAGATAATGAATGAAGTGTTAAATCCATCTCCTATTATCATAATTTTAAAAGAGGAAGGATTCTTTTCTCCTTGGGATAACTTAAATGTGGTCCCACTTGAAGGCTGTCTCTTCCCCTCACCTTTGGCATTCATCATGTCTGCTACTACCAAAGATACTGTCCAAAAAAAATGGAAGAATGTTGTTCTTTTTGAGAGTAGATACCTTGTTTTTAATTAAATGAACTGGACATATGATTTCACTGGCATAGGAAAATCCTAGGGAGGAAACTTCTTCAGCCAATACAGGTTGTCACCTGCTTTGTACCATTGAGAGGTGCTTCTACAAGTGACTTGCCCAGGGACACATAGTTAGTGTGTGTCAGAGGAAGGACTTAAACCCACATCTTCCTGATTCTGAGATCAACTCTCTATCCACTGTACTATGTTACTCATTATTTTGTTAAATATTAGAAGTAAATTATTAATTTATGATAGAAACAAAAATAGTCTGTCATTAATAATCTTAATAAATTAATTAATCATAACAATGGTTTTTTTAAACCAAAGCACAGTATGTAGACTATCTCAATGGAACATCCATAGTCTACAAGACTATTCTTTAAGAATGTCCAGAGTATATAATACCCAAATTATAGGAAATGGTATTCCCAAAACACCAACAGGACTCCCTTTTTATCATTAAGTCAATCTAGGGCAAGGTCAGATCTGTGTCTTACTCTGGGTATAGGTAGGATAAGCCAAAGGAGCCTATGGATTCTGACTATGGATGATGCACATGTCAGGTCATAGTCATCTGTAGGGCTTGAGGGGGCTGATCATGGTATACTGCGTCAGTACCTTCTTATCTTCCTTGGTCAATGGGCAAAGGAGAGAGAGGTTCAATGTCTTTTTTACCGAGACTGAAACAAATCTTTGGGAGCAGCTCCATGCAAGCAGCTTTAGGATTTTCCTCTTCTTCCATGAGGGAGACCAAGATAAAAGCATCTAGAGCATATATGGCTTATGTCAGCAATGGGAGAGACATTGGCAGGAAAATCCCTTTGGGGATTTTTTCCCACCATGTAAGAACAAGTTTGGCACCAAGTAGCCACAGGCAGTTGCCCCGGAAGCAGGTGAAACATTGAGACAGAACTGGGGTGAGGGCAGGCAAGCTTTTTGTGTGTCTTTCTTTGGATTTGTCTAGTCCTTTCTGGAGTTTTGGATGTTTTGTTAGATTAAAAAGGAAGTGACATTTATGAAGGAAGAGGAATCATCCTCCACCCTCCTTCCATTTTTATAAAGGAACGGAGGAAATTTTTGATGAGTGTGATGTACCTAAGCTGTTTAAAAGAGTTTGATTTTCTATCTTGGATTTTTTTTTATCTTCTTGTTGACAAAACTGATTGTGTTCTGCCAGGGGTGTCCACAAACCCTTTCAGAACAATACCGCCCTCATATTCTTCAGCAGAATTAGGCTGGTAAACTCAGGGCTCTTTTGACTATTGGCAAGAGAGCATCTTGGCAGGTTGTACCCAATAAATCACAGAAATGGAGATTTCTCCTTGAAAAACAGGGGTGCATTTTTTATCTAGCATGTACAGTTTTAAAATGTAGCTCACAGAATTCCCAACAAACAAGTATACCCATGCTGAAAAAGGTACCCTGGGTTCAAGGTATTCTTTTAATTCATCAGTCAAAAACCATAGCTCATTCCTCCCTCCCTCTGCCCTAATGTGTTTATTTTCAACATTCAGCCAAAATATATAATTTTGTTGTTATCACTCTCATCTCAGACTTATTCGATGCTTTGTGATCCCATTTGGGGTTTTCTTGGCAGAGATACTGGAGTGATTTGCCATTTCCTTCTCCAGTTCATTTTATATATGAGGAAACTAAGGCAAAAAGGGTTAAGTGACTTGCCCAGGGTCACACATCTAGTAAGTGTCTGAGGCAAAATTTGAACTCAGTTCTTCCTGACTCAAGGCCCAGCACTCTATGCACTATGCCACCTAATTGCCCAAAGTATGTAATTAGTTCAAAGTAAAAACATATAATGAAATAACATAGAAAAATAGCAGTAGAGCACCCCTCCCATAAATTTGGGGCATACTCGCCTATAAATACACATATCATTACTGGGAAGAGTGAACTCACATAGGAAAGTAAATGAAAGTCAAAGCTCCCTGGGTCCAAGCTCTTTGGAAAACAGTTCTGAAGCCTGCAAACATTTAATCTGTCTTTAACTTACTGCCAACTAGAGGGCAGCTGGGTGGTACAGTGGATAAAGCACCAGCCCTGGATTCAGGAGGACCTGAGTTCAAATCCGGCCTCAGACACTTGACACTTACTAACTGTGTGACCCTGGGCAAGTCACTTAACTCTCACTGCCTGGCCAAAAAACAAACAAACAAAAAAAACCCAAAACAAAACAAACTTACTTCCAACTCACCAAAAGAAAAGTCTCTATCCAAAGCTTCTATCTCACATAGTGTTAGAACTAAGTCTCTTTATACCTATCAACTCCTATTTGCCAACCTGCACCCCTTCAAAATCATTTTAAGGGTTGCCTTTCAATATACCACCAAGAGGTCTTTGAAATTGAGGTCCTACAGTTTTCCTTAGCCCAAGATCCTTCGTATCTCTTATGCAACTACCAGGTTAAAATGAAGAGAAAACATGGCCCAGTAGATTCTGGAACAGACTGATAAAGCAGGGTCTAAGAAGTCAACTTCCATCTCAACCTCCTTTTTCTTATAGTCCTAAGTAAGTGGCTTGAATTTCTTTATCAGGCACAAGGTTATAACTAAGGAAGGTGGGTTAATTGTTTTTTTCGGGGGGAGCCTTGAAGAAAGATAAACAACTGACTTCACTAACTTTGCTGAGTCAACTGCTGATAGTTTCATAGTTGGATCCAATTCAACAAATATTTGCTGATTACTATTGCCATTATCATCACCAACAGCATAGCACATACTTATAATTTTAAGGTTTGTGAAGTGCTTATAAATCTTATTTAATCCTCACAACAGTTCTATGAGGTAGGTGCTATTAATATAATACCTATTTTTATACCTGATAAAAGCGAATCTTTTAAAATCACAAATACTAAATGACTTGCCCAGAGTCACATAGCTGATAAGTACCTGAGGCAAAATTTGAACCTGTATCTAGGGAGAATAATATCAATTGGCTCAGTGTTATATCTAGGAGAGAGAATTATAGAATTGATTAAAATCTGAGGTGCTAATTAAAAATGGGAAGTGATCTATTTGATTTGTAAGTGGCACCATCAAACAAAATTGACTAAGTCCTCTTTCTCCATTCAGATATTAGGACCTGATTCTAGGTTTGGGGAGATAGAAATGGTCCTTCACCTGAAGAGAAGTTTAATTTGACAGAGAAAGGTCAAATGACCATACCTGTCAGCATATTTAGAATGATCAAATGTGAGAGATAGCAAGGACCCTAGTAATCATTTGCAGAGGAGGAATGAAGGCCCAGAAAAGGTAAGCAACTTGTTCAAAGTCATCTAATGAATCTGTGGCAGAGCCAGGGCTAGAAGTCAGGTCCTCTGATTTGACTAAGTATTATTTTAATTTACTCTACGATGTCAAATAAATGCATATACAAAAGCATATATACACCCAGGTGCCCAATTCAATTTAGCAAATATCTTTTATTAAGTAATTACTCTACACATCAGAAATGTGGTGAGAAAGTCAAATGTGATTTTAGGCTGCATGTACTGAGCTGTAGTGTTCAGAGGAAGGGAGGTGATTATCCCACTGTATTCTGATTTTTTTTTTTTTTTGGTGAGGCAATTGGGGTTAAGTGACTTGCCCAGGATCACACAGCTAGTAAGTGTTAAGTGTCTGCGGCCAGATTTGAACTCAGGTACTCCTGACTCCAGGGACTGTGCTCTATCTACTGTGACACCTAGTTGCCCGTATTCTGCTTTTTTCAAGCCACAGCTACAGGATTGTGGTTAGTTTGGAGTATGATATTTGAGGAAAGACATTAACAAACCAGAAGAGGAGAACCAGGATGGCAAGGGGGACTTAGAGCCAATGTCTATGGGGATCTGTTGAAAGAACTAGAAATGTTTAGCTGGGAGAAAAGAAGACTATGAGTAGCAGGGGTATTATGATTACTGTCAAATTTCTGAAGGATGCTCATGGAGTTACCTATTTTATTTGACCCTGGAACGTAGAACTAGAAATGGTATATGGAAGTTCCTCAATTTCAAGCTCTTTGAGAATGGAACCTGTGTTGTTTTTCATATTTTGCCTTTGTCATGATGGGGAAGTGTATTGGTTTGATTTGTGATCTGCCTAAATATATATACATATATATTTTTTTTGGCTAGGAAATACTTTGTATGGCTATTTTCTCTTCTGTCTCATAAAAGGATGTAATATTTGCTGATATGTAGCCATTCTAGTTCAAAGGAATCCTTGAGTTTATCTAGGCCTACTCTCTCATTTTACAGATGAAGCAACTGAGGCCCAGAGAGGTTAAGTGAATTACCTAAGATCACATAGATGGTTAATAGCAGAACAGTCAATAGGCACCCAGCGCAGTATGTTTAATATAGTAGGCACTTAATAAGTTCTTGCTGATTTGAATTGAACCTGCAGATTCCTTATCTAACACCTTTATCAACTCTGCTGCCCAAGCCTATTAACAACCATATTTTTTATCCCCAAATCATCTAAATTCAATCTCTACTCATCTGATGTAATCTGACCCTTGAGTCAGCCTAACACAATAGGAATTGAGTCTTTGCTTGTTCTGGGATATGTTAAAAGGTCTCCAATTTGCTTTTTGGTCTCCCTCAGTGATGGGAATTCTAAGGAAACAGAAAACCCAGACCTTAAAAGAAGTCCGTTTGCAGTTTGATCAAGAAACTCCCACCATTTCAGGAATGCCATATGAGTTGACCCAATTATTTTGCTTATCCTCAAATGTTTTCCACTACTATTTCTGGTGGCCTGAGAACCTTCCCCTTTGCTAATTCTTCCAAATCTTTAAGAATACCACTTTTTTTTTTCTTCAAAGTCCCCTGTAAATATCTTTTTGTCCTAGGACAGGACAGCTTCTTTGAAGCAAGCTGGACAAATGCCCAGGAATGCCAAACCTTGAGATAGCGATCCCAGGGTTTCAAGCTATTACTGATCTTGGGAGATATGCAAAAAATATAGGTACCCCCACTCTCAAGAGGACAGTTTCTTTACTGCCTACTTGGAACAATCTCATCTGGCATTCTCCCTTTGCTTGGGTACCTACGTTCCTCTATAGTTTGAATAGTGACAGCTCAGTTTTGTGAAATATTCTCGGTGCCTACTTTGTAGAAAAAAAGGTTATTATATATGTGTTTATATACATATACTATATATACACATAAGCATGCAAGTACACATATAGGCATATGCACGTGTGTATGCACATACATGTACACTTACACATACATGTATACATTCATTGTGTGTGTATAACATGTTTGTATAGTGTGTGTGTGTATATATACATACACACACAAACATATATATGAGAGAATGAGGGGGGGAGGCAGCCCTCCGTTGCCACTGAAGACTCAGACTCATAGAGTCATTCTAAAACGTGGTCAGGCAGGGTTAATTTCTACAGAACGGTCCTTTCTCTGTGGATGGGACCAATGTATCCTCCATCTTTCTAACTAGAAGATTTTTTTACTACCTGGGTAGAACTCTGGTCATTCATTTGATACTTCACTGCTTGCTTCAACCTCATTACGTATAAATCAGGGGGTACAATGTCAGTAAAAGAAAGAAATGTAAGGGGAAAGGGGTGTTAGCTCACCTGGCCCTTACCTTAGGACTTCAGTGGAAAAATTCCCTTCATTTCCTATCAACTTTCCTCTCTATACCCACTCTCCAGTGTGAACTGCAACTCTAGAATAACCAAGCTAGACAGACCCTTTAGGGAGGTTTTCTTGTGACCTCAGGGTAACTGCATGAGACTCGTCTAGTATCAACCCCCTCCATCTAGGGACTAGTGAGGCAAAAGTATCCCAGTTTGTCTAGGACACACCTAGCCATGAGATTCCAATTCTGGGATAGACAGGTTTCCCCAGCTCCCTGAGAAAGGAGCAAAGCTGTTGTCTCTTTTGCCGTACAACTAAGGAGGATTTTAGAAATTCTGATGCAGGAGATCTAGAAAAGAAAATATTGGCTATTACAGTATAAACATCTCCATCCTGAAAGAAAATGTTAATTTCACCTAAAATCAAATGTTGACACACAGAGGCTGAGGAAGGTGTGTCATATGGAAAAGCAGAGATCTCAGGCTCATGAGAAGGCACATTGCACTGTATTCTCTCAGTCCGAATACTGGCTGATTTAGAAACTGAACTGCTTTCACTTGAGGTTTTTTTTTTCTTCCTCTTCTAAATTTACAGTTTATGAATTGGCATATTATTCTTTTTAAAGGAGAACCCAGCAGTTTTAATCTCCTAGTGTCACCCTGCCCGGCAGGGGAACAAGTTACTTTGTGGTACATGGTGTCTGCTGGCAGCAGCAGGGTCCCCACATTGTCAAAGTTGGCAGGAATTCAGATACCTCCAACATCTGCCAGGGGACGTGGGATTCGGTTTGGAGAAGTGGGAGAGAGGAACCAGTCCAGGATAGGGACTGGGAGAGGGTGAGGTACCCAGATGGAAGGAGATTTGCAGCTGTAACCATTTCCCTCCCTTCCCTACCCCCACCTCCCACAAACACTCGATCTGTAAATTCTCCTTAATGTGCTCAGCACCCACATTTTAAAATTTAGAATTAAGGTCCCCACCTTCCCCCACCTACATACATACACACACTTTCACTTGTTAAGTTTGAAAGATGATATATACACACAGTTTGCCTTGCCAGTCAGCACGGTTAAGGCCAAGATTAATGTGGAAGGTTGGTGCAAGGATGCCGCAGAGAAGCGTGATCAGAATACGAGATGGAACGTAGGGGGAAAAGGCCAAGAAATATGTCTGTGCTTGGAGTTTACACAAGTCTCCTTAGCAACTTGTCTCTTTTTTTCTGTCAATGTTGTGTGTGTGTGTGTGTGTGTGTGTGTGTGTGTGTGTATGTATATATGTATGTGTGTATGTGTGTGTGTGTGTATGTGTGCCTGTGTATATTCCAAATCCTGAATGAGTAAAATGGGAGTTGAGTTTCTAAGAGTCCCTTCTTTCCCCTTCACTTGGGAGAAATTTGTAGTTTCAATTAGTTTAGCTTGTCTTTCTACCCGAGTGCCCCCCCCCCCCCCCCCCCCCGCCTTTTCTCTTCACCAACACAGCCTCCTCCAAACACCCCCGCCCCCTTTTAGGTCTCCATCGTTTGCATTGTGACTGTGGACAGTTGGTAGCTTTCCAGAAACTCACATCTCACCATGGGGAATGATAGTGCCTGCTTCTGATGGCCACAGCTGTGCAATTCTTTGGCACTGCCTAACTCCTTCCAGCATATATGTGTGTGTATGTGTGTGTGCACATATACGTGCATGCTTCTGCATTATAAAATGGGGCTGGGGGGGGGAGTTGCAGAGCCTCGATTTTCTCCTTCCCTGCCCCCCACCCCATTAAAAACCACACGTGCTCTATCATTGTGATTGGAATATGATTCTAAAACCCTTAGGAGAAACTGGCTTGTAGTGATCAGGTATGTTGGATTTTGTGTGTTACTGGGCTGACTCCATAGGAGCAAGGAATAGACACTCCAGTGGGTTTACCTCCAAATGCTATACCTTGAAATAACTCCAGGGAACATAGTTGCTGCCTTGCTTAAGCTCTTTTGAAATCTTGCTCTGCATGCTCAGTCTTCTCTCTCTCCCCCCCCCCCCCCTCTCTCTCTCTCTCTCTCTCTCTCTCTCTCTCTATCTCTCTCCCCCTCTCTCTCGTTCTCTCTCAGCTTTCCATAGAGAAAAAAGAAACCAAGCCAAAAAAAAATGTGAAGGCTTGATCTTGGCTTTTTTACAAACAGATGTTGCTTGTCATTCTGTTGTTAAGCAGGCATCAGATTGGAGCAAGCAGAAGCTTAGAGGGAACAACAGTAGAGTTTGAAAAAGTTGTTGGGGAGGGTCAAAAATGGGGGTTACTGAATAGGAAGGTTGTTTTTTCTTTCTTTCTGGGATTCCATTTTAATGGTGGCAGTCATTTTCATTTTTCTTTTTTTTCTTTTTTTTTAAAGAGGAGGTAGAAACTAGCTACTGAGGGCCCCCCAGCTTAGAAAAGCTGTTCTCATATGGGTGAAATGCCAGATAGAGAGTTTCCTGTTGGAAATTTTAAGGCATTTTCGGTAAGTGAATGTTTACCCTGGAATAAGGCAGGGATCCTTCTGTCTCTGCTGTAACTAGTTCTGGTGGATTTGTCCGTAGATTCTCTCTGTAAGTATCATTGTGGAGGTTACAGGCCTTTGTTGTCTCTCCAAGAACAATAATCACATTGTTATACAGTAAATCTTTTAATGAAAACACGATTCTTTCCATATTGTTGATCTTTTGTTTTGCTGCATGCAAGCTGATTCAATCCCTGATTCTTCCCCCCCCCCCCTTCCTTTGCTTTCTAAATTTAATTGTGGCATGCTTGGAGCAAACATGACCTTTGAACTGAAAGAGTTAAAGTGAGTTGGCAACCAAGCAGCATTTTAGCAGCCCTATCGGTTCATTTAAATGTAAGAAATCCACAGCCGTCTGAATTTTGAAATTTTGCGTCTCGTGCTTCCATTTTAAGATCAGGAGTTCATTTTTCCATTTTTCGTTTTTATGTGTATGTTTTAAAAGAAAATTCTTCCTTCATTAACACTTATCCTAGAGAGGGTCTCCTGTGAGTAGAATCATTATCTATCATTTAAAAGAGAAGAAAAATGTCCATTTTGTACAAATCTGCTCTTTTTAATACTGAAAGTAGGGTTCCTTAACAGCTACACACAAACAACTTGTCTACTGGTAAAGTCATTTTCTCCTTTGTTTCATCATTGGTGCCTGAATAAATTTGCCTCTAATTTACACTCTTCAGTTTTTAATGTGAGTGCTAGCTCCAAATCTGTGTGTGTGTGTATACATACATACATACATATATATATATGCATACATACATACATATATATATATGCATAAAGAACCAAAGCAGTGGCTTAAAAAAACACACAATCCAGTAAAAAATGCCCAAATAATCTAGGGATATCCCTTTCTGTTTTCTTATGTTTTATTCTGACCATCTCTTATTCTGTTTTGCTGTTTTTCATGTTACTATTGTCCAAAAGCCCTACAAACACTTGCATTTTTCATTTCATGTGAAAATATTTATTTTGGAGGAGAGGAAAAGAGAAGGCAGCAGGGAGAGATCATAAATGCCAATTTCTAATTTTCTTCTTGCCTGAAAGGAACATGAATGACATGGTATTGCTTCTCTCCCCACCCCACCCCCTCCACTACCACCCTCTCTCTTCTCTGGTCAGTCTTCTCTTCCTAAAGGAGAATTAATTCCCGATAAGTTAGCTGACTCCAGTGGCTGCAATCCCTGCGTTGCATGTTTGATAGACGCTTCCACACTGTGGTCTGGTCTCCTTGCGGCAATATTGCGTCAAAATAGGCTCGGTGTGATACATGGCACAGACGAATTGCTCTTGGGGAGCGGCAATGCTTAGATGTACCTCTTTTGTTTAGGTGACTGGATCTTTCCGCAAAAAAAAAAAAAAAAAATGAGGGTGGTGGAAGGCAAGAGAATATAGCTATCAGGAAAACTGGAAAGTCATAAGGAGACTAAATAGTAGTAGTTCCCTCTACTTGGTGATACTAGGGAAGATGTCAAATGTAAATTTGAGTTGTTCTGTTCCTTTTTCTCAAAAAAAAAAAAAAGTCCAGTTTAATTGTCCCCTTCCCCTTATCATAAAAGAGGTATGCCAAGATTCGGCACCTTAAAAAAAAGGGGGGGGGGAATGGAAATCTTTCTGTTGGTATCTCTTTCTGCTGACATCACAACGTGTTTGGCGTTCAAGTCCACGGTCGGGCAAAACTCAAATAATTTTTTTTTTCCCTTGCTAGCAGCTGCACAGTTAGTTTGCCTTTACATTACTAAAGGAACAATAAAGTGAAAGGCAAAACCGGCGTCTAAAACATGGCCAATGAAAGGAAGTTGGAATGGGAGCCAAGAATCCTGCTGTGGTGGAAGGAGTATAGACTCCATGAATCCACACATCCGGGATTTCGCTTCTTTTTAACAATCCCATCTGCAGAGAGAAATAATGACTCCTGAATCATTTCAGAGTCAAAAAGTTAAAGCGGGGGCTGGATGGTGCTACGCCGGCGTCCAGGTAATGACTCCCCAATTTATTATGCCTTAACGATTTTGCTTATGTAACTATCGATAAGTGACTTGATCCAGACACTGGGATTTGGGAGTAGTCTGGGCTCCTCACAATTCTTATTGATCTTTTCTTTGGCAAGATGGCTTACAAGGACCATCGGTAGCCGGAGAAATTCCAGGAAAAAAAAAAAAGAAAGGAAAGTCGTTGATTTTCAGGAGAGTCTATTATTTTTCTGTCATGCGGATAATATAATGCATGTTCACAATTTTTTTTTTCTTTTGGTAAATAAAATTCCCATTTCACCCTTTGGCATTCTTTCTTCGACCTCACACTGAGTTTTGGCTTTGCTTCTGTTTGAGTCTTATAAAAATTAGGTCTCCAAAAGAAATAAAAAGACTCTTGATTTATTTTTTAAAGTTTTTAAAAAAATGTTTTGTTTCCTAGCTCTGGGCGATTTTGAAGATCTTGGCCTAGCAGATGGCAGCGGGGGTTTAAAATGGAATTCGCACGAAGTTAACACCTTTTCAGGTAATGACATTTTCTTGTGATACCCCAGACCTTTAATTTCTGCAGGGATTATAATCTTTTGAGAGGACGTTCAATTTATTTTGTTCTAAATAATGATGGATTTTAAAATAAAAAATATGCGTTTGTAGTAGCGATCAGTTTTAAGAAAATTTGGAATCAATGCTAATCCTTCCCCCTTTATTATGTGAATGAAAATGAAAAGAGAGCTGGGGAGTGTGGCCATATTGTTGGTTTCTTAGAGCTGGTATGTGTTTCAAAATTTTATTTTTTCATCGTGATGATACTCTTGACCTCTACCCTGTATCAGGTGAGCTGAAAACAGTAGGCATATGACACACCGCCTACCAACCATGGGGGTAGCTTTGGTTATCTATGAAAGCGTCCTAATTTCAAAAGTATTAGTATCAGAGATTGGTTCCCACCACCACCCTGAACGTCTTCCATGTACTTGGAACTCCTGAGGAATAGGCCTCATGTAAATAACAATGATATAATTAATATTTTATTTCAGCCCTAGATCATTTGTCAGCTCTAGTGGTCTGTATTAGAGCTCAGTTCTTGTAATGTAGGTGTTTTCTCTCTTGGCAATATTAGAAAATTTTGAACCACCTATACATTTTTGAGATCTAAAAATATTTGTTTGGTAATTTTTTCTTCATACTTGTCTGCCTTTCTTTCTTTTCCCCCCCATCACTGTTGAGGACCATTGGCTCAGGTTTTCAAAAGCAATCTGGAATTTCAATCTTAGAGAAAAATCACGGGTGCTTTTAAGATTGAAGGGGGGGGAACCGCCGTGCTCCTCCTTGAATTAGGACCTTTATTTCTTGTTCGGTCCCAAAGAAGGCTCCTTGATACAACTATAAAATCAGAATTAAAAAATATGTCCCAACCTCTCATCTCTGCTTACGTTGGTCTGTTTGTATATTTAATTTTTCAGCCACCTGTATTTCTTTCACGTATCTTTTCTTTTTGTAAATTAAAAATTGTCACTATGAGAATCTAGTGCAATAATTGTTGGGAATTAATAACGTTCTTCAGTCTCTGTTAATTTTCTTAGAAAGGCAGAGAGTTGCCCCCAATAAACATACCCACTGAACTCCCTTTAGTGTTCTTCGCAGAGAACAGAGCTGCCTGTGCAGATTTATGGAGGTGTGCCTATGCAGTGACTGACTGCTTCTTTGACACATCCCATCTCATCACAGGGAATCTATTATAACTTTTTAACAAACATAATAATCAAAATGTGTTCTTACCATTCTCCCCCATGGGAGTATGTGAACATCATATTAAATTTTCCTTAGAGTGTTGATACTTATGGGTTTACCTAGTTATTCTTTAAGATACCCATGGCTACATGTTTGAAAATACTTTATTCCCCCCTTTCTCTATTATAAAGATTAAGAGTAGAGGCTTCTAGTATCAGGGAAGTGACATGGTACAAGGCCATCAAAATATTTGTGACTAAGGGGATTTTTGACAATAAAGATAGATTAAGAAAAAATCATTCTGAGAAGAGATGGATGGGTCCTAACCTTTGTGAGAAAGAGTACAATATTACTATGCTAATATGGCATACCATTGTTTATTAAAAAATGAAAATCAAGTTAAAAAGCCAAACCCAACTTTTTATTTATGGCTGCAGATCTCTCATAACAGGCTATAGGCATGATGTTTGCTTTTGGTTGGTAAATAAACAGATAATGTGAAATTTAAGAATTGTAGCACCTGAGTTCCCAATCATTCTTATTCCTATCCCATTGTTCTCAGCTTTAAGGTACTTCTATCATGGCCTGCCCTGTTCTAGGAACAATTCCCAAGTGAGGATGTTTTATCCTTTCCCTGGTATCATTAGATCTTAATTTTATCTCTCAGACCTTTGGATAAGGATGCTCTTGTGTCTGTCTGGGAAAACAAAACAAAACAAACAAAAAACCCCAGATCATCTTCTTGGAGCTAATGTCCACTGGCCTGGTTAGTAAGGAATAGAGGGATTTATACTTTTCTATGCTCCACAGAGAGTGGGTACTCTGTTCTCACCCATGTGATGCAGAAATGCTATTGACTTCTCTTTGGATGAGTATGAGAGAAATAACATAGTTATTATTATCTTCTCATCTGTTTAATGGAGTTGAGATAGAAACATTATTATTACAATTATTAATAGCTTCTCGTATTTCTATAGCATTTTATTGTTTACATAGCAGTTTGTTAAGGATAATCATATAAATAGGATAGTACGAGTATTATTATTCCCCATTTTACAAGTGGGTACTCTGAGGTTTAGAGAGCTTAAGTGACTTACCTATGGTCAAATGGCTATGATGTGATGGGTTTTAAACCAAGAACCAGATTTGAAACTGGATGATCCCAGGCCTTCTTGGCTCTAATCCACATTCTACCTATTGCCCTGTGGCTCTCTCTATATAAGAAGTACAAATCACAGTTGCACAAATAAGAACTTTTTTTTTTTAAGCAAGGGCCTTGAGAATCAAAGTTCTCACTACTTGGAGGATTCCTGAGTAATAATATAGACTTTGTCTTAGATGGAATTATAGAAAACCTGTCTCCTTGCTTTGTTCAAATGGGAGAGCTATTTTTTTCTGGTGTGACTTATAATCATTCCTATTTAGAATGATGATTCTTTTCTGGAAAAAACAACAACACTTTGTCCTATTCTTTATGTGTGTATTTTATTTCCGACTCTTTATTGAGCTTTCAGATGCAAACAAGAGGGGAGAGAATTCACTATTTTTTCTTGTAATTAGCTATAACTTAAAAAAGTCAAAATCTATCTCCTTTCTTCCTCTCTCCCCCTCTCTCCCCCTTCACACACACACACACACACACACACACACACACACACACACACACACCTCCTACAAGCCAAAGAATTTTCTTGACTCTGCTGATTTGCCCTATTAATATTGCTGTTCACTCAGTGTAGGTTATAGACTGGTCGACTGGTTCTGCCACTTATATTAACAAGAAAATAATGTGGTTTCCGCTCAGGGCACACTTAGTTTTGTATGTTTTTAGGTTGGGGACTGACTTAAGGGAGGGAGAAGCCTTAGGGAGAGGCTGGGGGAACTTAGAGAGAAGAAACTCCTTTATTTCTACCCCTCTCTGAGCAAGGCTGAAGCTGTCCTTTTCTGGCTGGGGATAGAATGGCGAAATCTGCTGCTGGACTAACGGCTTTGATATTTCATTTGCAGACGTATCAGACCCCCAAACAAGAGAAGATTCTGGGGCCTGTTGCCACAAACCCGTAGATCCGAACTTGTGGTGATATTCCACACAAGCTTGTGTCTATAGGTATGTGTCTGTCAGGCAATCTCACAAACCAGGGGCCTGTTCTATATATGGTACTTCATAGCCATTGACATGTTTCTGTATATCTCTGCCCCCACCCCCAAATCTAGACAAGAGGTGGCTATTTTGTTCAGAGATGGTCCATTCTTCCCTCTTTTGTGGCTCATGTTGTAATGTTTTTCTGCCACACAGGCCTCTGGGTGAGGCTGTGGGCATTTGTGTTTGCAAGTAACCCCAGACTTGATGGGGTTTGGATACCCGGCAATTGACAGGCAAGGACCAGATATGCAAACCTGGTTTTGTTTTGCTTTCCTAAAGACTGATTAATTACCGTTAGCAAAGTTGTGGTTTTCTCTGGAAGGTGACAAAGACATGTTTAGAGAACAAGTATTCCAGTCGTTTTGGCGGCACTGTCTGGCAAGTCTTGCTTTGCCCTATTGTTCCCCAAGTGCAGTTGGAGGGCAGCAGAGGAAGGCAAGTACGCTGAGCTCTGGGAATATTTGGAAAAATCTTCATAAGTAGAGTGATTGGGGGAGAGAGTCTACCTTTGCTTTCACCACTTTGGCAAATTACTAGCTTATGCAAAAAGAAATATTTATATAAAAGGAAGAAGAGATGTAGGGCAGAGGTGTGTGTGTGTGGAAAACAAAAACTACCTGCTTAGATCTAATTTTGTGTCTGGTCAGACCAATTTTATTTATCCTCTTTCTGTCTTAAAAAAAAAAAAAGAATGAGTGTGATTCTCTCCTCCTCCCCCCCCCCCATCTCTCTACCCCAGTCACTCCTCCTTGCCTCTTAAATGTCACCATTGTGACAGGATTGGAAAGAGCAAATGATTATAGATCAAAGTAAACATGGCTAAACAAGGGCACTTCCAACTTTAGGGGCTGAGCTGTCCCGTAAAATAGCACCTAGGGTGAAAGTGGATCAGACTGGGTGCCTTTAAACCCTTAACCACTCAAGGCTCAGGAATTCTTATAATATTTTCAAAAATCTTCCCGCCTCCTCCAACTGAACAACTCCAGATAAAATCAGCTGCCCAACTGGAAAAAAAAAAAAAAGTAAGTTTGAATTTCAGATGGGTGTATTTTATTTAGTCTGTGTAGTCTCCTCTCAACCTCCATGCAATCCTGGGTTGGCTCTCTCCAGGTTTTGAGAAGTATGAAAATGAAATGCATTACTAGTTGAGCTAGGGATGGCTCTTTCTGAGGTACAGACACTGAATGTAAGATGGCAGGTAAGGATCTACAAATGGTAGGCCCAGGGGACATTCTTGTTATGCATTTCCTTGGAGCTCATTCCACATAGCTTCAAGAAGTCTTGGCTTATGTATCTGAAGTATCTCTAGGTTTGCCAAGACATTGTTGTTGCATTCAGGATCTATGTGACACTGCATCAGGAAAGGAAGATTTCTCTGCTTCGGATGCGTCAAGTATATTGTTTGGCCTCCAGCTTACATATACCAATTAATCTACCAGGTTGATTTCACAAGCATTTTTTGAAGGGGTTACCCTTGGATAGGTGAACAATCAATAACTTAAAACCATCACACACCCCTGCCCTGCAAATAGCTTAATCTTGGTAAGGGGTACTCTGGTCCTCACCTCATAGACTTGCTACTTCGTGTATTAAAAACCAAAAACAACCAACCAAACAACAACAAGGACGACAAAACACAGTAGCAAGTCTGGAATATCTAAAGAAAAAAAGGCTTTGAAACCACCACGGCTATGAACTAGGACTTTTCCCACGTTTCAGGCATTGCACAGGCCTATTGTATGGCAGGGAGTGAATCTCTTAGAGTCTGTTTCTTTTAAGTGGGGTTAAACCAGCTCACTCAAATAGAAGGGTTCTATGGAGTACTATACACTTTCAAAGCTGCTAGAAGACTTAAGAAATGTTGTACATCTGATTACCTGCATAATTTTATTTTTAAAGAAATCCTACCCAGAAAATATTCCCAGAAAAAATCAAAATGCTTGGGCATTGGCCACAAAGAATAGGAAATCAAATACTGCACATTCGGTGAAATGTGTCCCTCTTCACCCCACCTTCCCATATCACTTATTTCCATGCTCATGAATGAAAGGTTTTCTGAGTAATAAAGTGGATCCTTCCTGCAGGAGACAGATCTCCTATAGGAGACATGAGGACATGGTTGGGATTCCAAAGAAAGACATTACAATGGAATCCCTCCCTTTTCCTTTTGTGGGGCAAGTGGAAAATGAACACAAAGCAATTTATCAACATGTCTAAATCAGTCCCCGTCAAACACATTTATTAAAGCCCTGTGCAGGGTTCAGGTAAGATTTAGCTTTAGCTCTCCCCTTACTCTACTATAAATATTCTAATTTCAAAAACCACATTCATAAATGCAACTGAACTTTTGAACCTCAGTTTTGGATAATTTTGCTTTTGTTATGCTGAAGTAGTTAAGGTAATTTCACTAGAATGCAGAAATTAATATATGGATGGTTGGGATCAATATTATTATTTTAAATTTATCCAACTCTGTGATGTTATCACTTTATATTTCAAAGTCTTTACCAATCATTCCTTCATACTTATTGGACTCTGTGAAAATGCCCTTGTCTCCCAGTTGTTGTTTTGTTTGTCGTTGTTGTTATTGTTGTTTCTTAAAATTTCACCAGCAGCAACGCATATTAAAACAGAATTTATGCATATCTTTCATGGGTTCCATATGTGTGGAATTGATAGTGAGATCAATGAAAACTGAGTCTGATCTATTCAAGGCTTTTCTAATAATGTGGTTGATGGGATGGGATGTGGAATAAGTGCCCTTTTTTGTTGTATACCTCAAAACTAGAAAGTCCCCCAAATGATCTAGACTAGCTATCTGCCTCTAATTATGGACATAAAACTACCCTGGCTTTGTAGCCAATGTTTAACCATGTCAAAGAAATAATATTCTTTAGCCTCCCTCAATAGCCCACTGTTCAGACTATACTTGCCATTAGGAAGTTCTTGCTTCTCTCTAACCTAAATCCCTTTTACAACAATTTGATCTGATTTCCTCCTGACTTGGGGTAGCGGTTGATAGGTAATTTTAAATCCTACTTTCAACAGACTAATTCACAATCCATTTCCATGTGTTATAGAACCCCTTTGCAGTAGGTGTTAGAAATATACTAACATCTCAGTACATTACACTTATACCACCTTTTTATAAATGCCACTTGCTTTTTCCTCAATATTTTCAATAAGAATTTTTATGACATCATTCCATATCATAATTGCATGTTGTTGTTGTTACATGACTACAAATATTTACACTAATTACATAATGAGCTGTAATTGCACTAATTGGGTAAATACATGATAATGGGCTAAAATCAGGGTAAATAAACAAGGAAATTCACACAACTGAAAGAGCAGGGCATTAAAAACCATTAGCATTCTAAGATCAACCCCCCCATCCCTGTTACCCCCAAGATAAGAATATCCGCAGAAGACTGATTCCTCAGTTTCCAGATATTTCAAAGCTTCTTTGGGTTAAGCTTAGAGTAATATACCACTGTTCTAAGACTATTCTTAAATTAGCTGTTCCCTTCTTTGTTAACACTCCGTTCCTCTACAATCGCCATTACAGGGCTTGGAGAGGAGGGAGGAGAGAATATTCTGTATGTGCAGAGCAAGACAGAATCCCAATGCAGAGAATATGGAGGGAATTTTAAAAATCCAGAAGAAAACTTTAATTTAACCATTTTATTTTACCTCTATGCTTCAATACATATGCACACACACGCATTCTAACATTTCCCAGACACCCATCAGGTCCTTTACATTTGGGTTAGATTCTTTTATTACATAGCCCTATCACTGACAACACGAGACAACTCAAATAGTATAAGAGAGGAGCCCGTAGATAATATTCAAAACTTAAAATCCACTTCCGGATCACAGGACCAAGAACTAAAAAAGACCTTACAAGTAATATGGTCCAACCTTCCTTCCCATTTAAAGCTGAGGATACTGACACCTAGGAAAGTGGGGCAATTTTTCTGAAGTCACACTGAAGCAGAGTCAAGGCACAAGGAACTCGAGATTTGCCAACATTTATGAACCTGTACAGCATCATCCCCCAGGCCATGAAGTCTGACTACAGACTACAGATAGTTGAGAGAATTAGTTTAAAAGATTTCTGTGTGGATGAGTTTGCTGAATACTGACCATTACATATCATTGACTAAAGAAGCTACTAGAGGCTACCCCTGCCCCTGAAAATAGCATGAAAGTATCAAATCTAGCCAACTAGAATTTTCCAATAGAGATGATATACCCACACAATATTAAATATATGGTCTTCACTACCATCATTGTATTACTATATGTAGGTGGCCCTGTGCTCTCCAGTGCTATCTACTCCAGCTACTTGCAAGTTATGGCAGGTCCTCTCAAATTTCTGGGATGGGCTTGAAGAAGGCCCACACATAGCTACTCTGAGAATGATAGATAAGCTGAGAGAGCCTCATTACCAGAAGGTTGGCCATCAGATGAGGAATTGTTTTTCAGTTTCTCATGAAAATCATTTACAAAGGGTTGAGAGTTGTACCAAGGGACAGATGGTAAGGGGATATACCAATGAAATAACCAGATTCTTGAAGTTTCGAAGTGTAACTTTGATAGTGCCTGATTGCTGTGATTTGCTGTCTTGCTTTTAAGTTATTTCTCTTGGAACTCTGTTTATGAGGTATTTATTTTGTATTTGCTCATTGAATTCTAGCTGCCTCAATTTTCCCATATGATTATCATCTTTTCAAGAGACAGCTTCGTGAATTAAAGTCCAGCTTCCTAAATAAAACTGTTTTTTCCTAGTCTTTTCTGATTTAATGTCCAAGATAACATTTTGTTAGTTTCCCATATGTCTTTAATGTGCATCCCAGGACTTTAGAATCACTTGAACTGCTGTCACAGTCTCATATACCAATAGTTTTCAGTCCTAATTTCAATGGGACCTAGCCCAAGTATTTTCTCTTTTTCTCTGTGCAGAATAAATAATCAAGGGTCAAGTTTCTTGTTTCATTTTCTCTATTGTCAGGCCCTTGGTTTTGATGTGTTGTCTCTCACAAATGGTCCACTAGGTGACAGCATGAAGAACCCTGGTAGGATGACTTGTATTTTCTTGCCTGAGAAATGGCGGCTCTCCAGCCATTATGACTGCACGCACCCAGGTTGAGGTAGTAGGTTGTATAGTTTAGAATTACATCAAGGGAGATAACTGTACAGCCTCCTAGCTTTCCTTGGGTCTTGCACAAAACACCATGGTGAGAATGATCATGATTTTTCCAGGCTTTTCCCCCTAGAAAAGCCCATTCAAGGTAAGATTTGCTATAGTTCTTTTTTTTTACTATGTTAGAATTCAAGTTATTTATTGATTTTGCCCCCATGCCATATCTTCATGTTATGTGGATTTGTTTTTTTTAAATTTTGTTTTATTTTGCTTTACTTTTTCACCAAAAGAAGAGCAAGACCAATTCGTAATTCTCCAAGATCTAATATCTAGAAGTTTGTAATGTTCAAAGAAATTGTTTGCTTGTGTCCTATGAAGCTCCCCAAATGGTGGGGAGAATGGTGATCTGGAATTGCTGTATGAGAGTTTAGGCTAAATAAGCTGCATGATGAGTAGCCGTTTTCTTATGTCTTATAGATTCTTCAGTTTAAGCATGTGTAAAAAAATATTGAGACTGGATTGGTGTTGATGAGGATAATGACTGTGGTAGAACATAGACAAATGTCAGTTTCTTTGGGGCAAAAACCATTTCATTGTTGAATTGAACATAACTGATCGGAGATCTAAATCTAGAATGGTCCTTACAGGCACTGCAGCCCAGCCCTCTCATTTGACACAACTGTAAATGTGTGTTTTGTCTGCCTTAGGATGAGCTCATCTATCACATAGACAGTAAGTCAATCCCAATGTATTCAAGTAGGCTTTGCAGACATAGTATTAGAAGACAACCTCAAGAGGTCATCAAATCCATTCTTTGGCCTCTAGGAAATCCAAGACCCAACCCATAGGAACAAGAATGATTGTCTTTTTATCTATGTCTCTCTGAGCAACTTTAAAGGAAATACAAGGTCCCTGTGTCATCATTGTGATTCTAAGCTTAAATATTTTCATAGTGAGTCATAGCAATTGTTACATTCCTAAGCGGTCAGTAATAACTAGCTCCAGTTTGGAGATAAGGGGCAAAGAGGTCAAGTGACTTGCTCTCAGGCCGCATGGCAAATTGACAATGGAGCCAGGAGTAGGACCCAGAGTCTCATCCTCTGTCCTCTTTTCCTGGTCTTTCCACTTCCTTTTAACAACATAGTGGCTGTGTCCTTGCCCTAGCTGAATGCTGTCATTATTCTGTCATGCTTTATTCTGAGTTGTGTGGAACAGGCTTACTACCTGTATTTGTGCTCTTATGAGAGTTTGTACAATAAACATCTACAGCCACTTGACATCTAAGGACCTACTTAATATTGTTTATACAACATTTCTGAAGTTTAAAAAAATTTTTTAAACAAGTTAAGCTTTTATGTGCTACAAGGAAGCCTTCTGCATAGTAGTCAAGGCTTGGGAGAAGATGTGTCAATTCAGGATCTTCCTTCATTGATTGCCTTTAGGGTTAGGCTACTCCAAGGGAAAAACATTTTCATTATGATATTTCAGTTTCTGCAGCATTAGATATTTGCAGATTTCACAAAGCTAGGAGGGACAGCAAACATTGTAGATGAAAGAGTGAGTAACCAAATGGACCTTAGCAAGATAGAACATTAGGTTAAATCTAATGAGATTTCATAGAGATAAATGTAAAATGTGTTTGTCTGCAAAACAATGCAACAAATATAAGAAGGTGAAGGCAAGGATAAAGAGCTGTTTTCTGAAAAAGATCTGGTGGTTTTAGTGGACTATAAATTCAGTGGTTGGTTGTGGCTGCCAAAAAGTGCTCTGGCTGCATTGAAAGGCACAGCTTCCAAAACTAGGGAGGTGATAGTCCCTTTGTACTCTGCCTTCATCAGACTGCATCTGGAGTATGGTATTCAGTCATAGGTGCCATGGTTTAGGAAGGACATTGATTAGCTAGAGGGTGTCCAGGGGAGGGAAATCAGGAGGGATTAAAGGCTTTCTTTCGATGTCATAGGAGGATCAATTGAATGAATTAGAGATAGTTAGACCTGAGAGGAAAAGACTCCAGAGGGGCTATAATAGTGGTCTTCAAATATGTGATGAAAGGACTAGATTTATTCTGTATGGCCTCGGGGGACAGAACCAGGAACAATGGGTATGGAAATTACAAAGAGGAAGTTAAGACTTGATATCAGGAAAAAGTGTCCTAACATTTAGAGCTTCCTAACAAATTAAATGGACTGTGTAGAGTAGTAGATTACCTCTTCTTGGTGGTCTTCAAGCAGACACTGAATGAGTCCTTGTCAGGTATGGCATAGTGGGAATTTTTTGTTTGTGGGTTAAATTAGATGCCTACTAATCCGTGATAGCTCTTCAATTCTGTGATTCTGTATAAGACTATATCTAACTAGTGCCAGATTTAGGTGCAGAAGGCTTGAGTGTGCCCAGAATCACAGAAACCAAATACTCAGTGGTAGAGCAAAATGTTTTAGGAGCTTCAAGGTAAAGGAAAAACTAGTGGTGGCAAGTTTGGAGGCATCTTAGGGCTACTTCAGAGACTTAATAAAAATGTAAAACCTCTCTCCAAAATTATTATTTCTCTGGATTTTTGTCTTTGAGATATGTATATGTTGCCTTATTTCCAAGTAACATTCTACTCCTCAATGAATTTTATAGAACTGATAGCTATTCTTAGTCCCACAAATCCCTGACTTCCAATGTGTATTCGTTCCGTTGAACACAACCAGGGATTTGAAGACTGTTGCTAGAAGTTAAAGAGAAAAGGAAGGACTATAACAATCATATGGGAGAATGTTCAGCATTGTAGAGGAAGCTGAGCATTTGTGCCGGTACTCTATGTTAGGGGCGATTCAGGGAGACATTCTATTTAGTGTGTGTATTTTTGTCCAGCCTCTCTGCTTTGGTCAGTGTATCTCTCTCTCTCTCTGATGGCTGATTTTAGATTACTTGTTGCAGGCCACTGTGATCTTGTTCACTTGGCTTGGTGGCAAAGACCTTTCCAATCAATATCTGGTAACTCTCTGTCCCCCTCCTACAGTGCAGAAGTATGAGCTTCCCAAGAAGAGGTTCTTGTGGGTGACTGATAGAATCAGTTCTCTTCTTGCTGACCTGCCACAGTGTCTGCCCTGAGCCTTCTGATGTCTCCATGGAGAAATGGGTGAGCCCAATCTTATGGTAGTCCATCTAAACTATGTGTTTCTAAATATATTTAGTGTGTGGTGAGACTTCCAATATACCATAGCCACTACCAGCAGCCTGATGTACCATACTTTCTCAAGCCATGAAAGATGTTTTCTCTTTTTGAGTAGGACGAATACTTTGTAGTGTTTAACTACTTCCTTTTCCAGGGGTTGGTTGGCTTCATGGTGTTATCAAAAGCATCCTGTAATATGAAGAGCTGCCTCTAAACTTTGGGATATTGAATAGTTTATGCTTAAGGTGGGAGTTAAGGGGGGAGGTTATACACACATCTTTAATCATACAGAATTATATCATATGTATGTGATGCCGATACTACTCATCTTTCAAGCATCTCAGAGTTCTTTTACCACCATCAAATACCAAGATGCCACACTGTGATTGTTGCATTTCAGTACTGGGGGATTTTAAATATTGAACCTTTTCCTACAGACTGTAGGATTATATTACATTCCTGTAAGTACATTACATTACATTTCAATAAACTTTCATAACCTTTAGGATTATGGAACTAATTTCCCCCTAAACATTTTGTTAAAACAGAAGGAACACTGGATTAGATGTCAGGAGGCTTTGGAGTCTTGTCCTCATGCAGGCATTAGCTACTTGTGTGACCTGGGCAAAGTCACTTCACCTATTCATTTTTTTTTCATCTGTAACCTAAGAGAGTTGGACTGAATGATGTCTAAGGTCCCTTTCCAACCTTGAATTCCATTATTGTAGCATGTTAACCCTTGCTGATGTGCACTACAGTCTATCCTTGCCTCAATTTAACCTGGAAAATGATAATGAAGAGTGACTCCACATCGGCAAAGTGAATGGATGCCACTTTCACACTGTACAATTTGAAAAATAAGTGGCAGGTGCATTAATGGGATCTCCCCCCACATTTATAACATTGAAGGATCTCTTGGAACAAGGAAAAAAGAAACAACTCATAGTTAATATGGCTTGCAAAAATCCCAGAAAAATATAGTAGGAAAGAAAAGGCTTAAGGTGTCTGACTTTGAACAGGCGATTCAATATGTGATTTTCCAGTGTGGAAAGTCTGAGTGGTGAATAGGGTTGTGTCAAATTGCCTGTAATCCTCCACCTCCTCCTTTGGTTCTTTCGTTCTTGCTCTTCTTGAGTAAAAATCATTTCTCTTCATCCTCCACCACCAATTGCAATATGGGACGTATGAGAGCTTGCTTCACTGTCCCTTCTCAAACCTTTTACATCAGCCACAGAACCCCTGCTGTTCTGTGCTAATGTGAAATGTAGTAACGTTTAGCATCAAGACATCTCCAAGCCAAGAGGTTAACGGAAAACACATCTCCCATTGTGTTTTCACAGCTCTGATACCATTAATGGCGCAAACACCATGGAGACAAATAGATCTCTCTTTATTCAGGAGGCTTTGAATGAAGAAAAAATATATATTACATCTTCACAACACGAGTGCCTTTTCTATATGGCACATTAAGGAAGGATGGAGGGGAGAGGTCACGTAACATCGAGTTTGATATGGCCAAAGCCTTGTCTAGAGGTATAATTCTATCTCCCACCATTTTCTTTCTGTTGCTGTAATGAAGAAGCACTTTCTTTGGTCTTTTAATGCATGTTTCCAATCCCAGCTGAGAAAATGAGACTTATCCTTTCAAAGTATAAATGCAATGGAAGAAAATTCTTTTGATACTTTTTAGTGGAAGACTTAAGGTAGTGTTCTCTACACTGTGACCTAGAAGAGATTGCTGATGCCCCCTTTCTGCCTCTCTTTTCCTCTGCCAGCCTCTAAATCTCCCCTTTTACTGTTGTTAATTTTTGGTGTACAGGATCTAGGTCAATGACAGCAGATTGGTGGAAAGGAAAGAAAAGGGAAAATCAAGAGATAGCAGCCTTTTACAGGAATAGCACCATTTTTTTAAACTTCAGAATAGACTACATGGTCCACAGAACTATATTAACATAATAATAACAGTAATAATTACAAACATTTATATACCACCTACTATGTGCCGGGCACTGTGCTAAGTGCTTTACAAATGTTGTTTTATTTCCTCATAATAACCCTGTGAGGCAGACTATTATTATTCCTACTTTACAGATGAGGAAACTGAGGTGAGGTTAAATGACTCACCAAGGGTGTCACAGCTAGTAATTGTTTGAGGCCAAACTTGAATTCAGATCTTCCTGACTCCAGACCAAGTGCTCTATCCTTTGTGTCCTATAGCTGCTTCTAACATACCTCCTACATGATGGTTAAATGCACTCGTGGTCCTATTATTTCATACACTTGACTACATCCCTCAGGAAAGTGTTAATCAAGACTATTTAAGGTCACCAGCATTTACCTATTTGGCTGATAGGCCATCATGATCAGAGCTAAAATTAGAATACTCACTTTCCTTAGTCACAGATAAGCACATTAATCACTTGACTTTGTCTCTTTGTGGTGCCAATTCAGGACCAAAAAAAAAAAAAAATCCATTCTTGTAGCCTAAATGGCCTCGCTTGACTGTCTGCACAGCCTGTATCCACTGGGTAATTGCCAACTCTTCTCTATGTAGTATAGATGCTGAGGTTTTCTTGGATTCTTATTGTTAATAAATTCAAAATCTCTGACAAGAGGGTTAAGTGACTTGCACAGGGTCACACAGCTAGTAAGTGTCAAGGGTCTGAGGCCGGATTTGAACTCAGGTCCTCCTGAATCCAGGGCCAGTGCTTTATCCACTAAGCTACCTAGCTGCCCTGTCCCCTAGCTTTTGATTCAATGACAACTAATGTAGCCAAATCCACACACCAGAGTTCATCAGGAAGAGGCACAGAAGGAAAGGGAATACCAGAATGACTCATTGTTGAATGAATAAAGGCCCCAAGTGTTCTACTATTGTCATTCGTAAATTTGTATAAAATGTATAGAATTCATGTCATAGCTGGAATTCTGACCTAGACTGGTTCATGCCCAGTGAAGAGGCCACAGCATCAGAGCAATTCCAAAATATTTCTTCTGCCCTGACGTTAACCAGCAACCTCAAAAATAAATAGTATTTTCATGATGTGTTTTGCAGGCCCATGGAGGGTTTTATCATCTTTAAACTATTTGTAGCTTGTAAACTATTGAGGAGGGGAGTGTTGCTGATGTCTGAAACCAAAATTAAAAATAAACGGATATTAAATAAGAACTGATATGTTCCCTAAAACCAGGCAGCTAAATTTACTTTGCATGTGTAGGCAATACAATATATATGTGTGTGTATGTATATATGTATGTGTGTATATTATATACATATATATATATATATATTTTTTGCCTTGACCTGAGATGAGAATATCTAGTTAATCCAGTATTCCAGTCAATAGTTACTGTTACTGACTGAGAGTCAGCGTGATACAGTGAATGAAAATCCAGTCATGGAATCAGGAAGACTTGGGTTCCAGTTTTGCTTCTGACCCATATTTGACTGATGACCTTGAGCATATCACTTTAACCTCTCATTGTTACAGGAAATTCTAAAACCAGAAGGAGCAGACAAGTTACTGATCTGGGTCAATGGGAGGAGGTCCTGGTGCAAGAATTCTCTGTACTGTGAAAGTACAGGCACAGATAGAAACTCTATTTACTCTTAATGAAACTCCAATTTTCTTTAAAAAACAATAAATTTTTGATAGCTTTTGGTTTTACATCACCCACATTCCCCAGTGCATTCCTCCCCACTCCCCTTCTGAGAGGAAACAGTTCAGCCAAACT
The DNA here is from genome assembly GCF_019393635.1 of Dromiciops gliroides. Lineage (NCBI taxonomy): Eukaryota > Metazoa > Chordata > Mammalia > Microbiotheria > Microbiotheriidae > Dromiciops > Dromiciops gliroides. Next base: position 353,822,079 of record NC_057863.1, read on the forward strand.
AATTGGCACATCAAAAAAAGGCTAATATTATCTACAGAGGAGGCAACCATACTCCATGGCCCATCATCAACTGGCAGAACCAGATTAAAATGTAATTGGGAAATATTTCACATAAAGAAAAATACAGTAGAACATAGTTTTTATACTTTATTTTACTATTCATTTTTTAAAAATTTGAATTCCAACATCTCTTCCTCCCTGCATCCCCTCCTCTACTCATTATGAAGGCAAGCAATTACATGGAACATAGATAATGTTAATGTGTGATCTTCTAAGTCAATATATGGCCTTCAGGGATCCTTATGTCCAGTTCAGTGGCCCCTACCACTGGTCTACAGGACTTCCACAACCATAGAATCCTACCTCTGCAAAACAAGGAGGAAAGTACCTTTGTATATCTCTTCTTTCAGGCAAAGGTTGGTCATGATAATCATTATGATTTAATAGAATTCACTTTCAATTGTTGTGTTGTTTTTATTTTAATTTCTATTGTTCTAATAATATTTGTGTTGTTTCCCTGGTTTTATTTACTCCATTTTGCCTCAGTTCATATAAGTCTTCCCACACTTCTCTGTATTCATAATACTGGTTGTTTCATATAGCACAGGAATATTCCATTAAACTCATGTATATACATATGTGCCTACACACACACACACACACACACACACATATATATATATATATGAGACATATATATACATATTTATGTGTATGTATATATATATGTCTCCTTTATTTTTATCATTGACCTTTTTTGGAGCATATATGTATAAGCAGTGGAATCTCTGAAGCAAATTCTTCTTCCCTTAATTGCATTAATTTTGCTAATGTAAAAGCCTTTCAATTTCATGTAATCAAAGTTATTTTTATCTTTAATCTCTGTACCTTTTCTGATTATAAATTCACCATCCCCACCCCCAGCCCCAGCCATAACTATGAAAGATACCTGATCTGGTTCTCTTCTAATTATTTTACGAAGTGATTTTTAATATTCAATTCCAAAATCCATTTTTAGTCTATTGTGGTATTTGGTGTAAGATATTTGTCAAAACCTATTCAAAGAATAATCATAATATAAAACATACTTAATACTAAATAAAACTGTACTAAACATAATCTTTCTGAGGGAATCTAGAAGACATATCAGGATTATCATTATGAATATCAGTTATTGTTGTACAGTAGACAAATATACTAATTAATAGAGCTCTGGTTGGTAGAATTTAGGATTATCCAACTTTTACCATATAATTGCTATATCTAAAGTCTGAAACTAAAGTTAATGTTACCTTCAGAGCTCAGTTATCACTAAAGGGACAAAATGTTCTGTTCTCAACAGAACTTTACCATAACCCAAACCCAGAGAAATGCTCATTTCGTGAAAACATGATAATGAATGTGGTTGATATCAAGTTCAACAGCTAATGTTACTCTAGCCACAGGTTAGAAGTTAGCTTTGAAGGAGCTTATAGTGGGTACTTAACATATGTAGAAAGCTTAACTGATTTTTTTCCCCTGGAATCCTGTATTATTATTATCCTGTATCTGTATTATTGTCCATGTATCATTATACGGACAGTAACCTCCTGGATGGCAGAGACTACATTGCGTGTCTTTCTAATAAAATGCCTAGTATAATATAGACCTGCAAATAAATATTAAATAACAGGTATAGTTACTCAGAAAATCCTATCTCAACAACAGTGATAAGCTCATGTGACTATGGTTCTCAATAATTATCATCCTATGACTGAGGTTTGGCAGTTCTGAAAGTGGTTTCTTTATAAAGTTCAGATCCATTCATATCCCCAATATCATCTCAGTCCTAATTCTAGCCTAATTATAAACCTCTCCTGTCTTGAGCTAACTGAAACAAAGATGACACTATGGTTTCATCATCTTTTAATATTGGGGAAATCCTGCCACACTTAATTTGGTTAGAGGTATGATGTTGGTGGGCATAGGAGAAATAGAATTAAAGAACCATTAAAGATAAAGGCTTTTTTGGTCTACTACTTATTTGCTTAGAGCAGCTTAGGTGGCACAGTGGAGTCAGGAATATCTGAGTTCAAATCAGGCTTCAGACATGTACTAGTTGTGTGACCCTGAGCAAGTCACTTCACCCTGTTTGTCTCAGTTTCCTCATCTGTAAAATGAGCTGGAGAAGGAAATGGCAAAGCACTCCAGTACTCTTGCCAAGAAGACCCCAATTGGGGTCAAGAAGAGTGAGACATGCCTGACAGTGACTGAACAATAACAACAATAAAAACTGATTTGCTTTGTGACCTTTAGTGAAACACAAAACCTCTCTGTGCTTCATATTTAACAGAATCAAGTGGGAAGAATGATTTTTAAGATGAAGTTCTTTGATATGCAAAGTAGATATTTACATCCCCTTGCTGAAGCCAGTCACATGGTACTTTTTATTTTCCTGCTTGACCTAGGCTTGGCCCAGATTGTGTTTCAGTTAAGTAACTGCTCAGAAACTAGTAGGGGTCACCTGGGAAGGAAGAACTTCATTTCTCATTTCCTTGACTGGAGAAAACAGCCCATCTCCTTCCTAAAGCAGATTCTTCACAGTTCATATTTTGCAAACAAGATCATTTTCTATAACAAATGGAGGTGGGTGGGACAGCATCAGTACAGATAAGCTAAACTTTCTGTCTCCTTGATAAGTGAGCTTATTTCATGACCAGGTCACTAGTCCACTTGGGAAGTGACCCAAGTAAGCTCTTAGATAAGTAGAAACTAAGAAAAAGCAGCGGAAAATATTTTTGCCAACTGTTTCTTCTTGGCCTTTTGGCTAAGATCAACTGTTATGTTCTCTATCTAGGGACTGTCTCATGTAGGCCGGACTGAATGATCTAATAGGTCTTTTTAATTTCTAAATACTATGACTTCTATCCCCAAGTGTACGACATAGTTTATTTACACAGAAACACATTCACAGGCTTAAGGAAATGCAGAATGACTAATGCTCATGAAAGTGAGCTGGGATGACTCAAATGGCAATTTTTTTTGGTTCCAAATAGGAGAAGTAAATCAGAGTCACAGACATTTTCTCCAGATCCCCCTGCCTCCCACCCCCAAACAACTTTGCTCCCAGCATTTCACTGGGCAGATCTTAGATATCAGAATCTCTCTACACTACTTTAATGATATGCCACTAGTAAATGGTATTGCCCTGTTAAGCCAGGAGTCACTCTGAGTAGTAAGTAAAGAATTTCTTCAATGGAGAGTTCTCATAATTTCATATGCTGCCCCAGGTTCATGAGAGATAAAGGGGGAAAAACAACAACTTTGAGAAGGATATAAAGATACAAGTTTTGGGGGCAGCTAGGTGGCACAGTGGATAAAGCACTGGCCCTGGATTCAGGAGGACCTGAGTTCAAATCCGGCCTCAGACACTTGACACTTACTAGCTGTGTGACCCTGGGCAAGTCACTTAACCCTCATTGCCCTGCAAAAAAAAAGTATTTAATAAGATACAAGTATTTTAGAAAAATGAAAATATGATAATAAAACATAATCAGTATGTATTTAAACTTTAAAGACCTATTTTGGTCTCATGGGTCACATCCACACTGGCAAATGAATTATTGTGAGGAGTTTCAAATGGCTTTCAAAATATATTTCCGCAGGATTATCTTGGCAAGGGCAACATCTTGGAGGTGTTTACACTGTCTGAATTGTCTAAACATTTGGGGCGAACACCACCAAGTAGTACATTCAGTGGTCTGGACAATAATGGAAGACAAAAGAGGTTATCATCGTCATCCCACACTGCTTTGTAGTGTCTGTGCTCAACCGAAATATTCATCCAACTGCCTATTCTGGCTGTAGAACTACACAGGGAGGGGGGCGGGCGGGGAAGAAGCTACCAGTGTTGCTTGTGCTAAAATCTCTGCTTCTAAAACATCAAGGCTTGGAGTATTTCCAACATCATACTAGGGAACTAACTCTGATGTGAAATGATTGACTGAGGAAGTACCTAGTGAGAAGGCAGATGACACAACATTGGTATTTCCCATTATTTATCCTCCTAAGGCAATTGGATAAGCTCCTGGCAATTTTTCTTTGAGGTGAGGTCTACCAGTACTGATCCATTCCGTGGAAGATGGGAGGGGACTTCTGCCTTTGATCACAGGTCACCATTCTGTTGTCTCATTTGCTCTGCTTTGTTTTTTAGAAGTTCCCCCTATTGAAGCCCAGAGAATTTATGCCAAATGAATGGAGTATTCAGCTTTTTAAAATCTTTTTTTCTTCTTTCACAACTAATTAGTAGCCTACCCCCAAACTAAAACAATTTAGAGAAGATGCTGCAGAGTCTGGCTATGATGTATATAAAAGTCATAATAGCCTAGGGTCACATAGCACTTTATAATAGTCTAGAAAGCACTTTCCTTGAAGAAATTCTGGAGAGTGGCTAATTTAAGAATTATTGTTCCCATTTCACCCATAAGTGACTCAGTGTAAGCTGCTTGAGGGTAGTGACTACAAAGCTTAACACATACAAAGTACACAACAAATGCATTTTCATTTATTCGTTACTATCCTTAGACCTGGAGACAGAGCCTTATATGCAGAAGGTAATTAATCAATGTTGAATTAAATTGTTGAGTTGATTATGATCCCATTGATGGTAAGTGGTAGATTAGATCTTGAAACTAGTTCTTCCAACACACCAATTTTGGCACTTCCTTTGCTCTGCTCTGAGACCCCTTTGCAGTGATACCTGTTCACATTGATGACTTCTCTCTTTCCTTCCAGTCAGGTAAAGACACATTTCTCTGAAGGAAGGCTCTATTATTGCAAAATATGGCACATCACTTTTTTCCAAGTTCTGTGGAACCAATAATCATTATGGTGCTATGGTTTGTTGGGTATATCCTCCAATTGTCCATTACATTTCATTTGCTAGCTTTCAATTCAATACCAACTAAGCCACACTTGTAAGGACTCTAATTTTTCATATCTCACAGTTTACTATTCTCCCAATAATACAGTTTCAGCTTTCCAGGTAGGGGCTATATGCCTAGCACTGACTATATTCATTTTAGGCCATTTTTAGGCCAGTAAACTCAGGATTTTTTTTTCTGATAGGATAGATATTCACTGGAATCATTTGGTGCTGATTTATGAACCTTGACCAGCATTTTGCCAATGTCTCCAATGTCTACAGAATTTCTGCCCCAATCCTGCCTTAGGTATATCTATTCTTTTTAACAAGAAGACTGAAGCTATTTTAACAATAGGTAAATGAAATCAACAGTTACTTAGGAAAGGACCGGTATAGGCTTACTCTTTGATAAAGTTCCTTTGATGATGTTGTTCTCAGAAATTATGGGGTTCATGAAAAATACGGAAGTGAAGGAAGTTGTTTCAGAATTTTCTACAACTATAATAGCTGAGTTGTAAATCAGCATCAAAGGAAGGTGTTTCCATACCAGGAGAGAGAGTCCATGTGGAGAGATTCCCACACTGAAATCATGAGCCAGAAAATTAAGGGGGGAGGGGGAAGCATTGAAAAGTTCAGGCTGAGCAATGATCTGATGAAGTCAGTGTTTAAGGAAGATTCATCTGGCAGCAGTATTCGGGTGGACTGAATGAAGGAGAAATTGGAAGTGTACTGCTGGAGGTCATAGGCATGACATAATAATAGTCTGAACTTGAGTAGGGGTGGTGGAGATGGAGAGGAAGGTTCAGATAAGAGGCATTCAATAGAGAAAATGAACTAAGCAAATATGAGAATTAAATAAGATGATTATTCCAAAGTTTAGAGCCTGAGAGACTTAAGTGCCATTTGTTAGAGATATAAAGATTGAGAAGGCAGTTTGGTTGGGAAGACATTTCATTTTGCTTCAGACTTTTGAAGTTTGAAGCAATGGTCTATCAGGTATTTGGGGATAGGCAATTGGCACTTGAGTGAGAGGGCAGTGCTGGGTTTTGAGAGCCACTGACCAAGATGGCAATATTCTTTCTGAGAAGGCATATCCATCTAGAAAGGACTCTATGGGCACTGCTTTGGGGTAGTGGTGTTTCTCTTCACCTCTCAGGTCCTCCTCATTGCTGAAGCCTGAGGATTGGAATATTGCATAAATATGGCTCCTGATTGAACTTCTCCTAGCACTTTACAGATGTTCATCTCATTTCAGATATTTCAACTCATAAGTATGGTTATAGTCATTTTGGAAATGGATAGACTGAGATTGGCTTAGGTGAAATAGGTCCAGGCCTCAAAGTGAGTCAAGAGAATTAAGTCCTGAAACTCTTGTTTCCTAACTGAGTCTTCATGAGCAAGGTTTTTTAAACATTCTAGTAATTTTCACTGACTTATAATGATAGAAATATTTCTACTCCTTCAATTCAACAGGCATTTTAAAAGCATCTACTATGTGCCCAGACCTATACAAGGTGTTAGGGATAAAAAGGCAAAAAAGAAAAAGAAAGAAAGAAAGAAAGAAAGAAAGAAAGAAAGAAAGAAAGAAAGAAAGAAAGAAAGAAAGAAAGAAAGGAAGGAAGGAAGGAAGGAAGGAAGGAAGGAAGGAAGGAAGAAAGAGAGAGAAAGAAAAAAAGAAAAAAGAAATAGCACTAGCCTTCAAGGATCTTATGTTCTATGGCTAGAAGAGAAGGCACCTGGAAAAAAATCACAAATTCAGATAATGGGAGAACACTAGAATTTAAGGAGAAGAGAAGGTAAGAAAGTCCTCATGTGGGAGGAGGAGTGAGGTTTATCCTTGAAGGGTGCTAGTGATTCTAAGAGGTGGGAGTATGGAGGGAGAGCATTCCAGAGATGTTACATGCAAAGACATGGATAGAGGAGATGGAATGGTATGGGTGAGATTAATGAGTAGTAGAGTATGGGTGTGTGAGAAGAGGTCATTTGTAGGATGAAAGTAAGCTAAGGTTTTAGATTTGTTGAATTGGGCACCTTCAGAAAGAAATGTCTAATAGATAATGATGCTGGACTGAAACTTGACATTCAATGATCTCTGTCCATCAGAGTCCCAAATAAAACAAAATAATACAGAGCAGACAGGGGAAGTAGAGATAGTAACTTTGATTTCCCATTATTCAGCCGCTGATATTGACCCCATCAATAATCCTGTCATCAGCTCAAGCAACAGTGCCATCCTGCATATATCAAACACCTTGTTGTGCCTAATGGCACAATTAAGCATGGGGTAGCTATGTGGCATAGTGGGTAGAGAGATGGCTTTGGAGTCAGTAAGCTCTAGCCTCAGATCTCAACTCTGACATAGATGGGCTGTGTGACCCTATGCAAGTCAGCACAGTCAACAACTCTTTAAGATGATAAGTTACTGCATTAGTAGAGGGAATCTCCTTACCAGGGAGCTCCCTATACCAATTAAATTATGGGTCTGGACCAAAAAACAAGAAGAATGTGCTTATACCCATTGTGCCAATAGACTTGATGCCTACTTCCTAAAAGCTTTCTGTCGAAAACATATAAAATAGGACATTAAACAGTAGAAATGACTCATTATCCAGCACCATAGGAGAATGGGGTGTTCTACATTTGTGTTTTCATTTCTGAAGCTGTGTTCCTCTAGTAATCTCACTTTATTTTAACCATATCTTATATATTGGGAAGAAATATTTTCATATATTTTATTTTAAATCTTAACCACATATTTTAACTATATTGGGAAGAAATCTTTCTAAGATGCATTGTATTTCCCCACCTTCTGAAACACAGGTCATTGAATAAAACCTCATCTTTTTCTTAAGATCACAGGTTCCTCAAGTTAGAGCTGAAGGGAACTCAGAGGTCATTTTGTGTAACCCCCCTTACCTTACATATGAGGATACTTAGCCACAGGGAAGTGGTGCCTTGGCCAGGTTCAGAGAGGTAATAAGTAGCAGGACAAAGATTCAAACCCAAGTCTTTGGATTCCAAATATTGTTCTTTCTATAACACCAAAGTGATTCAGGGTTATCACTATGAGCATCCCTTATTGGGCAGCTAAGTGGAGCAGTGGATATGATCTTGGACTTGGAATGAGGAATACCTGAGTTTGAGACACTAGTGTGACACTGAGCTAGTTACTTAAATTCTCTTTGGCATCATCTGTAAAATGAAGATGATAGCACTCATCTCACAGAGTTGTGAGGGTCACATGAGAGAATAGATGCAAGGCACTTCGCAAACTTTAAAGTGCTATATAAATTATTATTATTATTATTAATTTTATGGGTTAGCTTTTTTTCCTTCTTCTGTTTTCTTCCTCCATGTCAGACTGTTAGCTGTTGCTTCTCTTACTATCATTTTTCTTGCTCTTAACAGGTCTTCCCCACCTCCACTTAATTTGCCTCTTATAACCTGCTGTGGCCTGGGAAACCAAATGACAAAGCTTGCTAAGCACAATGCAGTAAATCAGAGCCAATAAACTTCTGTGTGAAAGCCTAAGAGTAGAGAATATCTAGTGCCCAAACTTAGTGACAACTATCATGCATGCTTAGACACCCTCCTCCTTATTTACTAGTCATTCCAGAGAGTTGAGATGGCCAGAAAACTGAGCCTTGGATAAGTGGGGCCCAGTATTTACACTCTAGAATATATAGGTCAAGCACATAGGGCATCATTTGGTGATAGAAAGTAGACATACTCTGTGGGACAAATAATCTGATGCAACAGAAACCTATTTTTTTGGTGCACAGAGGTGCACATATGAGGGACAATCTTTCACCTTTGCCCCAATCACTTACCTCCAGTTTCTACCACTCCCTTTACGCTGTCTTTGCTTGGGAGCTTGGGGCTTTTATTCAGTTCCCAGAGCAAAGTGGGGCATTAATTCCCAGCCTATTGTTTAGGAACAAGCAATAGTATTTAGTTAAATTGAATTGCTTCTGAAAAGTGCTTTCTTCCTAGGGGAGGGAGGGGGTGTACCTCATATTGAATAAAATGATGTTTAAAAGTGCCAAGTATTGAGACCTAAGCTGAGCAAACTAGCCTTGGATAGTGGAAAATAATCACTTTGAAGTCACAAACTGAATCTTATGTCTGGAGGATGAAGAAGCACACGGACTGATTTGTAACTTCCATAAAAGTATCACGACTAAGCTATTTGAATGATTTTATGTAAATAGTAATGATGATGCCGACGACAATGATGATAGCTAGCACTTATATAGTACTTTATTCATTGTAAAGTGCTTTACGAATATTATTTCATTTTATACTCACAACAACCCTGGTGGTAGGTGCTGTTATTTCCTCCATTTTATAGATGAGGAAACTGAGGTAGAGAAAAGTTAAATGATTCCCCCAGGGTCAAACTGCTAGATAATTTCTGAGCTCAGATTAAAACTCAGATAATCCTGGGGGCAGCTAGGTGGCACAGTGGATAAAGCACCAGACCTGGATTCAGGAGTATCTGAGTTCAAATCCAGCCTCAGACACTTGACATGTACTATCTGTGTGAGCCTGGGCAAGTCATTTAACCCTCATTGCCCCACCAAAACAAACAAACAGACAAACACAAAAAACCCTCAAAACAAACAAACAAAAATTCAAATCTTCCTTACTCCAGGTGCATCATTCTATCCCCTGTGCTACCCAGCTGCTTAATGATATACCTAATAGTAAATGAATTTTTCCTATGGGTCGACATTTGGTGTTATATAATTTTAGTGACTCTTGGATTTTGCTAGTGCTTTATCTTAGAAGTAACACCCAAGGGGCGGCTAGGTGGCGCAGTGGATAAAGCACCGGCCCTGGATTCAGGAGTACCTGAGTTCAAATCCGGCCTCAGACACTTGACACTTACTAGCTGTGTGACCCTGGGCAAGTCACTTAACCCCAATTGCCTCACTAAAAAAAAAAAAAAAAGAAGTAACACCCTTTTCTCAGCCACATAAAGATTTCATTATACTATACAAGAGTTAAAATTCTTATATTCATAGCTGTATTTTTCATTTAACCATTTCAAAGAGATAGCGAAACAAGAACCAGCATTTTGGTTGACATTAATTCTGCCAGCAATAGGAAGGAGAGGGCATTCTGCTTTGTAAATTATAATTACATTTCTTGCTTAAAAGGTGGGCATTTTTTTCTGTTTAAATTCCTCCATGGTACTTAGGAGCCAGATTTACATCAGAGAATTAAGTTGTAGACCAGTGAATGTAGAAGGGATAATAGCATTCATCTAGTCCTCCTTTACTTTATAGATGAAGCCCAGAGAGATTTAAAACCTGCCCATGATCATATTGGAAGTAGCAGAGCCAGGATTCAAACACAGATGCAACATGGCTTCATGAAGAATGCTATGCCAGACTCTCATTTCCTTTTTTTGACAGGAAAACTAAACAAGTGGAGAAGGAAGGTGTTGTGGCTCTAGTTTATCTTATTTTAACAAATTATTTGTCCAAGTTTCTCATTCTAATTTTGTGGAAAAGGTGGAAAGGTTTTGGCTTGGATGATAGTGCAGGTGAATTTGGAACTGGTTGAATGACCAGATGCAAAGAGCAATCATGAATACTTTGAGGCAAACTCAGAAGGAAATACCTACTGGAATATCCCAGAAATTTGTGCTTGAACCTGTATATTTAGCATTTTTTTCAATGAGGATGATAGAGTCAGGATTCAAGAAGATCTTTATAGGCTAGAACATTGAAACAAATCTAATAGAGATAAATATAAAGTCTTATCCTGGTTTAGAAGATTGACTTCCTACTTACAAGATGGAGGCAGCTCAACCAGATTTTTAAAAAGATACGGGTGTTTTATTGGGTCACAAGCTCCATATGGATCAACATCATACAAAGGGAGCTAGAAAAGCTAATGCAATCTCAGGCAGACATAAGAGAAGTGTGGTGTCCAGGGCTAGGGAAGCAATAGTCTCATTCTTCCCTGTTTTATGTGGTCTGGTGGATATGGGCAATCCTGGGTCCACAGATGTTAACCCTAGTAAGAGAGAAGACAAAAGCCTGCAGATAAATCCTGCTCTTGACTGAAGCAGGTCCAGTTACTAGGATGTCCAGTTATCAGCACTTCTAGGTTGTGTTTCCCATATCAAACATTGCACTTTGATTGCTATTCCTTGACTTTTTCCATTGAATGCTATAAATACTTGAAGAGCATGTGCTTTGTAAACAATGCACTGTACTAAAAATGTGAGCCATGACTATGCTAATGAAATATTTGGTCATAAGAAAGCAGAAAAAAAACCTAGTTCTTAGAAGGATTCGTTGAAGAAAACCTTGCTGAAGGGCCTTTTATTCATATCAAACCACTTCCCAAATACTAATTAATTAATCCTCCAAACACCTCCATAAGATATCTAGGTAAGGGATACAGAGAGATCAGTTTACCCTCTTTCCGAGTGCAACACAGTAGCTATTTCAGGGCACATAGAAATATGACACAATTGGCTGAGAAGCAACAGAGAGTCCCATCTCTAGGTAGGAGGTCAGACTGTGGCCAAACCTTTAAAGTGATTTCTCTCTTCCTTCCAAAAGCCTGCAATAACAAAGACTTCCTAGAAAACAGTGGGCCTGAACATGACTCTGAGGTGTTGGGTAAGAACAATCTCCCTGAATCCCCCAGAAATTGTTCAATTTGGAATAAATGTGGCATTGAACGTAAGATGACAAAGTAAGATACAAAATTGGCTTCCTAACTGGGAAGGAACACTGATTTGATTGATTTTATACCTTGTCTGAACCCTGAGGGGAAAGAATGTTGGCAAGACCTTGTAAGTTCAGTTGATAAGATTTTTACACTTGTTTATGAACTTAATTTAAATGTTGACCCCCCACCCCCCTGCCAAAACTGTGAGAGATGCTTGGATTCTCCCTTTCCCCTCTTCACATCCCCTACTCCACTCAATAGGCTCCTCTCCCCATATTTCTCTTTGGCAATTTCCATAGATGAGCAGGATTGTCTTTCTCCCTCCCCTCCTGTGCAGTAGTTAAGAGGATGCTTTCTTGGAGGAAAAAAAAAATCTGTGCGATAACTCTGTCATTTCACAGATGAGCTCATTTTGATATCACTCCATTATCTCTTCCTGTAATCAAAACACCTCTTTAACTGGCAGAGCATCAACCAAGATTTCCCAACACCCAGATCAAACCTTGGATTACCTGGCAGGGGGAAATTTGTTTTCAAACAAATATAAATGTGATGTGATGTAACCTAGACCTCTCCAAGTTCAATGGAAACTTATTCCCCAGTCTACTGATGCATCCCACTACCGCTAAAGCTCTGGACTTCAAGAGGTTCTAATGGCTGAGTGCCAGTCTATACAAATAGTTTCATCTAGTCCCCACTTTTGCAGTTTCAGTCAACGTATCATAGCAATCAAAGGTTGAAAAGTTCTCCTGTGCCACCTTCTGCAGTTCTTCTTGTGTCTTTTTCTGAATGGGATGGGGGAGGGGCAGTAGATTTCCAGAAGCTTAAGTGTTCCCTGTGGTAGTTTTTCCTAGTGCTTTTTCTAGTCATTTCCTAAATGTCTCAATCTTCCAACATTTTCCCTGAAAGATTATTCCTCAGCCTAATCAAATTTATCATCAGGATTCTTTGTTCCCTGATTTTCTTTATCCTAGTCCCACATTATTTCTTTTTAAATCTTGATTTGTATTTCCCTTTTTTCTTGATGTTGCCTTACTGGGTCCCCATTTAATCTCCACTGTTTTAGCTATTGTCTGTTTATTTTGTTCCTAAAGGAAGTATAGTCAACTCTTGAAATTCTATACTAATGAAGAGTAGGTGGTACAGATAATCAAGAAATAATGGATAATCCCCAAGTCACTGTAGCTTGTTTTAAAAATGTATTATGTGACTCCTCGGAAGAAGATTTACCTTGCTGAAGTATTATTCTCAGAAATGTTTAAATGAATTGCCTTTTGGGAAGGTATCTTCTCCATTCCTCTGAAGGGAGAGGACCTGAGGAGCTTGAGGAAACCTGTCTAAGAGTAAATAGTTGGTATGGATAATACAAGTATAGATCATGGGGAACTGACTTTGTCATTAAAAAAGAAACAAAAAATATTAGCAATGAATAGTCACGTGATTATTATTACTTAATCAGCACCTACTGTGAAAAAGAGACTATAAGAGGGAGAATGATAAATCAATGTTCCTTCCCTCAAGGAACCTACAACGTAGATGGGATGATAAGACTTAAACACATGAAAAGATACCTGATAATACATGGCAGCAAAATTTAAGGACCAGAAAAGTGAAATTGACTACTATTAGAGTTCAGAGGAGGGAAGTAAGTGGAACTAGAGAGAAAGAGAAACAGGCTGACTTTCCTATGGTTTGGGAAGCTTGTCTGGCTCTTAAGTATATCCTTAATAAATGCCTTTTGACTGATTTGTCCTTTACTCTGGTTGGACCACATCTGGAGTATTTTATTCAATTCTGGGCACCACATTTTGGGGAAGGTATTCTTAAGCTGAAGAGCATCCGGAGGATAGTGACTCAGATAGGGATAATATAGCCATCTTCAAGAATTTGAAAGGCTTTTTTGTGAAATTTGGATTTAGACTTTTCTGGTTGGCTCCAGAAGGCAGAATATAGAATTAGAGGTGAAAGTTGAGCAGGGCCAGAATTCAGCTTGGTATAAGGAAAAACCTCCTGATTAGATAGCTCCAATTAGAGATACCCAAAAGTAGCATTCACCGTTCCCCTTTGTTAGAGATCTTCAGACAAAGGCTGGAATGATCACTTTTCTGGTATGTTTTAAGAGGGGATTCTCATTCAAACATGGTGAAACAAGATGACCAGGAAGGGATATCTGTGACCTTCTGGTTCTGTGAATTCTTTATCTCCTTTCTCCACAGTCCTAACTCCAAATCCCAGTATATTTGAAGACCCAGATTCAGTGACACGTTTTCTTTGATGCTCAGTACTTTGTATCCAGCCTTCTCCCCACTGGTTATGTGACTACTGTACCATTATGTCAGAGGATATAGCTTATCTTAAGGTGGCAGAAGTTGAGCGGTCTTTTTGATCATAAGATCCATCAGTCCTACTTCCCTATGATCCTACAGACCAATAAAGTATGTTGCTAGGGACCTCCTAAAACACTTTTCTATGATTCTAGGGTCAAACAAGTATGGTGCTGATACCTTCTCAAAACAAAGAACTGAAAGTGGTTAATTTATTTTTTCCATATACAATACTTTGGTAATGTACGCTACTTCATTGCTTCTCTGGGGAAATTGTTTGCGACAAATCATTGAGGAGACAACTTAACAATTCACAGTGATCAGTCCCTCTGCTCTGCTGTGGTGGGGTTCTACTTTCATGTATTCTGAGCACCGGACACACTAGTCTGATCAATTCTCTCTTGAAATTCTGGTCTCGGTTGGAATGACTCCCTTAGGCAATCCACAGCTATGGGTTCATTCTGAATAAGAAATGAAAGAATCTTTATCTTCTCCTGGCTGACTATGTTGAGGGGGGGGGGGGGGAAGAATCCAAGAAGCATTCTGTCCTTTCCCTCTTTTTTGTCATTTGGTGTTCCTCCTCCTCCACTCCCACTTGTCCCAGAGGAAAAAAAAAAAAACATGACATGGAAATCTCACTCACCTTTAGATTTGGAGACAGAGATCATTTTTAGTTTAAATAGCAAGGCTGTGAGAATTATACTTTGTTAAGGCCTAGCTTGGACACAGGCTTTTTTCTCCAGGAAGAGCTGAACTGAAGCAGCCATCCAACTAGGCTCAATTAAGCCTGGTACTAAGAAGAAATTACCTACAGAAGCTGTTTCACCTGAGGATTCTGTGAGCAGGTAGTTGTGATGGGGAAGAGGTACAAAGCTATGAAGGTCCAGGGCTGACTATGTCAGGATTTTATCACTATTTCCCCTCCTTCTTCACTGATAGACAACATAGAATCATAGAATCTCAGAGGCTATGATATCTCACTTATACTTGCCCAAGAATCACCCCTACGACAATGCCAACATGTGGCTCTGATGGAACCCTTGCTAGAATTATAATGAATGTAGAATGGATTGGATTGGGAGGTTTGCCTTCATTGAAGATCTTCCACAAGGTTTGAGCACTTACTGAATCTATTATAGAAGAAATTTTTTTTTCAGATATGGGTTGGCCTAGATGGCACTCCTTAGGTCCCTCTATATTCTGTTTTCAACCTACCTTTCTACCCTTACAGTATGTTCTGCTATTCTCCTTTATAATTCCTATACTTCAGCTAAATTGCACCACTTAGCCCATTCTGAATGGGTTGAGAACTTCCCACTTCTATCTCTAACTTTAATGTCCCCCTTCCAAGAATGTCCTTTTCCCCTAATTCCTATGTCCACTGGTCAAAAGTCTACTCACTCACTCATCAAGTACCACTCCTAACAAGGCTTTCTTGATCCTCCCAGCCAAGAAATAATTTCTTTATTCTCTGTACTTCCATAGCATTTTGCTTCATGTCTCTCTCATCATCCTTAACTCTTTTTTTTTTTTTAGGGAGGCAATTGGGGTTAAGTGACTTGCCCAGGGTCACACAGCTAGTAAGTGTTAAGTGTCTGAGGCCAGATTTGAACTCAGGTCCTCCTGAATCCAGGGCCAGTTCTCTATCCACTGTGCCACCTAGCTGCCCCAATCCTTAACTCTTTATCTTCTGTATTATAGTTTGTTTCTGCCCTATGATGTTGGAAATTCCATGAGTACAGGAGCCACGTCTTACTCCTTTTTTGTATCTCTTCCACCACCCAGAATGGTGCCTTAAAGGTAATAGATGTTTAGATTTGTTGGATTTTCTAGATCTCAAACTTCTATTTAACTTTAACATATAGACTTTGTAAAATAGTTGTTTCAAATCCTAGTCAGATTGTTTCCTCTTTTAATTCTCCATTTAAGAAAGAGAAAACAAGTTTTCTGAATGGTACTATATGAAGTCGAGGAAAGATTTTCTCATGAGACCCTAAAAACCACATATATGATCTGTTTTATCAAAAAAGGAAAAGTTCAAATCAGTTCAACCTTTCTCACTGATGCAGCTTGGGCATGAGATGTGAAGTGATGTTATTTATGATGAGGTGCAATCAAAACTCTTCCCTGCCACTACCAGCTTAGATGTTGGCTCCCCCGCCGCCCAGGACCTATGTTACTTCCAGACACAGTAAGCTTCACAGGAGACATGGTCTTATCCTCTCTGGCATTCCACAGTCAGGAACCTTTTCCTGGAAGTGTAGCTATGAGAGTTCCTCTCAGTAGTCTAATTAACAGGGTATATTTTGCACTTTTAGGTAAAATCACTACTGAATGAGAAATAGGCCCTGTGAAAAGGATAGGTTAGGCCAGACTGACAAGATAACAAAAAAGTTTGTCTTCTATGTACTATGCTCACAGAAACATATTTTACTGTCCTTGGAGTCTGCTTTTGTATTCAGCGCTCCCCTTATCCATTCTAATGTTTAGAATGATAGTGATATGGATACCCCTTAGCAAGGTAGTGTATCTATACAAGTATTTTCAAAAACAAGGAGGAAAACTGACCACTTAAACTTTAATGGGCAGGCATGGTGCCCCACACCTGTAATTCCTGCTTCTGGGGTAGGTAAATCGATTGAGTTCTGGAGTTAATGAGGTGAAGTCCATTAAGGGTATGCATTAAGGCTTTCACCAGTTTGGCGAGCCCCCAAGAGCAGAGGGCCATCACATTCCCTAAGGAGGGGTGACCTGGCCCCAGGTTGGAAAAATGGAGCTATCTAAAATTTCCATGCCAATCAGTATTAGGACTGATCCATGAATGAGCTCTTTACTTCCAGCCTGAGCAAAATGGGTAGAACCATTATTAAAAATAATTAAAATATAGCTCTCTAAACCATGAAAAAATTTGAGATAAAGCCGTGGGGCAACATCAATGGTGTGGTGTCCCATTGCACTTCTGTGGTCCTACGTGTTTCATTTATTCATGATAGGCAGATATTTATCATGTTGTTAATAATGGCGCCACAAAATTGGCCACTGAGTATCGGCAGCATATTAACCTTGATGAGTCAGAAAGCTTTCATTTTCTTTCCACAGTTTTGTTCAAGCATCTTTTTGAGTTGTTGGGACTACATAAGCTTTTAATTTTACCAACAGGACAAACCATAAATTTCACTGGGTATCTTCATTTGCTTAAAGTGAAAAAGCAGATTGTGATCCCTTTGTAAACAAGCCAATCTCTTCGCTGCCATTGCCACTTAGAATGGACAGGAAAAGCATTGAAAGAGATAGATAGTAAGGCTCACTGGCTTTTTTTTATAATTCTGAATGCTTCCCCTTGTTAAGGAAGGTAGAACAAACTCTGCTAAAGGGAAAAAAGGGAAGAGAATGAAAATGGTATTTTTAGAACTGTCACTTTAAACTTCGCCATCTACCCCCTGCTTTGGCCCCACAGTCAGAATCCTGCCGAGGCTGTGGCTCAAGTGCTGGAAGGAGTCTAGAGTCAAGCAGCCAGCTTTAATGAGTGAGCTGTTGCTGGGGTCTCCTACCCCAGTGCCTTAAAAAAGGTGAGGCAGATGGAATTTTCCTACAGGATTTATCTGGGCATTTACATTCCTAACAGTGCACTAGGGAACCTCCTCTTCCCAATAGCTGAAATGTAATCGTCCCTTTGTGGTGCTGTGGTCTATGCAGAAATCTTGAAACCCTCTTTAAAAAAAAAGAGTTTTCTGCATTAAAAAAAACCTTGCCTAGCATCTTTTAAGACATTCAACTTTAAGTAGATAGGGGATAGTGGTGACAAACTAGGAGAGGAGGCCCCCTGATTCTTGAGTAGTCCAAGTTTTCCTGGAATAGTGAAGAAACATTTGCCAAAGAGGTCTTGGCAGTTCTGGGAGGTGGCTGGCCAAGTCAGAGGGGAGCATGGATCATAATGGGCTCAGGCAGTCCTGCTTTCAGAATTGTACATACAGCATACATTTCAATGTAAAGAAATCTGTTGCATAAAATCTTGAGTTACCATGTCAAATTATTTCTCCCTTACTACATACACAAGGGGGAAAAAGCCATGGCTAAAACCCCTAACATTATCCTAAAGAAACAACTCCTATTTCTTTTCATCTTTCTCCTTGTTTTTTTGCATTTAAGAGTTAAGACAGCATCTTAGTGGAGAAATGTGGAGAAGGGTAAAGTGAAATCAATAAAGTTATTCTGTGACTTTTCCCAGGAGGGAGCTGTGTTAATCGAGAACGGCTTGCTTGGCAATATATCAAGTCCGAGAAGAGGGCAGCATTTGATTTGAAAACAGATTTCCTTGCTAGACAGAAGAAAACTGTTGAGATATATTCTATAGATACATACATGCATACTCTTTACAACTGTGAACAAAGGTAAAATTTTATTAGACTTAGGCGATAGAAATAAAACCATAACTCAAAGAATTATAAGAGCTTAGTGCATTTTAATGAGGTCTTCTCATTCATCTTTTGTGGACCAGATATGGAAATTGATGCATGAATACCAGTAGTTGAGAATCAGGAACCCAAAAGTTAATCTTTTGACTTTTAGGCTTCTAGTATTTGGAAATCTCATTAGGAACCCCTCCAGGGTCAGTCCTTTGAGTGTGGCTTTCTTTTGCCTATCAATGATAAAGCCTCAGTAAGAAAATAGTTTCAGCTGAAGTCATGATAGCCAAGTTGGCCATGAGGCTACCTAACTTAAATGTGAAGTGGTTACAGAAGATGGTGGAAAGAGCTTGACATCTGTAGTCAAAAAATCTAGATTCAAGCTGTGTGACCTTTGGAAAATCCTCTTCTTTCTCTGAGTCCCAGTTTCTTTATGCATAAAATGGGGTTAATAATACTTGAATGACCTATGTCAATGGGGCAGCTAGGTGATACAGAGGATAGAGTGCCAGGGTTGAAGTCAAGAAAACCAATCTTCCTGAGGTCAAATCTTGCCTCAGAAACTTATTAGCTGTGTGATCCTGAGCAAGTCACTTAATCCTCCTTGCCTCAGTTTCCTCACTTGTAAAATGAGCTGTAAAATGAGGAGAAGGAAGTAACAAACTAATCTAGAATCTTTGCCAATAAAATCCCAAATGGGGCCATGAAGAGTGAGGCACGATTGAAACAACAGCAATAACAAACCTATGCCATTATGTTGTCTAAAAGAAAATGCATGATGACCAGCAAAATGCTTTATAAGTGTAAACTCTTCTGATATCTGTAAGATACTCTGTAAGCTACTGTGATGGCTCCATTTCGTTTTCACTGGAAGCTAGGTTTTTTTCTCTAGAAAAGTGATGCAATTTAATTTAGTGATATCTAGTTCTGATCTTTGGTTATGATTTTTCTCTCATTCATTATATGACCTTAGGAAAGTCAGTTAACCATCATGGGTCACAGTTTCCCCATCTATAAAATGTCTTAAATATCCCTTTTCCTGTTCATCCTTTCCTGTTGCCCAAGAATTTTGATTTTTCTAATTAACTTTTTTAATTAACAAAAATCTATTTTCTCTCCCTCTCGCCTTGTTCCACTGCTGTAAAAAAAGAAAGAAAAAAGAAAATAAAAACAAAACTCTTGTCACAAATATGCATAATCAAGCCAAACAAATTCCCACATTGGCCAGATCTAGACAAGATATGTCTCAGTATGCACCCTGAGTCTATCACTTCTCTTTCATGAGGTTTACAGATATGTAAATTGATGCATGAAGTAGTTGAGAACTAGGAACCCAAAGTTGGTCTCACACCTCTTAGGTCTCTAGTATTTGGAAATCTTAGAACGAGCTTCCTGGGCCAGTCCTTTAAGTTATGCTTCCCCTTTGCCTATAAATGATAAATAAAGTCCCAGAAAGTATGATACACACAACTTCATCACAGTTCTTCTGGAATTTTGGTTGGTCATTGTATAGATCAGAAGTCTGTAGTCTGGGGCAGCTAGGTGGCACTGTGGCTAAATCACTGGCCCTGGATTCAGGAGGACCTGAGTTCAAATCCAGCCTCAGATACTTGACACTTGATAGCTGTGTGACGCTGGGCACCCCCCAAAAAAGTCTGTAGTCTTTCAAGGTTGATTTTCTTTACAATGCTATTGTTATTCTATAGGTTATTTTTCCTGGTCTTTTCACTTCACTTTATATCAGTTCATATTGGTTTTCCCAGGTTTCTCTGAAACCATTCACCCCATCATTTCTTACAGCACAATAGTATCCCATTACCTTGCTTCTGCTGTGTTTTTGCTGTATGGAGAGCCCCTTCTCCACCACATGGAGCTTCTGTGATGAGTTAAATTCCATCCAGGTAAATTTCATTGATATTTTGATCCATTTTGCTCCTCTTGCTGTGGATATTCAACTTCAAAGCCATTAGGGTTTGAGGACCCCACTAGCATGCTTTCAGGTGGTCATCCAACATAACTCTCACAAGTTTAAAGGGAAGGAAATGGAGAGAAAAAAATCACTGAAGAATCCACAGGGTCCAGTGATCCATGTAAATTAGTTTACAGATTTAGTACTATGCCAATCAGACTATATAAGGATCATAGGTAGGTATATAGTTAGATGGATGGTAGAGCAAACATTTATCAAATACCATGTGCCAGGTATTGTGCTAAGTGTCAGAGATGCAAATACAAGCCAAAAAAAGACAATCCCTGGTCTAAAGAACTTACATTCTAATGGGGAAAACAACACAATAAAAAATAGACAGATGGTAGAGATGGAGGGGCCTATGGGGGCAAGGGTGGAAAAGTCTGGAGATTCAGGAACAGAGCCAGGAAAAAGTGATCAATGAATGGCTTGGGCTTTCATGAAAGAGTGGTCCCAGGCCAGAACTCGCAAATCAGAGGGAGAGATACAGGGCTGGAGGCATCCTCATGGTGAGAAAGCTATTGGTACGGAGGTGGAAGATTTCAGATCATTTGGACAACTAAACATAATAATAACAAAATTCAATTAACCCCAACCCTTACACATGAAAATAAAGGTCTTTTCCTCATACAAAATTAAGACAGCTAGAATAAGAAGGGGAATGGTAGTTTAGAAAAATATATTTGTATCAAATGTCTCTGACAAGGCTCTAATATCTAAGATATGTTGGCATTCAACATAAATATATAAAATGAAAAACCATTCCCCAGTGGATAAGGAGCCAAAATATATGAAGAAACAATTACCAAAAAAGAACTATAAATTAATATCATACTAAGGAATGCTTCAAATCAATAAGGATAAGAAAAAATTGAATTACAATCACTCTGAGGTGGTAGCTCACACCTAGCAAATGAGCAAAGATGACAAAAGAGGGAACTGGTCAGTTCTGGAAGGGTTGTGGAAAGACAGGCACACTAATAAACTACTTTCATACAACTATTTTGGAAAGCAGTTTGAAACCAAGTAAAGAAAATTACTAAAATATCTATACTATTTGACCCAAGGAGGTTAATTCACACTCGCGCGCGCGTGCGCGCGCACACACACACACACACACACACACACAGGTGCACACATAAAGGGGGTGGGGAGGGACAGATAGAGGAGCAGTATTTCTTGTAGTAGCAAATAGTCCAAACCTCTTCTTTTGCACAGGAAACAGGTCCAGAGGAAGTACAATGATTTATTCACATTCACACAGCTAGTTATTGATAAAAATGCGAAGCAAACACAGATCTCCTCATGCCTACATCTTTGCCCTTTCTATTGCATATAATAAAAATCAGCAATTGAACCTGAGAGAGTACACGTGGCAGGCTGGGCAAGAAGACATTATTAGCTTTGCAATCTTCCCCATGAAAGAATTTTGCTATCTTATGGAACGTCACACAGTGTCTGGCGCATAGTAGGCACTCATCACATGCTTATTGGCTGCCTGCCTAGAGCACTGTTTGGTGATTCCCCAAGGGCCAGAATTGTAGAAGAGAAAGTCAAAACCTTATTTTTTCCTACAACTGCCTTTAATCCAACCCTAAATCTGAATTCTAGTTGATTTTGGTTATTCTGGTAGCCACCTAATGCAGTGTTGATTCAAGTTCTGTTATTTCCAAAATGATTTGGTGAAGATTTATGAAACCTTTATTCTCCCTCATTTTTTTCCAGGGAACAGAAATTTTTTTTATTAGTTTATAATATCTAGAGTCAATGTTTTATTTTGTTCCCAATATATTAGAAGTGACATGTTGACTTTTCATTTGATCTTATTGTCCTCTCCCAGGCCTTGATGTGTTTTCTAAGCTAGGAAGCTAATGGCTCTGCATTGACTTTAGCCAATTTTGTTTTTGTTTTTGTTTTTTACTGAGGCAATTGGGATTAAGTGGCTTGCCCAGGGTCACACAGCTAGTAAGTATTAAGTGTTTGAGGCCAGATTTGAACTCAGGTATTCCTGACACCAGGGTCGGTGCTCTATCCACTGGGCCACCTAGCTGCCCCCAACTTTAGCCAATTTTTATGAAAATAGAAAAGCGAGTTGTCAGGTTCTACCTATTAGAGCCTGTCTGCCTTAAGTTCATTGGATAATTATACTTTGTGTTTTTATAATATATTATGCTTTACAAAGTGCTTTTCTCATATTCCTTATTGAGATATATAGTGAATATTCCCTCTCTTCCCTTGGCTTCCATGACACTGCTCCCATCTTTTACTTATGTAGCAGTTCCTTCTTAGTCTCCTATTAGGCCATCGATCAGCTCTGGCCTGCCCCAAATGTCAGTTTCTCTAAAGTCTCCATTTTCTGTTCTCTTCTCCTTTCACACTCCCTCTCTCAGCAAATGAATCTACTTCCATAGCTTCGGTTATGAACTCTTTGTAGAGTTGTATATTCAGCCTAACAGAACTCCAGTCTTATATCACCACCTGCCTACTATTCTACTTTAGTGTAAAAAGTGGATGTGTATGAAATTAAACTCATCCTCTCCCTTTCCCCCCAACCCTTCCCTCATTCAATTCAATTAACCAAGAATTTATGAATTCTCCAATATCTCTATAACTATGTTAGGCACTGGAAACTTCCCTGTAGGTACTGAGGGGGCTACCATTCTCACAATCATCCAGGTTCACAACCTTAAAATCTCATTTGATTTCCTTCACCTCTAGATCAGTCACCAAGTCCTATTCATTCTACTTCCACATTTGAGTCCTCTTCTCTTAACTCAGATGGTTATTTTCTTAATTCAAGCACTTATTATCATTCTCCTTTATTATAGCAATAGCCTCTTTTTTTTTTTTTTTTTTTGGTGAGGCAACTGGGGTTAAGTGACTTGCCCAGGGTCACACAGCTAGTAAGTGTTAAATGTCTGAGGCCGGATTTGAACTCAGGTCCTCCTGACTCCAGGGTTAGTGCTCTATCCACTGCACCACCTAGCTGCCCCTCAGCAATAGCCTCTTAATTGGTCCCTGTGATTCTAGTATTTTTTGTCTCTCTAATCTTTTGCATAGCTATAAGAATAATATTCCTAAGGCAAATATTTCATGCTATTCCCCTGTTCATAAACCTTCATTGGCTCCATCTTGCCTCTAGGATTAAAATGCAGACTCTTAGCTCAACATTTAAGACTCTCTTCAACCTGTTTCCAAATTGCCTCTTCAGCCTTCTTACTGGGTAGTCCCTTTTTTTGACTCTGTGTTCCAGCCCAACTGGATTATACCAGTCATCTCCATGCTAGGAGTGTCCCTCCTCTTCATCTCTACCTTTTAGAATCTTTATTTTCTTTAAGGTTCAGCTATGGTAGCACCTCCTCTGTGAAGTGTTCCTCATCCTAAAACAAGAATGAGATTTCTTGAGAGGTGGTGGGGTCTCCCACTTTTCTGATCTTTGAACAAAGGCCAGATAGCTATTTGTCAGGTATGTTATATTGTAATGGGAATTCCTTTAATGTAGAGGTTGGACCAAATAGCCACCAAGATTCCTTCAAAATCTCAGTGATATGTCCAGGCATCGGTCCTTTCTCAGAGAGTCCCAGAAGTCTTTGATCTTTCCTTTGCCCCGGCTTCACTTCCTATTCTGTACTGTCTTTATCAACGTTCATTCTGTATTCTTCTCTCTCAGTAAAATATAAGTTATTTGAGGCCAACATATTAAAGCATCTACTATGAGCTGGGATTAAGGATATAATGATAAAAGGGAAAACAGTTCCTGTCTAAAAGGAGGATGCAGAATAATATACTTACAAACTATTTAGGTGGCACTATGGTTAGAGTGCTGGGCCTGGCATCAGCAAGATCCAAATTCCAACCTGGCCTCAGACATTCAATAGTTCTGTGATATTGAGCAAGTCACTTAGCCTCTTAACCTCTGTTTGCCTCACTTTCCTCATCTGTACAATGGAGAAAATACTAACAGCTCCCTTGCAGGGTCGTTGTGAGGTTCAAATGACATTATGTTTATAAAATGCTAAACACAGTATTTGGCACATGGTATACATTATATAAATGCTAGCTATTATTATTATTATTATTTAGAGATAGGTTTATATGAGATAGATACAAAATGATTGGGGTGCAGGGGTCGAGAAGTCACCAGCACCTAAAGGTGGGGATGAACAGGAGAGGCTTATGGAAAAAATGACACTTGAAGTGGGCCTTGAAAGAAGCCAGGGATTTCAAGAGGTGAGGAGGGAGTGCATTCCAGGCAAGGTGGTCAGCCAATGTCTAAGCACATAGGTGGGTGGTGGAGTGCCATGTATGAGAAACTGAAAGCAAGCCAGTAATTCAACCAATCCCCTTGAAAACAGGACTTTTTTGCCTTTTCTTTCTATCTCCAGCACTTAGCACAATTCCTGGAACATAGTAAGTACTTAAAAAAATGTTTTGTTGATTTATCCATTGATTGACCCCAGTGATTGTAGTGGGAGTTAATTTGCAATAAGTCTAGAAAGGTAATTTGGCTTGATAAGGTTCATTCATTCATTCATTCATTCATTCATTCATTCATTCATTCATCCATCCATCCATTCACCCATCTATCCATCCATCTACCAATCTACTTACTTTACTTACTTACATACTTACTTACTTACTTACTTGCTTATTTAGTGACTTGCCTAGGGTCACACAGCTAATAAGTGTCAAGTGTCTGAGGCTGGATTTAAACTCAGGTCCTCCTGAATCCAGAGCCAGTGTTTTATCCACTTCGCCATCTAGTTGGCCAATAAGGTTTATATTTTTACCCTGGAGGTAGTAGGGAGTCACTGCAATTTATTGAGAAGAGAAATAGCATGGTCAGATTTTCACTTTAGGAAAATCAGTTTGGTAGCTGTGTTGAGGGATAAATTGGAGAGGGAAGAGGCTCTGGACAGGGAGACCCATTAGGAGACCATTGCAATAGAAGAGGTTAGAAGTGATGATGGTTTAGAATGTTTCATTCTTGTCTTTGTATCCCCAGAACCTAGTGCAATGTTTTGCATGTAGTAAGTGTGTTATAGAAATATGTTGAATTAAAGTAGTGTTTCAATTTTAATACTGGTTTTGGAGGAAATTGAGATAGAGTGAGATTCTATGACATACCAAACACAAGCTTTGGTAAGTCCAAACAAGCAGGAGATATTTCAGGTATCAGTCCTGTGATGCACTGATTATGACATCTGAAGACCATTTAACTTAGTCTTGAAAGGCTCATCAGTAGAAGACTGACCACCAGGAGATGATTCCCCCAAATCTTCAGTTATGTCCGATTCTTTATGACCCCATTTGGAGTTTTCTTGGCAAAGATACTGGAGAGGTCTGCCATTTCTTTTTTCAGTTCTTTTTTTACAGATGAGGAAACTGAGGCAAACAGGGTTAATTGACTTGCCCAGGGTCACACAGTAAGTGTCTGAGGCCCCTTTTGAACTCAGGAAGATGAGTCTTCCTGATTCTAGGCCCAGAACTCTATCCACTGTACCATCTAGCTCCCCTAGATTACCCAGTACTCTCCCCACAAATCCCCTTGTCCCAAGACCCAATAGTTAATAAATCCATTGGCAGAGGGAATAACTAAATTGATGGAATCAGAGACCTTTTGAAGTATAAGTATATCCACAGACTACATGCACATGCACACACATGTATATGCTGAAAAGTATATGAATACCATGTCTATAGATTAACTTCATAGATTGTCTTACCCCTACAGGCCAATTATGGAGCAAAATTAGGCTTTAAGCAAGTAATAATAATTACTCTGATAAGGAAAAAACATTGATTTAATTTATATGACTCTATGGCCACCACCTTTGGACAGTGCAGGCTGGCAGCAACTTCTGGTGGGATGCTAAGTATTGGTTACATGCAAGACAGGCCTGGATCATGTGGCTCAGCAGTCACACAGGGCTAGAGGCAGCCCCCAGCAGCAGAAACTGTCTGCCTCTGACAACGTACTCTATGGTATTCATGCCACTGCTATTTGTAGAATGGAGAGACTCCTTGAGAAGTGTCTAATGTGCCAGATTTAAATTCTCAAAGGTTGCAGCTTCCACTTTTAGAATGACAGTGTTCAGTCCTTGCCCCAAGAACTCCTCATTCATTCCTATGTGTTGTGGGCTCAGCAGGGTTGGAAATACTGCCGAAGCAAGTGAAGCCCCAAATGTGGACTAACCCCTCTCGGGAAATACCTGCCCCTTTAATTCTTTTAGTAAAGGTGTGAAAGAGATGCAGACTCAACACTCTTAAAGCTCTTAACTATTTTGCAAACGTTTAAGTAAATTGCATAATATCCTTCCTAGGCTCTTCCTTCTAGGCTGTCATCCTTTAATGATGGGGGAAACCAAAACACATAGGTTATGATTATTATTAATAATACCTTGGATTTTATGTGGAACCTCTCTTTCAATGAGCTCAAAGCAATTCACACATATTAGCTCATAACTCCTCACACAAGCCCTGTTAAGAAAGACATGATTTTATTCCTAGCTCAGTAGCCTACTTCTTGGAAAATATCAGTTAACCACTAATTGTTTCACTTTCACATCTGTGAAATGGGAAGAATGATATTTGTGCTCCCTCCATTCCTTAGTTTTGTGGGGATGGAGCGAAGGAGGGAGAAACAGAGGAAGAGAGCAAGAGAGATGGGGGGAGATAAAAGGAAGAAATGACAGGGAAAGCAAGAGAAGATGAGAGAGAAAAGGAAAAGAAGAGGCAGAAAAGAAAAAGAAAGTGAGAGAAGATGAGAGAGAAACCATGCATGTTGTATATGTATACATGTATTATACAAATAGCTTACCTATAAATACTATACATATATTGTTCCCTATTCCAGTGAAATCATATAGCTGGACACACACATGCACGCACGTGCGCGTGCACACACACACACACACACACACACACACACACACACACACACACTTGTAATTTCATCTTTTTGAGCAACTCACAGTATGGAAACTTCTCCTACTGATATAAGTCATCAACCCACCTGTAACTTAGAGTCTTAGAGAGTTGCCTGTGGACACTGAGAGGCTAAGGGATTTGCCCAGACTTATAGTTGTTGTTCAGTCAGGTCCTATTCTTCATGACCCCACTTGGGGTTTCCTTGGTAGAGATGCTGGAGTGGCCTAGCCGTACGTGTCAGAGGTAGGACCTGGATAGGCCCACTCTAGGTCTGGTTCTCTGGCTGTTCTGTCATCCTGCTACCTCCCATCTAGACATCTCAAGGTAGATAAACATGAATATATCCACATGTGCAAAATACATATGTGCATGTATTTATGTATATTTTAGATTTGTACATGACATATTGATTGACACTTTGGGGTGTAACAAAAAGAGTAGTGAACTGGTAGTTGGTAGGGGGTAAGGAGAGCTATGTAGTTGAGTGTATATGATGGAGAGTTGCTCATTCTAAATTGTAACTACATTTCTGTCATGAATATAAGGATGCTCTGGGGCACATCCCTTTTGTTTGTGCCTTGTGAGCCTTGTATATTATTAAATTTTGTACGATGCTTGGAGATCCCAGAATGACAAGTCCTGAATAGGTGCCCAGTTTTCTTCTGACAACCTTTAATTAGGTCAGCAGAGACAGTTCCAGGAATCCTGAAATCTATAAACGTGGATCTAAGTTGAGAATGTTTCTGGCTTCTGATGCATTTCCTCTCTCTACCTCCCTCTTTATCACTGCCATTTGCAGTGCAAGATAGACACTTTGTGGGAGATTGCAAAACCAAAGGGTGAGTCCATGCCCCTGGGAGATGATCTTCTCGAGACACTTAGCCTAACAATCTCAATCTTCAAAAATCCCAGGGGTGGAAATATGCCTATTTGCTTGCCAGCCCAAATCTAATGACTGGATGGCAGGGAACCAGTCAAACTGAAACAAAACTTGGCACTTAGATCCCATCTTTCAGCCAAGAATAATGATTATTATAATATCAGGCCCAATCTTCTCAGTGAGTAGGTAACAAGCAACTCACCTTTTGGAAGTTCTCTGGCTTTTTGTCAGACCATGATTTAGGACACTGGAAGAAAAGCTCATAGGGTGATCTGTTCCTTTTCTCCTTCTCCAAAAATGGAATGTGGTTGATCTCTAGATCACAAATCTAGAGCTGGATGGAAGCATGGGAGCCATCTAGTCCTACCCCTTTATTTTACAAATGAGGAAATGGGCCCAGAGAGGCTCAGTGATTTACTTAGGCTCACACAGAGGTAGATTTTTTTTTTTTTTTTGGTGAGGCGATTGGGGTTAAGTGACTTGCCCAGGGTCACACAGCTAGTAAGTGTTACGTGTCTGAGGTAAGATTTGAACTCAGGTCCTCCTGACTCCAGGGTCGGTATTCTATCCACGGCACCACCTAGCTATCCCTTAGAGGTAGAATTTTAACCCAGACCCTCTGACCTTTACATGATGCTCATCAGAAGACACAGGGAGCAGCTAGGTGGTGCCGTGGATAGAGCACCAGCGCCAGAGTCAGGAGGACCTGAGTTCAAATCCACCCTCAGACACCTAACACTAGCTGTGTGACCCTGGGCAGGTCACTTAACCCCAATTGCCTCACCAATTTAAAAAAAAGACTCATGCTTTATAATTCTTTGAATTCATATAACAGCTTGTATCCCAAAGACACCGACCTTACAAGTAGCTTTTTAAAACTATGCCATCCCTTGGGGGCAGCTACGTGGTGCAGTGGATGAAGCACTGGCTCTGGATTCAGGAGGACCTGAGTTCAAATTTGACCTCAGACACTTGATGCTTATTAGCTGTGTGACCCTGGGCAAGTCACTTAACCCCCAGTGCCCTGAAAAAAAAAAAAAAGCAAAAAAACCCAATCTATGCCATCCCATCATTTATAAATAAATGTTAAAAAATCCCCAAAAGCTCCCCCCCCAAACCCTGTCCTCCTGTTACACTGAGCCAATGGAGTTCTGGATCAAGTCTAATTATTCTATACAATAGCTTTCAAACAACAACAATTATGTCCCCAATAAACTTTCTACATATGTACATGTTGTACACATGTACATACATACATACATATCAAAAGCTGACATTTTTCTGGTGCTTTACAAAGTACTTTCACCTGTATTTTCTCACTTGCTCTTTCAAAGAACCCTTGAAAGTAGATAGAATGTAAACCTCCTGAGGGTAGGCACTATTTAATTTTTGTCTTTGTATCTTCAGGGCTTAGCACACAGACTAGCATGTGGTAGGCACTTAATAAATGCTTGTGGGTTGATGGATAGGAAGGGAAGGTATTATTTTTCTTTTTTGCCATATAAGGAAGTGAGGGAAGGTCACAGAGCTCCTGAACGATAGAGTGGAGACTGAAATATGAGTCTTTTGACTTCAGGTCCAATGCTTGCCCTCTTATGATATTCTCTCCCCGAATCAAAGAGGGAATCTAATGTTTACTCCCTAACACTCAGTGAGAAAGACCAAAATGATGAAACACAGAAATTGTTTCTCTTTCAATATGTATTTGTAAAGACACAAATAGGATAATAATAGGGGCTCTGATTTTATTCATAAAGGGAGTTTCTAGGTGAAGAAATTCCTTCTACACATGCAGATTAAGAATCATATTAATAAATTATCATCTTAGAGAGTTGCTTAAGAACATTGAGGAGATAAGTGACTTGCCCAGGGTCACACAGCTTGTATTCACTCTGGGGTAGGACTTGAACCTGAGTCTTCCTGGTTTTGAGGTCAGCTCCCTAACCACTACACCAAGTTATATATCTCTAGCTATGTAGAAATAGATAGAGATAGATATAAATATACATCTACGTATTTCTATATAGATACATAGTGATGCATATGTATCTATATATATATATATATATATATATATATATATGTATCTTTATCTCTGCAATTTATTGTAGTGGACTGGGAACTCACTACATATATGTATATACACAGAAAACATGTATATGTACACACATGTATCTATCTCTGTAATTGTAGTGGCTACACAGCTGACTACATATAATACACATGTGTACAATAGAGACATGTGTTATACACCTGTGTAATATGTGTATATACATGTGTGTATCTATCTATATCCATATACATAAGGCTTTAAATATTATTGTATATAAAACATACCCATATATCCGCTGCCTCCAGTTCTCCAAGTCCACTTAGCATTCTAAGAAACATGAAGGTGAATTTAAATTTTACTAGTCTAAACAGTAATCATTCCAGCCTTCCTCAAAGAGTTTGTGGGAAGAGATGGGGCAGGGCTATATGCCCTGTTGCCAAGTAACTTCCTTTGAATCAATAGAAAAACAGGACATCTTTATCTCAGATTCCCTTCACTAGGCAGTGTTCCCCACTGATCTATGTAGTATTTTATAGATAAACTGCTCTGGCAACCTAGGAACAAAATATAGGATGATTATAAGAAAGTAATGAGAATTGTAAGAAGACTGGAGATCATACTGTACAAGGATTGTATGAAGGAGCTGGTGACATTTAGCCGGAGAAGAACTTAGTGTGATGGTGAAGGGTGTGGGATGGGACTTGATAGCTGTCTTCTTCATATATGTAAAGCGCTGTTACATGGAAGAAGAAATCAGACTTGTTCCATTTGGCCACAGATGGTAGGACTGGGAGTAATACACAGGAGTTGCAAGGAAGCAGACTTTGGTTTGATCTAAGGAAAAACTTCTAATAATGAGAGTTTTCCCAAAGTAGAATTGTCTTCTTTAGGAAGGAGTGGGTTCCCTTCACTGGAAGTCTTCAAACAGAGGCTAGGTCACTAATTGTTCGGGAGTATCATAGAGAGGATTTCTGTTCAGATAAAGGTTTGAACAGATGAATTTTGAGGTGCCCTCTAGCCCTAAAATTAATTTTATGATCCTGTGATGCAGTAAAGAAGCAAGCTTTCTATTCAGTATCATCCTATGAAAAATAGTAAAGGAATATGTATTTATTTGTTTATTCATTCATTTGTTTTTTTGTTTATATGTTTATCTATGTATCTACCTATTTATTGTCTGAAATCTCTCCAGAAGTTATCTGACCTTTGGTTTTTCTCAATGGTCCATGAGGCAATTTATGCATTCTGCATTTATTGGATGGTGGAAGAGAAAGAGCAGTAAGGGTTGGTTACTCAACTCTTTGTCCCATCTAATCCTGCTCTTTAGGGATGTAACCTCATTTCCCTAAAGACTTGTTCCTATAAAGTTTGTTTATTGGTCTCACATCAATAGAATTAGTCAAGTCCAGTGAAGAAAGAGTCTGTTGGTTTCTTTACCAAATACAGTGTTATTGAACCCTGTGAATTCTTCCTAAATGCTTATGGACAGACAGACTGGATAACTTCCTGTGGTCAGGTTCCTTGTGAGGTGGCTACTTGCCATTTTCTTCATAGAGACAGGAGCAGCTCACACAAATAGGCAGTTTAGGAAAGGCTCCGGTGCTGAGGATTTGCACAAACTTCAAATATATTCTTCCTTTAAACCAAATAAACACTGTCTTCTTAGCATTTCATCAGGATACCTACTCTAAAACCCTGGAGTCATGTTGGTCATGTTCTCTCGAATCATTTCTGGCTTCCAAACCCTTAAAAAAAAAAAAAGAGGGCATTAGAACTCTGTTGCTCATTCCAGATCCCTTCTTACCCACACACTGTAAACTGACACCACATAACCTCTCTTGTCTTGTAAAAGATCTCCCTCCCTGTATACAACCCAGAATAGAATCAGCCTCCTTCATAGCGACATTATCCTGGACATTTTGTCACTTGCTGTTACCTCCCAGTCCAGTGATCGGGGATATCTTGGGCAGGGTGTGTCTGGCACCAAAAGCTATGACCTTGAAGCTGTTAGGAGGAGTTAACTATGGCAACATACGGTGTCCTTGAAATAGGGCTGAATATCACTCTTCCAAGCCCCTTACTGAGGGTACAGTCTGACAAAATAAGGCTACATTTCACCAGACATTGAATGCTTAATTGCAGGTGGCTTTCAGCTAGAGACTGTACCAGAAACATTCACATGCCCTGCCTTCTCAGTCAGACTCAATCCAGCACACGTCGATGCATTCAGACAGCAAAATTAAAATATGAAACCAATATATGACTGAACAGTAAGGTCAGGGCTAAGGGTATTTTTAAGCGTGGGGAGCAAGAGTAAGTATTTAATTGAGGTGGAGAGTAGGCACAGGCCCTCTAAGCCCAAATGGGGTGGGGTATATGGAAACTATCAGCTCTCCATTGATTCATCCCAGAAGACTCTTGCCTGGCTATGGCACCATTAGATCCTACCAATTCTTGCTTATTCTTAGCATATAAACAGAAATAAGGTGTGAATACCTCTTTTGCACACCCTGACAACCCTCTTGGGACGATCTGAAGGTGTCCTGGATTAAACAAAACTGCCCTGGTCTGTGTGTGGGCTCAAAGCCGATATATTTGTTTCCCCCCCCCCATCCTAGTCCTTTCAATCATTGACTTCCGTCCCTCTCTAACATCTCCAAATATACCAGGCTCTGTTCAGCTTTTCCTCCCACCCACATCTCTCAGTCCCTTTCCTGTTGCATCGATATAGACAGGTCAAATTGAAAACATTCCCTTTCCTCTCTTGGCCTCAGAGCTCCTTCCAGATGGCCCTTTCGGGTTAGCCTCTCAGATACACCCAGAACTGAATTGGATTGTTAGATATCCATGTTGAGGTGGGTGGGGTGGGTGGGGTGGGTGTCGGTGGAGGGGCAGGATGCTAAGGCCAGCAGGCTACTTCAAGTCTTCACTCTCCACATCAGGGCAGAGTTGGGCTCACAATATTTTTACTGGTTGGTTCAGCTCTGACACTGTCTCCAAATCTTGAACCCAGACTGTGAGACAAGCTCAAGAAAAGGAGACAGAGGTGGCTAGAGGGTTAAGGAGTGGGTTGGGAGGACCTGCCAGATACGAAATTATTTTACTCTGAAAAGGATGAGAATGTAAGAAGGAATGGACTAAAGGTATTTAAAATTATGGAGGAGGGAGGGGGAAGCAGCCGATTCCCTCCTCTGAAACTGCGCCAAAAACCAAGAGCCAGGGGGGCAGCAGCTGAGGGGAAAGCCAGGTAGGACAATTAAAACGGAAATCTGGCTCCTCTCAGCACGAAGCTGGTCTACAGAATTCACTGCAGTGGGAGGTGGGGCCAGTCTGGTACAGTCTCTGAGTTTGAAAGGAGCTGGGCGGGTTCGGGAATGCCAGTCAGCTTTTGTAGCTCTGAGCTCAGAGAGAGGGGGGTAACAGATACCAGGCTTCAAGTCAGGGTCCAAGAGTTGAGGAGAAACCTCCCCCTCAAATCCCCCCCCCTTTAGTTCCATCTTTCTCCCCTTTCTCTTTCTCCTGACTGCTCCCCTCCCCCACACACTCCATCACACACAGACTTTGAAGCACTCTCCTCTAGCTACAGGTCAGCACTAATGCACACTCCCTATATATGGGCCTTGTGCTTGATTCTGTCAGGGGCAAATTCTAGAATAGTGGTCCCACAGTGCTTCACTTTAGGAACCTGTGATCAATAGAGTCCTTTCCCGCACTATCTCCCCAGGAGCAAATATCAGCATCTAAATAAAATCCCTTTTCATGTTTGCTTTCACCCTTCCCAAATTCGCCATACCTCCCACACCCCTAGGGCTAATCTCCATCCAGGACAACCTTATACTGAAAGAAAAAATGTGGTGGACCCTCTGAGCAGGTTGGAGGACAAGTTGGTAGAGGGGCTTCCCCTGGTCCTGCTCCTGCCCCACCCCCTCCACCCAGTACAAAAGAGATGGATTTTTCTTTTTTTTGGGGGGGGGTGGAGTGGTGGTGGTGGTTAAGAGGGAAGACAGTAGGTATTATGCCAGACTTAGGTCTCCTGAGTTGGGATCCTTGGCAAGCTGTTTTCTGCAGTGCCAATAAATAATACCCCCGGATACTAGTGGTGATTCATAAAAGCAATTAAATAAGAAAGTGCCTCTTCATTGCTGATCATATCCTGAGCTAAGGATATTGTTGATGTGTGTGTGTGTGTGTGTGTGTGTGCTTGTATCTATTCTCAGCATTGTAATATTTTAAAATGTATCTGCATTTGTTAAAACAATTTGAGTGCATGGTTCTTCAGCATGTTCTATAGCCAGCTGATTGATTGTAATTGTGCTGAATCTTCTCCAGGAGTGGCATAGACTTTATTCATTTATTTATCTTTTTAAAAAATGTGTATACCTATTTGTTGCTCATTAAACTAAATGGCTATTACTTCTGGAAGGTGGGTTTGCTGGGGATCCACACTGATCCAGCTTCATGGCCATACCCGGAGAAGGCCCCTTTCTTTTCCCAGATTCTTAAACCGAATTCCCTGTTTCCTTGCTAGCTTTCAATGGAATAGAAATTACCTGTCTGCAAGATCACAGCATGCTGTATTGGGATTTTTAGTTGGGGACTATCTTTTGACTTTTTTGTATCCCTAGCACATAGTAAGTGATTAATAAATGCTTGTTGACCGACTGACTGGTTGACTTTATCATCTCAGCAGATTTCCAAATAAGAACTCTCCACATATAACTGCATGCTCGCCCTCAGCCTCCTCCACCCTGGGCTTATTAACCAGGAATATAATAATGATAATAATACTGGTAGTAATAATGTAGCATTTAGCAGCTATCTAGCACTTTTCATCTTGAGAGCCTTACAGATGCTAGCCAATTAATCTTCACACCACCCCTCTGAGGTAGGTAAGCATTATTACTCGTGATGGACTGTGTATACTGTATATGCAAAGACCAGCAAAACAGTTTCCTTATTCATCATGGTTCACTTGATATAGTAACTGGTATTTTAAAAACACCTCATCATAGATACAATAATTAGAGATGTGCTTTTGTTAAAAAAGCCACTACCCACTTCTAGTGTACCCTTGGGTACTAAATAATTACCCATTTTGTGTGGTTATCTAGCTCACTAATTACCCACAGAAATTGGGGTCAGGTGTTAACTGCTTGAAATAAGTATCCTCCAAAGACATCACTGAGTTGTATAAAGAAAATGATGTGTTCATAGCAAAACTTTCATAAGTCATGTGTGTCTATATCTGTCTCTATATAAAGTGAACATAGGCTTAGCATGTGAAACTTACACCAAACACAGTGCTGAGGTTTACTCAGGAGCACCACAGACACCTCTAGGAAGGCTCAGGAAATCACACATTCCCATTCACTTTTCCTAATCAAAGATGGGCATAGGTATCTGATTCCCATCGGCTGGCCTTCAGACACAGTATGCACTAAAACAGCTGATGACCAGGTTTTTTTTGAGGATGATTAATTTTGGTGTTATAGGGAGGCACCCTAGTGAGTCAAGTTTTTTTTTTTTGACAGCTCCACCCGTTCTGATTTCTTATTCTTTCTTTCTTTCTTTTTTTTAACACATTTCTTCTTTCCTCTGCCAGCCCAATGCCAACACTAGGCTAGCCAGATCTGAAAAGGGACTCCGGCACAATCACCAGCCCCTGGCAACCACTCATTTCTCCTCCCCACAAGAAAATTTTTTAAGGAACTCCAATTGCTATGACTGTTGCGCTCTCTCTCTCTCTCTCTCTCTCTCTGTCTCTCTCTCTCTCTCTCTCTCTCACTCACACACACACACACACACACACACACACACACACACACACACACTTCTCCTTGGCAATCAGCTGCATTTCTGTGGGTCTCACAACCAGAGACAAAGCACAATGTCTGAGTGAAGCACAAAGAAGCTACCTTTAAAAACATAGACTTAGGAGAAAACCTGCATCCCCAGATGCCCCCTCCTTCCTTGCTATTTGCAGAACTGGGTGTTATACATAGCGTAGCAAGGCTAGATCATTGTAGTCAGGAAAATTGGGTCAGGATAGCAATATACCTACCATGACTATGGATAGGTAGAGAGCCCAAATGGGGGGAGATTACCTGTCTTAATGTTTCATTGTTTAGCAGAGCCCTTAAAATGGGTGCCAGCAGAAGGTTGAGGAAATGCTCGGTTAGTCAACTCTCTCTCTCTCTCTCTCTCTCTCTCTCTCTCTCTCTCTCCCTCTCTCTCTCCTCTTCCCCCTTCCATCTGAATTATAATAATAATTATATATAATAATAATAATATCATTATCAAGGGACTTTAAGCTGATCAATGAAGTGTATATGTATCTGACGGACATTTGATAGGGAAATGCTTCAGGAATAAGGAGAATCTCTGCAGTGGAAGAGAAGTGTGAGGAGGAGACACAGTGACTGATGAGTTCATTCCCAAATCCAAGGGCATATAAGTGGTAAATTAGTACATATTGCAAATAGAGTCAGCAAGCGGCGACCCAGCCATTGAAAAGAGAGGGGAGATTTTTAGCTTTGAAGTCATCAAATGCCTGAGAAGTGTCTATATTTTTTTTTAAATGTAGACTTGAAGTGTTGCTATTTCAACCTCAAAGATGCTAGGTTCAAAGAATTGCTTGGGTGCTGTTGACTTTGCGTGAAAACAAAAACACCCCCAAATAAATTATATCGTGATTAAAAAAACAAATTCACACAGGGTATGAAGCAATTAGGGGAGACCTGTACTATTCTGAATCTCCTTCTCCCTCCCTTCCATTTCTCTTCTCTCCTCCCCCCTCCCTTTTTCTTTTAGAGAATGTGATACCTGATCTATGTGTCTAGCAGTCTGAGAATTTTTTTTTTTATTTGTATAATACAGTGTCTGGCCTTCCCCCTGACCTGGTGGGGTATTTTGGGTCTCATTAGTAGTCAGGGAAATGCTTTAGTGCATCCGGTGCTGAGAATCAGGGATGAGACAGGGAAGAGAGAGAGAGGGAGAGAGGGAGAGAGGGAGAGAGGGAGAGAGGGAGGGAGAGAGAGAGAGAGAGAGAGAGAGAGAGAGAGAGAGAGAGAGAGAGAGA
Organism: Dromiciops gliroides; assembly: GCF_019393635.1. Taxonomy (NCBI): domain Eukaryota; kingdom Metazoa; phylum Chordata; class Mammalia; order Microbiotheria; family Microbiotheriidae; genus Dromiciops; species Dromiciops gliroides. The sequence goes on from NC_057863.1 coordinate 353,859,315, forward strand.
GAGAGAGAGAGAGAGAGAGAGAGAGAAGAAAAGAGAAGGGAAGAGAGAGAGAAAGGAGAAGGGAGGGAGGGAGGAGGGGAGGAAGGGAGGGAGAGAGAGAGAGAGAGAGAGAGAGAGAGAGAGAGAGAGAGAGAGAGAGAGAGAGAGAGAGAGAGAGAGACTATTAGAAAGAATATTAGAAGAGATGCTTGATTCCCGCCTTGTCTCCAAGATATGGAAGCAAGTGAGAAATAACAGTACTGCAGCTTTGTATATTAGCCTAAGAGGGAGGGGGAAGAAAATGGGGGAGGGGGAGGGACTGTATTCTCAGAAAGGAGGGGGGGGGAACCGTGGAAGAGCTAAAGGTGATTAGAGAGGGATATTGATTCCTTATTCTGCTAGAGATTTAAGCAGGCATGCAAGGAATCTGTATGATGGTTGGCAAAAGGGGACCCAAAACCTCCTGTAACCAGACACTCTGGCTTTCCAGGACCTGAGTGAGAGAGAAAAGAAGAAAGGGGGCAGTGTGGTCTAGGAAATTTCAACTCGTCGCTGATTTGTGCCTGATGTTTGCTGTCCGTCAGCAGCCTCCCTTACAATCTTTCTCTCTCTCTCCCTCTCTCTCTCTCTCTCCCTCTCCCTCTCTCTTTTTTCCTCCCTCGTCTTCTTCTTCACTGAAACCTAGGGGAGCCAGTAAAGATTAAATGTGCTTTCTCAAAGGCAGTCACTTCATGCTGCTATGTCTAAAGAGCCTTTAATTTTTTTTTTTTAAAGAGAAAGGGAGGGAGGTCGAGAGACAGTGTGTGTGTGTGTATGTGTGTGTGTGTGTGTGTGTGTGTGTGTGTGTGTGTGTGTGTGTGTGTGAGAGAGAGAGAGAGAGAGAGAGAGAGAGAGAGAGAGAGAGAGAGAGAGAGAGAGAGAGACACTAGGTATAATGATGACGGACTAGCTTTTCTAAGAGGAAGAGGAAGAAGGAAAGGAAAGAGAAGAAGGAGAGACCCTGGACGGAGGACTTTGGCTTGAAGGGAGCCTACAGAGGTGAGAAAAAAAAGGGGGAGAGGGAGGTAAAATACACAGTTCATGAATGTAGCGGAGAGAAGTAGAGAGATATAATGTGGCTGTATTGTTCGTCTGTTTCTACTAAAAAAAGGTGGTGGGGGGGAGGGTGGGTAGACAAGTAGAGAGCCTGGGGCTTTAAATGTTTTCAGCTGCATAAGGAAATGAATGGATAATATTTCACATTTTTACTGAGATCCCAGGGCCCCTGTGAGTTTCCTTTTCAATGCAGCTGCTTTGTCATCTTCAGCCAACCAGACATCTACCTTGCCCAGGCCTAAACATTACAGAAAGAAAGGAAAGAAGGAAAAGGGGGGAAAAAGAGAAGAGGGGTAGGGAGGGAGGGAGAAAGAAAGAAAAATAAGGAGAAATCGAAGAGTTCTCTTCCTCCACCCTTTCCCCTCCCCTCTTCTGAGTAGTCTTATTTTTGGAGGCTGCGCAGGAAGCTTTTCAGCACAGGAAAGATCATCTCACAGTAAGAGGGGGGAAAGAAAATAGCAGTAGCTGTCATCCAGGATGGAAGGGGGTGGGTGATGCTTCAGGTTCTCCCTGAAATGTCGGCAAGAGGATTCGAAGGATCCCCGATGTCTCTCCTGCTTTCCTGTCCCTCCTGCACTTTGACCCCCCCACCCCACCCCACCCCCAGCCATGCCTCACTCTATGTCTCCCGAATGACAGACTCTAGTTAATTTGGCCTTGGCTTTCACCAAGCAGCTGATGCAGAGGAGGCCGCAGTTTGCCGGACTCGCAAAGTGGACGCTAGAGAAGGAAGGAAAGGGGGGAAAGCAGCTGTTGAGAGTTTTAGCATTTTTTTCCCCTTTCCTTTGGGGATTTTGGCCGAACACTTAAAGTAAATACGGTCGGCTATTTTGTGCCCCCATCCTTCCTTTGCTTTTTTCCCCCATCTTATGTCAAACTGCAAACTGCAGATCGATAGACCCAATGCAATATTCCCCACGCCAGTCTCAGCCCGTCCCCTTCCTCTCCATTGAAATACCTCACCCTGGCTACCTCCTGTTCCCTCCCCACGTCTTTTGGCTGCAGTTCCTGACGGTTGAAGCCCCTCGATCCTCCAAATGGGTGAGTTTCTCCATGATATTCTTATTCCTACTTTCATAAGCTCTAAACTGCTGTTTCTCAGGCTCTCTTCTTCCTGAAATCTGGTCTGTCTGATCTTCCCTTGCTCTCTGCCTCCAATGGGGGAGAGAAATGCCTTACATTTTCTTTATATTTAATTTTTTCCTCCTTAAAATTAAGTTAAAGCTTTGATATGTGACCAATCCTCATAATCATTAAAAAAAAAAGACAGATGTTTCCAGAAATATTCCTGTATTTTCCATTTTAGTAGACCAAAGTGTGAGAGAGTCTGCTATTTGGTCATGGTTTTGTGTTCAGGTATGTATATTAGCATGCGAACATGTGTGCAGAGGTTTTTCACATATGCCTATATCTTCAAGTAAATGGTATGTGCATTTTTTAACAGCAGGGGCTCAAAGAGAAGATGTCTTTCCACCTGTTCATTGTATTTTAGCCATGAACCTTGAGCAGAATTTGCCTGTCATTCTTGTTTGAGATTTTCTTTTTCTTCTCAAGAAAGGAATGTCTGTTGCGCCCCTCTCAATCCCTGAGACCCTAACTTGTGATGTTTACCGTTTAAATCCACGGGTTAGGCTCTTGGGAGCTGTGAGTTGTGCCTTTGCATCTGGGATATTTGGTGGAACTTTTTTTTCCTGTTTGTTTTTAAGCAAACACAAAAGGAAAGAAACTTGAGTGAAATGGATGAGTGGATCTCTAGAGTTCTCATTGTTAGAAATCAGGTGACTAGAAGGTGGCAGATTATATATTTTCATTTTTTTTTGGTTAAACTGTATGTGTATGTGCTATTATGATATCCAAGAGGTGCAATAATGTGTATATATGTATAACTCTATATACATATAAATTTTATGTCTGGGGCTGGTGGAGATCATTTACATTTTCTTTTCCTTGAGAGCAACACACAGTACTATCAGAGCGTAACAAGAACAGCTCAGTACCCTGGTGTTTGACCTCAGAACATCTCAGCTGAAGTCCCAGCATGCCCCATGCCTCCAAGTTTGAAACTGAACAATTAATTTTAGATTTATACCCAATTAAAATATATGCATGAATATATATGTTATACATATAGATGCATGTACACACATGCATCCACACATCGGTGTCAAAACCAATCCTTGGGCTGAGATTGCAATCCAAAATGACAGATTGATTGGGTTGAAAATATTCTTCTTGCTGTTCGGCTGGGAGGGTATGAGTCGGGAATGTTAACAGATCTGATTTGTGTGCTATCATGAAAGGCTTTTTAAGGGGTGGGGAGATGGAACCAGAACTAAAATGGAAAAAAGAGGGAAAAAATCATTGTACTTTAGTGATTAAAAAAAAAATTGAAAAAGCCTAATGGGATTAAAAGTAGTGAAGGTTGGAATTGTGTTTTTCAAATGTGTCCAGATTAACAGTTAAAAAACAAAGCTACTCTATTTCTTCATGAGTGTTCTTGAAAATGGAAGAAAAACTGCCCTCAATCAAGGCTAAATTTTATAAAAAGTAATTTATAATTAAAAAAAACCCTTCATATTTATCATGGACTATTTGGCTACCTAGTTCTTAGTATTCTGAAAAGGTAACTTTTTTTTTCCCTTACAGGGCATTTTCAGTGATTTAGCTAAATCTTACAGCCCAAGAATAAGAACACTAACTTACCTTTCTATTTCGAACGCCTAACGATATACAATTCAATTAAAGCAGTTTAAGTGACCCTGCGAGAGTATTTGCCTCCTGTATATGGAAAAGGAAAGATTTAAATCTGAACCAACCTTTGACTTCAAAAGCTTTCTCTTTCAGAATCCTTTCTATCATTGTATGGTTATTTTATATCTATGATCAAGGGGTAAGGAGATTGTTCTTTTCCTATAAAATATGTGTCTATTGCTTTTTTTTTTTTGTCATCGAATCCAAATGGTAGTCGAGAGACCATTTTGTATCAGAACACTGAACTGGAAAGATTTACTGGGCTATAATTGGAGAATATCTTTTGTTGAAACCTGCTGTGAAAGTAGCGTGATTTTAAATAACGCTTTCTAGTCTTTGATGGTTTTAAATGAGTATAAAAGGACAGAGATGTCTAATTTTAAAAAGATCTTCTTTGGTTTGAACAACAATGGACTGCGGTTATTTTTGTATTTTATCTAATTTGTTTAGGCACAGGTCTCTGATGTCTGTAAAGGCAGTCTACTCAAATTATGGGCATATGTTGGCACATGATGTCTATAAAGTATGTGGAAAATATAGGTTCCCTCTTTCCAGGGGCTATATAACTCACCTGATTCTATGAAAATATATGCACATAAAAGATGCTTATGCAACTACGTAGAATCTAATCCCAATGGAATATAAGATGTTTGTAAAAAAAAAATAATTTAATGGGATTGGTTGCATTAAAAATCTTTCTGTTCTTCCCTCCCCCTCGAAACACACTTTCAACTAGATGGCTGATATACTGAGGCTGCTCTTGTACAATTGATCATATAGGCATTTGGCAGTGCATAGCGACGCATAGGATTTTCTATTTCAGCAGCAGGGAACTGCCTCACCGCAGGGGCAGGTTTCTCGACACCCCTTCTCCTTCACGGAGCCCATCAGTGAAGTTCAGTGAAATGAATAACATAATTGGTAGTTGGTTCAATCACTACCAGTCTAGACTAGCCCAGACGCATCAATTAGAGGGGGCTGTCTTTTAAAGGGAGAGTGCAACCGAAACAAGCAGGGCCTTATTGATACTGATCTTTAAAAGTGCAAATCCAGCTTGGCAGATAAAAAAAAAAAGGCGGGGAATTGGGGGGTGTGCAGAGAAAGGACTGAACTGGAGCTTTTGGATGCAGAAGGACAGGAAGCTTGAGAGAAAAGGAGGGAATAATAAGAGAAATGCAATGCACCACCTCCTTGAAGCACACACTTACAATTCGGTTCACAGGGGATACCCATTCACCATGTTTTAACTCGAGTCTTTTTTTTTTTTTTTGGTCTCTGTCACCAAAGAGGTACCATCTCACAACCAGTACAGTTGAAAAATATAATTGCTCTACAAAGCTCCAGAGAGAATGAAAATAATGCCAACTAGTCAACAACCTTTCCTGCAACATGAAGTTTTCCTCCCCGAAAGAAAATAAGAGATTTTTAAAAAATTTCTCAAGACAGTAATTTTGCTTTTACTGAGAACTGTTGAACATAACAGTACCTTTAAATCTAGAACACATGAAAACTACATGTAGCTATATCGGATGAAAAGATCATGGTTTTCCTTTGCATGCAGAATAATTACAAGGAATATTATTAAAATCCCCAGTTATTAAATCAATTTTTTTGGTTTTGGTTTTTAGTTTTTTTTCTCCCTCACCAAAAGACAGATGATTTAGTGTTGGGAACACACCAAGCCCTGGGGAAAGAGAATATTTGATTAGTATTAATTAAAACATTGCTAATATATTCTAATAAAATCAAATTTAACATTCTAAGCTAATCCATCTAGTATGTAGAAAGGCAAGAAAAGTATTATCTTATTTGCATCTCTGCATTCCAAATGCATTTGCTCATTCAGCAGAATTAATTTTTTTTTTATCAGCCTGTTTAAGCTCTTCATAGATTTACTCAAAGTTATTCTTTCAAGCTAAAAGGAACCAAGGGTAGGGAAAGGATGGAGGCTGGTGGGGAGAATGATTGTATTGAGTGTCAGCTCTAAAATTCGATGATGCTCTATTTTTTCTTTACTTGCTATCGCAGCCCATGGTTAAGGACATATAAGAATATATTAAGAATAGTTCATTCTTATTTTTCCTCCCATCCTCTATGTGATACCTGCCAAGTTATTTAGGATTCGTGTATCCAATTGCCAAATTATATGAATGACATATAATTAAGTGACTGGTGTTGGTCTGCTGATTAGTTCCTAATTGATTTCTAATTCCAGAGTCTCTTCCATTGTAAACTCCTAAATGAAAAGGGGAACTTGTCCTGGAAACTAGTTTCTTAAATGATTTCCATTTGTAGTCCATCCAAGAGAAAAATATATCTGGTCTGAGGCGTGATTTTCAAATCGTTTTCAGGTTTAATGCAGGCATTTATTAGAAATAAGTTCTTTGTTTTACCATACAGCCAGAGCACCTCCAGAACAATTGAATAATATCTATATTAAGCAGATTCCAACACTCATTTTTTAACTTTCAGGACTACTCATTTCCCACCGCTCCTTTAAAAAAAAAAAGACTATTTGGAGAGAATGCCATTTTTTCCCCCTGTCATCTCAATTATCCAATCCACATTCATGACTTTACTTACAAATCTGTGCTCCAACTATTCAATGAATGGGTCATGAATATTAAGAGTCGCACCATCACTATGTATCTATATTGCTGAAGAGCCAGGAACCCTGGTATATGAAGGGGAGGTAGTAGAATGAGTATGGATGCTACATTGGCTTTGCTGCATTCCTACTCCATTGCCTTTTCTCAGTCGTTGATATAAAAGAGCAGTCTCAGTTCGGTTTCACACGCATTGTTCTATAATCCAGGCAATAAATGCTAATTAGTAATGCTCAAGGATCCAACCATTCAGAGTAATTATCATAATTTACCTTTTCCTTGTTAAAGACATTCCTTGCTGATTTAAAAAAAAATTAAATCTGTCGTTTTACCATTTCACTGCGATGGAAATGCACTGGAGAGATGTCCAAGGTACAGTAATGTCATTATAGTTGCATCTATAGTCGCTGACATGAACCCCCTAACTTATTCCAAAAGGAATTGCAACTTAATTTCTAAAGAGAAATTCATGTAAATGCATAAAGTTTTGCATGTGCACTAGGCATGTACGATTTGATTTTACAAACCCCAAGACTCTTCTCTTTCTTAGCCCACCCCCTTCGAAAACCACTTACTGAGCAGAACAAAGGAAACTGCTAACTATAGAGGCATCATTAAGTATGAGCAGCAACAGCGTGATAAAGCATGTGATATGACAACATATTTTATTGCATAAAAGTACAGATAATTAAATAATTCACTAGTATTCTTAACTAATTAGCAGAAAGATCTTTAAGAAGAAATTGAGAAAATGGATTCTATCAACTCGGATAATAAGCCTTGTCTCACCAAGGTCACAAATGTATATGTTTTAGTTGGTGATTCAGCCTATAGAAAGAAGGTAACAAACCCCCACCAATTTAAAATGGGAGTGCTTGGGGTATCTTTTTTTTTTTTTTTTTGGAAGAACAAATTAATCAAATGTCTGAAAGGGGCAAATTTAATACAGGTTTTAGTTTTCAAAGGTAATGATCAACAGTTCTGTGATGCACTTCTCTCAGAAATTGCATTGAGTACTGATGCCTTTTGGTTTCCATAGCTTATAGCCTTACATAGTTTCCTCCACATCTCCTAATGTGGCTTATGATGAAATTTTTCTCTTGTTTATCTTTTCTGAAAACAACTGTCAGCTAAAATCAACCAGACACTTCTATCAAAGGCACAACAAAAAATGGCTGTACCAAATTTTACCTATGGGGAATATCCTACAAGGATACCCTTATCTGATCAAGGTATAACCCAGATTCCATTGGCCTTTAAGCCAGAGCTATGGCTTTTCCTTGCAGGCTATAAGCACATCATTAGGGGAATGACTCTCTTTGGATACTGTACAGAAGGAGCCACCTGCAAAATGTTGGTTGCTATTGAAATCTCAAGTGGAATCAGCTTTCAAAAAATTAGTTATTAGAGACATCCGATATAATTTGCAATCTGTAATTATACTAATGTGCACATAGTTGTGTGTTGCTTCCTTTATGGATTGCCTACTTGAGCATTTTTTTCTGATGTATTCCTCGTCATTTGAAATGACTCATGAGTAGGTAAAGCCTGGGGATATTTTAAAAGTCAGTCTCTTTTGACCAAAATATAATCTTGTATCCAGCATAAGGCAAAAATATGAAGAGGTCTGGGTTCCCCAGCCACTTGATTCTATACTGTTAGAGATGAAAGGTAGTAATAATCATCCTTAAGTGAGTAGCTGTGGCCTAAATGTTGGATAATTGTCCCATTAATGTTTATGATTGTAAGTATTTTATTTGCTTGCAAAAGTTTTCCCAGTTGTCTTTGGTTAAGTCTTTGTCCTGCTTTCAGACAAAGAACTCATGAGATAATATTAGGATGGGGAGTGTTATCAAAGAGAAATGAATCTCTTTTGTTGAAAAAATAATGTGATATGCCAAGAAATTGACCCTAAGCAAGGACAATGACTTTAATATGATGATTAGAACAAAACGACAACAAATAATACACTTTCTCCACCTATCTCCTTCATTTTATATGACATGTAGTAAGTAGCTGAAACTTTCCTACAGGTTATTCTCTAAGACCATATTTCCTTTGTGTATCTGAACATGATACCAGAGAACTCCTGATACCCCACTGGTGACCACTTCCAGATAAGGTCCCTGAAAATGTCTTCTACATGTTACAAATGTCCAGATGGAACAATGATGATCTGATGGTTTTGGAACATGTCTTTGATTGATGAGGAAATGAAGGGATCAGAGTACCCTGGTTCTTGATGCTGAATTAAAAGATAATTTGCCTTCAAATAATAGAGATGTGCTGGAATAGATATCAAGATTTTAGATTTCATCACCACCCAAGATTTTAGGGAGAAAAAGAATTTTGAGGCCAATTTTGGGATGATAGATAATATCACTCAATCCAAATAAATAAGCTTAAAACCCAAGGGAACTTTGGCAAGTTGTAGTTTGTTAACATAGTGAGGGAGGGATGGGAGGAAACAAGCATTTATTAAGGACCTATTATGTGCCAGATACTATTCTAAGCACTTTATAAAGATTATCTCATTTAATCCTCACCATATCCCTGGAAGGTAGGTGATCTTATTATCCCCATTTTACAGATGAGGAATATGAAGCAGATAGAAGTTTAGTGAATTGTCCAAGACCAACACAGCCAGTAAGTGGCTGAGGTCAAATCTGAACTCAAGTCTTAATGAATTCAATCCTGGCATTCTCTCCACTACACCACCTAGCTGCCACATAGTGGAAAATTGAAGTTCAATAGTTCATCTGCTTATACTTATTCAGCCTGCCTCTCATCAGACCGAGTATCATTTTTCTTTTAAAAATGGACTCCAGTGGGGCAGCTAGGTGGCGCAGTGGATAGAGCACCGGCCCTGGAGTCAGGAGTACCTGAGTTCAAATCCAGCCTCAGACACTTAACACTTACTAGCTGTGTGACCCTGGGCAAGTCACTTAACCCCAATTGGCTCACTTAAAAAAAAATTTAAATTAAAAAAAATGGACTCCAGAGCAGAGTGGAACACCAGAATTTGTAAAGGTAACATTGGAAGAATAACAGCTAATATTTTATAGATAAAGGGAGTATGTTTTTCTCAACAAAAATCCCACAAGGTATTATATCCATTTTATAAATGAGGAAACTGAGGCTCAAAGAAATTAAATGACTTGCCCATTAATTATACAGTTGACTCCTGGTCTAATGTTCTTAATGCTATCCTGAATTGCCTCAGAGTGTTCTTAAGCTATGTATAGGATATCACAGAAACCAATTGATTTACTTTTCACCCGGATATGTTGATACAAAGACTTTGTGATAACAAATGACCAAAAGATTCCCCATTTTAAATATTCACCTCCCTTGACACAACTAAAATGATTCAATTTGCAAGCAAGTTTAAACAGTCATGGACATAAGTCCAAAACACTTAGCATTTATAGCTTATAGATTTTTTTTTTAACCAATCCATCCTGCCCCATTAGGTGCAAAGGTTATAACAGCAGTAAGATTTATGTTCTTTACTACATATCTACTATCAATGCTGGGCAAGATGGAACAAGCAGCTCTTTGCAAAACTGAACTCAATAATTCCCAAATTATAAATGCTTATAGTATGAAGGCATGTGACACTTAATACCTAGCAAAGGACTGCATTTGAAAGAAAGTGAAGCAAATATATGTAAATATAAATGTGTATACATATGTACATATACACATTATCAATCAACATTTATTAACCACCAACTATGTGTCAGGCCTTGTGCTAAGCACTAGGAATACAGAAAGGGGAAAAAACCAGGTTCTACTCTCAAGGAACTTACAGTCTAATTATATGTGTATGTAGCACCCCCTCCGAGCTCACTCCCTGATTTATACTAGATAATGGAGGGAGCTCTGAGAGGGCAATATTTGTGTACATGCACATGTATGTGAATGTATACATACCTGTTTGTATGTTTAGGTACACACATGAGTGTTTATACAAATACATGTGATGTATACATACAAATAGAAATAGGTCTCTATGTGAGCATATATACATATTTGAAGGGGAATAAAAGGTGGAATTACAGGCATATTTTGTTTTAAGTAAACCAAATATTAAAACTTCTCTGAAAAAAATTAAGGGTAATTTTTTTTTTACTTTGCCAATGGTTTTTTAACTTTACAAAAGGATTCATCTTAAGATCTTTTAAAATGTCATTATACATGCAACACACACACATATATATACACACATATACATATGTGTATGTATATGTATCTATATACATATACACATGCACAAACACAGGATGCCTCACCTTGCAACTGTGTAATTTAAAATTCTAAATGTGGGTTCTAATCTGTTCCCCCAGTTTTGGGGGAAACTGACTAAAATCACTGATAAAACGAGTTTAGATTTTTAAGGGTTTATTGAAACATAGAAAGAGAAAGATTGAGAACAGAATTCTTACAACCTCACAATCCTATCTTTCCTCAGCTCCTCTCTGTCTTTCCCTGCCATCACCACCAAGTCAGCAACCAAAAAGACAGCGCTCTTCACACAGGCTCCCCTTTCCTCCTTCCTGTCCCCTCCCAGAATGGAGAAGGTTCTTCAAGCTGGTTGGTTGATTGGGTGGAAAGTTCAAAGTTTTTTTAGATTCTGAGAACCATTCTTTCTTAAGTACTCTCAAGTACCAGCCAGATGTGCTTAGAATCTAGTCAACTACTAATCCAGTCAAATCAGCCAGTAATCCACTCAGGTAGGCTCCTGAGTATTTGCCAAATCTCATCTATCACATTCCATTATCTTGACACTACACAAATACACAACAATTTTTTGCATGCAAATTTTCAAAAGCACATCTCTTATAAAAAACAAAGTATGCCTGTGCTCGTGGCTAAAATTCAAGTAGTATTATGCTTTATATACAGATATAGTTAACTTTCAGAAGGAAACAAATTTTAAAAAGAAATGCGCATGCCCTCTTTTGTGTGTGTGTGTGTGTGTGTGTGTGTGTGAATTGGGGTTAAGTGACTTGCCCAGGGTCACACAGCTAGTAAGTGTTAAGTGTCTGAGGCCGGATTTGAACTCAGGTACTCCTGACTCCGGGGCCAGTGCTCTATCCACCACATGTCCTCTTATAAAGATAAACTTACCACCAATCTATTTTGCCCATGGAAAAGACTTAGTGTTCCTTGAATTTTTTCCAATTAATGTTCTTGATCATGGCCATATAGAAACTATATTAAACTAGTTCTATACAACCAAAACATGCAGAAAATCAATCAGTTGTATTGCAATAAGTCTGAAAATGAATGATCAGGATAATTTAAAACCAAAAGGAAAAATCAACTTTAGGACTTTGGGTGATCTAGGTGGTCTGGTTCCCTGACTTAATTCCTAAAATAGTCTGTTCAGTTCTCCAGTTTTTCTTTGGTCTTTCCATATATTGACCCTTGATTGGGCCTGATATTTAAGTCCTGTTCCTAGATTCCAAACTGGCTAAAAGTTTGACTAGTCCTTCACATACAATAGGCATCTAATAAAAGCTCATTGAATTTTCAAACTCTCTAAAGATCAGTCATCAGACCTGATTTTCCCATATTTTAAAGAACATATAAATTCTCCTCTCTCATTATTGTAGCAAATGTTGTAAATACACTTTTATGTGTGTATACACACACATACACACCCCATTCTCATGTTATAATCTCACTACTTTATTCTAAGTAATCCAAAATTCCTTATTTTATGCAGTAATGGGTTAATGGATTATAGTACCCTAGATTGAGAGCTGGAAGGTAACTCAGGAGCCATCTAATCCATCGAACCTCCTCATTTTACAGGTAAGGAAACTGAGGCCCAAAGGAAGTTCTTGCCAAGGTCATATCTGACTCTGGTAACCATTTTATGCAGAATTTGAACATAGGTCCTCCGAGTTAAGAGCCAGTGTTCTTTCCATTGTACATTGCCTCCAGTTCAATGCTACTTTCTTAATAGGACTACCATTGCAAGCATTAGGTTAACTTTCCAATCTGCTGCATATATTTATATAATACTGGTTTGAGAAAAACAATTTTCTCTAAATTTCCTTATCTAAAAAATACAGGTTTGGTACAAGATGACATTTAAAGTACCTTCTGGCTCTGAGACTATTCTGAGGCCAATGGTAGAAACCCAAGAAAAACTCAAGGATACAAGAATCAGGACTGTATCTGTGCCAACAGTTGTCATTCCAAAGTAATATTTTATTATACCTGTATCTTCTAAACTTACTGCCAGACTTTTGGCTTCATTGTGGAATTAGTAAAGGATAGAGTTCATTCAGAGAAAGTAGCAGAAACAAACACAGCTGAAGAGTAGTAAGGGCAGCATGATGGATTCAGAGCCCTCCTTCTCTGAGGTTTAAGTTTTAACCCTTTGTCTTGTTACATCTATTAATTTGGGGACAAAGGATGAGAGGATCATAGCTTTATAGCTGGAAGGGACGCTCAAATGTCATTTATAGATGTGGAAACTGACACCAACCGAAGTCAATCAGCTTGTACAAGGTCAAGTTAGTAACAGAACTCATAATTAAACTGAGGTCCTCCCACCATACCACACTACTCTCATTATTGTTCTTATTAACATTTTTTTTGCTTTTTATTTTTATAGCTATCTTTGGGTTTTATTTCCCAATATATCCTTACATTTCCCAATATATTCCTTTTATTCTTTCTTCCCCAAAGCCATCCCTTATAACTCTGGGAATATGTATAACAAGCTCATAGGAATATGGGTTATATTTAGAACTGGAAGTTATTATAGAGAACACATAAAGTCCAACAACCTCATTATATAAATTAAGGAACTGAGGCTCAGAGAGGTCATGTGCCTTGCTAAGGTCAAACAGTTAATAAAAGACAGAATGGGATTTGAATTCATATTCCTTGACTCATTTCCCTACTTTAGTTTCATGTTTTGTGATTAACCATGTTCTTCATTTAATTGTTTTCTGGGTGGCTTATTTAATTTTTATCCTTCAAGACCTGAAGTTCATGCTTCTCTATCCTCGTTATTTGTATTATGTTTTTCCTCTGTTCAGAAGCCAACATTGGCTCCCAATTACCCACATTTGTCAGTATCACAAGTTGAATTTGAACTCTTCAATACATGCTTCAGAGTTCTCATCAGTTTCCCCCACTTCCTCAAATCTACCCTTTCCTCCTCCTCCCCATGCATATCCACAGTTGACTCTATTGCCTTTATCACACTGTTTTAGATGTTCTGCTCAAATAAAGCAAACCTGCTTGAGTGTGGTTTGCTTACTCTTGAGTCCCAAATCTTTGCATATGTTATTCCCCTGCTTGGAATCCCCTTTCCTTCTATCACCCAAGTTGTATCCCTTGCTTATTTCAAATTCTGCTCAAAGATCATTTTTGTGTGGAGTTTTCTCTGGCTCTGGCTATGTTGTTTATTTCCAACATTGTCTCAACAGTTCATTAAACAAAACTGTTAATTTGCAGTGGTGGTTGTGATCTCTCAGAGATCTTCTCAGGTATGCCCTATTTCCTAAGTTAATGTAAGAACAGCTGGGAGAAGGATGTGTCTTTACCACCCCCTTTAATCTTTTCATGGTGCTTAATACAGGGTTTTGTTTTGGTTTTTTGCATATGGAAGACCCTCAGGTAGTATTGTTGACTGACTGATAGACACTTCAGCATAGAACCTGAAATATGAATATCATTGTACTGATGATGCACCATTTCACATGGATAGAAAATGGCACAGTCAGCATGGTATATCAATGTGATATCCTTCCTATGATGTGTTCTGTTGTTTCTTGAGTATTTGTCTATGCTCCTTTCAGCTGGTCTAATGTGTCCTCCCCCAGAAATCCTTTCCCAATCAAGGGATTCAAATTGCAGAGAATGCTACATCAATGGATGCTGAAGCTACTAAGATGTTGAAACAAACGATGTGATCAACTGGAAACATCCCTTCTGCTAAAAGTGACATCGAGAAGGCATACTTCTGTAGAAATTTTGGAACAAGTTGGAATCATCTCAGGAAACAGGAAAATGAAAGTCCTGCTCTAAGCCAGGACTTCTAAGATCAATCAGTAGCAGTATCTACCTTCCTGGTGAACTATCATGCATTCCTTCTCTGTATCCCTCTATGTTTCAAATGTAAATTTATTTTTCTCATCTTTTTTCCTTAATACTGATACATAGGGAAATTTCAATGTACTTGTTGATTCATACATTTTTAAGACCCAAGGCTGAGTCAACACTTAGCATTATTTACAACATAGAATTAATTTGAACTTCTGAGTGTCATCTTGAGGCAACTGAAAAAAAATGAAACCCTTTTGGAGTAAGAAGTATTTTAAAAGGTAAATTATATTCTCTGAGGTATTAGATAATATTAGCTATATCTCTAGCATCCAAAAAAGAAAAGATATTATTCTTTGTTTGGAATAGCATTTGTTGGAAGCAAGGCCTTATGGGTAGTAACAAGGTATTATTAATAAATGACCCCTACTCTTAATAAGTTTATAATATCACTGGGGAGTCAGCTCTATATACATGTAAACATATTACTAACATATATAATAAGTACCAGATAAGTGGTATGGGAATACAGAGTAAAGGGATAACTATGGGTTGGGGATGAGGCTTCATGGAGGATGAGAGACTTGATCTTGGTCTTGAAATATAGTTAGGATTTAGTTTGATAGAAATGAAGGGAAAGAGCTTCCTCAGCAACTGTAACAATGAAAGCAAAGGCAAAGAGGTAAGAATCAGTATGGCATGTTTGGGGGACCAATCAGCTAACCTGGAACAGAACACATGTTGGACAATGTATCTTATTCCATGCAAACATTTATATGTCAAGAACTTATAATTTATGATGTGATTGCTTTGCTAGTGATGTTGATAAGAGTGTTTGTGAAAGTAGGAAGTGGTTGCGGTTAGGTTTATTACCTTTTTAAAAAATTCTGGTCATGGGGGGCGGCTAGGTGGCGCAGTGGATAAAGCACCGGCCCTGGATTCAGGAGTACCGGAGTTCAAATCCGGCCTCAGACACTTGACACTTACTAGCTGTGTGACCCTGGGCAAGTCACTTAACCCCCATTGCCCTGCAAAAAAAAAATTCTGGTCATAAACCAGTCTAGTATTTTATATATTTCAAAATCAAACTAAGAATGCTAGTCATTCCCCAATTGAGATAGGATATGAATAGGCAGTTTTCAGATGAAAAAATTAAAGCTATCTATAGTCATATGAAAAAAAAAAGTTCTCAGTTGCTATTGATTAGAGAAATGCACACTAAGCTACTCTGAGATATCCCCTAACACCTATAAGACTGGCTAATATGGCAAAAAGGAAAATGACAAATTTTGGAGATGTGGGAAAATTGAAATTCCAATGCATTGTTGGTGGAGTTGTGAACTGATCCAACTGTTCTGGAGAACAATTTGGAACTATGTCCAAAGGGCTATAAAACTGTGCCTACCTGTTGAACCAGAAATACCACTACTAAGTCTATATTCCAAAGTGATCATAAAAAAGGGAAAAGGGTCCACATATACAAAAATATTTATAGTTCCTCTTTTTGTAGTGGCAAAGAGTTGGAAATCGCTGGGATGTCCATCAACTGGGGAACAGCTGAACAAGTTGTGGTATATGAATGTAATGGAATACTATTGTGCTGTAAGAAATGATGAGCAGGCAGATTTCAGAAAAACCTAGAAAGACTTAAGTGAACTGATGTTGAATGAAGTGAGCAGAACCAGGAGAACATTCTACACAGTAACAGCAACTTTATGGGATGATCAGTTGTGATAGACTTAGCTCTTAACAGCAATACAATGATCCAAGACAATTCCAAAAGACTCATGATGGAAAATGTTCTCCACATCCAGAAAAAGAACTATGGAGTCTGAATGTAGATCAAAGCATACTACTTTAACTTTTTTGTTGTTCTTTTTGTTTCTTCTTTCTTTTTTGTTCTGATTCTTCTCTCACAACATGACTAATGTGTAAATAAGTTTAACATGATTGTACTGTATAGCCTATATCAGATTGCTTGTTGGTTTTGGGAGGGGGGAAGGAAGAGAGAGAGGGAGAAAATTTTGTAACTCAAAATCTTACAAAAAATGAATGTTGAAAACTATCTTTACATGTATTTGGAAAAAATAAAATAAAATACTATTAAAAAAATTAAATGAGATCAGGCACATGGTTACCAGTATTACCTCTTCTCCCAATTTTGTTTTTTTCCATACCAAACAAATAGGTTACTCTTTTATCCCCTGGATTTTTTCATATGCATCGCCAATAAAGTCAGAGATGCATTAAGACCATTTCTTGAGGGAATTTGCCACAGACAAATGATAATATCTTAAGTGAGAATTTGAAAGATGAAAGGAGCATTAGGGTCCAGGCTTCCTGTCTCCTATTCTTCATCATATAGATAAAGAAATTGAGGGCCAGAGACATTAAATACCTAAAGGTACCCAAGATCACATGGCAAGTTAGTAGAAGAATAAGGCCTAGCACCTATGCCTTGTAACCCCAAATCTAATGGGTCTTGCCATGTTGTAATGTGAAATGGAAACTTGAATTTGATCAGATGAGATAAGCAGCCCATTAAGTTCTGACCCTAGATCAGGTATTATTTGGTTTAAATTGCCTAGATTTTTGCTTCAACTCTTTAATTTTGTTCCTATGTGGACACAATCTAAGTGAGAGAAATGGCAAGCTGTGAATAAGCATATTTCAATCCAAATGTTTATACAGGTGCATCCCTGGAGGCCATGTAGTGGCCGTTTCATGGATACAGTGACTTCAGTGACATGCTCAACTAAATCAGGACTCTTGGTACATATAATCAAATTAACTCCTCTAATGAAGACCTTCTTAACCAGCTTTATGTACTTACTGTATGTATTAACAAGTACCTCTGCATATTTATAGATGACTATTTCAATAGTACTTATGTTTTTGCAAATATCAATAGTTATTTGCAGTTATAATCCTCACTTCTCTATGCAAGTAACTCAAGAATACTTCAGCTGTGAAAAAATAGTGCTCAGAAAATGTCATCGACTATAGGAACATCAAAGCTAGTGCTAGATAAAGTCAGCAATGACAATTCACAAAATAGTTACACAGAAAAATGCGAAGGTCCGCTCTCTTAGGTCCTATCTATACGCTGTCAGACTTCTGGGTGTTTGTAAATATCTGGATCTTCAATTTTTTCCCCATTTCCATCTATACCAATCCTTGTGTAGACACAGCCCTCTTATTTTTGACTTTTTTCCATTTCCATTCACATCAGGTTTTGTGTAGACACAGCCCTCATATTATCTTTGGTTGTCCTGTTTTCAAAATGCTGATTATGTTATGTATCTCATAGGAATGTTGAGGAATTAATTTGTAGTTGGATGCAATTCTTGTATTTTTTTTGGATGATCAGCCATGCAGAGAAACAAATGTACCTGAGAAGACTGTAAGAAAAGCACGTGTATCACCTGTTCCCACAATAAAAAAATGTGTGTACCCACTGTGTAACTACTTGCATTGATTCCTTAAATCTTTATTTATTTTTAAAAATCAAATGGGAACCAGCTACTCAGGAGAGCTATCAAAACCCATATGGAAATCAAGCTGAATAAAAGACCACCTCACTTGATATGTTTTCTTCCTGGTACCACATGAAGCTGAAGAAAGGAAGCCACATAGACTGACACATTATTTCCATAATGCTGAATTCAGATAGTTTGATAAATGATTTTTAAATATGAGTTTTTATCCAGATGATTGAAGTCACATGGAACACACAAAGACTCCCAAGTGCCCTTTTCAGAGAGAAAATAGTCAAATAAGCAAGCATGTCTCTGGATATTTACAAAAGACCCACCTTTAGCCTGTGTCCATACAAGCAAATAAAAGTAGAGAGTTATGATGCAGTAGCTATGATCCTTATCAGAATCCAATCTCTATTCTTTTATTCATCAAACTCTCTTTTTCAGAGCTTTGGACCTAAATGAACAGGATAATTGCTTTACTTCTCCACTGCTGCACTCGAGGCTCTGCCACCTGTGAGGCCACAGCCTCATAGTCCGTTAAGGAGAATAGAATATTGTGCAAAGGGATGGAAATGAATAATATCTTCAAAGCAAGGAAAATGCAACACTCTGTTGTCACCGTTTAATTTGTTTCAGGAGTTGTAGGTCACTTTAAAGCCAGTTTGCACTCCAATTATTTCTGCTAATTCTTTCAGTAAAACCTGATCTTTCCAAGGTTTAGATTTTCTTTGTTACTGGTAAAATGAACCTTCTTAAAAGTGAGAGGAAATTAAATTGACTCATAAGGAAGTATCTTCCCTTCCCAGGAGTTATAATAGCATTTCAACATATTCAGAAGTCAGTGCATTCCCTACCCACCCTATTCCCCCTTAAGCCACACACAGTTGCAAGGATAGTCAGCCATTAAATTTGTATTATCCACGAGAGGTTGGAAGTAGCAGGAAAAAAATGGTAAGGAGTATAATAAAGTAAGCTCACCTACTTTATTATATCCAATTTAACTCAACTTTTCATGGTAAAGGTAAAAAATAACATGTGTAGGGGATATGTGGAGATATGTAGATTTATTCTACTTGACTCCAAAGGCAGAATTGGGGCCTAGAGGTGGAAGTTTCAGGAAAACAGATTTCATCTTTTTTTTTTGGTGAGGCAATTGGGGTTAAGTGACTTGCCTAGGGTCACACAGCTAGTAAGTGTTAAGGGTCTGAGGCCAGATTTGAACTCAGGTCCTCCTGACTCCAGGGCTGGTGCTCTATCCACTGCACCACCTAGCTGCCCCATATCTGGTTTTAAGGAAGAAGATGCTGGCATTTTTGAGGTGTTGAGAAACAAAGTGTACTGCCTCACAAGACAATGGACTCCTTGTTCCTGGAGATGTTCAGACAGAGGGCAGATAATCAGTTATAGGGATGTTATGTAGGATATATTCATACCTCAAGTAGAGGCTCAAAAAGATGTCCCCTGGAGTTTCATCCAACTCAAAGATTCTCTATTTCCATGACTAAGAGAACTGCTTGTGAGAAAACAACAACCCTGAGAAATAAATGTTCTTCCATGTATGGAGACATAATTCTTTGAATCAAAGAATTCATGGGGATGATAGAACTTTAGGTCACCTTGTCTACCACTTTTCCTTCAGACAAGCCACACCTAACCTGTTCCAGACAGATAAAAGTCTTTCTTGTTTTTAAAGTGGAACCTATCCCAGTCTCTGGCATCCTTCACTGTTAGGAAATTCTTTCTTACGTCTAGCCTAAACCCCTCATGTTGCAGCTTCATCCCATTTCCTCTTGCTCCTTATGAAGATGGGAAACAGCTGGTTTTGATTCTCTGTCATAATAAATCTCTTCATGTCCTTGAAGACATCCCTCACCTCTTTCCTCTCCAGGCTAAATAATGCCATTTTTTCATGAAAAAAAAAAAACCAACCCTCAGATATTATGTGC
Source organism: Dromiciops gliroides (assembly GCF_019393635.1). Classification (NCBI taxonomy): domain Eukaryota; kingdom Metazoa; phylum Chordata; class Mammalia; order Microbiotheria; family Microbiotheriidae; genus Dromiciops; species Dromiciops gliroides. The sequence goes on from NC_057863.1 coordinate 353,879,247, forward strand.
TCACTGCTACATGTCAGACACACCCAGTCAAGTGCATCATAAGATATCTGTGCCTAAAACAAAGTCAAGGCCAAGCGCACAAAGGAACATTTACTCTTGTATTCATGAATGAAATGACAGACCCAACTATCACTGAATCAATCGTAATAAAATATATATAATGATTATATACAGAGATCTCATCATTAGATAGAGATAGTATTAACAAACTATTTTTAAGTGGTTATTTTAAGAGGCACATTAAAAAAAACTTAATTAGGTTTGATTTTCTTTTATCCCAGCTCTCCCTATCAAAGAAGAGTGGAATATTCCATTCAGCATTCCACAGCAGGAGCCACCATTGCTTTGCTAAAAATAGAAGCAGTATTGGAACATTCAGTCAATGGAGTAATCCAATTGTCTGAACATTCTTCTGTACTTTGTCATTTACATTTTAATAAATCCCAGGATGCCTGATGCTCTATCAAGTCATACCAAGTGCAGCTAATAACAGGCAGTTACCAGATGCAGTGGGTGTGCCATGACGTACAATTGCTCCAATGCATCCAAATTTGGTTTGTGTCTTCTGGGAGTTCTGATGTTAAATAGGCATTTGGTAAAATGCCTACTTAAAGCCCATTTGGTTATCTATCCCTTGAGTTTAAATGGTTTGCCTATCTTATTGCTTTGTTTATTAAGAGAATTATATGCAAGAATTCAATCCAATTCAACAAATACTTATTGAGCCCCTACTTTGTAGAAGGTACTGGGATACAGATAGAGACACATAGATGAATGAGGCAATTTTTTTTGTCCTTCAAGAAGCTTAACAACTTGAGTAGGGTGAGGGGTGGGGCTGGTGTGGTGGGATACCAGGACACAAATGGCTAAAATGAAAGGCCAAATATCCTAAAGTCATAAGGGCTATAAATGAAGGACTTTAGAAATTTAGAGGATGAGACCACAGTCAGTAGAGAGAGGTTCTGAAGAAGATTTCAGGAAGGAAATACCACTTGAGTGATAGGTGGGTTTCAGCAAGATATGGCAATGTAGGGAGGGAGGACAACCCAGATGGAAAGAACAATGTGAACAAAGGCCAAAGGCAGCAAAGCATAGAGTGTGTTTGGGGAATAGAGATAGTCTTGTTTGGTTGGAACACAGGGTATATGTAAAAGAGTGGCGAGACCCAAAACTGGGGAAAAAAGATTAAGGGCAGAGCACTGAGTTTATTAGGTAGAAAATAATTTATTTTTATTTTAGCAAGTGATTGAGACTGTTGTAATAGAAAGAAGCATTGAACACAGATTCAGAAACTTGGATTCAGGTCCCAACTCTTCTACTTCCTATTTTCTGTCTGAATCTTAGACTCCAAATTTGTACAAGGAAGGGCTTAAACAAGATGATCTAAGAATAACAAAATCTCATAGCTGAGAGAGACCTCTCTCTTCTACTCATGTAATCCAACAGGCACACGAACAGGAATTCCATAGCCTCTGCTTGAAGATCACTAATGATTAAAAACTAATTACTTCCTAAGGTCAGCACATTCCACATTTGGACAGGTGTATTGTTAGAAATTTTTCCTACTATCTTGTAAAAAGTCAACTTCCATGCATTTCAACTGCTTCTGCCATCTAGGACCAAAGAGAAAAGGTTCAATCTCTTACATAAATCCTTTTCAAAAACTTGGAATCATGGATTGAGTGCCAGCAAGGACTCTAGGTGTCATCCATGCTAACCCCCTCACTTTCCAGATGAGGAAACTGACTCCCCAGATCTTATAGGTTTTAAGTGTCAGAGCTAGGATCCAAATCCAAATTCTTTGACCCCACAACCAGCAGTCCTTCCATTTTCTTCAAGACTATCTCTTGAAGATAATTTTCATTGTTCCCCATAAATCTTTTCCCCAGGCTAAATATCCCTAATTCCTTAAATTCATTATTATTTTACGTGACTTTCGTTTCTTATATCACCTCTTTGGATTTGTTCTGGTTGGTTAATGTCTTTGCTAAAATGTAAAGCCCAGAACTAAATACAATAATCTAGAGGTGGGCCAAGGTGAATGAAGACCACCTCCCTTATTCTGGAAATCACACTTCTGTTAATACAGTCTAAGCCTACACTACTATTTCTGAAGATTGTGCCATAATTTATTCATATTGAATTTGTAGTCCACTATGATGCCAAGATCTTTTTCAGATAAACTGTTTTCTAGCTATATTTTTTCATTCTACACTCATGTGGTTGATTTTTTGAACTTAAGTGAATAATGTTATTTATCCTTTTTAAATTTCATTTTAATAGATGCAATTCATTGTTTTAGGTATCTTGAACTCATAGGTCTAGCAGACCCCCTAAGCGGACATTAATATTAATATTTTGGAGGTATTGTTCAACCAGTTCTGAATCTACTTCACTATGCCATTATATAGTCTTCATCTCTCCATCTTTCCACAAGGATAACATGAGAGACCTTGTAAAATGATTTGCTAAAGTCTAGGTACGCCATTCAAGGTATACTACCTTTTCTTGATCTACCAGTCTAGTTGTCTGGTAAAAAAAAGAATGGGGAGGGGGTGGGAAGAGGAAGGAAGGAAGAAAGAAGAAAAGAGAAAGAAAGAAATGAGGAGGTTATTATGGCATGCTCTATTGTTAATGAACTAATGGTGAATCTTAGTGATCTCTAGATTTTTAATGATTTCCCAAGAAAGGGAAAAAATATCTTTTTGAATGCTCACAAATGATTTATTCTAATAATATATTCTAAATTTTTGACAGAAATTAAAGTTAAACTTAACAGACTATAGTTTGCAGAATCCACTTTTTTTTCTTAAAACCAGGACTAAGTTTTCCAGTCACCCACCAGTCTGGAAACCTCTCTTCCCTTCACCATGATTAATACCTCAGTAGTCACATAACCAGTTCTTCCAGTACTCTCATATGTAGTTTGCCTGGTGACTTAAATTCATTAAGGCAGCTCGGAACTTTCTAACTTACTATCCCACCTCATTTCCATATTATTTTCCTGCCAAATTAAGTCAAAACGCATTTATTATCTGATTCCTATGTGCCAATCATTGTACTAAATTCTGGGAATACAAATACAAGCAGAAAGGCAGTCCCTGCCCTCAAGGGGCTTACATTCTAAATGAAGAAAACAACATATAAAAGGAAGCTAAAATTTGAAAAGGAAGGAGGTGGGTGGGTAGAAAACGTACACTAACTGGAGCATGGAGGAGAAAGAAGTCTGGAAAGTAAAAAGCAGAGCCCAGAGAGGAATTATGGTATAGTTTGGGCACTTTCCTTAAAGTGGAGGTTCTGAGAAGAATGGGACACAGGAGTGGAGAATACCTCTAATGTGAAAAAGTCAGGGGCTGGGTTATGGCATAATGTAGAGTAGAGAAAGTACAGAGAGTCCATAGAGAAATGTACTTCTCTATCCAATGGTAATTCTCCTTAGGTGATAAAAGAAAAAAAATGAGAATTGAAAGGTTCTGACTATTCTCTTTATCGCTTATCATCTTGCTATCCACCCTGAGCAATGGTCCTTTCTATTTATTTATTCATTCATTCATTCATGCATTCACTCATTTATTTATTTATTTTTGTGGAGCAATGAGGGTTAAGTGACTCGCCCAGGGTCATACAGCTAGTAAGTGTCAAGTGTCTGAGGCTGGATTTGAACTCAGGTCTTCCTGAAACCAGAGCCAGTGCTTTATCCACTGTGCCACCTAGCTGCCCCAATTCTTTCTATTCTTTAATCTTCTCAAGAGAACCTCACCCCCATATATATATATATATGTATATATATATATGTATATATATATATATTTATATACATTTATATATATATACATTCATTGTCAATCTCTATTTGTTCTGACTTTTAGGACATCTTATATTAGTCTAATAGTCCCACGCCCAATTTCTTCATGCCCTTGCTTTCATAACATAGAATCTAAGTTATTAAGTAAATTTCCTATGCATCTATATCAGTTTCCTGGGGGGCAGCTAGGTGGTGCAGTGGACAAAGCACTGGCCTTGGATTCAGGAGGTCCTGAGTTCAAATCCAGCCTCAGACACTTGACACATACTAGCTATGTGACCCTGGGCAAGTCACAGCCCTCATTGTCCCACAAAAAATAAACAAACACACACACACACACACACACACACACACACACACATATATATATATATATTACACACACACACACACACACATATATATGCATATATCTATATATTTAGATAGCTCATCTTTTTCTTCTTGGTCAGAAATTTTGTTATGTATTTACAGAATTCTGTTCCTGAGAACTTTATATTCATTTTGGAGTGACAAAAGTAATTCCCTGTAGAATCTGAATCCATGGGATTACCTCTCTGTAAATCTAAGTGCAACATCTAAACCCAGATTTCCACTTCTCTATTATAAATAGGATGATGGGCTAGTCTTTTCTTCCTCAGGTTCCCATTATTCCAGGAACAGACCCTTCTTGTTGGTCAGAATCAGTTCCAAAATCTGTATTCCCTATGTTACTTCTTTTACCTTTTGAAAAATGAAACTATCATAAAGACCCATGAGAATATATCCGATGATCTGTTTTTGGCAAAGAACTCCAGAAGATATGTAGACAGTTGAAGATCTCTATTCCTGGCTCATTATCCTTTGATCCCACTTTTCTGATCTGTTTTCTGAACTCTATTTTCTCCTGTTTAGGGATTGGTAGTACACTTCAGGCACATTAGCACCCTTCATCCTCACTCAAAGACTCCTTCTGTTTTTCTCCTCTTTACCTCTGATTCAGGGTGTATGGGCTGTTGAGAGAGGACTAGCACCTCTGGGGTGAGGGCTTGCAGAGCCCTTTTCAGGGCTTTGGTGTCTATCTTCACTCAACTTTCACCTGTGACTCCAAGAAGCTGTAGCATGTGCAGCAGCCACGTCCCAGTAAACTGTTTCTGAAGATGGGCTAAACTAGGTTGAGGACAACTGACCAGCCTCAAACCTAGACATTAGGAGGATGTCTACCCCAAGCATGCGAAGACTTCCCCCAGCAGAATGGGTGGATGAGAACAATTTGTTCCAACAGTCACAGAAGCAGCTGAAGCAGATACTGTGGAGCATCTAGAGCTTGGTTAGACATTGTCAAATGTGTTGACTTTTGTCCTGCCACTGGACTTTGATGACTAGAAGAAAGAATGAGGCTGATGACTTTTTGCAACCCTGCCTCACTTCAATTCAATTCATCAGCAGGTCAATACATCACTCGTGATATCATTGATCCTCTTTGAAAATGAAGAAATGAGGGGCAGCTAGGTGGTGTAGTGGATAAAACACCAGCCCTGGATTCAGGAAGACCTGAGTTCAAATGCGGCCTCAGACACTTGACACTTAATAGCTGTGTGACCCTGGGCAAGTAACTTCACCCTCATTGCCCCACACACAAAAAAAGAAAATGAAGAAATGAACAACAAACTATGGTTCATAGACTTTCTCACACTGACATATGTTAATATACACTGCTGTTTAATCTGTTCAATTTTGGACAAAGTATACCCTTGTTGTGGCTACATGCCACCTATTAGTTAATTATATATCATTGTCTCAATAATAGCTTTGAGGTTGAATTTACCCCTTTGCTTTAATATACTTAATTTATATTATTTATCATCCATACTGATGCAGCCCCTCTTATTGATTATCCTCTCCTTTAAATGAAATAATCTTTTCCATTACTCATATTCCAGTCTCAGACATGCTACTTTCTGTGATATTAAGCTTTTTGAAGACATGAAGGCAGATTTCTCTCTTTCCCTCCATTTTCATCATAAGACCTTCTTAATTAGTGTAATCCTGCCTCTGCTCAAAAACCTCCACTGGCTCCCTGTTGCATCTAGGAAAAATGCTGATTTCTTATCCTGGCATTGAAAGCCTTACACAATCAAGATCCCATCTATTTTTCCAGATTTTTCATATTACTCCCTTTCACATACTACACATTCCATTCAAACTGGTCAACTAATACTTCCCTTAATTTAACATTTGATTTCCCTCTCCTATGTTTTTGCCCAGGCTGTTCCTCATATCCTCCTTACCTTTACCTTTTATAATCCTTGGCTTCCTTCCAGGCTCAGCTCAGGTACCCCTTCCTATGTAAAACCTTTCCTGATCCCCTAGCAGTCAGTTCTTCTACTCCTTAAATTATTTTGAGTAATTTATTAAATAAATTATTTGTGAATAATTTGAATAATATTTGATAAATATTTGTGTATGTCTTGTATCCTCTCAGCAGAACAAAGACTATCAGGCCAGACACTTTTAGTTTTGTTTTTATATCCCCAGTCTCTTGTACATAGTAGGTGCTTTTAATATGTTGAATTGAAGACAAAAAGGTGAAGAAGTTATAGGAATGCTCACATAATCACTCCACTTATTCTGTTTCCACCATCAAAAACTTCAAAATTCTTTAGTTGGAATAGAGTTCCCTTTTTCTTGATCTCCCTAAACCTCTTCTGGTTATTCAATGAGACCTCTAATACCTGTATCCCTCAGTGTGCTCCCAGGCTCTGATCTCTGCTCTTGCTTCACCTCCTACCTTCTCTGCTTCAACCCTAAGTGGAACTAACTAGTTCAACTTTACATTGTCCTCTACTCTCTTAGTACTAATCCTTTCCTGAATTTATTGTCTTTCTTATCCTCTCTTCTCTGTGTCCCCTCCCATTTCCCTTTTGATTTTAATGTATTTCAACACCAAACTCTCATTTTTTCATTTATTTAGAATTTATTTCCCCCCAATTACATGTAAAAAACAATTTAAAGTCCATTTTAAAAACTTTTCCAAATTCTCTTCCTCCCTTCCTCCCCACTCTTCCCCTTAAGAACAAAGCAATTCAATATAAGTTATACAAGTGTAGTCATGCAAAACATTTCCACATTAGTCAGGTTGTGAAAAAAAAAACAGACAAAAAAAACTAAGAAAAAGAAACTAAAAGAAAAAAATATGCTTCAATCTGTATTCAGACACCACCAGTTCTTTCTGTGGAGATGGATCACAGTTTTCCTAAGTCCTTCAGAGTTGTCTTAGATCATTGTATTGTTGAAAATAGCTAAGTTGTTCACAGCTGATCATCTTATAATATTGCTGTTATTTTGTATACAGTAGTACATTTCACTTTGCATCCGATTGGAATGATGCCACCTGCTGGAGACTTACTGTAGAAAAGCTCCGCCTTGAAAGGAAGGTCTTTGAGGGCAAGGCCATGCGGCTTTTCTTTGACGTCAGGAAGTGACGTTTGCTGGTGGGAGGAGGAAGGGGGAGCTGGGCGCTCTGTCTCGCTCTCTCTTTTTTTTTTTTTTTTGAATATGCTTATCAAAAATAATACTTCTAGAATCAATTTACACTTGCCATGGCAACCAATTTGCCAGGGAAATGCTTTAAAGAGTTTGATCAAATAATCAGTTGAGAGAAAAAAAATAGCAAAACCAAACAACTCAGAATATGGGAGCACAATACTCCTAGAATTAACATTGTATTATGAAATCAAAACCATCTTGCAATGTTTCAAAATAGAGATAGATGAATGAATAGAAGAAAATACACATGGAACAATAAAAGACAATGAAATTCAAACTAGGGAAATCTAAATGAATATGAACTTAATATTAATAAGAGTATTATAAAATATAAACTTGATCACATGACTATAAAAAGCTTTTACAAATATTCTCCTTGTTTTAAAAACTAAGTATAAAACACAATCTCAAAAGCATGAAAATCTCTATGAAAATAAACCCATACCATTAATTTCAAAATGTATATGTAATAGCATAGAAATCCTATGTAACCTCTGAAATGATACTATTACTCTTAGTGAATTCAGAACACTTTTGATTCCGATATCTAAAATCCCCAATACTCATATCAATACCTTGCTGCTTACTTCTACGTTTCTGTAAAATATATACCCTTCCATGGCAAAAGAAGAGGAGTCTTGAACTATGTTGATGATTGTCATTCTTATTCAGCTTAAGTTTTTCTTCTTTAACCCCTCTATATTGTCTGTCAGTCTTTTCACCATACAAATGCTTTATAAGATTACTAATTAAAGACAAAAGCAGATGAGCAAAATTATGAACAAAACGAGCATATCTGGAATTTAAAGGGCTTTCTAAGGTTGAGTCAGAAGCACAGCCAGGCCAGGGAAGGGCTGAGCCTGAAGCTGCAAATGCAGGTAGAGAAAGCTGCACATGCACATTAGATCTCTGGACTTTCTGGGCAGGGGAATCAAGGGGCTTGGCCAAGGGAGGGGTAGAAAGTGGGGTCTGGAGAGGAGGGGACGGACCAGGGCAATTTGAATCAGACTTGATTTTGGATTCAGGCCTAGTTTCCCCTTCCCCCACTTTGCCTCCAGGGGCTAGGGGATTAAAAGCTTCCAGAGGTTGGGTTGTTGCCTCCAGGCATGCAAAATTAGAGTAACAATTAGTGTTAGAACTTGGAAAAGTCGAAGAAATCAGAGTTTTCTCTGAAAAAGCATGGCTGGGAGAGGGGGGATGAGCACCTTGCTTGCTCCTCCAACAAAAATAAAAATAAAAATAGAAAATCCACAAAAACAAAGCATTAACATGATCTTATCTCCCATTTGTCTGGTTAAACAGACTGAACTCAAAAATAGGGTAATTAGAGAGTTTAAAAGGTCCATTTGAAAAAATTTAAAGGGAAAACACCCGGCAATTCAGCAGTACTTCGGATTTAAAGGGACAGGGTAGGGGAAATTTCTTACACAACCGGAAGATCAGAAGAGTGAGGTTCAGCTAATCCCTTCATGGTCGCCATCTGTTAAGGGCTAAAATTCTAGCTATTCTGTCTAAAATATCTAATGAGTGGTCGCCAATAAATTATAACCTTTAGCGAGAGTTAGACTTTTAAGCATTTATTAAGGAGAATAAGAATTTGGTAAAGAGAGAAGAAAAGGCCTAAATTCCTATCTATTAAAAGGAGAGCACATTTCTAGCTCCCTTCTCCACCAGCATCCCCAGGAAAAGAGAGCGAGACAGAGCGACCGGCTCCCCCTTCCTCCTCCCACCAGCAAACGTCACTTCCTGATGCCAAAGAAAAGCCGCATGGCCTTGCCCTCAAAGACCTTCCTTTCATGGTGGAGGTTTTCTACAGTAAGTCTCCAGCAGGTGGCATCATTCTAATCATTACATCATGTAAGTCTTTCCAGGTTTTTCTGAGAGCATCCTGCTCATCATTTCTTATAGCACAATAGTGTTCCATCATACTCTAATCCCACAATTTGTTCAGCCATTCCTCAATTGATGGGCATGTCCTCGATTTCAAATTCTTTGTACCAGAATAGGGCTGCCATAAATATTTTTGTATATATAGATCCTTTAACTTTTTGGTCCTTTATCTCTTTTGGATACTGAGCTAGTAGTGTTATTACTAGATCATAGAGTATGCAAGGTTTTATAGCCCTTTGACCATAGTTCCAAATTGTTCTACAGAATGTTTGAATTGGTTTACAACTCCACCAGTAGTGCATTAATGTTTCATTTTCCCCATATACCTTACAAAATTTGTCATTTTCCTCTGTTGTCCTATTATCTAATCCAATAGGTATGAGGTAGTATTCTAGAATTGTTTTGAGTTGCATCTTTCTAATCATTAGAGCATTGTTTTTTCATATGGCCATAGATAGATTTGATTATTTCATCTGAAAACTGGTCATATCTTTTGATCATTTATCAATTGGGGAATGGTTCTCATTTTAACAATTTTGACTCAGTTCTTTATGTGCCTAAGAAATGAGGCCTTTATCAGACAAACTTGCTTCAAAAATTTTTCATGTTTACTATTGCTAATTGAATTTCTCTCCACCCTATTCCCTCCCCATGCAATTTATTCTATTCTCTATCTCTTTTCACCCTTTCCCTCCTCAAAGGTATTTTGCTTCTGACTGCACCCTCCCCCAATCTGTCCTCCCTTCTATTACCTCCCCTCTGCCTTATTCCCTTCCCCTCCTATTTTCCTGTAGGGTAGGATAGATTACTATACCCAATTGAGTGTGTATGTTATTCCCTCTTTGAGCCAATTCTGATAAGAGTAAGGTTCACTCACTCCCCAGCACTTCCCTGATCTTCTCCTCCACTGTATAATATTTTTCTTGCTTCTTTTATATGAGATATTTTACCCTATTCCACCTCTCCCTTTCCCTCAGTGCATTCCTCTCTCACTGCTTTTATGTCAGATACTTTACCTCATTTCACTTCTCCCTTTCCCTTTCTGCTAGTGCATTCCTTTAACCCCTTAATTTTATTTTTAAAAGACATCATCCATTCATATTCAACTCAGACCTGTGCCCTCTGTCTAAATATACTCCATTCAGCTGCCCTAATAATGAGAAAGTTCTTATGAGTTACAAGTATCATCTTCCCATGTAGGAATTTAAACATTTTGACCTTTTAATATCCCTTATGATTTCTTTTTCCTGTTTATCTTTTTATGTTTCTCCAGTCTTGTATTTGAAAGTCAAAATTTCTATTCAGCTCAGGTCTTTTCAACAAGAATGCCTGAAAGTCCTCTCTTTCATCGAATTCCCATTTTCCCCCCTGAAATTTTATACTCATTTTTGCTGTGTAGGTGATTCTTGGTTGTAATCCCAATTATTTTGCCCTCCAGAATATCATATTTCAAGCCCTCCTATCCTTTAATGTAGAAGCTGCTAAATCTTGTGTTATTCTGAATGTGGCTTCACAACACTTGAATTGTTTTTTTCTGGCTGATTCCAATATTTTCTCCTTGACCTGGGAGCTCTGGAATTTCACTATAATTTTCCTGGCAGTTTTCATTTTAAGATGTTGTTTAGGAGGTGATCTATAGATTTTTTCAATTTTTATTTTATCTTCTGATTCTAGAATATCAGGGCAACTTTCCCTGACAATTTCTTGGAAGATGATGTCTAGGCTCTTGATCATGGATTTCAGGTAGTCCAATAATTTTCAAATTATCTCTCCTGGATCTATTTTCCAAGTCATTTATTTTTTCCAATGAGATATTTTACAATGCCTTCTATTTTTTTCATTCTTTTGGTTTTGCTTTATTGTTTCTTGATTTCTCATAAAATCATTAGCTTCCATTTGCTCAATCCCAATTTTTAAGGAGTTATTTTCTTTAGAGAGCTTTTGTACCTCCTTTTCCATTTGGGCAATCTGGATTTTCAAGGCATTCTTTTCCTCATTGGCTTTTTGTACCTCTTTTACCATTTGGCCCACTCTGTTTTTTAAGGTGTTACCAAGTTGTTGATTTTTTTTTCATGATGTTCTTGCATTATTCTCATTTCTCTTTCCATTTTTCCCTCTACCTCTCTTACTTTATTTTCAAAGTCCTTTTTGAGCCCTTCTATGACCTGAAACCAATTTCTATTTTTCTTGGAAGCTTTGGGTGTAGGAACTTTGACTTTGTTATCTCCTTCTGAGGGTGTATTTTGATCTTCCTTGTCATCATAGAAACTTTGTATGGTCAGCATTTTTTCTGTTTGCTCATTTTCTCAGTCTGTTTCTTGACTTTTAACTCTTTGTTAAAGTAGAGCACTGCTTCCAGGGTGGAGGGTGCACTGGTCATGTACAGCTGTTTTCAGAGATACTTCTAGGAATTTATAAGTTTTTAGTTCTTCCAAGATGGTATGATTTAAGAAAAAGTATGTTTATTATTCTTCTGGCCTGTGCTCCAGGGTGCAAGCAATCACAGGCCTGCTTTTCTGCCCTGAAATTCTGAACAGAGTCCCACTCCACTGTGGCTACAAGCTCTTGTGTTCTTGTGCTCCTCACCCACCTAGACCACCATCCAAGACTGTGATCTGGATCCAAGTATGGGCAAAACAACAAAATCCTGTCTCAATGCTAGCAAAGAAATCCCTGTAATCTCTTTCTGACCAATTGTTCGACCCCCTTACCATCTGTGGTCTGAGTTCCAAGAGCTGTTGCTGCCACTGCTGATTCAGAGGCTCCCAAGGCCTTCTCCTGGTTTCCTGTGGCCGGGGCTAGGTCTGGTTGATATGGCCTGTGCTGGGCTGCACTCTACTCTTACTCTGGTACAATGACCTTTCCAGCTGACCTTCTAAGTTATCTTTCGCTGGAACATTATTTCATCCTTTTTTTGTGGGTTCTGCTGCTCCAGGAATTGTCTTAGGGCATTATTTCAAGGTATTTGGAGGGGTCTTGGGGAGAGCTCAGGCAGGTCACTGCCTTTCCTCTGCCTTCTTGGCTCTGCCCCACCCTCGTCCAAACTCTTGGTTTTGCATGTGTTCTAGATATTTCAGATGAAAATGAGGTTCATGTGACACTGACTTCCTTGATCCCTTCCTCTTTATTTATATAGTAATCCACTTGTGCATCCTGATTATGTAAGATAATAAATTCTCCCAAATATCCTCCACAATTCTTCCCCAGGGCATTCCTTTTTTTCCATCTCATTTCATTCTTCTTTTAAGGAATCAAAACATAATAAAATGCTTTATATAAGTTCTTCTATAACTCTTGGTGACATTAGGGCTCTTAGAGGACAGATATCATTTCTCCCCATTAAAATATAAATGCTTTATCCTTGTATCATCCATTCAGATCAATTACTCCTTCTTGCCCTTTTGGTTTTCTTGACTCCTGTGATTATATTTCAAATATTCTACTCAATTCTAGTGTTTTTCATCAGTTATGTTTGAAAGTCCTTAAATTCATCAAAGATCTACATTCTGCCTGTAGGAATATGCTCAGTTTTGCTGGGTAAGTCTTTAATAGTCATAAGCCTATATATTTTGCCTTTTGAAATATATTATTCTAAGCTTTCCATTTCCTTATTGTGGTAGCTTCTAAATCTTCTGTGTTCCTAACTGTGGCTTCTTGGTACTTGAATTCTATCCTTCTCTTTGCCTGCAGGATTTTTTCTTTGGCCTGAAAGCTTTGGATTTTGGCTGTGTTTGTAGGAATTTTCAACTGGGGATTTCTTTTAGGAGGTGACTGGTGCATTCTTTCTATTTTCATTTACCCCTCCAGCTCAAATAAATCTGGGCAGTTTGATTTCTTGAAATATGATTTCTGGGCTCCTTTTTTTGTTGTGGTTTATGTGGTCTAATAATTCTTAAATGATATTATTTGATCTGCTTTTTAGGTCAGTTGTTTTTAAGATCATAGCTTACATTTCCTTTTATTTTTTCAGTCCTTTGACTTTGTTTCAATATTTCTTGTTGTCTCATGGATTACTGTCTGTCTGATTCATTCTAAATTTCAAGATGTATAATTTGGGTTTGGTTTGTGTCTCTTGTACTAAGCTGTTAATTTTCCTTCCAAATCTTTCCTCCAAAGCTCTCAGTTCTTTTCCAATTCTTTCCTCACACTCTCACTTCATTTATAATATTTCAAATTCTTTATATTTCTATGTAATCCATAATATTTCATAGCATAGTCTATACCATTTCAAATTCTAAATTAAAAACACTTAATTTATGTCTTCTAAGAATTCTAGTTGACTTCATAGCCAAGCTATGTTTTTCTTTGAATCTTTGCTTATAGGTGTTTTAACATTAGTCTCCTTTACTGGATTTGTAGTTCTAGGTATGCCTGGTACCATAATAGGTCTATTTTATGGGAATATTTTTTGTTTACTTGTTCTTCCAGAACTGTTTCCTGAATTGACACTTTGAATTAATTCCAGGATTTGCACACTTCCTTAGGAAATATCTGTAATTGTATGTCCTAGTCCGCATTATGTAGGGTCCTACTACTGTATTTTATACTGGCATTGAGCACTATGTTCTTCAAGGATCACAGTGGCAACCCAGGCTAGGCTGCTACATACTTTCTTCACACCCTATATGATCTGATTGCTACTCTCTTCAACTAAGCTCCCCAGCCTCCACACCCTGGTTTGGGTCTAGGCAATACCATTGAAATCTGGTTCCTTGGGTAGAGCTCCAGCAGACAACTGCTACCCTCAGCCTTTATCAGCTAGATAAAAAGTTCTGCAGGTTCAGAGAAACCAAGCTATAGACCAACCCCTGTAACTGCAGCCTTTCCCCTCATCACTCATTCATGGGACAATCCTAGAAATGACTCCAGGGTCAAAGCACTACCAGTCCATCTTCTTCCTTGTGAACTCCTTGAAGCCAGTACTTTCATTATAACCCCAGAACTTAGCATAATACCTGGTACATAGAAAGCTCTTTACTAATGTTTGTTGATAATCAGCTGATCTACTTTTACTCCTCCCTAATAGATTTTCTAGCTCATTCCCCACAGGGGCTGTTCCAAACCTAATCTATCCTCAAGTCTCCCATACTACTTTCCCTTACCATCTCAGAGGAGCACTTTCCTTCTTACTTTATTGAGAATATATGGGGGCAGCTAGGTGGTGCAGTGGAGAGAACACCGGCCCTGGATTCAGGAGGACCTGAGTTCAAATCCGGCCTCAGACATTTGACATTTACTGGCTCTGTGACCCTGGGCAAGTCACTTAACCCCAATTGCCTCACAAAAAAAAAAAAAAGAAAAGAAAAAAGAATATATGGAGGTCATTGATCACGAACTCCTTCTTCTTTTCTTCTCTACATCTCAAAGTCCTTTGATATTACCTCCTGTTCTCTTCTCCTTTTTATCAGTCTACCAGCCCTTTATATGTATCCTTAATGCCCTCCCCTCCCAACTTCTATAGATTCCTCTTTTAATCATCTCCTCTCTATTCTTCAATATTTATTCATTGGTTCTTTAGTTTCTACCTACCCACATTCAAGTATCTCAGATCTTATTTTTAAGTCCTCCCTAAACTCTAGTTTCACCCTAAGCTCTCATTCTAAACCTCTCCTTTCACACCCAAACTACTAGAAAACATTATATACATTTGTTGCTTCCACTTCCTGTCCTCTCACTTGCTTCATAACTTTCTTCAATCCAACTCTCAAACTCATCACTCTCAAGCAAAACTTTCTCCAGTTACTGATGATTTTTATTTGTTTGTTTTTTGTTGTTGTTTTTACAGGGCAACGAGGGTTAAGTGGCTTGCCCAGGGTCTCATAGCTAGTAAGTGTCAAGTGTCTAAGGCCAGATTTCAACTCAAGTCCTCCTGGATCCAGGGCTGGTGCTTTATCCACTGCACCGCCTAGTTGCCCCTACTGATGATTTTTAAATTGCCAGAACCTTTCCCTCAATCCTCATCCTTCTTGACTTCTCTACACTTCCTGGATATCTCTCAGCTTTGGATTTTCCTAATGGTTCTCTCTCTTGTTTCTCCTCCTGGCTATCTGTTCTTAGACACTTCTGCTGGTTCATCATCCATATCTTATTTGTTTACTGTGGGTTTATCTAAGGCTCTCTCCTTGACCATTTCCTCTTCTCTGTACTCTCTCAAGGAATGAACTCACCATTTTGCATGGGTTTAATTATCATCTCCATGAAGATGACCTGCACACTCACATAGCTGTCTTTAATCTCTCTCCTAAATTTCAATCATGCCTCTCCAGTTGTGTATTGGACATTTATAATTGAATGTTCGACATCTCAAATACAACAAATCCTAAATAGAACTCATTATCCCCCCTCAAAAAAAATCACTATTATGAACTTCCCTATGTCTATGGAAGTCATCATCATAACTAGTTTCTTCCTCAGCCCCTCACTTTTGTTCACTATTCATATTCAATTAGTTGTCAGATCTCGTCATTTCCACCTCCAACAACATCTGTTCCTTTATCTCTACTTGCCCAGACACCACCCTGGTTTAGTCTTTCATCACCTTTCACATGGCCTTTTGCAATAGTCTCCTATTTGGCTACCCTGCCTCAAGTCTCTCCGCATCTCTTTCATTTTCCATCCAATTGCTTAAGAGATTTTCTAAAGTATAGGTCTAAGCATTTTATTCCTTTAACACAAAAAACTATGGCAATTCCTTATTGCCTTTGAGATCAAATATATACTCCTCTGGCTTTTAAAGCCCTTCACAATTTGTTCTCAACCTATATTGCCAATGTGGCTACACATTATTCACCTTTACACACTCTTCAATCCAGATTACCCTTCTTGCTATTCCTCACATGTAACATTACATTTCCTGTCCCCATGCCTGAAATGAACTCTCACCTCATTTATGCCTCTTTGAACCCCTTGTTTCCTTCAAGTCTCAGTCAAATACTACCTCCAGCTGAAGCCTTTCTTGTTACCTCTGAATGCTAGTAGCCTCACTCTGATATGGCAATAGACTTCTTCAAGGGGTGGTGGGGTTCATCCTCCTTGGATGTCTTTGAATAGAGGCTAATGACCTATAGTGAGGATTCCTCTCATGTATAAGTTGGAATGGATGCCCAGTGAGGTCCCTTCTTGTTCTCAAATTCTGCATTTCTTTCTTCTTTGAATTGTATAAATACTTTGTATATATATCTCTATATACATGTCTATATGCATAGACATACAGCTACCCATGTGTGTATATATATATATACCCATATGTCTGCGTATGATATATGAGACTGTATGGTATAGATCTATACGTATAAACGATGTGTGTGTATATGCTACACTTATATATGTACATGTTATATCCCTTAATGGACTATAAGCTCTCTCAGGGAAAATTCCATATTCTTGTCTTTGTTTTCCCCATGTGTAGCCCAGTACCTTCTACATAGTAGGTCCTTAATAAATATATGTTGATTGGTTGGTTGACAGGAGTAGTATTATGAAAATGGAGAATTCTACATACACTAATAAGTTCTAGGATAAATAAATCAGTATATAGGAGATGAAATATAGTAATGAGAATATTTTCAAACCTTAAGGGATTGAATGTTCAGACTCAGCTTCGAACACATACTGTATTCCTGAGGACTCATGCAACATTATTTATCCTTCCAGATCACCTTGCCACTTAACAACAAATGAGTCCAGTTGTATGAAAGAAGTGGGTATTATGGAAAGACATCTTCTAGAAGAAACCATCATAGAAAAGGGATTGGTTATTACTATACCTTCTCCAGCATTACTGAGAATGATAGAATTCTTAAATTCCACATAGAATTCCTGCCAAGAAAAATTGAACTTTGAGGCAAGTACACTTCCCAAAGTTATTGTCTTTATGCATATAGGAACTATCTCTTTGGATGTCATTAAAATTGTTTCTTACTTTGGTACATAAATGAGATTTGCTTCAGATGGATGAGCTTTTTAAATAAGTAACTTGGAATCCTTTGAATGTGAGGTGACCTTGAAACCATTATGAGTGTGTATTCAAAATCTACCTATGGAATGTCAGTTATTCTCCTTAAACTAGCTCCACTGTAATTGTATCAAGTATCCAAGAAAGAGAAGGTGGCTTTGAAAAACTAAGGAATCCATAACCTTAGTCCCCCTTTACAGTTGGATCAAGACTTCTTTATTAAACCCATTTCTCAAATTCAGGGGGTGAAGAAGGGCAGTTGTTTGGCTATGATTCTTCTCAAGAAGGAACCTGGATATGAAACAAAGCAAGACCTCAAGAGCTGGTAAGCCTCATTAACCTTGAAAGGAAGGCTATAGGCTGAACAAGTCATGAAGAGATAGGGGAAGTGCTTTTATTATTCAGGTTGATGAATATGAAGCAGCTACCTAAGACTGAGATAAAAAAAAGAAAAGCTTTTCCCTGAGCACGCCTTGAAATTCAACAAGCTTTTATTTATTCACACTCATATGCATATGTATATATATATATGAATGTATATATGTGTGTATACATATATACAAATACACAGAGATAGAATGCATGCATTATGTATGTATGTATAACTATGCAATGAAAAGGGGATAGAAAGATAAAAAGTTACATAGTCCCTGACCTCAAGGAGCTTATGAACTAGAAGGAGATGAAATGTGAGCACAAATAGTTATAACACAAGTTAGGCTTTGCCCTTATGCAATGGAAAGGATAAAGTAGCATGAGGCATTCAAGGAAAGTGCTCACTTCTGCTTAAGGGGACTAAGGAATATTCCATGGAGGCAATGGTGCCCTGATTAGGCCTGGAATGAATGAAAGAATTTCAATTAAATTAAATTCAACAAACAGTTATTAAGTAGTTAATGTTATTCTTTATCACGTTGGTGATGGTCAATTATGTGATATGGTAGCTAAAAAGACCACTGAAACCTTAGGGTTCCTTAAGGAGATACATAACCTCCAGAAATGAGGAAGTAATCATTCATTCTCTGCCTGGTCAGATTACATCTGGAGTATTGTATTAGTTCTGGGCACCTCATTTTGGAATGACAGTGATTAACCATTGATTATTCAGAAGAGGAAAACCAGGATGGTAAGTTGATGCCTTATGAAAATTGATGGAGGGGACTAAGAAGTTTTAGGCTGAAGAAAACTTGGTAGTATGGGATTACTTTTTTTGAGGATCTGAATGGCTTTGATGTGAAGGAGGTCTGTTTGTCACAAGAGGGCAGAACTAGGACCAATGGGTGGAAGTGGAAAGGAAGCATAATTAGGCTTACTATAGGAAAAACCTTACAAATTAAAAATACAAATATGCTAACATGGAATGGGCTGCCCTAAAATTTCAGTAGTTCTTTCTCACTGGAGAGCATTAAGAAAAAAATGACTTCCTGCAAGGAGATAGATCATTTAATTCCCATATACTTATTCCCACATAACCCTGAAGTTTGTACCAGTCTGAATAATACTCAAAAGAGCCAAGGGGAAACTACAGTAACTTCTTTCACCCCAGAACTACACCAAAAAGTTAGCTAAGAAGTCCAATAGATCAAACAGAATCAGTTACCCCATTAGATAGCAAGAAAAATTGAACAAAATCAAAAGATTGAATCCTTCCAGATCACCTTGCCACTTAACAATAGAAGAAATATATTTGACATAAAAATGATTGACCTGGAAAACAAATCAAGAAGGATTAAGACTCCCTAAAAACCATTTTTAAAAGTCTAGTTGGTCACTTAGTGACCTTGGGTCATATTCAACTGAGATTGTAGGATTGGGTCCTAATTATTCCTCATTCTTCTCTCTGGGGCCAGCCAGAATCAGTCTTATCTTTTTTCATGTGGTAGTCTATAAGTTGGTGAAGGGCTATCATCTCTTCCTCAACCCCCTATTCAAGTCTTCTCCTGTCCAGGCCCAATACCTCTAATTTCTTTAATGATGCCTCATATGTCATGATCTCTAGTTCTCCCATCATCTTGATCACTTTCCTTGGGAGTTTTCTGTTTCTTCAATGGTTTATTGCAATCCTCTTGGAGGATTTGTCTGCCTTTGTAAAGAAGGTCTGAGCTTTCAATGTAACTGAAGATAAGAAACCCACTAAATCAATCAAATTTAACAGATATATATTAAGCACCTTCTATATGCCCAGCACATTAGCTGCTGGGGGTAAAAAGGATGAAAGAATCTTTCCCTAAGGAGGCTATATTCTATAAAGAGAGGAACAACACATACATGGAAATTGAAAACAAAACATATACAAAATAATTTCTGGGGCGGGGGGGGGGGAACAAGTCTAATATGAATGCAGCAAGGTAGTGGTAGAGAGGATAGAGTGTTGTATTTGGAGTCAGGAAGACCTACATTCAAATATTGCCTCAGAAACTTACTTAGTTTTGTGACCCTGGGCAAATCACTTAAATGCTATCCGCCTCAGTTTCCTCATCTGTAAAATGGGGATAATAAGAGAACCTATCTCAAAAGATTGTTGTAATGATCAAAGGAATTAACACATAAAGTGTTTTGTAAACCATAATGTATATGTGTGTGTGTATATATATATATATATATATATACACCTATAATACATATTTGCGAACCTTAAAATATTATATATACATATACACACATATATACAGACACATATATCTACATATGCACATATATAGAGATATAGATATAGACATTATTATTATTACTGGGGTTCCAGAGGGCACAATGAAAGATCAAGGTAGAGTGGAATAGAGATACAGGAAGACATAGAATGATATGGAGAGGTATGAGATAAGGGAGAAAGAACTTTGGCCCAAAAAAGCATTTTGAATGGGTCCATAGGGCAATAGATTGTCATGCCCTTTAGGGCAGCGATAATAATGTTAATTTGATTATCAGTCCTTGAACAAGAGGTGTAAAGGTGTATATATATATATATATATATATATATATATATATATATATATATATATATATATATATATATATAAGAATGACAGCAGAGCACATAGTAAGTACCTGGCCCTGCCTGATGGTCAAGGTCTAGCAGACTGAATGAGTCAGGGTCAATAAACATTTATATAGCACCTACCACATGTCAGGCATTATGCTTAGCTCTGGGGATACAAAGAAAAGCATAGGACAGTCCCTGATCCCAAGGAGGCATGATGAAGTCCATTAGCCATGTTGGAAAATGATCTGAGGATGTGTGAGTTTCAGGTTTGATGTCCTTCTGCAGGATGGTAAGTTTTTGAAGATCATGAAGTCCAAGAGACCAGCTGGGTAGGAAATGAGGAAGTGAATGCCCTGGGTCCTCTCAAATTAAACATTTTCCAAACAGAGGGAGGGAGAGGTCTCAGGGGCAGGGAATGTTGAGGAGGTATGAGTTTTAGAGATGACTTTATTTTACAAACTGATGAGTTTCTGGAGATGATAAAGTCTATGGGACCAGCTTGGGGTGGAAGTGGAGAGTGAGAATGACTGGTTCCAGAAGAGTGAGTTGTGTTTCAGATACTCAGCCTCTAATCCTAAATCAAGTCAGCTCTGCTCCCTAGGATCACTCCTCTCTCCAAGCCATCCTTCAAGTAGCTGCTAAAAATAATCTTTTAAAAGCCATCGAAACACATGACCATCCCACTCAAGAACTTCCCATAGAATCTGTTTCATCTTGTAAATAGGCTCCTGATTGTCTTCTGATACTGATACAAGGCTGACTGGTGCATTTAGCATAGAAAGCATCCATTACCATCCTCAAGCATTTCCAAAGTCACACACCTCCCACTGTTAGCAGGTCCTAACCTATGTCTTAGCACTTCAAAAGAAGTACTATTTCATCCACAGGAATACTTCCTACATTGACATAGATCAACACTCTCAAAACCTCAATAGATAGGTTCATAAATTTATGAGGCTGAAAAATGTTATCACCTGGTCATTAACCATCTTCTGGGGATCATCTCCTCTGAATTTAGCTTGGTTGGTCCTCAGACAACAATCTGTTACCAGTCCTGTACTCAGTCCTTTTTGTTTGGTCATACCTATTGAAATCTACTAAAGGAACATAGTATTTGCCTCTTCGACAGCATAAGACATAAGAGTAACATTTTAGTGACTATCCTTCTATGATCTGCTCTAAATACTTGCAGGTTCACTCATTGTAAATTCATTTCTTCTTGCCCAGTACTCATTGGAAAAGAAGAACAATCCATTACCCCCAATAGCATTCTTTTTCATTCTGAAAAGCCATTGTTGCATAAGTTCACAACCTTCCCTTCTATAGACAAAATAATCCCAAGTCCTTTCATATATTTTATTAATTTCTATTTCTGGATCTTTTGATCATCTGTGTGACTCTTGTTGGAGCATCTCCATATCCATCTTTAGCTAGAGAGCTTAGAAATGGATATAGACTTCAGGCCAAAGCTGACATAATAAAAATAACAATCTCTTGCACTTCTACAACCCCTTCCTCCCAAAAGACTCAGAACACTCTCATTTGTGATCTAATTTATCTACCTGATTTCAGTGTGAGATAGAGAAGGGAAAGGATTGCCATCTCAGTTAAGAAGGGGCAGAGACCTGAATGACTTGTCCAAGGTTATACAAAAAGACATAGCCAGGATTAGAACCCAGATCTCTTGATACCAAGCCCAAGACTACTCAGCCTAGAGGATTATCTCCCAGAGAACAGAAAAATAAACACTCTCATTCTAGGGCCATATGGGGTTTCTTTTGTTCTTATTTTTCATTTGTATTATCTAAAGAATTGCTTTGTTTCTTGAGCTGGAATGAGCCTGCTTTGGAGAATTTTGCTCAAGCATCGCAGAGTCCAATAAGCATTAAGGTTTCCCAATGCTTCAAACTTCCATTTTTATTACTGTGTCCAGTGTTCCATGGCTCTTAGCTGTCCCCTTGTATGAATTTTCCAGTTCATCTCAGCAATATCTTATTGAAAGAGGTATAATGCACCACTTGCTGTTATAAAGTCAACTTTATTTCTGGTGTCCCCTAAATTGGCAATAGTTTGCTATACTCTTAAGCTTCTTTCCCCAAAATTTTCTGATGACATTCAGAGTATAGTATTTTGGATTTTCCACTTTTGACTTCATTCTAGTTTTCATATCAATACAACCTCATCACTAGAGGGCCAGACACCTGGTGGGTGCTTTTTTTTTTTTTAGCCATAGAAACTCATGAAACTACCTACCATAGGGAGGAGGGGGTTTTCTATGCCTTGGAAGGTGGAGCACCTGCACAGTTAATATTACGAATCCCTGAAACATTGAAGTATCAGCATTACAGCTCCCTTCAAAAAAGGGAGGTTTTTCCAACAGATCCATTTTATCAGTAGGATTACGAGAAACTCCACAGGCCTTCTTTCAAATCATGGTTCTTTCTCTTCTCCACCCCACTGCCTTTCCTCTCCTCTCTTTCTGTGTCCCTCTCTGTCTGACTCCCTTTCTGTGTCTCCCTCCCACTGGCAAAGAAATCAGAGACTCTGACAACTTATGATTGTAGAAAACCATAAAGGGGGATTAGGTAGATTTTTTTTCAGGGTCCTATTGTTTGTTCCCAAACCATTGTTGCAAAAGTGAAGGTCTCCAGCTGTTTAATTGACCCACAAATTGCCATGGTCGTGGTGGTCACATTGGGAGGAATCTCATTTATTACCAACAAATAAGTAAATGAATAAATAAAACCAATAGAATGGTTGCCATTCACTCACTTCAGACTACCCACATCAATCCACACATTAGACTATATTATTATGTCTTATTATATATAAATCAGCCTAGAAAAAGGGCCCTTACTGCCTTGCTCAGAGTAAGGAATGTTTTATCACAGGCTAATATTAAATTATATATTTCATACAGGGGATGAGCAAAATATTTTATTAGACTGGGACATTTTTCAGACTTATTTGCAAGGAAATATTAAAGAACACACTTTTTATTAACCTAGTAAAGTCTGGCTATCTTAGCCAATGGAGAGTTAGTACTTTAATACCAAAACATTCGTCCAAAACAAAAAAAACCCCAAAAGGTGGGTTGGTTAAAGAATATATCACTTGGTCCTTATTCTATGCCCCACATAGTATGAAATCCATAGGAAACTTAAGAATGTGAGATCTTACATGATTTAGGTCTAGGGAAAAGAGATTTGGAGAAAATGAATTAGGAGAGACTGTCTGTGAAAAATATCTGGGGTTATAGTTCCATGTCTTCCACTGACTAATTGCATTTGCACTTACCTCATTATAGGAGGTACAATAACTGATGGAAGATTTAGGGATTCTGCTCCAGCTGGGGATTTCCACATCCCAGCCAGAGGTCCACTTGCTCACTTCTCTTCCCACCCTCCCTGCCCCCCTCCTGCCCTAAACTCAGTCAACTAGTCACTTAAGTAGCAAGGAAGACATGTGTGGAATCTGACAAATTGGTATTAGCCTTTGTTTCTCCAGCAATCTCAAAGTTGTAGCAGTGTCTACTTAACATACAAATTGCTACTGAGAATCCTCTCATATTAAATCATCAGATGGGAAGGGAAAGAGCTGGATGGATACCTTAAGCATCTATCTTCCA
Source organism: Dromiciops gliroides (assembly GCF_019393635.1). Taxonomy (NCBI): domain Eukaryota; kingdom Metazoa; phylum Chordata; class Mammalia; order Microbiotheria; family Microbiotheriidae; genus Dromiciops; species Dromiciops gliroides. Next base: position 353,903,032 of record NC_057863.1, read on the forward strand.
GGGCTCCCATATCTCCTGTCACTGGATGGTAGAGAGGTCAATCAGCATCCAGTGAGCCAGAGACAGTAAAATAGTTTATTGAAGACATTGTTGGCTGCACTAACTAATACTAACTGCCATCTCTGCTAGTTGGTGACATTTATAGACAAAGGGAGAGGAAATGATTCCTTCTCATTACATTAAATTACAGGTAGGTGACAGATGGCAAATTATAAAATATTTTGAATTGGTATGTATTTTCATGTACCTCATAACTCTTTCTGGGTCTCCATTGGTACACAATCAATCAAACAACCCTTTGTCATTATACTTAGTCATGTATTAACTACCTGAGAGGATAATGATTTGAAAAATATTCAGTATCAAAATGTTTGCAGGTTTTTCAATACCACTATAATTAATAATAATAAAAAAATAATAATAATAACTACCACCGCATTAGGTTTGTGAAACACTTCATAAATATCTCATTTTATCCGGACAGTAACCCCTGGAACTTAAGCATATGAAGCTGGATTTGAACTCAAGTCTTACTGACTCCAGGTCCAACATTCTACCATAGCTGCCCCTACATCAAAGTAGCTACTGCTCCAGCACTAACCAAAGAGATCAAGCATTTCTTGTATAGATGGGCACAGGTGGAGAGATAGGGTTTTCCTTTCCTATGAAGATCTTGAACTCTGAGTATACATGCCTAGACCAGGGTTTAGTCCTGGGAGGAGCCTGGATTCCATAAAGAATTAGGCTCTCTCTCCTTGTGTCAAGTGCTTTATACCTTTACCTTGAAGCCATGGGGAAAATCATGAAAAGCCTACATGTCTACAGTCTCCCCAAAAGGAAATATAAAGATACTCATTGACCAACATAGCTATGGTGTAATAATGTAGTTATATTTTTTCTTGAACACAAAAGAAATGTCTAAAATGCACATATTATCAGTGACTTAGAACATGAAACAAGTAATACATAAATATAGTCTCCTAGGAGGTTGATAATAAAAATATCAAACATAAAACATTTTGTAGAAATTATATACAGCCCTATCACCTTCACTTCTGCTCTTCACTGTCTTAACAACTCCAGGTACTATGTCTTTTGGAAAGTAAGGTCAAGATTTGGGCATGTCTTTCTGTAGGTAGTCATCTTCTCTAATAAAACTCCTCTTGCTAACAATCAGTTTTGGCCACGGACTCAGGAGCTTCTAATGTCTTACTACTACTCACTACCTTGAGTAATAACTTCTCTAGACCTTGGTTTCCTTATTTGAAAAGTGAGAGCTAGGTGTACATGCGCCTCCATTTCCTAGCTACTGTGGGAAGCTGAGGCTGTAGTTCTGAGCTACCGAAATGCCCAAAGCTGATCAGATAAGTTTGGATGAGCTCTTTGAACTGGAGGGCCACCAGGCTGCCTAAGGAGGGATGAACCAACCCAGTTCACAAAACAGAGTAGGTTAAAGCTTCAAGCAGATCAGTAGTAGGAGTGGGTTCAGGACCATGAGTGACAGCTATACGTCTAGTTTGGTTGAAATAGGGTGACCTCATTTCAGAAAAAGGGAAGGGAACAGAGTGACAAAGAGACAGACAGAGAGAGAAAGACAGAGAGACAGTGAGAGAAACAGAGACAGAGACAAAGAGACAGAGGCAGAGGCAGAGAAACAGAGACAGAGACACACAGAAACACAGAGACATAGGAGATGGGGGATGAGGAAGAGAGAAAAGAGGGAGGGAGAGGAGAAAAATGAAGGAAGAGGAAGGAATAAAGGAAAATAAGGAGGAGGGGGAGAAGAGGAAGGGGCAAAAAAAGGAAGAAGGAGGAGGACAAGTAGAAGGACAAGGAGGAGGACAAGGAGAATGAGGAGGTTGATCTACACAACCTTTAAAATCACGTCAAACTCTCAAAATTTTAGTTTATAATCCTATGATCTACCACAGTTTAGAGTCAACTAACCCACCACCAGGTGCATATACACAGGGGATAAACATTCCTCTAAATTTTTTTAGATTAGACAAAACATAATTAAGGAGGTGAACATGCTTTAATAATGTTGTATTGTCAAACCACTGGAAAAATCATTTGGATGATCCCTTCCTTCCATCCTTCACATGGATAATTTTGAGTTAATCATTTTAAAAGGATATGCCCAGGAGTCACCCACGATGATGAAGTATTCACTGAAGTGTATCTATATTTATGTTCCCCTTTCCCCACCAAATGCCATTACCTAAATGTATTCTTCTTCATATAGGCAAAGCATCTGACTGATGTACATCGAGTTAAACACATACATGAAAAATTATTTGTCCATCCATACCCTTTTGTCCATCCTGTTACTTAAACAAATCTTTATCTCTTGGTCCTGTGTAATATGCACTCTATTAGATGCTGGAGAAGATACAGGAAACTATCAGAGTGTAGTAGATACAGTATAGAACTCAGTACCAGGAAGACCCGGGTTGAAATCCCACCTCTGACACTGTAGCCTCCCTGAGCCTCAGTTTCTTCATATGTAAAAATGAAGAATCTGCAACCTATAACTTCAGGAATCTTTTCCAAATCTATATCTATGATCTTAATATCACCCCCCCCCCAAAGGTCCCTGCCTTCAAGGAGTTTACAATTTAAGATGACAAATTATTCCTTTATAAGGTGAATGACTATGGTTAGAAGAACAGTTTGCAGTAGAGGAAAAGCATGCTCACTGAATAATAAGTGAATTGAACTGAACAGGAGTGAAGGAGGGACAACATGGCAAATTGGAAAGGTCATTGGCCTAAAAATCAAAACAAAAATTCTATTGAACTAGCTGGCTGATCTAAAGCATGTCACTCAAATCCTTTGGGCCTCCATTTTCTTATCTACAAATTGAGGCCAGGAGAATGGGATCTCAGATCTAGATCTATAAAGACCTGAGAGATCACCAACTGCAACCTACTGATTTTATAAATGAGGAAATTATGTCCCGGGGAAGTTGTGGCTTGCCCAGGGTAGCACTAATGGAATCAGAGGAAGGATTCAAACTCCAGACCTCTTTTTTTTTTTTTTTAGTGAGGCAATTGGGGTTAAGTGACTTGCCCAAGGTCACACAGCTAGTAAGTGTTAAGTGTCTGAGGCCGGATTTGAACTCAGGTCCTCCTGATTCCAGGGCCAGTGCTCTATCCACTGTGCCACCTAGCTGCCCCTCCAGACCTCTTGACATTTGCCTCTACCTCCAAATATATATATATATATATAAAATGTGTGTATATCTATGGATATGTATGTGTGTGTATATATATATATATGTATATATGTGTGTATACACACACACACACACACACACACACACACACACACACACACACACATATATATATATAAAATCATTGATGTAGCTTCCTACTTCAAAATGCTATGTTTGGATGACCTCAGGAGGCAACAAGTGGAACTCCAGGGATAGCTAGTAAGGGAAAAAGGGAGGCCATTTCATTTGTTTTTAGTTTTCCCAAGGCTCCCCTCTAAAGCACAATTAGGATGTTGAAAGAGAATTAAGAAGACTATATTTTGAATTCAATTCCCTAAACTTTTGGCGATATCTTTAATAAACAATTATTATGCATTTGTCATGTGTGGAGTACTGGGCCACAATCTGAAGCAGAAATATCATATAGGACACAGAAACTCAGAGATCAAGTGGGGCCCATTTCTAGATGGGAACAGAATCCCCTCTGGAGCTTCCTTGGTAATTTTATCATCCAGCTTCCCTTTGAAAACCGTCATTGATGAGAAAACTATCTACCTCCCAAAAAAACCCATTCTATTTTGGGGGATAGCACTCATTGTTAGGAAGTTATTCTTTATATAAGTTCCAAATCTGCCTTTCTGCTATTTCCACTGTTCATAGTTCTTTCCTCAGGGACTATAAACAAAGTGAATCCAATCTCCTCTCCACATTGTAATGCTGCAAATAAGGTCAAAGTATTCTAGAATCATGACTGTAAAAGCTAGCCTTGAAAGCAGTTATTGATCAGGGATGCAGAGTCAAGATGGCAGGGGAAAGGCTATGACTCTCCAAGCTCCTGACAAATCCATCCACATACCTCCAAAAAAATGCCATAAGAAAACTCCTGGATCAGCATAACCCACAAAAAAACAGGATGAGACTATTTTCCAGCCAAAACCAGCTTAAATGGGCAGCAGAGATTGACTGCTGTACAGGGTGAGAGAGGCATTCAGTGCACATGCAGATCCAGTCCCAGGCAGGCTGTGCTTCCAGAACCTCATAATCTTCAGTGTCAGCAGCTTCTTCTGAAACTCAGCTTATGGACTGGTGAGGGCCAGGGAGTTGGCCAGGGAGAAATAGCTGCAGTCTCTGCTGGAGCAAAGGCAGAGAACCCATATTCTGAACCAGTAAGCAGACTCGAATAATAGCAGCCCAGTGGGGGAGGGACACAGGAATGTCAAGCTTTCAATCATAGAGAATCAGATTTCGATCAGATTTCTGCTTCCTGGTTAAAGAGAAAGTGGGCCTGTGGTTACTTATAGGCCAGGCAGGCTGAGAATGAGCCTAATTGTACCACCTGAGACCCCCTGTAGCTTGGGACAGTGCATCCTGGAAGCAGTGCTACACGTTAAGAAGGAGTTAAAAGCCAAGAAATAGGTGGCCAAGATGAGCAGGCAGAGAAAACAGCCGACCATAGAAAGCTGCTTTGGTGGCAAGGTAGATCAAAATACACCCTCAGAAGAAAAGAATAACAAAGTCAAAGCTCCTCCATCCAAAGCTTCCAATAAAAATGTGAATTGGTCTCAGGCCATGGAAGCACCCAAAAGGACTTTGAAGATAAAGTAAGAGAGATAAAGGGAAAAGTAAGAGAGGTAAAGGAAAAAATGGAAAGAGAAATGAGAATGATAAAGGAGGATCGTGAAAAAAAGTCAACAGCTTGAAAAGCCAAATTGGCCAAATGGAAAGGAAGGTACATAAACTCTCTGAAGAAAATCATTTTTGAGAATTAGGATAGAGCAAATAGAAGCTAATGACTTTCTGAGAAATCAAGACACAATAAAGCAAATCCAAATGAATTTTTTAAAATAGGGGAAGCTAGGTGGTGCAGTGGATAAAGCACCAGCCCTGGATTCCCTCAGACACTTTACACTTACTAGCTGTGTGACCCTGGGCAAGTCACTTAACCCTCATTGCTTCACCCAAAAAAATATTAAAAGCACATATGGCACATATCATCAGTCCTTTCGGGGAAGCTAGGTGGCACAGTGGATAGAGCACCGGCCCTGGATTCAGGAGGACCTAAGTTCAAATCCGGTCTCAGACCCTTGACACTTAGTAGCTGTGTGGCCCTGGGCAAGTCACTTAACCTTCATTGCTCCACCCCCCCCAAAATTAAAAGCACATATGGCACATATCATCAGTCCTTTGGGGGCAGCTAGGTGGCGCAGTGGATAGAGCACCAGCCCTGGATTCAGGAGGACCTGAGTTCAAATCCGGTCTCAGACCCTTGACACTTAGTAGCTGTGTGGCCCTGGGCAAGTCACTTAACCCCAATTGCCTCACCAAAAAAAAAAAAAATAGAGGGCAATATGAAATACCTCCTTAGAAAAACAGCTGACATGGAAAATAGATCCAGGAGAGATAATTTAAAAATCATTGGCCTACCTGAAAACCATGATCAAAATAAGAGATTAGACATCATCTTCCAAAGAAATTGTCAGGGAAAATTGCCCTGATATTCTAGAAGCAGAAGGTAAAATAGAAATTGAAAGAATCTACCTATCACCTCCAGGAAGAGAGCCTAAAAGGAAAACTTCAGGGAATATTATAACCAAATTCCAGAGATCCCAGGTCAATGAGAAAACGTTGCAAGCAACTAGAAAAAAGGAATTCAAATACTGTGGAGCTACAGTCAGGATAACACGAGATCTAGCAGCTTCTACATTAAAGATCCAGAAGGCATGGAATATGGAATATGATATTCTGAAGGGCAAAGGAACTGGGATTACAACCCCAAATCACCTACCCAGCAAAACTGTGTATAATCTTTCAGGGGGAAAATGGGACTTCAGTGAAAAAGAGGACTTTCAGGCATTTGTGATGAAAAGACCTAAACTGAATAGAAAATTTGACTTTCAAATACAAGACCCTAGAGAAGCATAAAAAGGTAAATGGAAAAGAAATCATGAGGGAGGTTAAAAGGTTAAACTGTTTACATTCTTACATAGGAAGATAATACTTATAACTCATAAGAACTTTCTCAGTATTAGGGCAGCTGAAAGTAATATACTTAGACAGAGGGCACAGGTGTGAATCGAATATGAAGGGATGTTACATGTTAAGCATTTATTTTTTGTTTATCTGTGTTTTTTGTGGGGCAGGCAGGGTGGAGTGGTATATGTCTGAGGCCAGATTTGGACTCAGGGCCTCCTGGGTCCAAGGCTGGTGCTTTGTCCCCTGTATCACCTAGCTGACCCATGATTACATCTTTAAAATAAAGTTAAGGAGGAAGAGGAATGCAGTGGAAGAAAGGGAAAGGGAGAGGTATAATTGGGTAAAGTAGCTCACATAAAAGAAACAAGCAAAAGTTTATGGAGTGGAGGGGAAGATGGAGAAGGAGCAGAGGAGTGAGTGAGCCTTACTCTCATCAGAATTGGCACAAAGAGGGATAACATACACACTCAAGTGAGTATAGTAATATATCTTGCCCTGAAGGAAAGTGGGAGGGGATGGGATAAGGTTGAAGACGTGAAGGAAGGGAGGGAAGATTGGGGGAGGGAGGCAGTTAAAGGCAAAACACTTTTGAGGAGGGATAAGGTGAAAGAAGATAGAAAATAGAGTAAATATCAAGAGGAGTGAATAGGATGGAGAGTAATACAGTTAGCAATAGTAACTGTGAAAGAAATGATGATCAGGATGCTATCGGGAGGATGTATGAAAAATGCAAACCATCAACAGAGAAAGAACTGATGGTATCTGAATACAGATTGAAGTATAATTTTGTTAGTTCCTCTTTCTAAAGTTACTTTGTTTTTTTCATAGCCTGACTGATGTGAAGATGTTTTGCATGACTGCACATGGATGACTTAAATTGAATTTCTTGATTTCTTAGGGAGGGGTGATGAGGGAGGGAGGAAGAAAATTTGGGACACAAAGTTTTAAAAAATTAATGTGAAAAAATTTGGTTTTTTTACATGTAACGGGGGAAATTCTAAATTAAAAAATAAATATAAAAAATTTAAAACTTAAAAAAGATAGCAGTTATCATGTGCCTCTAATTTTTTTTTTTATCTTGAGGCTAAACATTCCTCATTCCTTCAGCAGATTATAGTATAGCATAGCCTCCATCCTTATGGTTACTGCTGTCATGATAGCATTGAAATGGTGCTTTTGAGCTTATAAAGTGCGTACAGAAATTACATCCCTTCAGCCTCATAGTGCTATGAGATAAATACTAATATTATCAGATTTTACAGATGAGGAAACTGAGATCGAATAAGGTTAAATGATTTGCCCAGAGTTGCACAGCTCATGTCTGAGGATGGGTTTGAACTCAGGCTTCTGTGACTCCAAGTCTAGCACTCAATTTGCCAACTGGCTAATAGCCAGATTTTAGGGGAAGGGAAGGGAAGAGAATAAGGACATCTATAGAATGTACTATATATCAGGCACTGTTCTAAGCACTTTACAAATATCATCTCATTTGATCCTCACAACTATCCTGAGAGTTAGGTGCTATTATTTTTATTTTGTTTTTTTGAGTTTTTTTATTAGTTGCTATTATTATCCCCATTTTACAGTTGAAGAAACTAAGGCAAACCGAGGTAAAATGACTTGCCCAGGGTCACACAGCTAATAAGTGTGGCCCCGTGGTAAGAATTTGAGCTCCAGTGTTCCTGTCTCCATCTCTAGCAGTTCACTGTACCACCTAGGCTTTAGTGTAGTAAAGGAGATGATACAAACACATGTATGTATGAATGCACATACATGCATATAGGTACATACATATACATGTACATACATACACACACTTCAAACATAAAATGGATCTGATAGATTTGGGTATTCCCTCTAATGATGTAAATCACAAACCATCCATGCTTTCTTATGCCGTACATTTCTTGTCTTTGTCTTCCTATAAATCATCCATAAATTATCCCTATCTTACAGATGAAGAAACCAAGGCAAACAGAGGTCAAATGACTTGTCCAGGGTCATGAACCTATTAAGTGTCTGTGATTAAGTGTCTCCAAGCTTCCTGATACATAAAGAAGGTATTCCTAGGAGGGAGGGAGAGGAATCCTGAAAGGAAAGTGTGAGGGCATCAAAGACAAACTTCCCAAGCTTCAGCATTATTCTTCTCCTTCTTTGCTAGAACCTTTACCCAGTAGAATATAAACTCCTTAAGGACAAGAACTGTTCATTTTATCATTAAATGATTGTGCCTAACACTGCACCTTACACAAAGTTGGCACCTCATAAGAGTTTGTTGAGTGAACCCTCTTCACCCTCAAATCATATTCCCTTTGCATCACATAACCCTTGTCTGCTCTTGTCCTTTTGAAGGTTGGTCGTGGTCTTCAATTTCCAACTGTATCACCTTAATGTCCTTCATAGGACAATGTGTCCTGGGACAAGGGATGAAATAAATAAAGTTTGTCCTCACATCTCTACCCAGTCCCACCCCACCCGCATTTGCATCCCTTTGTACCTTGGGAGCATCCACCTGATCAAGACACTAGTAACTTCAATATTCTTTCCCTCTCATCTTTCTATACAAATCTACTATTAGGAGAGTCATAGATAAAAAGGCATTTATATTGACGTATAAATGTAAATAACTGATAAGATTTTATGAGTCAGTCTTCCAAGTTATTTTATAAGTTACTCTCCCAACTCAACTTTACTCAAAGGAAATAATCTCTGAATTTTTAGGGATTGGAAAACCACTTAGGGGGAAATCTTTTTAAATTAATAAACATTTGAATTTAAAGTTTTGAGTTCCAAATTCTATCCCTCTTTCCCTCCCCCCTCCCTGAGGCAGTAAGCAATCTGATATAGGTTATACATGTACAATTATGTAAAACATTACCATATTATTCATTGTGTATAAGGGGGAAATCTTGGGATGTACATCAATTGGGGAAAGGCTGAACAACTTGTGGTATCTGACTATAATGGAATACTATTGTACTGTAAGAAATGACGAGCAGGTGGATATCAGAAAAACCTGGAAAGTCTTACATGAATTGATGCAAAGTGAAGTGAACAGAACCAGGAGAACACTACACAGTAACAGCAACATTATGCACTGATGAATTGTGACTAATTTAGCTATTCTCAGCAATACAAAGATCCAAGACAATTCTAAAAGGACTCATAATGGAAAGAAAATGCTATCCACATTTAGAGAAAGATGCAGGTTGAAGAATACTATTTTTCACTTTCCTTATTTTTTGTGTTTTTTTCTTTTGGTCTGTTTCTCCTATCACAACATGATTAATATAGAAATATATTTTACATGATTGCACAATATATCAAACTGTTTACTATATGGGGGAGGTGAGAGAGGGAGGAAGAAAATCTGGAACTCGGAATTTTTAAAAAATGAATGTTAAAAATTGTCTTTGGGGGCGACTAGATAGCACAGTGGATAAAGCACCAGCCCTGGATTCAGGAGTACCTGAGTTCAAATCTGGCCTCAGACACTTGACACTTACTAGCTGTGTGACCCTGGGCAAGTCACTTAACCCCCATTGCCCCACAAACAAACAAACAAACAAAAATTGTCTTTATGTGTAATTGGGAAAAATAAATACTATTTTAAAAATTAAATTTTAATTTAAAAAATATTGGCTATGAATTCAGAGGACCTGGTTTCAAAACCTACCTCTGATACTCAGTATGATTGTTTCTAATTTTCTATAAAATGGGTACTGTCTCTACTTCATTAATAGGTTGTCTACTACAGCTAAACAGGTTGTTGTTCCCACTGGGCAAAAGCCCTGGTATAGGCAGAGAATGGACACAGAGGGTGGAGAATGGCTCTGGACTACTTCATGAAGAGACTATAGTCACTTTCCTTCTTCCATTTCTGCAAATCTTAGCCTTTTAGAGATGATCTTGTTTAACTCCTTTACTTTTCACATTTGGCTTTTAGAACTTTAACTAGAAGAATGTTTAGAAAAGGATCTCTAGAGCAGGTTCAGAAACAAAGACTAGTTAGTTGGCCTCTTTTGTTCCTTTTAATATCATCTACGTCTGCTTAGTTTTGCCCCTAAAACGCAAACTAATCTAAAAGGGGGATTATTTTCCCCAGACCATTTGATGATCAGTAAGGTTTCTGTCTTAGTCATGGATGCTTCTCATTTTGTGAAAGTCCATATCAAATTTCCCCTTTGACAATACCCCTGGATCCTTCTCTTGACCTTCTACTACAAAAGTGAGTGCATGTTTGTGTGTGTGTTCAGAGTTGAATTGCACCAGCTTTTGCACCTGTTGGAGCTTATGAATATGTTTTTGGACTAAGGTTTGAAGCTCCACAGTTGAGTCCTTATCATGGCAGAAGATTGATAAATGGGTAAATTTGACCAGGAAGCAAGGGGGAAGCTGAGATAGCATATATAGGAAGTATGTATTGTAAGAATTTATTGTGGGGACCCCATCTTTGGCTAAAATTAGGAAGCCTCAGGCACACCCCACGCGACTCCCTCCACCCAGTGGGGATATACATGGAAAACCTGAGTGCTGGCTCGCTCTGCCAAGCTGGGGTACACAAGGAAACCCCATGTCCTGGCCGGCCTTGGGCACTGTCCCTAAGGGTGCCAGAAAATTGGCTTGGGTGTGTGGGTGGTCAGCCCAGGTTTCCTGTGAGATAAGGGTTTTTTATTCTGGGGGGGGGGGATAGAGGAAAGGGGGGAGGAGACAAGAGGAGACAAGGAGAGTAGAGATGAGGAGACAGGAGTTGATGAGGAGAGAGAGAGAAGAGAGTTCATAGCAGCAGGTGAGAAAACTAAACCATAGGGGATAGAGGAGGCTAAACGCGAGACAACTGAGTCTAGTGGGCAAGTTCACAGGTCATATTTCCTCCTTGTCTGTCGCTATTTCTAAATTGGTGCACATCAATAAACCCTGTTATTTTTTGTTTATCTGAAAAGAGGCTTTTTGATCTCGTTTCTTATCAGTTTGGGAGAAATGATTGGGGAGGGAGCAGTGTGGAAGAGATCTCACATTAAATTTGGCCCTTACAGTATGTGGTAAGTGGGGTGTGGGGAGTGTAATGGCCAGATTTCTAGGTATGGTATCTGGGGACAAATCCTCCCTCTGCCTCTACTGGTATAAACTTGAGTCAGATTAAACCATCCTAAATCTATGTAAAATAAGGGCATTGAACTAGATGATCTCTGGGGACCATTCCAGTTCTGGACCTATAATGGTATAATTAAATCATTTAGAGGGAAAAAAGCTCTTGAAAGGCAATAAAATCAAATGTAGTCTTGCAGGGTGATCCAGGAAAATTTGAGACTTGCTTAGGATGCACAGGTCTGGTTTTTGGCACATGTAGCAAGACAAATACTGACCCAACTGGGAGCTAATTTTAGCTGGGTTCACTCTGCCTTTTTTGATATCCTCAGATGGGGCTTAATCCACTAAGAAACAGGTAGATGCTTCATGGATTGATTGTACATGAGAAGCAACAGGATCCAGTTTGTCCTTTACTGTACTCTCTGAATTGACCTGGCAGAAGCAAAAATCTATGTTGATGTCATTAAACAGGTGTTTTAAAGGATGGAAGCAAAGTAACCATGAAATACATAAAGAAGAAAGGCACTATTCTCCAAAACTATGGTGTGACTGACTGTTACCAAACTTAAAACACACTTGTGAGTTCACCATCCACAAATTTTCCTTTGAGGTATTTGGTAGTAAAAAATTGGCCATATAACATTATTGTTTTCTTCCTTTTCTTTTGTAAGTTATTCTTTTTCCCTCTTCTATATGGGACTCTTTAAAAAGTAAAATTGACCAAATGGAACAAGAAGTGCAAAAGCTCACTGAAGAAGAGAATTCCTTAAAAATTTGAATTGGCAAGTGGAATCTAATGACTTCATGAAAATCAGGAAACAATGAAACAAAGGCAAAAGAATGAAAATTAGAAGAAAATGTGAAATAGCTCATCAGAAAAACTGACCTGGAAAATAGATCAAGGAGAGATAATTTAAGAATATTAGCATGAAAGCCATAATAAAAAGAGAGATTAGACATCATATTTTAAGAAATTATAAAGAAAAACTGATCCCAACTGATCCAAAGGATAAAATAGAAATTTAAAGAATCCACCAATCACTTCCTGAAAGAAATCCCAATAAGAAAAGTCCCAGAAATATTATAGCAGAGCTTCACAAGTCAAGGAGAAGATATTGTAAGCAACCAAAAAGAAACCATTAATAGATTGTGTAGTAACAGTCAGGAACACACAAGATTTGGTGGCTTGCACATTAAAAGAGTGGAGGGCTTAGAATATGATATTCCAAAAGGCAAAGGAACTAGAATTATAACCAAGAGTAACCTATCCAGCAAAACTTAATATAATCCTTGGGGGAGGGGGGGATGGATATTTAATGATATAGAGGACTTTTAAGCATTTCTGATGAAAAGACCAGAGATGAATAGAAAATTTCACATTCAAATACAACATTCAAGGGGAGCATATAAGAAATTAAAAATGAAAGAGAAATCATAAGGGACTTAAGGTTAAACTGTGTGCATTTCTATAGGGAAATATAATGCAACTTAGAACTTTATCGTTATTAGGGCAGTTAGAAGGAGTCTACATAGACAGAGGGCAAGGGTATAAATTGATTATGTTGAGATGATCTTAAAAAATTAAGGCGTCAGAAAGAGGGATGCATTGGGAGAAGGGGGAAGGGAGAAAAAGAATTGGGAAAATTATATCACATAAAAGAAGTATGCTAGGAAGAGCTTTTATAGTGAAGGGGAAAATAGAGGGGAGTGGGCTGGGAAATGCTTAAATGTCACTCTCATCAGAATTAGTTCAAAGAGGGAAGAATATACAAACTACTTACATACATATGCATATATATGAAATATACACACTCAGTTGGGTATAGAAATATATTTTATCCAACAGGGAAACAGGAGAGAAAGGTTGTAAAATAAAAAGAAAGTGATAAAAGGGAGAGTGTATTAAGGGATACAGTGGTCAGTAGCAAAAGAGACTTTTGAGGAGGAACAGGGTAAAAAGAGAAAAGGCAGGATAAAAAAGAAAAAGGGTGAAGGGAAATATAGAGTTAGTAATCATAACAGTGAATATGAATGGGATGAACTTACCTATAAAATGGAGGTGGGTAGCAGAATGGTTTAGAAACCAGAATCTAACAATATGTTGTTTACAAGAAACATAGTTGAAACAGACAGACACATACAGAGTCAAAATAAGGGGCTAGAGCAGAATCTTTTATGTTTCATCTGAGATTAAAAAAAGGCAGAGGTAGCAAACATGATCTCAGACAAAGGAAAAACGAAAATAGACCTAATTCAAAGAGATGATCAAGGAAATTACATTTGCTAAAAGGTACCACAAATAATGAAGTAATGTCAAAAACTTTTACAGCAAATTTCTCTGATAAAGATCTCAAAAGGCAATTGAGTCAAATTTATAAAAATAAAAGCCATTTCCCAAATTGATAAATGGTCAAAGGATACGAGCAGACAGCTTTCAGAAGAAAAAAATCAAAGCTATTTATAGTCATATTAAAAATGTTCTGAATCACTATTGATCAGAAAAATGTAAATTAAACCAATTCTCCTGTACCACCTCATACCCATCATATTGACTAACATGACAGAAAAGGAAAGTGTCAAATACTAAAGGGGATATGGAAAAATAGGGACACCAATGCACAGTTAGTGGAGTTGTGAACTGGGCTGTTCATTGTGGAGAACAATTTGGAACTATACCCAAAGGGCTATAAAACTGAGTACCCTTTGACCCAGTAATACTACTACAAGGTCTGTATCCCAAAGATATCAAAGGAAAAGGAAAAGGACATCTATGTACAAAACATTTATAGCAGCTCTCTTTGTGATGGCAAAGAATTGGAAATTGAGGGGAAGCCCATCAACTGGAGAATAACTGGACAAGTTATGATATTTGACTGTGATGGAGTACCATTGGGCTATAAGAAACAATGAGAGGGATGGTTTCAGAAAAACCTGAGAAGGCTTAGATGAATTGATGCAAAGTGAAGTGAGTAGAACCAGAAGGTCATCGAACATAGCAACAGCAATATGGGATGGCAATCAACTGTGAAAGACTTAGCTACTCTGATCAATACAATGATCTACAATAATTCCAAAGGACCCATGATGAAAAATGCTGTCCACCTTCAGAGACAGAACTGATGAATTCTGAGTGTGACTTGAAGCATACTTTTTACTTTATTTTTCTTGCTTTTTTGTGAACACTTCCCTTGGCAGAATGGGCAGATGAGAACAATTTGTTTCAATAGTCATGAAGGTGGCTGAAGCAGGCTCTGTGAAATGCTTAAAGTTTGGTTAGACATTTAAGTCACCAATGTCCTCCAGTGTGTCCCAGACCATTGCCAGTCCTCTTGACTTTTTCTTGCCACTGGACTTTGATGACTCTGGAAAAGAGAGTAATGCTGATGACTTTGTGCAATTCTGCCTTGGTTAAATCCACTTCACGTGGAATCAAAACATAACCCTGTGATGTTATTGGTCCTCTTAAAAAGCAAAGGCTCAACAACAACATGGTTTCAAGTCTCCTCACCATTCTGGTAGCCATCCTGTGAACAATTTCCAGCTTGTTGATGTATTTTCTAAAATGTGGCGCTCAGAACTGAAAATTATATATTTATAGAGTACACAAAGTATAGCAGAGTATAACCTCTCTCATTATAGATATTATGACTCTGTTAGTGGAGCCTCCAACGTTATACCAGGATTTTTGGTTGCGGAATTATACTGCTGAATCACATTAAACTTTTGCTCACCTTAATGTGCATGATCTTTTTCCCAAGAGCTATTTGTTTAGCTGAGTGTCCCATATTTTGCATTCATGAAATTGATTTTCTTTTAGCTCAGGTGTACAACTTTAAATTTAAATTTACAATCACTACTAAATGTAATTTTTATGGATCATCATTTAACTCTGATGAGATATTTTTAGATCCTTCTTCTATGATCTAATGTGTGAGCTATTTATCACATTGTTGTATAACATACAAATTTAATAAGCATGCCACCCTATGTCTTCAATAAAATAAGTGTTTAATAGGACATGGCCAAGAATACAGAGCCATAGGGCACTACAGTACAGACCTCTCTTCAAGTTGATATTACTCCAATAATAATTTATTTTTGAATCTGTTCATTTAACCATTTATGACTATCATTATATTGTCATCTATCCCATATGTTTATCTTGTATACAAGGATATTATAAAAGATTTGATCAAAAGCCTCATTACATTACATTCCCCTGATCTACCAATAATTCTAATATTGTAGTAATATTATGGTAATTCAAAATTTTTAAAAAGTAAAAAAAGATTGATGACTTATTCTCTAAGAATTCATGTTAAAAAGAAGAATTCATGTTCACTCATAATCAACATTATTTGCCTTTCTGAAGTGCTGGTAAATGACACCTTTAATACAATTTATAATATTTCTGGGGATCAAAATCAGGATTGCTGTCCAATTGTTTGAAGAGTCATCATCACCTTCATCACCAACATCCTCTTCTATATCCAGTGTCACTGGATCTAGGAAGTCACTGATGTGGATACCTTCTTCAACAATGCAGATAGAAACTCCTTCTTATCCTAGCTGTATTGTTTGCATTGTTCTCTCACTAATCCTCCCCAGAGGATCAACCCCAATTGCCTTCTATTTTTTATATCTTGCAGGTTGCAATGTGGTCCTTGGGCTGTCTCTCTAGTATCTTGTGTTCTTACACCATGATAGGACCACCTTTCTGCTCACAAATTTCTTGGATGTTATTTTTCCTTTCACTTTTCACCATGAGTCTCTACTGTCATTTGGGTTCATGCATAATTTTGATTCTTCAGAAATTATGGCATTGCAGGATTCACAACCAGAATGTATTGATTCTGAAAATATGTACTTGTATGTTGGGGAGCAGATTAATGTCTTAGAAAGTATTGTGCTATTTACTATTTATCTTCCTTCAATTCCTTTGGGCAAGCTCATTTTGCTCCTGCAGGATCAAAGACACCTTTCAGTCAATTGTGAGACCAAACAGATTTTTTGTGAAGTCTGTTCCCTTCTCATATTTTCATGAAGCATACTCTTGATGGGTGTAGAACATCCTCATAAAGATTTCTAGGGAAGAGGAATTAAGCATATGGATCATTAGTTACTGATGTGCTCTCAATTGTCTTCTGGGGTTATTTATTTTTTTCCAATGGTTTGGTATCTTTCCTTCTCTCAGATTATCATCATCACCACCATTGTCATTTTAAAATTCTTGAATAACCACAATATGGTAGGTTACCGCAGAATGCTTTAATCAGTCAGCATTTTCTAAGGTCCCTTAGTTGATCTTCCTGCTCCCAAACACCTTACCCATGCAACACATACAGATGTTCTATTCTGAGAAATTTCTAAGGAAAGAGATTTCAGTATTTCTCTTGTTGTCCTGTAACACTATCAAAATTTTTTTCCTTCTTTGGATTTACCTAATTTCCTCCTTATGCCTATTAACCTCTGAGCATACTAGATATCAACAAGCATTTTGTACATACCTACTATAGACATTGTACTAAATGCTAGGCATACAAAGATTAAAAAATAAAATTCAATAAATGCTGACTAATTGAATTTAGTGGGAGTGCTGAACTTAGGTTGTCTAAACAATGACAAACATTCAATTCAATTTGACAAATTTTTATTTAGTGCCTATGCTTACTGTACTTTGGAGGATACAAAATAAGTATTAGCCATGTCTCTGTCCTCATAAAACTTGTACTTGAGTTTACAATCTATCTGCAAAATGAAGACTGGGATTAGATGGTGTCTGAGATCCTTTCCAGCTCTTTGTCTATGTTGCTACAGTGTTATGGTTTCTTGAGTTATTTGGATTCTTCTTCATACTCAATAATATGCAGCTCTTTGTTTTTCTTCTCCTGCCAGGAGATAGAAAGGAGATTGCATGCAAAAAGTTGTGGCAGAGTCAGAAAGTGTCCTAGAAGGTCAAAGAATGGAGACATTGATGTGGGCTGGAATATCTTGGGAGGGTTTTGTAGAGGAGGTAGAAGTTAATAGGTAAAATGTAAATAAGCTAAAAGATGGAGGTGGGATTAGAAATAGGAAAAACATGGGCAAAGGCTGTTCTCCAGGCCTGAAATGTTCTATCTTCACTTTTGCCTCTTAATTTTCTTGGCTTCTTCCATACTCAGGTCAAATCCTACTTTCTAAAGGAAGGCTTTTCCAGACTCCACTCTAACCCCTACCAGCTGCTGCCTTCCTTCTGAGATTATCTTCCAATTATTTTCTCTAGACTTTCCATGTTCCTGCTTATTTACAGATTGTAAACCCTATTAGAATGTAAGCTTTTGGAGGCTAGAGTCTGTTTTTGCCTTACTTTATGTTTCCAGTTCTGGAGGGGTTGTGGAAAAATAGGGAAACCAATACACAATTAATAGAATTGCAAACTGGGCTAACCATTCTGGAAACCAATTTGGGGCTATAAAACTGACTACCTTTTGACCCAGCAAGACTACTACAAGTTCTATATCCCAAAGAGATCAAAGGAAAAGGAAAAGAACATCTATGTACAAAATATTTATAGCAGCTCTCTTCATGATGGCAAATAATTGGAAATTGAGGGGATGCCCATCAACTGAGCAATAGCTGGACAAGTTATGGTATTTGACTGTTATGGAGTACCATTGGGCTATAAGAAACAATGAGAGGGATGGTTTCAGAAAAACCCGAGAAAGTCTAGACGAATTGATGGAAAGTGAAGTGAGCAGAACCAGAAGGTCATTGTACATAGTAACAGCAATATTGAATGACAATGAATTGTAAAAGACTTAGCTACTCTGATCAATACAATGATCTACCACAATTCCAAAGGACCCATGATAAAAAAAAAATGCTGTCCACCTTCAGAGAGAGAACTGATGAATTCTGAGTGCAAATTGAAGTCTGCTTTTTTCACTTTATTTGTCTTGTTTTTGTGTGTGACATGGTCAATATGTAAATATGTTTTACATGGTCTCAGTGCATGGAACATAATAAACACTTAATAAATGATTATTGACTAACTGACAAAGATGGGAATGAAGAAATATGGGCCAGATACTGATCTGGCTGGAGTAAAAGATTTGCTACATGAAAAAGTGACAGATAGTGGATGGGTAGTTTGGGATCACATTATAAAACTGTAAGTTAATAGAATTCCAGAACTGGAAAGGACCTTAGGTGTCACTCAATATGACCCCCCCCCTCTTTTTATAGGTGAGGAAATTGAGGCTCCTTGAATCCTTTCAGCATGTTCATTAGCTCTCATATAGTTAAGTTTCCTTTGGGACTAACACTTTCCTCTAGGTCCAACCCTGGCTTTTTGATGGGAAGGCTAAAAAAACATTCCTAGTTCAGTAGTTGTCCAATTTAGTCTCTGATTAGTTTTGTTCCTGATCCCACTTTCCAAGAGTCTCTGCCTTTTACACCTAATCTCTAAGAGTCTGGGATCATGCCCTTGAACCTTCATCTTCTAGAGGCTGGAGATCCATGCCCTTGTGTCCCCAGATTCCAATTCCTGGCCTCTGATCCTGGTTGCTCCCATTACCCAGGTGTAGGTCTCTGGCTTCTACTTGCAGATCTCCTTGACAATTTAATTCCATTTCATTGAACACGCACTTATTAAGAAATCACAATTTAGGCTCAATAAGTTATTTTTTACTATTATAAATACCCAAATTAAATATAAAGGACATATGAAGGTGCTGTCTTTATACAAAGAAAGAACTGATAAATGTATAGAATAATTTTATATATATATATGTAAACATACACACACTGTGTGTAATGGTAGTCATCTCTAGGGTGGGGAGGAAAGAAGAAAAAAAGAAATTTACAAGATAATTTTGTTGAATATGTGAAAGGAATAGGAAGTTGTGACAGTAGATTTGCAGTTTCATATGCAATCATCTTTTTATTATGCTATGTTATGCTTGTTGTATTCTGTAAATTAAAAATAAAATAAAAATTTTTTTAAGTTAGTGAAGTTTTCATAAAAAAAAGGAGGAAGAAAAGTGCGTCTAAAACATATTTCACCTACTCCAAATAAGCCTTATGGGTCTCAGTGAAGCTTTTTGGACTGTCACAACCACCTACAACTAAGGAGTTTTCTACACTGGAAGAGACCATCTTCCATGTTCCCCTTTGTTCTCCCTAGCACTTCTCTGGAGACATTATCTTTATCAGTTCAGATTGTCACCTTTTTCTTTCTGGGTAATGCAATGAATAGAAGGAGGTTCTGAACAGCAAGGTGGAGGAGAAGGAACCGAATTGATCAAGTTGAGGTGATTGGAAGCTATGCCTAGTCATTATTAGAAAGGAAAAAATTCTATCTGTCCTGAGGGCCAGAAACCATCAGGGCAGACTGGGAAGGATAAAGTGATGATTCATAGGCTGATAGACTAACATAACAGTAATCCTAGGGCCATTAATTCAAGGATGGCCACATAAGCACAAGAGTCTGTAAAAGGGATCTTAGACCTAGAGATAAGAGTAAGGGGAAAAGATATGAAAGATACACAATTGTCCACTCAGTTTAAGGTGGAGTTGAGACATCATAGCCACCTGTACTTATATCTATCTGCCAGCTCCAGCCATATTTTCAGTTGCCTAAGCTAGTATCCAACTCTTTAAAATTCCAGAAGAATGCACATTTATATTTTTTAAAGCCAAATGTGCTACGTTAATCTCAATCTGTCTTTTAAAAATCCAGTGGTTTAATAGAAAGAGCATTGGGTTCAAGTCTCAACTCTGCCACTTAGTAGCTATGTGACTTTGGCCAAGTTGCTTTCTTTGTGATCACTTTCCCCATTTGACTCAGCCATGTCTTACTAATAGTAGATCCTTCTACTTATGACATCAGAAATGGGAAACTACAGATGGGTCTCTTTAAGAGCTTACTTCTCACACTGCCACCACTCTCCTCCTCTATCCCATGACCTGGACTGCCTCAGTGAGTAGCCCTGTTGTAGAGTGGACTGCAATCCAGGACAGCAACTAGGAAAGGTGATGGAGAGCTTTTGAGGAACTGGATATAGTTTGAAAGTAGCCCCCAAGGGCAGGACCATTACTAAACTCATTTCCTCTTGTTGCCTTGGCCAAAAGACCCAAGGGTCTGGTGACTGATTAGCAGTTAAGATCATGTACTGGAGACTTAAGACTTAGTGGTATTCTTTGCCCCAAACATTTCTTCCTTTGTTGTTCCTGCTGCATACTCCTGTGTTTGATTTTAAACCTTGGTCCTCATGCAAGTTAAAACTCACCAAGATCAAGACCTCTTGCTTTATGTGTTAATGGCCATCTGATTCTTTTGTGCAACCCCTTCTAAGTTCCCCAAACTGCTGTTTTGGACTAGAGACAGTGACCCGACTAGCAAGCCTACTGTCGATCCCTGCATTGGCAAGTGGATGGTAGGCAGCAGGCTGCACCAAGTGAGAGGGGTCTGCGCCATGTGGGTGTTTACAATTGTCTGAGGCGTCTTGAGCTCAGCCAGGCCAGATGGACTCTCCCTCTCAAATATCAGACCTGATCTTTTCAAATAAAACAGGACAAAGCACATTAAAAGCTTTGATCCAACTGTTTACTTTGCATTTCTGTGTGTTGAGGGAAATCAGGACAAAGGGAGGATTTATTAGTCATTCCTGTGGGTGGTCAGTCCAACCAGTGGGCACGTTAGAAGATAATTGGGCGTGATCTTCATTGACACGCATTAGATAAGTGCCAGAGCCCTGTACTTCTCTGCTCTCTGGCTGAATTACTTTGGCTAGCTTTCTGAGCCACCTTCTGTGTTTCAATCTCCTATAAAGGAGAATTACCATATATAGGGTTAACGACTATTGGAGGTCACCTAATCAGTCAGTTCCTCTTCTGTAAGGCAGGACTTTAAGTAAATTATCATAGGTAGATGGAACTCATGTTTCAGAGACTCCAGGAAAAAGGAGTCTTAATAATAGGTAAAATAATAATAATAATAATAATAAGGCTACTTCAGATTTTCAGTGTTTATTCCTTTATTACATTTTCTGTTTTACTCTCATTTGATCTTTACAACACTCTTAGTATAATAGTAGTAACAGTAAAAACTATCATTTATAAAATACTTTTCACGTCTACAAAGAATTTTACAAATATTATCTCATTTTATCTTTCTGAACCTAGGAGGTAGGTTCTATTTTTACCCCATTATACAGATGAGGAAACTGAGGTAACCAGAGGTTAAATGACTTGTCCATGGTCACACATACTAGTTATATGTGTCTGAGGTTATTTCTTTTTCTTTTTTTTTTTTCTTTTCTTTTTTTTGAGGGGCAATTGGAGTTAAGTGACTTGCCCAGGATCACACAGCTAGTAAGTGTTAAGTGTCTGAGGCCAGATTTGAACTCAGGTACTCCTGAATCCAAGGCCAGTGCTCTATCCACTGTGCCATCTAGCTGCCCCTGAGGTAATTTCTGAACTCAGGTCTTTCTGACTCCAAGCTCAGCACTCTATACTCCACATCGTCTAGCTACATATGTGAGCTAGATAGATATTATTTTTCCTGTACAGATTAGGAAACAGAAGCAACTAGGTTAGCTGACTAGCTAGTGACAGAACCAAAAATCCTGAGAGCATCCAAGTCTCCCAATCCCTGGTCTGATA
Organism: Dromiciops gliroides; assembly: GCF_019393635.1. NCBI lineage: Eukaryota > Metazoa > Chordata > Mammalia > Microbiotheria > Microbiotheriidae > Dromiciops > Dromiciops gliroides. Next base: position 353,924,960 of record NC_057863.1, read on the forward strand.
TTTATTCCACTACATCATATCACCAAAATCAATTATCACCAGAATGGTCTTCTTTGCATCTACCCTAAATCCCTCCTGAGGCAAGTACAGTAATAGAACAATAGCATTGTAGAATGGGATTAGAAACTATGAGTAGAATCCCTTCATATTATAGCTAAAGTAACTTGGTCAAAGGTGACAGACCTAGGGCTAGACCTAATTCTCAGTTCCCTGTTCTTTCCACCTCAGCACTATTTCCTTTTTGTGTTCAGAAAGATACCGGGGGTGATAGTTGACAAAATGAGCTTTAAAATCTTTACATTGTTGTTCTTTATAATTAGTGGTGGTAGTAATGATCATAGATTTATATAGACCACTGTGATTAAAAATCACTCCGCGTTCATTATCTCATTTGATCTTCACAATGATTCTGCCAGGAAGGCGGAGAACAAAGAATTATCCCCATTATACAGAAAAGGAAACTGAAAGTTGAGTGATTTGCCCGAGGCCATACAGTTAGGTAAGAGAGAGGTAGAATTCAAGCTCAGTACTCTAATAGAATCTCAAGTGTTGGGAGAGCACATTCTAGAACCAGTTAAATGCACCGGAATGGAGATGGGGGTAGGGAACTGGGAGGAATGATTTGGGAGAATGGGTACTCAGAGAATATAGCAAAAAATGGTCGGTTCTTACTATCTAAAAAACAACAATGGCCACTCAGATTCAGTGAGCAGTGTTAGTGATGTGAAATGCTGGCTCCAAGACTGTCCTTCTGTGTTGCTCAAGGCCACTGGTCATTTGCCCTATTAGGATAAAACTCCTGGTTCTTGAATAGGTTGCTTAGAGGATAGGGACAAGAGGAAAGGTGTTTAGAAATTCCAACTTGAACAGAGCACTCAGGAAAAGAGCATTTGGAGGACTTAAATGCCTCTTTTTATCTGAAAACAAGAACAAAACTTCTTCATGAGATTTCAAAAACAAACGAGGCATTTGGAGAAATAAAGATAAAACATGATTGTTTCATGTTTATCAAATAGAATTGGAAAATATGCAGTTGCTGGGGGTGTATGTGTGTGAGAGAGACAGAGAAAGGGGAGACAGGAGAGAGGAGGTACTGTAATTTTAATTGCTTGTAATCTAACTTCCCTTTTTGTTCCTTTTTCTTCCTTTCTTTTCTTTCTTTCTTTCTTTCTTTTTTGTATGAGTTAATCTGTTGGTTACATTTTCAGCTTTTCTTTCCTTCTGGTTTCATTTTCAGATGAAAAAATGCTGGGCACACAGCGCTGCTGTCTGGTTGCCATGGTGACCACAGCCTATTATCCCGCCTTGTCATTCATCAAGAAAGAATTGCACTTGACAGAGAGAGAGGAGAATGCCTGCAGTCTGCAGCAAAAGGGGGGGGGGGTGTTTCTTTTCTTCTGAGTATGTAAAAGGTCTTTAATGCCCGTTTCGTTACATGTTTTATTTAACATTATTTATTACTTGTAACGGCAATAATTGATACCTGTAAAAATACACCCCCTCCCTCCGAAGTGCTTAATTTGCAATTTGCTTGTTTGTCTTGCTTCCCCATTTTCAATCTATACTCCACCCCCCCACACACACACACTTCCACCTCAGTGAGGGGAACAGCTAAATGGTCACATTCTCCAAAGAGAGTGACCATTGTCCAGGTGCCTCAAAAAGCAAGCCAACCCCACCCCCTTTAATTGTGCCCTGTGCTCATCAGCTTCTGCTGTCCTCCTTGTTTAGAAAGATAATTAGTGCACTATGACAAAAAAAACAATTGAACATAACCTTTGACCAGAGTGGATCCTCCAAGTGTGCAATGCTTGTGGACTAAAATATTCAAAAAGGAAGGCTTCTGCTCCCCCCCCCACAATGGAGGTCTTTCCAGGAGAGGGTAGAATATAAAACCAGTAATTGCTCTTTACAAAGTTGGATCCCAACCAAACTCATTCTTCAAAGGCAGGAAAAGGTAATTACTTGTTATTTGGCCATTCCTCATCTTTGCCATCTGAATTAACCCAAATTAATTCTGAAAATATGTGGCCTAATACCTTTTGTAAATGAATACATTTGTAGGTTTAAACACCTTGCCTTTTTCTTTTACGTTTTTTTTCTCTTTCTTTCTTGTTATTAAGAACCTGGGATTATTTCCCAGTTAATTGTTGGGTTGTTAAACTATCTATATCTGGTTGGGTCATTGTAAAAGCCTGTGCTCTACAGAGCTGCCTGGTACCAGCTGATTTCCTTGTTAAAGGGGAGACTGTATAGTAAAAGAGGCTTTATGGGCTGGGTGGGATTTTAAGTTGAGGTCCTCTTAGCTCGGTTTTTTAATCTGTCGAATCTTTTGTCCCAGAGATCACAGGGAAGATAGTAGAGAGCACAGATGCACCTGAATTGCTTAGATGCCAGATCTTAATGTGACTGGTACTTGTTTTAAAGGACCATCTACATGGAGGTTGATTGAACATCAAGGGCTGAGGTGTTAGGAACTTGTGAAGATCAAGTTCTCTTCACTCTGAAGACAACCTTTCAGTTGAAGCTTTGGGGACAATAAGAGCACATGAATGCAGCTGCAGCAGGGAAGGGGGGCATCCAACAATTTCTTAGTGAGTCTGGGCAATGAATCAGTTCAGGCTCTAAATCCTGCCCCATTGCCTCAGATCCCTGGGTAACTGGGACGAGGAGATTTGTGCGGTGGTAGTGGTGGTAAGTGGGTGTTGCCCATGTTATCTAAATGCTTATAGCAATAGTGACCTAACTTAAACCTGGGTAAAGGGGAGGGACCTTCTTGGTCCTTCAATTCAATTCAATCAGCATTTATAAAATGCATTCTATTCATGGAACTGTGCTAGATATTGAAAGTATGAAGACTAAAACCAAAATAATACCTGCCTTCAAGAAACGTATATTCTCCTGGTCACTTCTTGGCTATGGCTATACCCACACATATTTATATTCCAATCAGAGAGCAGCAGTTCTAAGCATCTACCTACATCCTGGTCACAAAAATGCGGAGACCATGCGCTGTTTTCTCTTCTTTTTTTACATTTGGGAGAAAGAATAAAGGAGGGAGGGAAGGAAGGAAGGAAGGAAGGAAGGAAGGAAGGAAGGAAGGAAGGAAGGAAGGAAGGAAGGAAGGAAGGAAGGAAGGAAGGAAAGAAGGAAGGAAGGAAGGAAGGAAGAAGGAAAGAAGGAAAGAAAGAAAGAAAGAAAGAAAGAAAGAAAGAAAGAAAGAAAGGAAGGAAGGAAGGAAGGAAGGAAGGAAGGAAGGAAGGAAGGAAGGAAGGAAGGAAGGAAGGAAGGAAGGAAGGAAGGAAGGAAGGAAGGAAGGAAGGAAGGAAGGAAGGAAAGAAAAGAAAAGGACAAAATAGAGCAGAAGATGTGTTGTGTTTAGGACTCTTGCCACTTCCCCTTGTTGCTCAACTTTTGCTTTAATATTGCTGCAACACCACTGTTCATTTCCTGTTCAACTCCAATTCTACCTTTTGATTTTCAAATCTCCCTTAGGCTAATGGTTTCAGTGAAGAATGAAATGAACAGGCAGAAACAATTAAGTGAGCAGATACAGTGAAAACCAACACCACTGCACTTTCACAGAAATGGAAATGTATGAAGGAATTCTGTTTTGGTTTTTATCTTCTTGCAGTAAGTCTTACTTTGGTTTATTATTATTTGTCTTCCACCTCCCAATGCTTTCCGACCTAGCCCTTTATCCATGCCAAATGCACCACCCCCAACCACTTCACTCTATTTCCCCCCTCCCCCTTAAAGGGAAGAGACATTTATCACTTCAGCTATGCCTAAAAAATCACAGGCATTGAAAATATTTTCTCTGTATTTTGCTATTACTGGGTAATCTCTCAGAATCAAATCCATCTAAATATTCTTAATTGCAAATGTCTCCCAAATCCTGTTAAATGCTCACATATGTCTTTACAAAAATTGGAATATGGACTGTTTATACATTCTTTTTTTGGGGTGGGGTGAGGCAATGAGGGTTAAGTGACTTGCCCAATGTCACACAGCTAGTAAGTGTCAAGTGTCTGAAGCCGGATTTGAACTCGGGTCCTTTTGAATTCAGGGATGGTGCTTTATCCACTTCACCACCTAGCTGCCCCCATTTATACACTCTTGATTGTGGTCATGAATATCATTAAAAAAGGATCAAGTCAGTTTAAGGACTGAAACATCTAAAATCTAATAGGTGTGTTATTCCTAAGGAAGATATATAATTTTGCTCCTAACTTGCTTTTCATACATAGACATATCAATAGTCAAAATGTGGGACTGCAAAATTTCTTGCTAAGTTTTATCAGAAATTAACAAGGAAAGAATCAACTGTAGTTCCAACAAGTATGTTGTCACTCTTTATAAGAAGGATAAAGCCTCTTTGTCAGTAGCTCCCTGTAATATTTCACATGGCAAAAAGTTGGTCTTCTTAGTTGGGTTCTGCTTTGTTAAATTAGAAATAATTCTCTTACTTGAATCCATGAGAAACTGGGCACAAGATACCCAAGGAAAAACAGTGAAAATGAAACACCATGGTGTCTATCAGCCGCCATTTTAAATGCCATTGTTTTATCATCTGGCAGGAGCTCACAAAAGCCACTTTCCAAGCCCTGTTGGCAGTGAATCTATTTTTGAAGTCATCCTTCATTTCAAAAGACAGTACAAATTAGAAATGTGCTTTATAAAGACCAGAATTCATGAGACCTCAGTGTAGTACAACTCTTATGACCATCCATTGTGAAGTGACACAACACCTCAGTAATTAATCTGGAGAGGTAGGAGGAGTTCCAAAGGCTTTGCTGAGCTGAAGGCATATGGAGCTTTTACTGATTACATCCTTTAGAATTTACCCAATAAAACACCTCTTGTAAACCAAGGACTTTGTATTTTTGTTGTTGTTGTTGTTGTTGTTGTTGTTGGGGGAGGGGTTGTTTGTTTGTTTTAATACCAGTATAATGGTTTACTCTACAATAGTGAGGATCTGAAGACAGCTGTTAGTAAACATAAAATGAGCTATATAACGGTATTACAATGGATTTTTTATTTGAGATTCCAGGATGGGGCAAATTTGTTACCCTAGCAAATGTCTGGTTACATGGAAATTGTCTTCACATAATAGGGAACATTTCCCTGAGAAGAAAAAAAAAGCAATTTATTTTTGTTAAAACCCCAGCACACTTCCTTTCCTTTGTTATTTATGAAAAATACACATACATTATGTCTAGACATGAGCATTTTTCAGGGAATGTGGACCCTTCAGGTGTCCAAGATTCCCAATAGCAAATGATTAGGGAAGACATATGGATTCTCACTTGTGTTTGGCTGGGAGAAGAGGTCAAGACACTTTAGACTTGTTGACAAGTTTCTTTTAATGGCTTCAACAGACTGAATCATTTTAGAATAGGTGAAAGTCCAGCCTGCTTTTTCAGCATTTGCTACTCCAACTCAGGTGAAAGAAAACCTGAAAAATATGCAAATTAATTCTATAGTAGAAGGCGCTATTTCTCCAAATAGTTCTCAATTTGATGCTTGTAGATTCTGAAGACTATGAGCCAAGATTGAGATGATAGAGTTAAAAAGCACTGTGAGAGATCTGATAAAAATCAGCAAGGATTTTCTGAAGATGCTATCCTTAAACGTTAAGACTAGCATTAAGAATATCTTTCTTTGTGGGTCTTTTAAATAGGATATCTTTTCATTTTCATGGGAAAGGTGGTTTATTCCTCTTTCATTCAAGGTTAATGAGGCTTAATAACTCTTGATGGTATGTCTATGAGAAGAAAGGGGTATAGATCATTGATAACAGTTGGTACCATCCTTAAGATTTTCTGATCTTGTGACCTTCTGTTTTTATGGTTTGACATTCCATTTATATAATAATTAGGATGATTTTGTTCACCACCTGAGAATCAGTCTTATTGCTTTATAGGCATAGCTTGTATTTTTGGCCACTGTGATTTTGGACAAATGGGCGCAACGTAACTATGGTGTTGGGCTTTATATTTGCGTAAGGGACCTTAAAAAGTGCTAAGCCTGAATAAGTCAATAATGCATTTTGTAGTTTATTGGTACTCTCCCAAAATGAAATTATAACGCATCCCCTTTTTTGACATTATTTTATTCTCCTGTTCACTCAGTACAAGCCCAATCATGATGATGTCTGCTATTGAAAAAAGAGTTGCCACCAGGTTGAAAAAAAAAATCCAAACTATCTTCTTTTATTTCTTTTCCTTTTCCCTACTAGCTCCCCTATAGAGGACCAAATGATTAATCAAGTGCCACATTGCAAGCTGCAAGTCAGATGAAAGAAAACAAGGAGCATGAATAATCCATTAAAAGGAAATCCTGCCCTTGGATAATTGAGAGTTCACTGCCTTAGTTCTAGTCCCAGCTCTGCAACTAACTGAATGTGGCCTTAGGCAAGTCACTACATATATGGGCCTCAGTATCTTCATCTGTAAAAAGAGGGTGTTGGATTAGATGATCTCTAAGTACTCTTTCAGTTTTATGCTTTTAGGATGTGACGTTTGTTTGCTCATGTAGAATAAAATTATTTGATAAATTAACTCACATTAGGGTGTAAATTATTGGTTAAAGAGTACCTTACTCCCCTTCAAAGGACATTTGCATTTTTTAGGGAAAGAGAGTCAATGGATTACAATGGAAGATAGGAGGGCAATTTCTAACATCTAAGGGTTAAAGATATTCTAAGATTATATCAACTTAATAGTAAATTATTCATTATTCCAAAGTCTTACATTTTAATTAGCTTCAATCTCAACATCCATCTACTTCAGTCCAGAATGATCTTTCTTTCTGTCTTTCTCTTGATGGAATCTTTAAACTATAGGCAAGGTAGAATGACTTCGATTCCTGGCAAAATTGTAGCATGTATTATTAGAAGAATGTATAATGAATATCTAGAAAAGGAAATGGATTTTCATAAACAACCAGCATGGCTTCATCAAAAACAGGCCATGCCATACTAACCTTATTTCCTTTTTTGACAGGGTTACTAGCCAGGCAACTCAGAATAATGCTGTAAGTGTAATTTACCTTTATTTTAGCATCACATTTGACAAAGTATTTCATGCTATTCTTATGGAAAAGATAGAGAAATGGGGACTAGAAACAGGAAAATTAGATGAATTCAGAACTGGTTGAATAGCTGGAGGCAAAAAGTATTCATCAATCGTTTTATATCAGGCTAGAAGAAGGTCCTTAGTGGCCTTATTCAGGTTTTGGTGCTAAATGACTCATCTAACTCTGATGTAAATAATTAAAATATAGATAGTATCCTTAATAAAGTTGCAGACAGTACAAGGATGAAAAGGATAACGAACTTGTTAGAAAATAGAATTGGGATCCCAAGTAGTCTTGATAGGTTGGAACACTGGGTCAAATTTAATGAAATTAATTATAATAGGAATAAATATAAATTATTAATTGGGTTCAAAAAATCAACTTCCTAAGTACAATACAGGGGAGATATGACTAGGCAGTAGTAGGTCATCTTTAAAATATCTAGGGATTTTAGTAAACTGTAAGTTCAATATGTGTTTATAATATAATATGGCAATCAACAAAGTTAATGCAATTTTAGGCTATATTTAGAGAAATATAGTGGCCAGTACTAGGAAGGTGATAATCCTTCTGTATTCTGACTTTATCAGACTAAATCTGGAGTATTGTATTCAATTCTGGGCACATTATTTTAGGCAGTCATAGGTGATTTGGAGAACATCCAGAGGAGAGGAATCAAGTTGGTAAAACTTCAAGCTGATATGATGATCTTGATTAGCTGAAGGAACTAGTAATATTTACCTTGGAAAAGAGATGATTTCAGGGAAACACAATAGCTGAATCAGCATAAATGCAGATGCAATAGACTTAGGGGGGTAGTAGCATTAGGCAGTTGTTAGATATGTTGCCCAAAGACTTAACTATATTGAAAACAGGGTCCATGATACACACACACACACACACAGAAATCTTGATATCATTTCCTAGTCACCCAAGTACAAAACACCCATGAGGAACTCTTCTCTTTCTGATGTTTGTCTGGTCGACAACCTCAAGCATCTTAGAGAACAGCTTCATTCAGCTGAATCAACTTGCTGCAAATCTTTGATGAATGTCCTTCCCCTGCTAAGCATTACTTCCTTTTGTTAACTGTTGAATGACCTACAGATATCTAATTTTTCATTCTAATATGGAACTTAAACTACTAGGAGACTAACCCAAGTCTAGCCTGGTCCCAAACACTTGGAATCTTCTATTTTTTAGTATGTATATTATAATTTGAACTGTGGTTACTTATGCATACAAGGCCATGGTCATCTTTCATAATAGATCATAAACCCTTTGAAAGCAAAGCCTGAGTATTATTTTATTTTGTATCCTCAGTAGATAACAAACTGCTCTGCATACAGTAAGTGCTTGATAAATGTTTCTAGGTATCCTATCCCATCTGATTGAGGCATAGTTTCAGATAACTTTCCATTCTCCATCAGCAGCTCTGCTTGATTTTGATTCTGAACCATATCTCCCCCAGGACAAGCTGATCACCTGAAATCTCATCACAATGTTGATGAACTCAGATGTTGATACACCTTCTCAATTCCTTCAGTTGCCTCCCCCCTCTCTTTGCATTTTCCTTTTCTGTGTTGTCTTCCTTCATTAGATTTGAAGCTACTTGAGAGAAGGAACTTTTCCTTTTTCTCAGTGCCTGACATAGTAGGCATGTAATAAATGTTTATGGAATTGAATTGAGTAGGCAGTTATTTTCTTACATCATGATGGCCTTTGGCAAAGGAAGAAGTGCCATCTGAGGCATCAGACATTGCCCCCTGGGTCTAGGACCAGATAATCAACAGGTTCAGGGGCAAGAACAAGAGAACTGTCCAAAGCATAATAAAGGCATCAGCAGTGGATAAGCAAATCAGGTTGGAATGATCAGAAGCCTATCTATCATTGACAGGTCAAAGAAGCAAGTTATTCCAAAGGGATTACAGTAAAATGAAATTCTAGGGGAAGAAGAAGAAGAATCAGCAGGAGCAGCAGCAGAAGAACAACAACCAACAACAGAGGTCTGAAGTAAAACAAAAGAATTTAGGGGCTGCTAGGTGGCACAGTGGATAAAGCACCAGCCCTGAATTCAGTAGGACCTGAATTCAAATCTGGCCTTAGACCCTTGACACTAACTCACTGTATGACCCTGGATAAGTCACTTAACCCTCATTGCCCCACAAAAAGAATTAAGGAATTTGTTTTTCTGATACGTTGAGAGTAACTGCCAACTTTTCCCAAGCAAAGACCTGTCTTGTCTATACACTCAACTTGATGGATCATTTCTATAGGTGCTGCTGACTCCAACCTTCATTCTTCTGATGTTAATTCTCCTTGTTGGAAAGTTCAACTTAACCAAAGAGAATTCAATTGAATAACTTAGAGGAAAGGTGGTTTGCACTGGCACTTTTCATCCACATCATCACTCTCAGCATATTGAACTAAGAGGATAAAAAAAAAATTAAGAGATGGGTTTCCTGTTATCTATAACCTTACAGACTAACCTAGACAACGTCTTTGAGGCCAGACACTGAGACATATATGTAGACATAACTTATATGAGAAACTAAGATATAACCTACTGGTAAGAACAAAACATGAATAAACAAACTCTCGCTATAAAATTAAGCTCTACTGTGGTGTGTGATCTCTAAAAATTACTAGATAAATCAGAGATTTAAATTCTTTATAATTTTGGTTTCCAGACCTTTAGAGGAAGATCTTTTCTTCAAAATAGCATGTATTCTCTTACTCTCAACATTGGTACTGTGTTAAATTTTCTATGCTTCTGAAAGCCTTTTCTGAGTCAAAGTGTACATTCCATAGGACCCAAGTTAATTTCATTCAACAAGAAGAAGAACAAGTCTTTGGCGTTGAGTGTGAAATTTCCTTCTCAAATCCCTCAAACACCTATTCTGGTATGCTTGGACATCACTTGGAGCACTGGGAATTACAGTTATAAAGGCCAGAAATGGAAGCAATTTCTTTGATTTACTTTTTACACAAACCAATTTCTCTCATTTTCTTTGTGCCAATCATCTCTGTTAAAGAATGTTCCAGTTGAATGTGAAGGCTATTTAAAGTCAATTATAACTAAATCCATCCCCTAGAACCCTAAAATACTTTAAAGGAACAGCAGAGCAAAATAGATTTCCTATGTGATCCATAAGGCTGATTTGGAAAGTACATTGTTCATTGTTCATAAATTGATTTAATAATCGAAATAAGTCTTATTTTGCTACATGAATTCCTGGAACTAGCTTCTATCAATTACTAATTTTTTGACCTTGGGTAAGTCATGCAACTTCTCAGGTCCTTAAGCACATCATCTTTCTATGAAGTATTGGACTAGATGAAGTCAAAGAGCCCTTTTATATCTAAATTATATGATTCTATTGCCCAGAGATTAAAAATTGATTTACATTAATTTGTAGACAACAAATAGTAAACAGAATGTGGATAGCATTTTGTTAATCTGGAAATTTTGAAATATCGAGCCTGGGTTTCAGTCTTATGTGTCTTAAAAATGCCCAATAATATATAACATATAAGATCACAAAGCCCAGATTTTGAACTGGAAGTGATCTTGGAAGTTGTGGGGTCCAAAACCCTTCCTTTTCCAAATAAGAACACGAAGACCCAGAGAGATTCAAAGACCTGAAGGCCAAAGAGCTAAGTGGCAAAGATGGGATTTGAGCTCAGGTCCTTTGACTTCAAAACTATCACATTTTCTCCTACACCATTTATCAGGAGCTGCATAATAAGTATTATATAGTATAAATTCTCCTGTGGCATGTACTATGCCCAGATAATTTTCTTTTAAACATGGTTACACATAAAGTTTTGTGATGATGATGAAGTCAACAAAGGAAAAAGACATTTGGGAAAAACTTTACGTCAGTGTGTAAATAATCAATACACATGGCAAAATATTCATTTTCTACACATTGAACAATCAAGCCATTTGAACTGTCTCCTATACCTTTCCAGTAACTGTCTAGAACAGTGACAGTTGTCACTCAGTCTACTTATACCTGGCCAATGAGGTTAGTATATCCTAAACATAAGAGTGGGAACTACTTGGACAAAAGTTATCTCAATGACTCTCCTGAACCCTTTGGTCATAAAAGCATCCTCACTTATGTGAAATAGACCATTTTGGTTTTTTTGAGGGAATTTCCTTTTCTGATTAAAGAAACAGAAACAGTTTTTATGCTTAAGAATCTGCTTCATTGTTGGGTAGAACCAATCACAGCCTTACAAGGATCCAAAGAATGACTCAAAGAATGCAGTTAATCTCCCGTTTTGATTAGCCATGCATCACCTAGCATACAAGAGTCGTTATCTTTAGGGATAGACTAGACAGGTTGGGGTAGATTTTTCATCAGACACATCTGTTAATCAGTTAGTCTCTAAATCATTTTGAAAGATTATGGGATGTTATCAGGTAAGGAGTCTTATGGCTTGGAGGCTAGAAGTACAATATACTGCCTCAGTCATGGAGTTTATTATTGCTGGCACTAGAAGCCTTGGAGAGAAGAAAACTGCGATCAATTTCTGTGATTTTCATCTAAAAATACATAAAGCCCAGGTTGTACTCAGAGGATTTAAATGGCTTTCTTGATAGTCGACTTCCTCTTTCACCTGAGATTAGCAGAAAGTCAGAGTTGATCAGGTTGCTTTTATGTCTGTTCAAGACAGTACTTCTTACTAGATGGATGGCATATCCCAGGAAAAATCAGACACGGTTTGGTATTTGACCCTTCCTTTGGTGGAAATTATGTGCAGACCCTTTTCCTATGAAGACTACAATATGTGCTGTGTATTCTTTTCTCTTTGCTTGGATTATGCCATTAACATCTGGACACACACACATCCACTCTACATTCTGACACTACATTAAAGTCCTCCTCTAGTGTTTCACACAAGGAATAAGTACTAGCGCTGGCTAAAATTCAAACCCAGGTCCTAGTTTCCTATTGATTTGTTCTTTCACCTATACCATAAAATCTCACCAGAAGCCATTTAGTCATTCCCATACATGAACAGTAATCTTTTCTACAAAATAGATCCCTGGTGAGTAGATCAATCAGACACTGTCTCTTAAGAGAGTCTATTCCAGTTTTGGACAGCACAGCTCTAATTGTTAGGAAGTTTTGGTTCATACCAAGTCTTGACTGTCTCTTTTCTTTTCTGCCTCCTCCATTGCTCCTAAGTCTCTCTGAGATCAGGCAGAACAAGGCATATCACTATTACATTTGATAACACCATGTACGATAGCCTTTCAAATACCTGAAGACCTCTTTCATCTTTACCCAAGTCATCTCTTCTCCAGGATAAGTATCCTTATTTTCTTTAACAGATCCTGATAAGGAACAGTTTCAAGGCCTCCCACCACCTGGTCAACTTTCTCTGGATATTCTGCAGAAAGTTTTGTCAAATCCCATAGTCAGTAGGAATTCTTTCACCAAGGCAGGGGAGTAAAGAACAACAGGTGAAGGCCTATAGAGGCATGGGGAACAGTAGGTGCAGGGGATATTCCAATTGCAGGTGGCTTGTGCTTTCCCCATTCCCTTCCTTCCTCCTAGATTTTTCTGTATTGAGGCAAAAATACCAATTATGACATTTTTATCAATGCACTTTCTGGTGGTGGGGTTGCTTTTTGTGGGACAATGAGGGTTAAGTGACTTGCCCAGGGTCACACAGCTAGTAAGCATCAAGTGTCTGAGGCTAGATTTGAACTCAGGTCCTCCTGAATGCAGGGCTGGTGCTTTATCCACTGTGCCACCTAGCTGCCCCCTATCAATGCACTTTCTGAAATATATTGCCCAGAACAAAGCATGGTACTCTAGATATTGTTGGACTAGGATGAAGTATAGCAGGATTAATGCCTCATTCATTCTAGACAAGATAATTCATTGATTTTTAAATTTATTTTTAAAATAATAAACATGTTTTACTTATAGTTTTGAGTTCCAAATTTCATCCCTCCTTCCCTCCCTGCCCTCCCCTCTCCCTGAGGCAGTAAGCAATCAGATATGGGTTATACATGTGCAATTATGTAAAACATTACCATATTAGTCATTTTGTACAAAAAAACTTGAATAAAAGAAAAAAATGAAAGAAAGTGAAAAATAGCATGCGTCAGTCTGTGTTCCATCAATATCAGTTCTTTCCTTGGAGGTGTTTAGTATGTTGCATCATTAGTCCTTTGGGATTGATTTGGATCATTGTATTTCTGAAAATAGTTGTTATTCACAGTTCTGCATCTAACAATATTGTATTCTCCATGCACAATGTCCTCTTGGTTCTGCTCACTTCACTGTACATCAGGTCATACAAGTCTTTCCAGGCTTTTCTGAATTCATCCTGCTTGTCATTTCTTATAGCACAATAACATTTCATCAACATCATAAACCACAGCTTGTTTAACCATTCACCAATTGATGTGCATTCCTTTGATTTCAAATTCTTAGCCACCACAAAATGTGTTGCTATAATTTTTTTTTACCAATAGTTCATTTTTCTGTTTTTTGATAATTCATTTAGATTGGTGATAATTTGGCCAATTTTTTCTCCCACTAAATTGACTAATTGTTTTGACACCATATAGGCATTATGAAGAAATGTGATTTATATCATTGTAAGATAGTGCTTGTTTTTATAAGATGTTTAACATTGTAAAGATGCCAATGAGTTTAGATTTAGAAGACTCGGGTTCAAATCTTGACTTGTAACTTACTAGTTTTGAGTGACCTTGGATAAGTCATTATATCTTGGGCTCTCAGTTTTCTCATCTATGAAATGAGCGTGTTGAATTAGATGTTTTCGAAGGTTCCTTTCAGCTCTAAATCCTGTGTTCCTTAAAACTTCCCCTCAATATACTTTACTTTCCTCAGCTATGAATTGGTATTCTAACACCTGTACTTCCTGTTTCATAGGGTTATACTCAAGGAAATTCTTTGTAAACAAACAAAAAAAATTTTAAATCCCAAAGTATAGAAATTCCAATCAAACATTTCTTATTTAAAAGAAACAAACAAAAAACCTTCATTCCTTCAAAAGCCAGCTTTCTAAGATTCAGCCATTCTCCCAGCTGCAACTTGAAGAATTTAATTGAAATCATCTGAGGCTAAGTGACATCTCTATAGGCCTTTAGTATTAAAAGGGCAGCTCAGGAAAGATGTGTTCCAGCTTAGAAGAAAAGCAGGAGACTAATTTCAGCAATGCGGAGAAGCTTCAAAGGATAGAGATGCTTGCTTTTGAAGGAAGAACAGGAATAGAAGGTGGGTTGTTCCATGAGGCTAGTGATTTTTAAACTAAGGAAGAGGCAGATAAGGTACATTCCTCAACTGGTAGTTTTTAGTGCTAAATAGAAAAGTAATATTCACCAACAAATGATGAATGGGTCTATGTTTAAAAACCTGCTGAGTCTAAGTGGGTTAAAGTAAAAATGTTACAAGAAAAATAGGAAAAAACTCTAATAAATATCTTGTACATAATTTTTGTTTACTTTTTTGTGTTTTGGTATTCCCTTATTTATACTGGTAAAATAAATTAGCTGTTTTATGTCTTATTATAAATAAACATTGGTATAATTGGCTGGTGAAATAGGTTTTTAGATGTCTATTCCAAACACTGAAATTTTTGCCACTATGGTACCCTAATAAGTGGAACCAGCTGATTTGATGGCAGAGAAATGAGAGGACCTAACAATATCATTTAAGTCTAGCACAAACCCTCAAGTAGTAATGGGAATATTATGAACATAACTGTAGTCTCCATCTCCCTCCCTCCTTCCCTCCAATTAAAAGGAAGAATATGTTTTTAATCAGTGGTTTTGTACTGTGACCTATTTTATTTCCTCCTATATTATGTACCATGTTAAACAATATAGTTTATGTTATCAATTTTTATGGTATCCACTGTATGTGTGAGACTGGCCCAGATGCTTGGCTTGAGAGGCTAATTCAAAGAAGCTATTCCCTTGTTCTTATAGAGCACACATTTTAAGATGCATGCCTGGATGTAAGTATACATGGAGCCCCATCACATAAGTTAAAGTAACTGGACACATAGGCTATATCTATCCACCATGAACCATAAACAGCCTCGCTACCAATCTGTGTCTGTTACTTTCTTAAAGTTAAGACTGAAGATTTTTTTTCTTCCATGGAGTTTTCCAGGACTAATTCACCCCAGTTTGATTACTCCCCCACTTATCATTTTTCAGGATTTGGTATCCAGTTTGGGTTATATTACCAGATGCCCACTTTTTGTTCCCTTGCTGTTACATGTATATGACCCCATCTTTTCTTTCCCAATTAGGATTTAAAATTTTTGAAGACCCTTTATTCTGCCCCTTTTGTACCCCATTACAGTACTATGTTTACATGAAGTAAATTAAAAATGCTTGCTGATTGAATCAATGAATGATTGAACTGGAGAGGGATTGTAAATAGAACTGGCCCAGTGCAATGGATTTTGGCTGTGTGTCAGCTTAGTAGTACTAGGAGACCAAGGAGTTAGGCTATCTAGGTGTTAAAATGAGTAGTAGTGAATATGATTATTTTTATGTATTTGAACCAATTCACTGGGGTGTAGAGATAGAGTAGCATGCAATATACATTCATGTCAAATGTTTCAAAAAACACAAACATGAATATTATATTTCAGAAAGAATTTTAACACATTTTGCTCTTGGGAAAGGATGGAGAACAGAGGAAGGAATGGTAAGAAGGTGATTGCTTTTGCCCCTTGGAAAGCTGGTTTTAGGATTATTGGAGGCATAGTAGGAAGAGGAGGAGGAAGAAGAAGGGAAGAAATGACCGAAAGAGTTGAATGAGAGAGAATAAATGTTGGGGGAAAGTTGAACATAAAGCAAGTTAGAGAAGATAATAATAGTTTATTCACAGAGTGATTTGGAATATTCTTCTCACCACAACCCTACAAGTTATGAGCCAAATATTATGAGACCTCCATTATAGATGAAGAAACTGAGGCTCAGCAAGGATAATTGACTTGCCTTGGTAACATATCAATCAGTACTAAAGCCAGAATTCAAATCCAAGTTTGGTCTTCTAAATTGAAGTTCAGTGTTCTTGCCACTAAACCACACATTCTTGAGATGGGACTTGGGGAGGAGATGCAAAAGTAGAGCTATCTAATCCACCCCTGGGCTCTCGGGGTCCTGGCCACTTTCCTCAATATGACCTCTGTTCCTGCTGCTTCATGTCTCTTCCCTGGGCAGGTACTGAAGTTTTGAGTTCTCTAGCACAAAAGGAACTGCCTTCCCTGTCCGACACCCACCCTCCCCCCCAATCATGCTGCTACTTGTCCTAAATCATGTTAAGTCCTATAGAGGCAGGGAAGAAAATGAAAGCCCCAGCCTCATGGCTGAAGTTGATCAGTCCCTTTGCAAACTTTTGCTTTCTGCCCCCCACCCTCAGATAGACATATTGAGGCCCTGAAAAAATGAGTTTGGAAAAGAACAGGGATAAAATATTTGCCTCCCCATTCCCTCAGGACAACCTGCAGTTCTAATATTTGGATTTAGGTTGTTAATGTCTTCCAGATGAGCTATTAAAAAAGCAAGAAAGAAAACTTGCAGACTGAGGTGTGGTCATGCAGTATGAGCTCTCACCAGGATTGTAAGAGCTTGCCTGTTCAAGTCCTGGTTCCAATAATAATTCACTCCAAGCACTTGAAAAAAATGTCTTCATTTTTGCTGTTCTCCTGGGTCCTCATCTGTAAAATGGGGACCAGAAAATGGTGTAGTGCATGATTCTGTTGAAGCTGAATTAGATGTTTTTGAATTACTTAAAAGAAAAATGATGCGATTTTTAACTAGGTATAAGAATGGGGGAGGAGAGGGGAGAAGAGGGGGAGAGGGAGGAGGGAAGAAAGAAAGGAGGGGAGGGAGAGAGGAGAGAGAGAAGGAGGAGAGATGAAGATGAAGAGAATGAAAGTGAGGAGGGGAAAGGGAAGGAAAAAAAGAGGAGAGGGAGAAGCAGAAAGGAAAAAAAAAGTAAAAATTTAAATGGATAACTAATGATTATGTCTAATCATAAAATTGTAGATTGGAAATTGTATGCCATGCGAAACACACTCAAATAATTCAGCCTTGAGAGAGGTTTGCTGAAAATTATGAATATATGATAGAAATACAACATTAATAAAAAGCATTGTGCTATAGTGGAAAGAACACTAAATTTGGAGTCAGAGGATCTGATTTTAATCCCATTGCTGGTACTTACTACCTGTGTGACCCTGGAAAAGTCATTTGGTGTCTCTGGAGCTCAATCTGAAAAAGAACGAGGCATTTAGACTAAAATAGTTAACTGTAAACACCATGATCTCTCAGGTTCTTCCAGCTTAAAACCCTTTGATCCCACTTGTACTCACATAGTACCTTTCACCCAAATGACACAAAGCACTTTGCAAAGGATTCAAACTGACTCTGTTTTGTCAAAAAGGAAATTGCGGAGCAAGAAGTCAGAGGAATTGGGCTAAAGTTGAAGAATGAATCATCTCAGCAACGGATAATGTTGACTTGAGAGTCCAAACTTCCCATCTATTGTGCTCTCAGTAGCGTGCTCTCTCTCTCTTTCTCTCTCTCTTTCTCTCTCTCTTTCTCTCTCCCTTTCTCTCTCCCTTTCTCTCTCCCTTTCTCTCTCCCTTTCTCTCTCCCTTTCTCTCTCCCTTTCTCTCTCCCTTTCTCTCTCCCTTTCTCTCTCCCTTTCTCTCTCCCTTTCTCTCTCTCTTTCTCTCTCTCTCTCTCTCTCTCTTTCTCTCTCTCTCTCGCTCTCTCTTTCTCTCTCTCTTTCTCTCTCCCTCCCTCTCTCCCCCTCTGTCTCTCTCTCCCTCCTCTGTCTCTCTCTCTCTTTCTCTCTCTCTCCCTCCCTCTCTCCCCCTCTGTCTCTCTTTCCCCCCTCTGTCTCTTTCTCCCTCCTCTGTCTCTCTCTTTCCCCGTCTCTCTTCCCTCCTCTTTCTTCTTCCTCTTCTTCCTCTCCTCTTCCTCTTTCTTCTTTCTCTATCTCTCCTCACTATGTCTCTATCTCTGTGTCTGTATGAGTATCTCTCTCCCTCTGTCTTCCTCTCTCCTTCTACCCTCAGTAGCAGACTTGTGAGCATAGCTCCAATGGAGGTCTAATAACACACACAGGCAGCTGTGCAGGAAGTGGGACACATGGAGTAGTAGAAATCAAACTTGACTTCAAGTGCTGGAGCCTGCCATTTTTTTTAAACCATGTAATCTTGGACAGGTCATATCACCTCTCTATGCCTTAGTTTTGACATCTGTGCAATGAAAATAATAATCCCTGAAACACCTACCTCACCAAGTTGTTGTGCATGTGAATTATTGTACTTCGTGATCATGAAGCAGTATATAAATGAGAGCTATTTTTATTATTACTTTTAACAAGTGATTTCTCTTACATTACTAATGATTATATTAGTAATTATTATCCAAAAGTTACAATTCTGGTGCTTCTTTACAAGTAGGCTGGAAAGTATTTGAAAGATAGGATCGGGGCAGCTAGGTGGTGCAGTGGATAAAGCACTGGCCTTGGATTCAGGAGGGCCTGAGTTCAAATCCAGCCTCAGAAACTTGACACTTAACTAGCTGTGTGACCCTGGGCAAGTCACTTAACCCTCATTGCCCTGCAAAAACAAAAACAAAAACAAAAAACAAAACAAAGAAAGATAGGATCACAGAATTAGAAGAGACCTTAGAAATCAGTCTATGGATAAAGCACAGGCCCTGGATTCAGGAGGACCTGAGTTCAAATCAGTCCTCAGACATTTGACACTAACTAGCTGTGTGACCTTGGGCATGTCACTTAACCTTCATTGACCTGCAAAAGAAAAGAAAAGAAAAGAACGAAAGAAATCAATCACAGTCTAACTCTCATTGTACAGATGAGGACACTGAGGTCCAGAGAAGGCAACTGATTTCCAGTACATGAGAGAGGTGAAACTTGAACCCAAGTCTTCCTGACTCTACATCTAGCAGTTTTTCCACTATGACAAAGTGCCTCCCCATAGTGTATTAGGTCAGAAATCATTTGAGTGAAGACCAAAGTTTAAGGGTCTGCTCCAGTTTCTCAGAACAGTTAAAAAGAACTCTATAGTATGGAGTTCTCATTTTTTTTTTTTTTTTGGTATACGGAACTCCTTTTTGATTCCAGCATAAGCTGGATTAGGTGATCTTGGAGGTCCCCTCTATCTTTTATATTCTATGACTTCCATGATCTTTTTTTATTTCACATAGGCACATAAACTAATCTGAGGTCTTCCCATAAGGTGAAGATGTAGTCCATAGGGTTGGTCTCTGCTCTGTACTTGATTTCTGAAGTGAAAAAGAATGATAAGCTAGTATGCTAAAGCTAGGAGAGATGCCCGTAGGTCCATCAAGCCTGTCCCCAAATCCATACTTTCCCCAAAGCTGACAATTCTGTGATGATAAGCCAAAGAAGGTTTTAGTCAGCTTTAGAAATAAGACTATGTATGCCAAGCTGAAGAGGTGATGGGGCTCTGCAGAAATACTTGGATGACATGCTCAGATGAGGTGAGTTTTGAGGAATTGAGGCCACCATTTACCAAATCCTTACCCCTATCATGTTGAAACCTGCAAGTGCTCAAGGTAATGTAATCCATTTGCCTGTGATTCATTTACACTTCTCTCATCAAAATGCCGTGTTGCAAGAGTATGCTTGATGCCTGTGATGCTGAAGGATTCTTGTTAAGCCTCCTTTTTCTCATGTGGGAAGTTTCGTTTGACAGAGGACAGCTCATACCCTGAAATTTGGGAAGTGGTTGGGAAATTCCAGAGTTGTCAGGTTGAAGAGCTTTTGTAAATTGGACCCAAAGATTTTCTCTCACTGTTGATTAATGATATTAGGAGGAGTAAAATACTGTAAAAGGAATGGGTCACTGGACAACCACTAAACTTTCAGAAATGTAGGTGATATAAACCAGGACCATTTCCACCAGACTTCATCCTCATACATTTGTTTCAATATATGCCTTGATACTCAGAAATAGTTTAATATAGCCAGGTGCTTTTGAAAAGGATATACTTGATGTAAAATAAATGGATCAAAGAAGGAACATTTATAAAACACTCACTGTGCACAGACCTGGGTATACAAAACAAGAATGAAACAGTCCCTGCCCTTTGCGAACTTCCATTTTTATTGGGGGTAGGCTAAATGTATATAGAGATACAAAATAGATACAGGGTGATGGGGGAAGATACTAGTAAGCTTTGGGAATCAGGAAAGAATGTGGTGGATCTTAAATTGGAAGGATACATGGAAATCGAATTCAACCCTCTCATTTGAACAGATGAGGACAGTGAAACAGAGGGAGAGCCATGTAGAGGCAGAGCCAGTTCTAGAACCTGGTTTTCCTAGTTGCTCCAGTGCTCTTCCCACCATAATGTTTGAACACTACTAGCTAAGTCACTGAGGAATCTAGTTCCGGATAAGAAACGCCAGAACCAAATCTTTGAGCAATTAGTCAATGAAGCAACACACCCTTATTAAGCACCTACATCATCCCAATCTCTGGGCTAGATGCTGGAGATACAAAGACAAAAATGAAACGGTCCTGCCCTAAAAGGACATATGATATCGTTGAGAGACGACATATAAATAAGTGTATACAAATTACATACAAGGATATTTGAGGGAGAGAAACTAGCAGCTTGGGGTATCAGGAGGTAGAACATTCAATTCAATAAACATTTATTAAGCATCTGCTATGTGCTAGAGACTATGTTAAGTGCTGGAGATATAAAAATAGGCAAAAGATTGTCCCTGCCCTCAAGGAGATTACAATATAATGGGGAAGACTGTATGGAAAAAAATAGATACAAAGCAAACTATATACAGGATAAATAAGCAATAATTAACAGAGGGAAGACACTGGAATTAGAAGGGTTGGGAAAGGCTTTCTTTAGGAGGTTGGATGTTAGGTGAGACTTAAAGGAAACTAGGGAGGTCAGTGGTGTAAGTGAAGAAAAGAGAACATTACACGTATGGGAGACAGTCAGAAAGAATGCCTAGAGCTGAGTGATGGAGTGTATTGTTCATGGAATAGTCAGGGCCTGCCTTGAAGGAAACTAGGGATTCTAAGAGGGGGTGCATTTCAGGGATGTCGGACAGCCAATGCAAAGGCATGAAGGTGGGGAAAGTAATGCTGTATATGAGGAAAGTTGAGAAAGCCAGTTTGGCTGGACCATAGGTAACATAAAGAGAGTAAAGTGGAATAAGGTTGGAAAGGCAGGTTGAGGTCATGCCAAATAGAAGAGTTGATTATATTTGATTCTTAAAGTAATAGAGAACAACTAGAGTTTATCGAATTAAAAGAGTGACATGGTCAGACCTGTGCTTTAGGAAGATAATTTGGCAGATGTATGGAAGATGGATTTTTATTGGGGAGAGATGAAGCAGGGAGACTGATTAAGAAGCTATTGCAATTGTCTAGTTAAGGGTTGCAATTGTCTAGTTAAGATGAGACAGTGGTTGTGTGAGTTAGAGAGAATGATGTAATGAGGAGGGGGAAATGACAAGGTCTGGCAGCTGACTGAAATGTAGAGTGAGAGAGTAAAGAACTGAGGACAACATAACACTGAAGTTGTAAACCTGAGTGATTGGAAATATAGTGATATCCATGACAGAAAAATCAAAGTTCAGAAGAGGGCTCAGCTTTAGGAAAAGAATTATGAACTATTTTAGATATTTTGAGTTTGAAATGGCCTGACTCCCAGTTGTAAATATCCAATAGGCAGGGTTGATACGAGATCAGAGCTCAGAAGAGAGCAGAAGGCAGAGTATCAAGATCTGAGACAATAACATGATAGACAGAAATGATCATTAAATTCATGTGATTTCTTATGATACAAAGTATTACGCTGCATTTATATAACAAAATTTGTTCAGCCATTCCCCGATCGATGGGCATTCCTTAGTTTTCAGGTCATTGCCACCACAAATAAGCTGCTACAAATATTTTTGTTCACATGAATTCCTTTTCTCTTTCTTTGATCTCTTTAGGGTATAGGCTTAGTAATGAGATTGCTGAGTCAAAAGTTCGAATTGTTTAGTAACTATTTTAGGCATGGTTCCAAATTGCCTTCCAGGGGCGGCTAGGTGGCGCAGTGGATAGAGCACCGGCCCTGGAGTCAGGAGTACCTGACACTCCGGCCTCAGACACTTAACACTTACTAGCTGTGTGACCCTAGGCAAGTCACTTAACCCCAATTGCCTCACTAAAAAACAAAACAAAAAAAAACAAACAAAAACCAAATTGCCTTCCAGAATGGCTGGACCAGTTCACAGGTCTACTAAAATATATTAATATAACTGCTGATCCATAATCCCTTCAGTGTTTGTCATTTTCCTTTTTTGTCTATTTCACAAAATCTGGAGGATATGGGGTGGAACTTCAAAATTCCTTAATTTACACTTCTCTAATTATTAGTGGTTCAGAGCAATTTTTTCCCAATATGACTATAGATAACTTGGATTTTGTCCCTTGAGAACTGCCAATTCATATCATTTGATCACATATCAATTGGGATATGGCATTTGTGCTTTTTTTTTTTTTTTTGGTGAGGCAATTGGGGTTAAGTGACTTGCCCAGGGTCACACAGCTAGTAAGTGTTAAGTGTCTGAGACTGGATTTGAACTCAGGTCTTCCTGAATCCAGCGCCAGTGCTCAATCCACTGTGCCACCTAGCTGCCCCTGGGATTTATTCTTATAAAGTGAATCCGTTCCTTATAGATCTTGGAAATGAGACCTTGATTGTAAAAAACTTATAGAAAGCTTTTATTTATTTTTCTCCAGTTAACTATATTCTAATTTCAGCTGCATTGGTTTTGCTTGTGCAAAACCTTTTTAATTTTATGTAAACAAATTTTATCTTATGTGATTCTCTTTTCCCCCTGTTTGGACATGAATTATTCCCAGGTTCAAATTAACTTTAAAAGGTGTTTTTTTTTTCTTTAATACTATAATTTGGTTTGTTGTTGTTGTTGTTTTTAATTAATTAATTTGCAGGGCAATGAGGGTTAAGTGACTTGCCCAGGGTCACACAGCTAGTAAATGTCAAGTGTCTGAGGCTGAATTTGGACTCGGGTCCTCCTGAATCCAGGGCCAGTGCTTTATCCACTGGGCCACCTAGCTGCCCCCTCTAATTTGTTTTTGATGTGACTTTTTATATTTAATTCATGTATCCATTTGGAGTTCATCTTGATATATGATTTGAAGTGTTGCTCTAAACCTAGTTTCTGCCAGAGAGCTTTTCAGTTTTTTCTAACACTTTTTGTTGAATAATGAATTATTTACAAGAACCTAGGGTCTTTGGGTTTATGAAATATTAGAATACTAGGTTAATATGCTTTTGATCATTGTGTACTCAATCTGTCCACTGATCCACTTCTATTTTTTAAAAGTATCAAATAATTTTGATAATTACTGCATTGTAACATAGTTTAAAACCTAGGAATGCTAGATCACCTTCCTTCCTACTTTTTACAAAATTTTTCCCTTGATATTCTTCACCTTTTGTTCCTCCAGATGAATTTTGTTATTTTTTTCTAGCTCTGTAAGTTAATCATTTGGCAGTCTGATTGCTATGGCACTAAATATGTAAATTACTTTAAGTAGCATTGTCAATTTATAATATTTATTCAGCCTACTCACGAGCAAATCATATCTCCTTAATTATTTATGTCTGTATTTATATTTATAAAGAGTGTTTTAGTTATATTAATATAATTCCTATGTATTTCTTGGTAGTTGGACTCTCAAGTATTTTATACATTTTATAGTTATTTTAAATGTTTTTCTCTTTATTTCTATCTTTGGGGTTTTGTTGGTAATTTACAGGAATATTGATGATTTCTGTGGATTTATTTTATATCCTGCTACTTTGCTGAAATTATGGTTTCAATTAATTTTAGTTGAATTTTTAGGATTCTCTAAGTAAACATTTATATTATTTGCCCAAACATGATAATATTGTGTCCTCTTTGCATATGTTCATTCTCTTCCTTCCTTTTTTCTTTTATGAGTTCTAGAGCTAGCTTTTCTAACACTACATCAAATAGTGATAATAATGGGCATCCTTGCCTTATCCCGGATCTTATAGGAAAGACTTATCACTGTTACGTATAATCATTTCAGAGAAATCTGGGAAGACTTATTTGAACTGATGTAGAATGAAGTAAGCAGAACAAGGAAAACCATTTATACTATAACAACAACACTGTCAAAGGGAAACATCTTTGAAGAACCTAACTCTGATCAATGTAATAAATAATCATGATTCCAGTGTACTGATGACAAAAAAAATATTACCTCTTGACAGAAAGATGAAGGACTAAATTGGACATGATCAATATGGGAATTTGTTTTGCTTGACTAAGGTATATTGTTACAAGCTTCTGCCATTCTTTTTTGTTGTTGTTGCTTCAGAAGTAGAGAGAGCTAGAAGGGAGAGAAAATAAATTTTTGTTAATTGGGAGGAAAAAAGGCAATTCGAAATCAAACCCCTGAGCCAATAAGTTTATCCAGAGACAGAGTATAGAAAGAGAAGAGAAAAGGGCCTACTTTGGAACCTTGCTATATAGCAGCAGTTTAGGAACATGATATGGATGATGACACAGCAAAGGAGACTGATAAAGATCATATAACTAAGAAAGACCAGGCTCATAAAAACCCAGAGCATGCAGGAGGAGAGGGTACCCAATCATGTCAAATGCAAGTCAAGAAGGATGAAGATTGAGAAAATGACAAGAATCGAGGTCAGATTATTAGACCAGAATTATAAAAAGGGAGATTGAGATCTGGAGCAAAACAGACAGAACAAAACATGTTAATGGAGAGAAAGGTCAAGACCAGAAGAGCTCTGAATCAAGTTGTTAAGCCAAGTTCAAGGACATCAGAGGTCAGGGTCATCTAGTCCAGAGAAAGTGAAGAGCCTAGCTTCAAACCTACACTATTGCAGATTACAAGCAGAGTGCCTAATTGATTGAAGCACCAGGAAACTTCTATTGGTCTCTTTTATTGCCTCTACACCTCCTCCCCCAACCCCTAGCTTGTTTAGCCTGGCTAATTCTCTTCAAGGTCTTAGGAAACCTAACCAATAGTACAATTTTACTTTACTTTAAAATATGTAGGAAAACATGCCTATTTTGAATATGAAATATAATAGTGCACATGACATATGTGTACATTTACATAAATATTATATAATAGCATAATTTTACTTTTTAAAAAAAGGAGCCAAGAGCACAGGACACTGAGCTACACATCATATCAAACTGATGATCAGTGGATCGATGTCTTTTTGGCTATTCATTTATTTCTGTTCCTTGTGGTCAATACACATGTGGATCTTCTCTATTGTCCTAATTCCACATATTCATTACTGCACAATGGCTGGAAAACTTCCTTCTCATTACTCCCAAATTTTGTCAGGCTACAGAGAAAAATCTTGCCTCAGACTACATTTGAATCAAAATATCAAATACAGTGGCACAATCTAAGAGCAAGTCAGCCCCAAATGCAATTCAGGAAGAAAGAGATTCTCCATACATCTTTTAAAAGCAAAATGAAAATCACTGTTTTATGTGTGTGTCAGTGGAAGATGACATAAAACCCCGGGTAAGATTAGTAAAAGAAAGAGCCTGGTGCGGTTTATTTTTCCACAGAGAAAGCCAGATTGGGAAGGAATAGGCTCTGTGCTGACCACTGTAGGCATGCACGTGCATGGACGCGCACACACATGCACACAGAAGTAATCAAGAAGGGAATGTACAACTGTATCAATATGTTACGTTTTATGGTTATTTATTGAGCTCATTCTTCTGTGGAACAGAGAGAAATCCGTAGACACTATGGAAAAGGTTTGCATGCTAAGTTAGACAGACTGCATTTCAGACACAAGCAATAGCAAAAACCAGATGGTCATCTGATCTCAATAACTGTATATAAACTGAACTGAACTGTTATTAGTGATACCATCACCAATAATGTATTTGAGGGGGTAAGGAGAAGGGGTTTTTGCTCACACAACATAGCCTGTCCCTCAGCGTTTGTAGCTGTCGACAGGACACTGAAACATCTGGAAGATGCCAGACCCCTTCAGTCCATCAACTAGATGATTCTTATGATGTCGAACATCCCAATGTTAGGAAACAGGGTGGCGACTGACTGAATTGCTCCCTTTTCATCTTACTGTTAGCAGCTATGTAGACAGCCTGTTTGCCTTCACAGGAAGGCCAAGTGAACTGCGGGCTGAATCTAGAGAACTGATTGATGCAGACATCTCATCCCGACAGCTATTTAGATCTCAAATGCCTTAGTTTTCTAAAACAAGTGTTTTACCTGAATTATTTGGGTAATTGTCCCCAACGGTCCTCCCCCTCATTCTATCTTCATAAACCCTAGTTCTAGGAACACACAATATTGATTGGATTATGCACATTACAACAAAAACGATGTGTTCAAAAGAACATGCCTCTCCTGCTTCATTGTATTTTTATGCAACTTTTCAAAAGGCAGCATTTTACACAGGCTGCATTATCATTCATAAAATATATTTCAGAACCTCGATAGAGCTGTGGATGCTCTAACTCTCTAGGAATTTTCAAATCACTCTAGAATGCAGGATGTTTAAGAAAAGGGGAGTGAATGTTAAACACCTCATAACCTTCACAGAAGCTAGGTTGATAACACAGAGCTATAAAAGGATTATAGGATGTCCTATTCACCTATTCAGTTCTGGGCAATAAAGAATTTTCATCAAGTCTTCTTTTGCTTTTTATTCTATGACTGGGTAAGGGAGGAGAAAAACGACCCATGTCACTATACTATATATATTAAACACACACACATTTTCTCTCTCTCTCTCTCTCTCTCTCTCTCTCTCTCTCTCTCTCTCTCACACACACACACACACACACACACACACACACACACACACACACACACACACTCACCACTCTAGTGAAACAAGAACAGAACCGGCAGAGGAAATTACTTTTTCCTCTGCCCTTAGGACATACCGATATTTTCATTCCTTCACCAAAATCGTCTGGGTGAAAACGTGGCGGTGCTGGGGGAGCAGGGGAAGGCGGGAATACTTTTTGCCATCCATAAGCGGAGGAGATAATGAAACTAGCTCCTGGGATAAGCATATTTATTGGGTTTGTTGTGTATCAAATGTAACAAAAGTAAAGTGTCTGAGGAACGCCATGTGTGGTTCTTTTCACACCCTTTGATCACACAATTCCCCTTTAATTCAGATGCAGTAGAGCTTAAGTGGCTTCATTGATGTGTTAAGTGTGGAATGATTTTTGTATAAAATAAAAAAGGCCCCATTATGTGTCCAGAAAAGCCTGTGTGTGCTTGTTTATTGAGACAGGAAGTCGGTTTCCCACACAGAACAACAGCCCAGAGATGCTGGAGCATTGTGTCTGAAAGCAGAGGAAAGGAAACTTAATTTTCTACCTGGCAGAAATCGGCTTCTAGAGGAAGGGCCAGACAATGCGATTGGGCTGCAGCTGAATGAGGGGGCTTGATTGATTCTCAGAAAATGCGCTCTGCCATGTATAGGGAGGTTGCATGGACTACTTTTGTTAGGGGAGTGAACGTTGCACAATCGGGGTCTTTGTACCTTAGGCTTAAAGTGATGTGTCCCAGTGAGCACTCTCCCACTTCTTCCCTCTCCCCCTTCCCCTTTTTCTCTCTTCCCCTCTCCTTCTCCCGTCAGGTGGGGGAAGAAAGCTGGAGCAGAGGGAAGCTCTCTCTACTCTGCACTGCCCTTTCTCCCTCCTGGTCTGGTCTTCCCCCAACGCTGGCCCTGAGTATCTCGGGCCTCTCTCTGCTCAGAATTTTTAGCGCTGGGGGAAAGTTCTCCGAGATATTCCAAGACTCAAGGAAGGGGGTGAGGTGAGGCTGGCGATGGGGGCGGATAACTGAGGTTTTAATAACCGTCTGCTGATCAAAGCCCCAAATGTGGGAATAGCCACCATCTGCCCAGAAAATGAGCTCTTACACTGGGGATGGGGAGGGGGTATGGTGGGCAAGAAATATGAGTTGAATTCTTGGGTTTGGGATTAGAACTGATTGCCCACCTGGGTCTGGAATAAGTTTTTCTGCCTGCGGAACTGTTGAGGCAATACCCTTGGGTGAATAGATCTGTGAGTTCTCATCTTCCCCCTTTTCCTCACCTCCAGCATTGTCCATGCCTCTTGAAACCTCTCAGAGCAAATGGCATGATTTTAATAATTGATTACATGAATACATCAATTAATTAATTCCTTCATTATCTGGGGGGTAGAGATTACACTAAAAAGACCCTTTGTGTATTAAGAATGAAAATTTCAGGGCTAAAAGTTTAAAGTTCCCACAAGCAGAAATACCATGGGACTTGGATTCAAAGCGGGCCAGCTCCAATCTCAGCTTTGATACTTATGGGGTAGACGATCCCGGGGAAGTCATTTCCTTTCACCGGGCCTCAGTTTCTTCCTCTGTAAAAATAAGAAGTTTGTACTAGAATGATGATTTATGAGGAGTCATCCTGCACTAAATTTATGCTGATAGGATCCAAATGGATTCCTTGCTGATTCTGAGATCTCTGGAAAACATGGTTGCTCTGCATATTCTAAAGTCGAATCCCCAACCTTTGTGACTCCTTTGTGCAAGGCGTCAGGTCCTGTGTGAAGCATTTAGAATACTCTTAGATATGCTGCAGATCTTGCTTTGGAAAATTTTATAATTTAATGGGTAGGGGTTGAGAGACCTGTATACAGATAACCATGACGCAAAAGAGGGTGTGTTAAATGCAAGCCAAAAGATGGAGGCAAAGAACTATGAGAAAACTGAGGGAGTGAGAACACTTTCACCTTTGGGGGTGGGGGATGGGGTGGGGAATTGAAGAGGTAGGGAATGGAGAGGAGAAGAGCTGGTTTAGGGAAATCCTTATGGAAGGAAGAGGAGGTGCCAAGGTCCTACTTAGAAGAAGGGAGCAACTTCAACAGGTGGAGGAAGCAGGGTGTAGTTGGTAGGGAACAGAACCAGGAAAACCGGGATTCACATCCCAACCCAAACATTAGCTGTGTGACCCTGGGCAAATGTTTAACTTCGCTGTGCCTAAATTTCCCCTTCTATAAAATAGGGGGGGGGTTGAGCTCTAAGGTGCTATCTAATCCTAAGAGACTGAAAAATTGATTGCAGATTTGGAGGGGTGGGGAGGAATGGAGTGAATACAAATATAAGGATATGGGAGAAGGCAAGACTAGAATAAGGGGCAGAAAACAGACAGTCCAATTTGGCTAGATCCCAGAAGGGGAGGAGTATAAGAGAAGGCTGGAGCTAGACAGTAAAGGATCTTGAAGACCAATATCTGGAGTTTATTCTTTAATGAATAGATACTGAGGGTTTTTGAATAGACAACTGATCAGAGAAGTGCTTTAGGAAGATTATTCAAGCATACCAGTGTGAAAAGAGGATTGGAGAGGACAGATACTAGAGGCAGGAAGACCAGATAGGAGGCTAGTACAATAGCCTCCTATATACAATGAGGGTGTAAACTTGAGTAGCTATAGTGGAAGTGTAAAGGAGGCGGGGGAATGTAAGAAATACTAAAGCAGTAGAATTAGCATTGTTGGAAGCTCATAACCAATATCCTCTATGTTCCTTTCCCATTCTACAATACACATTTTTATTACTTAATTTTAAATCAAAACATTAAAGATCACTGCACGACTTTGGGTAAGTCACAAGCTTGCTTTCTTTCTTTTCTTTTTCTTTTCCTTTTCCTTTTTTTATTTTTGCAGGGCAATGAGAGTTAAGTTACTTGCCCAAGGTCACACAGCTAGTAATTGTCAAGTGTCTCAGTCCAGATTTAAACTCACATCCTCCTGAATCCAGGGTCAGTGCTTTATCCACTGTACCACCTACGTGCCCCCAAGTCACAAGCTTTCTGAATTCAGTTTCTCTATTTGTAAAATGAAGAGGTTATGCTCACTGATTATTAAAGTCCCTTCAAAATTCAATGTGTGATTTTGAGAGTATAAAAAGCCATCTGTAGAGTCATCATGGGGATTTCCTATCTAGGTAGACTAGAGAAAGTTGTCATTAGTTGAAATGTCTTCATGGAGGTAGCATATATTTCATGAGGTGTTTGAATGAGGAGAAGAAAATGGAATATTGTAATGGTTCAGAAGGTATCTGGCTATGGTAGTGGATAGAACACTGGATCTAGAGTTAGGAAGACCCACGTTGAAATCCTGTCTCAGACAAACTATCTGTGTGGCCTGGCTAGTCATTGAAACTCTCTCTGTTTCAGTTTCTTCTTCTGAAAAATGGGGATACTAATATAACTGCTTCTCAGGGTTGTTATGGGAATAAAATGAAATGATATCTATAAAGTACTTTGAAAATTTGTATGTGCTATGTATGTAAAATCTTTTGGCGGGGGGATGAGGCAATTGGGGTTAAGTGACTTGCCCAGGGTCACACAGCTAGTAAGTGTCAAGGGTCTGAGACCAGATTTGAACTCAGGTCCTCCTGAATCCAGGGCTGGTGCTCTAT
Organism: Dromiciops gliroides; assembly: GCF_019393635.1. NCBI lineage: Eukaryota > Metazoa > Chordata > Mammalia > Microbiotheria > Microbiotheriidae > Dromiciops > Dromiciops gliroides. The sequence continues at coordinate 353,955,638 of NC_057863.1, forward strand.
CCACTGCACCACCTAGCTGCCCCTGTATGTGCTATGTAAATGGTTGAATTGTTTGGTGGTGGTGGTGGTGGTGTTTCTCTTGAGACTGGAATTGATGCCTTTCTATAACCAAAAGTCCTTCTCTATGACTACTCTCCCCTCTCCTCCACTAACAATACCCTCTCTCCCTTGTCTCTATCAGGCTGGGTCAAAGTGGCTTCAAGTCAGAAAGATCACTGAAATTAAATCAGAACACCTGGGCTGAAGTCCGATTTCTCACATTTACCTGCTGTGTGACTGAAGATGTCACCAAACTTATGAGTCTCAGTTTCCTCATCCATGGATTAATAATTCTTGAACCTCCACTGTAATCACAAGAATCACAGAATTTTAGTTGGAAGGGGGCCTCAGAGGACATCTAGTCCAATCTATACAAAGTGAATATCCAAATAACTTATCTGACAAATGATCATCCAGTCCTCGCTTAAAGGGAGTCCCTTCTCCAAAAAGAAAGATCTTCTTTGGACACATTGTTTTCCCTAGAATCTTACTCTGATGGCCAATCCTGGCCTCAAGGGGTTCTGGGGTTTTTGAAAATTATGCAGCTTTTAAATGCTGATTCTACAAAGCTAGAAAGACTTCCAGTATGAGCCCACAGTGATGTCTGTCATTTGAGTTCCAGCCAGGCTAAGTTTGGAGATGGCTCATCAGTTGTTGATATTGTTTACATAGCAACTCTCAAAAGAACTTCTGCTTGGTGTTACAGAAATTGCATTGGTGGAGAGAATAGCCACACCTGTGAGTCAAACATTAAGCAAACATTTAAGAAGTATTTATTCAATGCCTGTTATGTGCTAGGTACTGGGAGCATAAAGACAAAAACAAAACAATCTGAACCCTGAAAGAAACTTAGATTCTATAAAATCACATGGAGGTACTACAGCACTTACTCAATGTACCTGACCCTATAGGTTGTTTGAGGAAAGTCCTGATTCAATTGTAGACAACTAAATAGGTGTGGTTTCCAACCATTGTGTAGTGCCCCCCCCACCACAACAAAAAGACCCCAAGATGTAGAGGTGTTGTTTCTGAGGGTAGGATGAGCATACCTGTTGTGGATATTATGAACCTGCACAGGAGCATGCTAGAGTAAAAGAATTGGCTTGACAATGGAGAATTGCCAGCTCTCTCAGTTTGAAAGCCCTAACCATTAAGCCTTCCTTCTTTGGCATTTGGGAGAGATTCCTATTCTTTTCTGACTCTTTCCTCAACCAATTTCATTTCAATTCCCCACCCACTAACCCCTCTACCAGCCCACTAACCTAGCCATCTATTTTATGCCTCTTCATTTTTCTGTCTATAATCCATGTCCTCCTCACATTCCTTTCGTGCATTCCACATCTTGCCATATCTCTCTCCCCCTACATCTATTTATGAAATGCTTGGTATGCGACTTTTGCATGTGAACAACAATAGGCCATGACCAATCATGTCAGATGACTCTACTTTATCGTGTCCAGAGTCATTTTTTTTTTCTTCTTGGAAAGGAGTTGCTATTGACTAAAAAATCTCCTTTCTCATTTTGTCACAAGAATCCTGGTCACTAATAACAACTCCTTACTTTACCTCTCAAAATTAATAATGAAGTATCTTATCCTACCCATATTTACACTTGAATGGCAAAAAAAAATCTCTTTTGTCTATCCTAGTGGGGGAAACAAAAACAAAAACAAAACTACCCATTAAATAATAGAGTCAAAAGATTTAGATTTGAATCCCAGGTCTGCAACTTACTACCATTATGACTTTGCGCAAATCATGCCTCATTTCCAAAGCTCAGCTTCCTTTTCTATAAAATGTTGGAGTGTGTTCAACTAAGTGACTTCTAAAACCATTTCTGTCTTTAAATCTGAATATGCTATATGGAGCCAGGTGAGCTGAATTCTTGTCTTCGTTTTGTAAGCAGTATCTCAGCTTTGTGACCTTAGTCAGATCACAACCTATTTGAGCATGAAAGATGCTCAAAGATGAAAGATAAAAATCTTTTCCATTCAAAGATGGAAAATCAAAGATTTTCAAAGAAGAAAATCTTTTCCATTCACTCATTCAAAAAATTATTTGTTGAGGACCTATGTTAGATATTGTGGGTATTACGAGAAAATATAAAACACAGTTTGTATCTTCAAGGCACTTTTACTCTTGGTGGGAGGACAAAATAATTCATATAAGAAACTTTAAATACCAATATAAGGCCCTATATAATGAATGATGAAAATATTGCAGTAAATGGCAAAGTCCTAATTACTAGATAGATCAGAGGAAGGGGAGGATGGGCACTGGAGTGATTGAAATTGGCTGGTGACTGGAAGAGAAGGTGGGCATTTTGACTATTGATGTGGATTTACATCTGAGGGGTCTTTAAGGAAGGGAAAGCCCTCCTGGGTTGAGGAAATGACACTTGAAATTTAGAGATTAATTTGCTTTCCTTTTAAAGTGCCTTAATGAATGAGATTCCCTAAAGGAAGAAGTGGTGGGCCCATTGTGCAGAGAGTTTCATTGATATGCAGAAGAGTTAGAGACTGACCCAGAAGCCACCTAGCTTGAAGTTACGGTCCTAACAGAGCCTAGACTCTTACCTAGACCACAGCATAGCACAGAACAACGACAGATGTATGTGCTTTTGATCTGGAAGCCAGCGGTAGCCTAGCATTAGAAACAGTTCATGTGCCGTACTCAGGTCGGTGGCCTGATGATACAGAATATAGCAACGGTCTGCTCTAACTCTGAGGGTGAGCCAAGGCTCCTTATTTTTAGAGCGCTCTCCTCTAAGAGTGGTCCCTTTCCCAGCTGGTAGGAAAGGCCCTAGATAGAATGAGTAATGGGTGTGGCACCTAGCCTACCCTTGGCTAAAGGCAGTTACAAAATTCCTTTGTGAGAGAAGGAAATAATTTCTCTTCCTCTCTCCCCTCCTTTTATTTATTTAATTTTTAAACGTGTCTGAGATGATGGGAGGTGGGGTGGGGAGGGAGAAGTTTCTCCAGGCAGTCAAAATTGAAGGGTTCCCCACCCCCTTCTGTCTGTCAAAGGAGTCTTATCTGATTTTAATCAGGCCCTAGCCTGATATGATTCGAAACAGCTGAAGTTCAAATCCTCTTGAAGAAAGACATCTTGGGTTGGAAGGACCAAGCTAAGCTAGTCAGCCTCCCAATTCCCAAGCCATGTATCCCCTATCAGATCTGCGTGCCACAGAGTGTGAAGACTTCCTTCCCTTAAAACAAACGGATCCCCTTGCAGGGCTTTCACATCTCAGCAATCTACTCCTGTCGATCCACTACAAAGGAAGTAAGGTGGGCTGGGGAATCATTGCAAACAGAACGTGAGAATGACTGACCTTTATTTACAAAGTGCTTTACATACATTGTTTTACTCGCTTATTTAACAGATATTCATCAAGGCCCTGTTATGTGCCGGGGAACTGTACTAGGTTGCTGGAGATACTAATACAAAACCAAAAAAGCATCTCCTGCTCTTGTTCAAGAAGCATATCTTAAGCACCTATATACAATGTGTCCAACTAGCAAGGAGTGTACAGTTTACCCGGAGGAAATAATGTCTTCACAGATAAGAAAATATAAAGTTTTATTTATGTATAAACACACACATGCACACATGTTTTTATGTGTGTGTATGCAAACACACATATTTATTTATTGTTGTCCAATCGTGTTCGACTCTTTGTGACCCCATTTGGGGTTTTCTTGGTAATGATTAGAATGGTTTGCCATTTCTTTCTCCAGCTCATTTTTACAGATGAGGAAACTGAGGCAAACAGGATTAAGTGACTTGTCTAGGGTTACACAGCTAGTTAAGTGTCTGAGGCCAGATTTGGAATCAGGAATTTAAGTTTTCCCGCCTCTAAACCTGTCCCTCTATTCATTGCGCCACCTAGCTGCAGTGGATAGAGTGCCAGGCCTAGGGTATAAATGAATGAATGAATGAATGAATGAGTGTATGTATATATGTATATACAAAATATATAAGATATAATATATTATAAAATATAACGCTGATAATTAATAACATTAACAATATAATAAAGACTAAATAATATATTATGATATATGATGTATAATTATATAAATAATAAATGCTATATAATAAAATAAATACGCAATATATTAGCTATGTAAAATTATATCTTTAATGAATCTGTGACTTCAGCTGTGTAGAGCACCTCTGGAGGAGAACTTTCTTTAACATTGCCGGTCAGCATCTGCTCTGTAATTTATAGCGTGTCTTAGAGAGTTGTTTGGGGGCACTGGAGGCTAAGTGACTTGCCCACAGTCACACAGCCAGTATGTTGCAGAGAAAGAATCTTAACTGAGTTCTTCCAGATTCCAGGTCCGGGTCTGTATCAACCATGTCTCTGCACCTCTCAACAGCAAGTCATTTTTATAGAAAGTGACTGAAGTCGTGTTGAGGAGTACCCTAACAATCGATGGCATCGGGGAAGGGGTAGCAATGGAGCTGAGCCTTGAAGGGAGCTAGCAGTTTTCAGAGATGAAGGGGAAGAGGGAGAATGGCCCATGCTTGGGTGATGTCACATGACAGTGCTATAGTGGTGTTAATTGTTATCTCTGTGATACCAGTGAGTAGATAGAGACAGGACTTGAAGCCAGGTCTTGGGTCTTTTTCTAGTAATTCTGTGACTTAAAAAAATTTTTTTTAAATACACTGATTATAGCTGGTCTTGAAATGTATTCTATTTGAGGATAAAGATTTACCTTCCGGGGGCAGCTAGATGGCGCAGTGGATAGAACATTGGCCCTGGAGTCAGGAGTACCTGAGTTCAAATCCGACCTCAGACACTTACTAGCTGTGTGACCCTGGGCAAGTCACTTAACCCCAATTGCTTCACCAAAAACAAAACAAAACAAAAATGTAATTAAATAACCAAGTCTGACACCGCCCCCCCCTAAAAAAAAAGAGAAATGAAAATGAACCCTCTCCCTTCTTTGCAGGTAGGAGTATTGTATGGTCTTTTGGATTATGCTGATGTGTTGGTAAGTAGTTCTTAAACTGCTTTTTCTTTTTTCTCTTTTAAAATTTTCGGTTACACGAGGAACAATTTCCTGGAATGAGAAGGGGAAAAGGGAAGTATATATTTGTAAATGAAGGTGATATAAAAACAAAGGGCATGGATACATACTTAAAAATTAAATCTAATTAGAAGCATAGACTATAAACCTAGAAGTTATTCAGAAATTATCTAGTCCAAATAAAATATTTGAAAGATGAAGATCTTGAGGTCCAGAGGGCTTACTTGACTTACTTGCTCCATGTTACATGGCTAGTTAAAGGCAAACCAGGATTAAAATCCAAGTCTCCCAGCTCTTAGTCCACTGAGTGTTCTATCCTTCATACTTTCTCTGTGGGTAGTCTCCCCCATTAAAACAGCTCCATGTAATTAAGGATTCTTTCATTCTTTGTACCCCAGTGCCTTATACAGTGTCAGGCACATAGTAAGTGCTTAATAAACATATGTTGGTTGATTGATTTTAAATTTATCCCCTGAGATTTCTCATGGTTGTATTCTGAAGTGTTTTTTCCTAGAAATTTTGTCCAGGGTAATTCTGTAATCATGGTCAAGAATGCTGGTTCCTTGTTGCTGGGAATAACATCAGTGACAAGGATATCTTCTAGTAAAAGTACAACTGTGAGTGATGTACTCCCTTATTAGGTATTCTAGGAAACCATGGTCTAAGTTTTCAACCCTGAGACTTAAGCAATCTGTGCCCTGGGCCACACTGAAGACCTCAGTGCCAGTTGCCTTACCTTCTTGGATTTCTGTGTATTTTTCTTACTTCTTTCTTAGTCAATAAAATAGACCTCACTACCACATCACCTCATGCTGTTACAACAGTACTTACAAATTACCAGGAGTGTGAGATGGGTGAAATTTCTAGTTTGAATATATTTTGATGTAATAAAGATCAATAATTTTTAAGTTAAGTATTTTAACTTTTCTAGACCATAATTTCCATATATGTAAAATGAAAGAGTTGAGCTAGATCATTTTTAAGCTTCATTCTGGTACTGAATTATATGAAAACAGAGGCATGCCATCCCTGAGGGTCTTTGTTGCCCAAATATGTGCCACATCAATGCTTCCTCACTGTTTCAACTCTACCTAAGACTTCGACATTTGATGAACTTATGGGATGATTGAAAACACTTCTCACCAGCACTGTCAGTTATCATTCAGAGACATGCTTTTTACAAACAGAAGCAACAGATTGGTGAGTCCATTTTACAGATGAAGAAATTGCTACTAAATGGCATGTATATAGTGCTTTCATTTTTCTACTTTTATGAAAAGTAGATCTGTGATTTCATGGATCTAGGGAGCTCCTGTTTAGGTAGAGGTTATCAGTTCATAACAGGAACCGCTCTACAAATTCTAGTCTTAGAGAGTTGCTTGGTGTCACAGAGATTAAGTTACTTGCCTAGGATCACATAGCCAATATATATCAGAGGTGGACCTGAACACTTTTGAATTTTTCAAAGTGCTTTGGATACATTATCTTTTTTTGCTCTTCAGGACAACCCTGTGAGATGGGTGCTATACTTATTATCCCCTTTTTACAGATGAGGAAACTGAGGCTTGGAAGTTAAGTAGCTTGCCCATGTTGACATAACTATTAAATGAATGACAAAGTCAGTGTTCAAACGTAGGTGTTCTAATTCTAATTCCAAGGATCTTTCCATGCTCCCGCCCTTGCCTCATTTCATAAGGCACATGGGTCCCATCTGTGCAGCTGGTCCATGCATTTCTTGTTGGGGGGTGGGAATGTGAAGGTCTCTGCAGAACTTGATCTTGCCCAAGCTTGTCAACAACTGATGGCTGATGATTCTGCTGCAGACGCCTAAACAATCATCACTCATCATGGAGTGCTCGAGATTTAAATGCCTTTGGTTCAGAATTTCTGTTGCCCCCGGAATTTTCCAGTGCTCCATAGAAACCCTGCTTTCTAAGATGCCAAGAGTAGTGTTATATTTTGCTGACTTTCATTTTAGGAGATCAAAAGCAAATAACCCCAGGAAGACTTGCACAGTGGTAATCCATTGGGTATCTGAGTGAAAAAAAAAAAGAAAGAAATGTGAGGTCAAAATGTCCAGTGTACACTTTTTAAGTCCCAGCAATCATCAGTGTTGCTGGGATTCCCCCACATAAGAAGAGGTGGCTAAGTGATATAATAGACAGAGTGCTGGACTTGCTGTCAGGAAGACCTGAGTGTGAATCCTGTCATAGATCCTTACTAGCTGTAGTAAGCTATGACTACCATGGGTAGGTCATTTAACCTTGCCTAACCTCAGTTTCCTCATCTATAAAGGGGAGGGACATAATAAGAGCACCTACTTCACAGGCTTGCCTTGAGTATCAAATGAGATTATATATATATATACACTCACACACATGTATATACATATATATAATATTTCAAAAACTCTGAAGTGATATGTAGATGTTAGCTAATAATAATGATGATAACATTAATAAGGTGTGACTCATAATGCACCAACTGTAAAAACAAAGTCGGTGTCATACTTTCCAGCACATCCTCAATTCTTCCTATATTTTACTGTAATACTTACCATTGCTGAGCAGTTTTCTTCCTTGTTGAAAAAGCAAAGAAGGGAACAAATATTCATTAAGTGCCTACTATGTGCCAGACACCATGCTAAACACATTACCATTATTATCTCATTTGACCCTCACAACAACCCTGGGAGATAGGTGCCACTGTTATCCCCATTTTACAGTTGAGGAAACTGAGGCAAACAGAGATTATGTTATTTGCTAAGGGTCACGCCAATAGTATATGTCTGAAGCTGAATTTGAACTTACGTGTTCTTAACTTCCCCGTTCAGCACTCTATTCATTGTGCCTATAGAAAGGGTTATTCTATGGTACTGGACTGACCAGCATAAAGTGAATCTCTAATGCATATAAACCACAGCTTATTGACATTGCCATGTCCTCTCTGTGGTGTTGAATTTTTCTTTGCCTATCCTCAAACCACTCTTCTTGCCATTTCTTATAGCATATTAATAACTCCATCACAATCATATGTTACATCTTGTTCAGCCATTACCCAATTGATGAGTGTCTCCTCAATTTCTAATTTTTAGCCACCACAAAAAGAGCTGCTAGAAATATTTTTGGACATATAGGTCCTTTTCTTTTTTCTTTGATCTCTTTGGGGTAGAGACTTGTAGCAGTATTGTTGGGTTAAAGGATATGCACAATTTTTAGCCCCCTGGGCACAGTTTCAAATTTCTCCAGAATTATTGGACCAATTCACTATTCCCCAACAGTTAATTAGTGTCCCTTTTTTCCCCTCATTCCCTCCAGCATTTTGTCTTTTTTAATAGGTATGTGGTGGTACTTCAAAATTGTTTTAACTTGCATTTCTCGAAACAATTGATTTAGAGTATGTTTTTCATATGACTATAGATAGATAGCTTTAATTTCTTCTTTTGAAAACTGCCTGTTCATATCCTCTGACCATTTATCATTTGGGGTTGTTGTTGTTCGGTCATGTTCAACTCTTTGTGACCCCATTTGGGATTTTCTTGGCAAAGACACAGGAGTGGTTGGCTATTTCTTTCTCCAGCTCATTTTACAGATGAGGAACTGAGGCAAACAGGTTTAAGTGACTTTCCCAGGATTACACACCTAGTAAGTGTCTGAGGTCAGATTTGAACTCATAAAGATGATTCTTCCTAATCCCAGTCCAGTGCTCTATCCACTGTAACAAATAGTTGCCATTATATCAGTTGGGGACTGGATCTTATTTCTACAAATTTGACTTAGTGCTCTATATATTTGAGAAATGACGCCTTTATCAGAGAAACTTACTGTAATTTAAAAAATATTACTTTAATTGTCTAATGGTTCCTTTTAGCAAAAATGAAGTTTTCCTGATTATCTCTTTTAATTAGGACTATTTTTGCCTTTGTTTGTCTGAGAGCAATTGCTATCCTTAACTTTTTTTTTAACTTTAGATGATGCCAAAGAGATTCTGCTCCAGCCCTTTATTTTAATTCTATATTTCTTTCTGTTTAAAGTGTGCCTCTTATAAACAACATATTGTTCAATTCTGGCTTCTAATTCTGCTATCAATTTCCATTTTATGGGTGAGATCATTCCATTCACATTTACAGTTATATTAATAACTATATTTCCCTCCATACTATTTTCTTCTGTTCATCCTTTTCTCTCTCTTTTTATCCTGTCCATTCTCAAAAGTCTGTTTTGCTTCTGATCACTGCCACCCTTAATCCATCCCCCCTTTTATCACCCCACCCTTCCATGTTTCTTATCCCTTCCCCTTCATATTTAACTATTGGGTAAGATAGATCTCTGTACTCAACCGTGTGTGTGTGTGTGTGTGTGTGTGTGTGTGTGTGTGTGTGTGTATACATATCTATCTATATTTCTATATCTAATCTATATTCATCCTTCTTTGAACCAATTCCAATGAGAGTGAGGTTTAAGTATTGCCCTTTCCCCCCACCCCCCAACATAATTTTCCTTTCCATTATAAAAGCTCTTTCTTGAATGTCTCTCTTAGGTGTGAACAATTTCTCCATTGTACCTTTCCCTTTTTCCTTTCCTTCTTTTGTACCCCTTCACTTTTTTAAGATTATCCCAACATAATTGACTCATACTCATGCCCTTTGTTTATATAGACTTCTAAATTTCCTAATGATGATAAAGTTCTTAGGAGTTAACATGTATCATCTTCCCATATGGGACTGAAAACAGTTTAACCTTATTGAATACCTTATGATTTATCTTTCATGTTTACCTTTTTATATTTCTCTTGAGTCTTATGTTTGAACGTGAAATTTTCTATTCATCTCTGGTCTTTTCATCAGTCCTCTATTACATGAAATATCTTTCCCCTTGAAAGATTACTCTCAGTTTTTCTAGGTAGACTTTTCTTGGTTGTAATCTTAGCTCTTCTGCCTTCCAGAATATCATATTCTAAGCCCTCTGCTCCCTTAACATTGGAAGCCACTAAATCTTACATGATGCTGAATGTGGCTTCACAATATTTTAATGGTTTCTTTTTGGCTGCTTGCAATATTTTCTCCTTGACCTGGGAGCTTTGGTGTTTGACTATAATATTCTTGGGAGTTTTCATTTTGGAATTTCTTTCAGTAGGCAATTGGAGATTCTTTCAATTTCTATTTTGCCCTCTGGATATAAATTATTAGGGAAGTTTTCCTTTATAATTTCTTGAAGGAGGATATCTAGGTTCTTTTTTTAAATCATGGCCTTCAAGTAGTCCAATAATTCTTGAATTCTCTCTCTTTCATTTATTTTCCAGGTCAGTTATTTTTTCTGATATTTCACATTTTCTTCTATTTTTCATTCTTTTGACTTTGTCTTATTGTTTTTTTTTTTTTGTTGTTGTTGTTTGGTTTTGGTTTTTGGTTGGGCAATGAGGGTTAAGTGACTTGCCCAAGGTCACACAGCTAGTAAGTATCATGTGTCTGAGGCCAGATTTGAACTCAGGTCCTCCTGTCTTATTGTTTCTTGATATCTCATAGAGTCATTAGTTTCCACTTCCCCAATTCTAGTTTTGGAGAAATTATTTTCTTCAGTGAGCTTTTGCACATATTTTTCCATTTGTCCAGTTATGATTTTTAAGAGGTCTTTTCTTCAGTGGATTTTTGTGCCTTTCCAACCATTAGGCCAATTCTGTTTTTAAGGCATTATTTTCTTTAGTATTTTTTGTGCATCTCTTTTTCACTAAGTTATTAATTCTGTTTCCACAATTTTCTTGCATTACTCACATTTCTTTTCTCTATTTTTTCCTACAACTTATCTCTTCCTTTAACTCTTCCAGGAATTCTTATTGGGCTTGGATGCAATTATCTTTTTTTGAGGCTTTGCTTGTTGTTGTTTTCATATTGTTGTCTTCTGAGTTTATGTCTTGTTCTTCCCTGCTACTGTAGTACCCTTTTATAGTCAAGTTCCTTTCTGTGGTTTGTTCATTATTTCAATTGTTCATTAAGTCAATTTCTTGACTTCATACTTTGTGTTAAAACTGGACTGAGCTCATGTTGCGGAGGAGAAGCACTGTCCCAAGTTTCAGGCTTTTTTGTACTATTGTTTTGAGAGCCAGTCTGGGGGTATGAAAGTTTTGGATGCTTCCAAGTTGGTATAATCCAGGGAGAGGTGTGGTTACTGCTTTCCTAGTCTGCATTCTCATCTTTACACAGGAAAGGTCCCTTATCTCCTGTCATTGCAAGCACTTATGCTCCTTTTAGCCCTGAAACTGTGACAGGTCCCTGCTCTTCTATAGCCAGTGATCCACCTTGTGACTGGCCCCAAGGGCTTTTCTCCACCCTGGAACCATGACCCAAAATTGCATATGGGCAATAGTGTTTGGCAAGTAGTGATCAATGTCAGATGTACCTAGTGCCAGAATAGAGTCAACTGTAATCTCTTTTTGACTAGTTGTCCAACCCCCTTATTGTCTCTGGGCTGAGAGCTCCTGAAGCTGCAGCTGGTGCTGCTGCTACTGCTGCTGTTGTTGCTGTTGATACAGCAGGGACCTCCAATGCCCAACACTAGTGCTACTTCCATGCTCTGGGACAGACCCCCATCCTGGTGTCACACACTTTTCCTGCCCACCTCCTAAGTTGTCTTTGGCTAGAAAGATGTCTCACTTCAACCTTTCATTGGTTCTGGTTCTCTAAAATCTGATTTGAGCAGTTATTGCAGCATTGTTTGGAGGGGAATGTTGAGAGCATTTGTCTGGGTTGCTGCCTCTTATCTGCAATCTTTCCCCCTCTTTTCTAAGTATAAGGCTCTACAACTCATGATATTACTATGTCATGTCTTCATTGTCAGTGTTTGTGTTTTCTAATCAGTTACCAATGACTGACATTGTATGATTCTATGCTATCTACTTGTCTACAAGGATGAAAGAGCAATATTGAACAGCCATGTCCTAAGCATCCTATCTCCTCCTCCAACAGATCCCAAATCATGCTATACTTCTTCCACTAAAAGGCTAATAAAAAAGGTCTGATCTGCCTCTTTAGCCAGATCAAATTGCAAACAAAATCTGAACTAGGTAATATCTTAAAGTGGTATGGAATGAGTGGCTGGCAAAGAAATTACTTGAATAATTAAAGTGATTCATAAGTCACCAATCTGAGTTATCTACCCCTAAAGGATCCCTTTTATGATGAAAGATTTTCATTATTGCATGAAGTGGTCGTATAGTTACTTTGACCATATCATAGATAGCCTGTTTAGGAATTATTTACATGAAAACATTGTCTAGGGACTGGATTTGGTTCTGCTATTGACAGGACTATAAGAGAACATAGTACATCTTCAGGTACCCAGCATAAGTTGCCAAAGGCACTGCTCCTACTTTTCCATGGAAAGGGACCAAGAAATCTTGGTGAAGACTCTAAAACATGAGGAATAATATCATGCCTGGGATCAAGTAAGCACTTAATAAATGCCTCATTCATTTACTCATTCATTCATTCATTCATTCATTCATTCATGTTAGTTTTGCAAGTTTATTCCAAGGAAAGAATTTATTGATCATGATGACTTCTCAAAATTGATTGACTTGCTCCAGGGTCCAACTCAGACTTTTTCTGCAACAACAATCACTCTATACCCATAGTTTGCAAAACACAGGTCACTATTATTTATGATCATAGGTATGCAGTTATCTCAATAGAGTTAGAGGAGTACATGGATAAGAACTTTGTCCAAGCTGCTGCCATCATACCTCATCACTATAAAGCAAACAGTGAAGATGACAAGATGCTATAGACCATTAATGCTACCCTGAGTTGGACGATTGAAGAAGATCAACCAGTAAGATTTGTCACGTTTCCCAGTGTTTAATAGGACCCTCTCCATTTAATAATAGGGATCAGACTAAATTACTATTTTATTATTGTACAACTCTTAAGACTTCATTCACCTATTTCAATCCAGACTTCTTGTCCATCTTTCATTCTCAAAGAGTACCAATGACATCATGAGAACAATGTCTTGACTTGGGTGTGAAATACACTGTGCAAATTCATCAGTATCGCTCTCTCCTCCAGAATCAACAAAATCCACTGGCACGGTGAAGGTGGACTGCCAAAAGGGTCCATGACAAAAAAAAATGGTTAAGAACTCTTCCTGTACCCAGGGTGACCCTTTTACTCTCCTATGATAGGTCTGATACTTTGCAAAAGACTCCTCTCATAGTCATCCTTAATTCAACAATTGCCCAATCCTTTGTTGACTATCTACCATGTTCCAGGCCCTATAACTTATCTTCTGTGACATTAGATGTTAGCCATGGCCCTCTGCATTTCTTTTGCTTCTTGTTTCCTGTGGCTCGAGTTGTATGATAAAGCCTGGCAGTGACAACTGCAAGTAAGCGAGCTCTTGATTGTAAGCTTGCAGGGAATAAGACCCATGTTAGCTAGCATGACTTTACAGATATCTTGTTTTATCCTCACAACAACCTTGGGAGGTAGGTGATTTTATCCCCATTTTGCTGATGAAGGAACTGGGGCAAATAGAGGTTAGGTGACTTGCCCAAGATCACACTGCTCATAAGTTTCTCAGGCCAGATTTGAACTTTTTACCTCTAGTACCAGTGCTCTGTCCACTGTGCCATCTAACCAACCAATGTCTACTGAATGCCTTTGGGCTGATCTATACAACTAAACAATAAATATAGTCAGGACCACTAGATTAGCCATTTTTATTCTCCAAGGCCTTGATTGACGGAAGTTCTTTCCATGTGTCCAAGTTTCCTTTTGTACAAAATGGACCATGACCTAGTTCATGGTGGTGTTGAAGAAAGATTAGTAGATAATTAAGCAATCTTTGGAAAGTAAGTATTGTGAGGGTGGTGAGACTCAATGGATATGCTCCTAGTTAAAGAGCCCCATGGGGCTTTGAGACCCTAGAGATCTCGATGCATTGGGGGTATTGTAAAAATCCCCATTGCTTCATTTCCTGTGGTCTGTGCAACCACTGAAATACTTTGGGGGCTCAGACACACCCAAAACATGGAGTTTGACGTGAATTCATAATAGGTTGGTTTGGAGCTCAGCCTAATTATTCCATCAAAGTAGATCCAAACATTGGCCTAGGTTTGCTGAGAGCTCAGGAAGAAATACAGAGAGCTGGGGCCAATACTCGCTTTGATGGTGGTATTTGAAACCCAAATAAGTTTTGCTTGGCTTTCAGTTGGTGAGGGAAGTTTTATACCACAGTCTATATCCTGGCCCTCATTCAAGGCTGTCTTTTGGCTTCATCCAAGGATGGTTCTTTCCTTGCTCATATGCACTGGTCCCAAATGCACTGTATGCATTTCAGATACCAAGGTCTGTTCCCAGAAACTTTGGGCTCATACTATATAGAGCTGTACCCTGGGGAAGCCCATTTCATTGGCTGCCTTTCTAGGAAAATACTGGCTTTGGTCCCTACCCCAGACCACCTCCCTTTTAAGAGTTTCCTTTCTCTTAAGGAACCCATTGCCCCTTGTTCATTGCCTAGGTGCCCAGTGCTATTTTGCTACACCTTATGTCCTCATAATCCTCCCTCTGCAATGCCCCATTTGAATGTGGGCCCTCCTCAAGGAGTACTTCATATTAGACTTCAAGGCATCCTATGTACCAGCTTTATGCCCCTTGTATCTTATCTGGCTTTCAACCCTGACCTGAACCCTGTTCCACCTCTTGTATACTACTCCCTCCAGAGTCTCGATGAAAATTAATATACTAATGGGAGACCAGTGTGTTATCCCCTCTGAGGTTTTCCCTTTAATAAGTGTCCTCCAGGAGACACTGCCTTTACTCAAAGGAGTGATTAATGGGGATGTCGGGCACCCAGGGGTATTTTTGGACAGATGAGGCATTAAGTGCCTACTATGTGCCAGGTATTGTGCTAAGTGCTTTACAATTATTTCATTCAAAAACTCCTAAACTCAGGACTGTCTTCTGGGCCTACCATCTGAAAGTACCTAAGTGAGATGGCTAAAAGTTTCTCTTCTCTAAGGATGCCAGTTTAGTTCAGTTGTTTCCCTCCAGGCTTCTATTAAATGTTCTCTAATCATGACAAGGAGGGGAGCCATTTCCTGTTTTTCTCCTCTCCCCTTGCTCCTTCTCCCCTTTGCTCCTCCCCATACAGTTTTCTCTTCCAGAGATTAAGTTAAATTCCAGGAGAGGAACCCTGTCCTGTAGCCAGAAAGCTATACTGCACAGCTGTAGCCTCTGACATTTCTTTGTACATCTCTTACATGGAGACAAAAAAAGTGACCATTCAGGTATCTGGGATGCTCTTAGCATACTCTCTAGGGATTGCATCGGAATGAGCAAGGCTTACAGGTCAGAATGGTTGGGTTTAGAGCGACTCCATTCCTGTACTAGTTCAATCAACTCTAGGAACTGAATCAGAATGAGTAGGAGGGAAAAGATAACATGGGAATAATTGTTTCTTCTTTATCCCTTCCCCAAGTCCCATGCCCCATGTGGACTGGTAAGAGGAGGCCAACTTGGTCTGCGGCCTAGGGTGAGACCTATTGGTGACATACAAAGAATTATTGTATGCATGACCTTGGTTGCCTAGTCTACTTCTCCTCCCCTGAGACCTTGATGATTCTGCTTCTAAATGAGTAACCTACACTTTATTTCTGATTCCTCTATTTGGTGGGTTGACTTTAGAGTTCTTCACCCTGGGTGAGTGTACTGCTCTATTATTGCTTCTATGAAGAAAAGCCAAAGCCTTTTGTAAGGGGTGATGGGTACAGACAGGGAAAGAGCAATTTCAACTTTGGGGTGAGATAGGAAGTAACCCAGTTGGAGAGTAAAGCAATGGGGTGAATGCAGAATGCTAACCCCCCATGAGACATATGAGGAAACTGGTAGTAAGAGGAGAGATTCAGAGATTCCCACTTTTTTAATGGCAGCTGCTTTTTCACCAATATGCTGTTGTAGTCGGGGACAGGTTCCTCCAGATCACTTTTCATGCTCTACCAAATCCACTGGACCATGCATTCATGTACCTCTTCTCCTGACAGCAACACATAAACCATGCTCCTTTCCATGCTGTGAGTGCTTCAAAAAACATTCTTTGTTATGAGGATATGACTGATTTCTGCAGAGATTTCCATGGTGTGAGGAAGTTCTCTGCTTAGTCAAGCAGAAGTTTTGATGCCCAAGAGCCATCCTCCTGTTCATTGTTAACCTGTTGTGCCTGAGCAGCTAAGTGGTACGGCAAATAGGGTATTAGGAATCAGGAAGATTCATCATCCTGAGTTCAAATCCAGCCTCAGACACCATAGCTGTGTGACCCTGGGCAAGTCACTTAACCTTGTTTGCTCAGTTTCCCCATCTATAAAAAAATGAGCTGGAGAAGGAAATGGCAAATCATTTCAGTATCTTTGCCAAGAAAACCCCAAATGGGGTCACGAAGAGTCTGACATGATTGAAAATGATTGAACAACAAAGAACTGCTCTGCCTGCATCTGTAATTTTCCAGGCACTTATACCTATACCATACTATTTGAAGCTGTGCTTTGGGGACTCTTTAAAGCAAATGTTTGAACTAATATATCAATTGAGGATATAACTTTAAGATACTGGGTAATATGGCATAACTATAACATGTATGCCCTATATTACATATAGCATCAATAATAAAAATGATTATGGGGACATAAAATGATTGTTACTACATGTAAAAGGCACAACTGAATAGTAGAACTCTGACTACATAGGTAAAATGGAGCGAGAGTTGAGCCCTTGCTACAGTAGGTAGATTGGTGAATTCGACAGAATTGATCTGTGGAGACCTTAAATCTTCATGAGAGGTTGAGGGCCTATAATAGGGAGTTCATAGGCTAACAAAAGCTCAGAGTTGTAAAGGACATTAGAGATCATCTGTGCCAACCATCCATTCAATGAATGAATTTCCTGTCCAGCAGCCTCTATAGATAGTTGTCTAGTCTCAGTTTGATGATCCCCAGTGGTTAGTAACTGAAGGCTATGGAAGAGGAACATTATTTTTGTATTTACAAATAGAAGGGGGAGAATATTCAGGTAGAGTAAGTATGTGCGTTTGTAAAAGGGAATGGACAGGACAGATGGACATTGCTTTCCACAGACATAGGGAGTCGACATGGCCTGAACATACATCCTGGTCAGCCTTTGTGATGGTTTGACCTATCTTATCCGAAGCGTTGCATGTCTTCTATGTGATAAATTTCATCTACAAAAATATAATCTATTGAATTATGTGGATTATTCATTATTTTGGGTAGGAAAGATAAACTTCAAGGATATATAAGACTAGGTGTCCACATAGCTATAATTACCTGGAGAACTAAATAAAGATTCCCTTTATATAATGTCATCTACATGACACAGATTCATCTTCAAAAGTGCCAGGAATCATATATACACTTCCCCCTAAATAGGCGTTTCCCCCAAGGTTCTATCCTGCATTATCTTCTTTCTTTACTCTCTTGTGAGGCAACTGGGTGGCAGAGTGCAAAGCTTCTTAAACTCTGGGTCCCAACCCCATATGGGGTCATGTAACTGAATGTGAGGGTTGTGAAAAGCTTGGAATTAAAGTTTTATTTGTATACCTATTTTATATACTTAAATACTTGGGATTATATAAAAATTTATTGGGCAAAAAGGGGTCATGAGTGGAAAAAATTTAAGAAGCCCTGGCATAGTGGATAGAGTTCTGGATTCAGGAAGATCTGGATTCAAACCCATCTTGAAACAGTACCTGTATGACCCTGAGAAAGTCACTTTGGGCTGCCTCAATTTCCTCAACTGCACAATGGGGATAATAATAGCATTTACCTCCTAGGGTTGTGAGGATAAGATTAGATAATATCTGTAAAGTGCTATGCGAAACTTAAAGTGTTATATAAGTGTTAGCTATGATGATGAAGCCCTTTTTCTCAGTAATTTCATCAAGTCCCATTGGTTCAATTATCATCCCTATACCAATTATTTATATATCTAAACATCCAGCTCTGGTCTTTCCTGGATTCCAGTCTCATATCACCAATTATTTCTTAAACATTTTCTACTAGATGACCCTTTGGCATTGATTTTAAACTTAATATTTCCTAAGCAATATAATCAACCTAATCCTAAGCAACCTTATCTTCTCAGCCCTCCTTCCCAAGCCTATCTCCATATCTTCCCTTTTTTTTCTGAGGTCACTTCTATCCTTTTAGTCACTCAGGCTTGAGAAGTCAGAGTGGTCTTTGACTCTTTTCTATCCCTCATGTCCCTCTCCCATAAAGAAAAAGGAAGGACTAGTGCCCTGTTCAGGGAGGAATAGTGGTCTGAGGACTTGCTGAGCCCTTTTCAGGACTGCTCATCCACCTTTGGTTTCCACATTTCACCCAGCTCTCTCCTGTAGCGCCAAGAAGCTGTACTATGCTTAGTGGCCACACCCTAATAAAGCCATCTTGGCAGATGAGCTAAACCAGGTTGAGGGTAACTGAGAGACCTCAGACTTATCAGTGAATTATGGGGATGTCTACCCCATGCATGTGAAGCTTTTCCCAATGGAATGGACAGATGAGAACAATTTATTCCAATGGCTATTAAGACAACTGAAGCAGGCACTATGGAGGGCTTAGAGCTTGGTCAGACATCAAAGATGCTAAGTTCATTCACAGTATTCTGTGCCATCACCAGCTGTCTTGGCTTTTGTCTTGCCACTGAACTTTGATGACTGGGAGAGAGAGAGAGAGAGATTGAAGCTGATGATTTTGTGCAACTCTACCTCACTTAAATCCAATTTATATGTAAGTCATCACCCAGTGATGTCATTGCACCTCTTCAAAACAAAGGATGAACAGTGTAACGATTGGAATGACGCCACCTGCTGGAGACTTACTGTAGAAGAGTTCCACCCATGAAGCGAAGGTCTTTGAGGGCCAAGACCAGGAGTCTTTTCTTTGGCATCACGAAGTGATGTTGGGTAGTGGGAGGAAGAAGGAAGAGACTAGCGCTCTGTCTCGGGCTCTTTCTTTTGGACTCTGGTGGAGAGCGGAGCTAGAAATGTGCTCTCCCTTTAATAGATAGGAATCTAGGCCTTTCTCTCTCTCTTTACCAAATTCTTATTCTCCTTAATAAATGCTTAAAAGTCTAACTCTTGCTAAAGCTTATAATTTATTGGTGACCACTCATTAGATATTTTAGACAGACTAGCTAGAATTTTAGCCCTTAACAACAGCAACCTCAAAAACACCTCTCACAAAAATGCCCTTCTTGCCTCTCCCAATGGTACCACCCTAGTTCACATCCATAGCACCTCTAGCCAGATTATTACCATAACATTGTATTCAGTCTTTATGCCTCAAGTCTGTCCTACACATACCTGACAAAATTGTATTTCTGAAGCACAGGTTTAACTGCATCAAAGCTCAAAAAGGTTCAGTGTTGCTTCTAGGATAAAATGCAAATTCTTCTGTTTATCATTCAAAACACTTCCCAATCTTGTCCTGGCCTATTTTTCCATATTGCTTTCTTCACATGCACTCTGTGTTCTGACCAGATCAGCCTACTTGCTGTTCCTCAAACCTCATACTTTATCTCTGGCTTCCATGCCTTTTCCTAAGCTGTTACTCGTCATAAAGGTGCTCTTTTCTCATATCCACATATTAGAATTCCTAGGTTGCTTTAAAGCTCAGCTTAATAGGCTACCTCTTACATGTCCCAGGTACTAGTTACTGTTATTCAGTCATGTCTGACTTCATGACCCCATAAGCCATATCATGCCAGGCTCTTCTATCCTCTACCATATCTCAAAGTCTCTCCAAGTTCATGTTTGTTGTTTCCGTGAATAGCCATCACATCTTCTATTCTACTCTTCTCCTTTTGTCTTCAGTCTTTCCCAACATCAGGGGCTTTTCCAGTGAGTCTTCTCTTCTCATTATGTGGCCAAAGTATTTAGGTTTTGGCTTTAGTATTTGACCCTACAGGGAATAGCCTGAATTAATTTCTTTGAGTATTGACTTATTTGGTCTCCTTGCTGTCCAAGATACTCTCAAAAGTCTTTTCCAGCACCACATTTTTCCCCCCTAAGGGCAATGAGGGTTAAATGACTTGCCCAGGGTCACACAGCTAGTAAGTGTCAAGTGTCTGAGGCTGGATTTGAACTCAGGTCCTCCTGAATCCAGGGCCAGTGCTTTATCTACTCTTCCACCTAGTTGCCCCCCAGCACCATAATTTGGAAGTGTTGATTCTGTGGTGCTCGGCTTTCGTTATAGTCCAACTCTCACAGCCTTACATCACTACTGGAAAAACCATAACTTTGATTATACAGACCTTTATTGGTAAAGTGATGTCTCTGCTTTTTAGTATGCTGTCCAAATTTGCCATAACTTTCTTTCCAAGAGGCATCTCTTAATTTCATAGTTGCAGTCGCTGTTTACAGTGATCTTTAAGCCCAAGAATATAAAATTTGACATTGTTTCCATTTCTCCCTCTATTTGCCAGGAAGTGATGGGACTAGTTGCCAAGATATTAGTTTTTTTTTTCTAATTTTAAGCTCTTCTCTTTCACCCTCATCAAGAAGCTTCTTAATTCCTCTTCACTCTCTGCCATCAGAGTAGTACTGTTTGTATATCTGAGATTGTTTCTATTTTTCCCAGAAAACTCAATTCAGGCTTTTGATTCATCTAGCCTGGCATTTTGTATGATGTACTCTGCATATAAATTAAATAAATAAAGTGCTAATATACAGCCTTGTTGTATTCCTTTTCCAATCTTAAACCAATCAGTTTTTTTTCCATGTTCAGTTCTAACTAAAGCTTCTTGCCCTATATACAGGTTCCTCAGGAGACAAGAAAGATGATGTCATGCTCCCATCTTTTTGAGGACTTGCCATATTTTGTTGTGATCCACACAGTCAAAGACTTGAGTGTAGTCAGAAGTAGATGTTTTTCTAGAACTCTCTTGCTTTCTCCAGAGTCCAGTGAATGTTAGCAATTTGGTCTCTAGTTCCTCTGCCTCTGAAAAAACAGCCTACTTGTCTGGATTTATGTATTGCTAAAGCCTAGCTTGCAGAATTTTAAGGGTAACTTTGCTGGCATGTGAAATGAGTGCAATTGTTCAGTAATTTGAGCATTTTTTCCCATTGCCCTTCTTTAGGATTGGAACCTAAAACTGATCTTTTCTAATCTAGTGGCCACTGTTGAGTTTTCCAAATTTGCTGTCATACTGAGTGCAGCACATTAACAACATTATATTTCAGGATGGTACTAGTGTACCCCTGAAATTATTTTGTATTAACTATGTATGTATTTTGTACTAAAATATGTACAAGTTGTTTCTTCCAATAGAATATAAGCTCATTGAAGGCAGGGACTACAAGGGAAAATGTAGGGAAAAGGCCAAGAGCAATTTGTCTACTGTCTTTAAAAGGCAACCACAGGGGAATAAATCCTCTTTCAAGAGTTAGTCCCCTTAAGAGTTGTAGACAACTAAATCATTTTAAGGGCAGCTCTAATCACTGGAAAAGCATCAGAATTGTCTTTTGTCCTCCTAATAAGTGACAATGAGTATGTCCACACTCTCTTTGGAAAGATGCTTTTCCTAACCTTGGACAAAAGCTCACTGCTTCGTAAACTCATCAAATTGATTAGGGAACAACCCCATCAACCTACTCCCCTTTCCACCTAAAGAGGAAAAACTATAAAAGCTACTGGAGCCTGAGAGACAGGGCTGATCTACAGTGCAGGATTTGGAAGTTGTCTGTATGTGGATGGTAGAGATATACCCTACAGTTATGGTATGAGGTTTGGGGAACATCCAGGTTTAGTGGATGGCTGGAGGAAGAAGGAGTCCCTGAAGGTGACTGAAAAGATAGGAGGAGAAAAGAGGATGAAGGGAGTTTTTGTGGAGGGGCTTCTCAGCTAGGTAAAGTAATACAGAGAGCTTTAGAAGGTTAAAGACTGAGATAAAAAACTTTTGCTTCATTATCTAGCTAATTTAGAGCAATGGAGGGAGACTTGGGAACCTGAATTATTGAGATTGGCAGCCCAAATTTGCTAGATAATTGCCCAACATTTCCCGATGTCCCCTTCATTTCTAGTTCATTTTATTTCTCCCCTTACCATGCCCTAAAGGACTTTGGTGGAGGTTTTGGTGGAGGGGAGGAAAGAAAGGAGTTGTAGTAACAAAGGTGAGAATTTCTTTCCAGCCTTGAATTCTTGTCAGATGAGTTTATCTTCCCCCACCCCACCCCCCTCCTGTTAATACAATTATAACCTCAAATGGGTGGAGGAAGTGCTGGATCACAGCAGTCAGTGAAAGAAAGAAGAGATCTGCTAAGTCATATCCCAGGTGTCTATCCCCTGAGGCTAGCACATAAAAAGAGGAGTAACTTACCCAGTCTCCGGAGAAGTGCCTAATCTGTTTGCTCACCAAGGCTTATTAGAAGAATTCACTAGAAAGCACCAAAGCCTAGGGGAAAGCTGCCTAGGGCTGGGAGCCAGGATTCCTGGGTTCCATGCTGAGCTTTTATCATTGACCATCTGGGATGTAGGGGTAAGTTGTTCCTCTCCTCATTCCTTGTTTCCCTAGTGAAATAGGAGAGAGAGACACAGACAGAGACAGAGATGGAAGGAGACAGACAGAGCAATCGATCCTCAAATCTTCCCAGGCTGATGTCGATTCATAGACACAGGAGAGACTGGTTAGAAATAAGATGGCAGCAATTCAAATAGATCTGAATGTTTTTGTTTGTTTGTTTGTTTTTAAATATCAGCCAACTTGCTTTTAGGCCCCCTCCACACTGACAGAGGCTTTATAATATTGCTTTTGGTTAGAGAATGCCAACAACAAAACCTTCTATTTCTCCTTCATTTTCTCTTCTTTTTCCTTCTCTTTTTCTTCCTCTTTCTCTTCCATCCATGCTGAATCATGGAATTGAAGGTTTGGAAGGAAATTCAGTGACCCTATGTCAAAAAACTACAACTTCCTATAGCAAACTTGGGTGTGGTCAGTCATCCCACATTAGCTAGTGAGGAGCAACTTAGCTCTAATTGATTGTTGGGAAGAACTTCCCAACACCAACTCTAAACCAGTCATCTTGAAGCTTTTGTCCAGTGTGACTTTTTTGCTTTCTGGGATCAAACTGAACAAATCTAGTGTGATAATCATTCATATACTTGAAGATAGCCTATCAGATCCTCCCTTGACTCTTCTCTTTCTTAGGCTAAACATTGCCATTTCCTCCAACCAATCCTCATTTGGTATGAACACGAGGCCTTGGACACTCAAGAGAACTTTTGCGTTTGTCTTTCATGTTCTTTTCATTAAAATAATTTTCAGACTCCCCCCCACCAAATAAAAAAGGGTGACATTCCCTTTGAGTCTTTCTCCTGACTAGCCTCTGAACTTGGTCTACTCATTGAAACAAAGGATAGGAATAATACTACATTCAGTTGAACTTACAGATATGTTTTCAATTAGGTTTCAGCTCTGACTGGGAACTGAAGTAACCTTAGTGTAGTGACAAAGGGGCAAATTGATTTCTTCCAAAGGATCCAAAAATACAGTTAAATTATAATTAGCAAATGTAAAACGACTTCAAAGGAAGTCCTATGAGCATATGTTATACTTCAGTTGGAGATGGGGGAGGAGCCAAGGTGACTGAGATCTCCACCTTTTGCAATTAATAAGAAATTTATCTCACATTCCTTTTGTTGCTATATTCCAACAACATCTCACTTATTTGACTATTTCACTTTTCTAGAACATAGCCCACAACCAAGAAATATAGGAACAAAGGCCTTTGGGGATTAAAAAATGATGCCATACAATCCTTGTACTAATACTGATGCACCTGACTCATCCTGGAACTCCTCAGTCCTTCTTCTCCCAACCCCCACATCAGGGCCTACTTTCTCTCTGTGTCTGTCTCTTTGTCTCTCTCTGTCTCTCTCTTTATCTTTCTCTTTTCTCTTTCTCTTTGTGTCTGTCTCTCCCCCTCTTCCTGTGTCTCTGTCTCTGTCTTTGTCTTTCACCCACAATTCTGTCTCATTTAGCTATTTGGCTTTTTTTTGTTTTTTTAGTGAGGCAATTGGGGTTAAGTGACTTGCCCAGGGTCACACAGCTAGTAAGTGTTAAGTGTCAGAGGCTGGATTTAAACTCAGGTCCTCCTGACTCCAGGGCCGGTGCTCTATCCACTGTGCCACCTAGCTGCCCTAGCTATTTGGCTTTTGAGACTCTGGGAGATTAGAAGCAGCAAATTGAAAAGTTCCGGGGGGGGTAGTCAGTAAGCCAATAAATAGTTATTAACTGCTTATTACTGTTTTTTTTAATTTGGATTTCTATTATGATTGCTGCTAATAGCTTTTAATTCTTTTGAGAGATATAAATATTTTTGGCTGCTTATCTATTGGGGATGACTTTTGATATTATATATTTCCTTTCTGTTGATTTTGAATATTTGTGGTATATACTTATATGTGTACATGTTGTCTTCCCTTTCCTTGAGGGCAGGAATTGTTTCATCTTTAGTTTGTTCTTGTATTTCAAACTTTAAGCACAGTGTTCTGGGCATGTAGTAGGTACTTAATAAATATTTGTTGATTAAGTGATTGAATGAAGTTCATTCTCTTTGGCTTGACACTCAATGCCCTCTACAACCAGGCTTTACTCTGTTATTCTAGATTCATCTCATACTATTGCCTTCCCTACATATGCTTTTTGTTCCAGCCAAACATAACTATTTAATGCCTTTTTTTTTTTTGCAAGGCAATGAGGGTTAAGTGACTTGCCCAGGGTCACACAGCTAGTAAGTGTCAAGTGTCTGAGGCTGGATTTGAACTCAGGTCCCCCTGAATCCAGGGCTGCTGCTTTATCCACTGTGCCACCTAGCAGCCCCTATTTAATGTCTTCTAAAGTCATATTCTTTTCTTGCTTCTCTACCTCTGCTCATGCCATTTTCTCTGCCTGATATTCCTGTCCCATTCTTCAATTCCTATTGCAAACCTACCCCTCCTTCAATGGTAGTTTAGCTAGTATGGAGTCTTCTCTGATGTCTTTTGTCTATGTCCATAGAAGTTTCTTTGCTCCCCTTTTATCCATTTTTCATGTTTTCTGTTGCATCCAGTCATCACTCCTTGTGCTATATCCTGATTACTAAATTGTAAGCTCATTAAGAGTAGGGATTGTGTTCTAGTTGATATCAAATCCTACTTACTGACTAGCCCAGTGCCTTGCAAAGAAAGTAGTCAATGGATGAATGAATTAAATGAATGAAGGAACATTTGGACTTAAAGTTCTGACCATTGCATAAAATATATACATGAATGTTCCCCCTTGCTTTCTTTTAGTTGAAGATGCTTTCTAGGTCTCCTAACTCAGGCATTTAGCTGTAATTAATGGAAATCCTCAGTGGCCAATCAAACAGGTTGGCTTATGGGAAGATGTCACCTGATTTTATGTGTTATATAGAATTTTCTACTAATTATAAGGGACTTTTGAAACTTGAACTGCTTTATTTCAATCTGGTACTGATTTTCCACAAATGTTACCTTGATGTTCAGGAACTAGATTACACTTTGGTATCTATTTCAACTGTTATTCTTAAAAACATGACCCCATATAGCCTATGATTGTATGATGACAAACACCTGGATGTAAGAAAAAAGTGTAGTCAATTATCCTGATCTTTGTAAACTTCCAGACATCTGACAGGGGACAAGTAGACTGTCTAGCCTAGCTGGATGTTTGGATGAATGTTTGAGTTTTCCTTTATAGCTTTTCATGTTGTGCAAAAGTAAGGAGTCATGAGGTAAAAAGAGCCTGTTGACATTTTTAAAAAATGATAGAACTAGTTACTTAAAGTCATATAAACAAAAAAACCCAACCTCTCCGCCCCCAATGACATCAGTTACTTTCATGAGGACATTCTTCTATTTTTGTAGAATTTAGTCAAATATATTTATTCATAGACCAATCAAATCTAATCCTTTGCATATTTTTTGTTGTTCAGTTGTGTCCAATTCTTCATGACCTCATTTGGGGTTTTCTTGGCAAAGATACTGGACTGGTTTGCCATTTTCCTCTCTCCATTTCTTTTATAGATGAGGAAACTGAAGTAAACAGGGTTAGGTGACTTGCCCAGGGTCACATAGCTAGTAAAAGTCTGAGGCTGGATTTGAATTCAGGAATATGATTCTTCTTGACTCCAGGATCAGCACTTTATCCACTATATCACCTAGCTGACCCTAAGTATTTATTAATTACCTACTTTATTCAAGCAGGAGCAGATAGGTGGTACAGTGAATAGAGTGCCACACTTGGAGTCAGGAATTCCCTCTCCATCTCCTCCTCCTCCTCCTCCTCCTCTTTTTTCTCTCTTGACATCTAGTCTGGTAGATACTTATTTGACATCTTGAACTGGATTTCCCATGGATATCTTAAACCCAACATGTCCAAAACTTAGCTTATTCTCTGTCTTCCTCACTCCACATTCCCCTTCCAAACTTCCCTATGTACCATCATCCTCCTGTCACCCAGGCTCACATCTGTGCCCCTCAACCCTATCCAATCTGTTGCCAACACCTGTCAATTTTACCTTCAAAACCTCTCTTATATACACCCTCTTGCCTCTTCTGATACTGTGACCACTGTAGTATAGTCTCATATTACCTCATGCCTGGAGTAGTTTTAAAAATTTTATTATTTTCCAGTTATATATAGAGATTGTTTTCAACATTTGTTTTCATAAGATTTTTAGTTCTAAATTTTTCTCCCTCCTTCCCTTCTTTCCCCCCTCCCCAAGACAGAAAACAATCTGATATTGGTTATATATGTACAATCACATTAAACATATTTCTGCATTAGTCATGTTGTGAAAAAAGAATTAGAACAAAAGGGAAAAACCTCAAAAAGAAAAAAAACTAAAACTAAAGTAGAAACAATATAGTTCAATCTGCATTCAGAATCCACAGTTCTTTTTTCTGGATGTGGAGAACATTTTTCATCATGAGTCCTTTGGAATTGTCTTGGATCATTGCACTGCTGAGAAGAGCTAAGTCTATCATGGTTGATCATCACACAATGTTGTTGTTACTGTATACAATATTCTCCTGGTTCTGCTCACTTAACTCAATATCAGTCCACTTAAGTATTTTTTTTTTTTGCAGGGCAATGAGGGTTAAGTGACTTGCCCAGGGTCACACAACTACTAAGTGTCAAGTGGCTGAAGCTGGGTTTGAACTCAGGTCCTCCTGAATCCAGAGCAGGTGCTTTATCCACTGGGCCACCTAGCTGATCCCCAGTCCACTTAAGTCTTTCCAAGTTTTTCTGAGATCTGCCTGCTCATCATTTCTTATAGCACAATAGTATTCCATTACATTTATATACCATAACTTGTTCGGCCATTCCTCAAATGATGGGCATTCCCTCAATTTCCAATTCTTTGCCACCACAAAGAGAGCTGCTATAAATATTTTTTTGTACATGTAGGTCCTTTTCCCTTTTTAATGATCTCTTTGGGATTCCATGTTCCATAAGAAGCCTTTCCCCATTACCCTTAATTCTAGTGCCTTCCATATGTTGATTTTTTCCAATTTATCCTGTCTATAGCTTGTTTGCCCATAGTTCTTTGCATGTTGTCTCCTTGTTTAGACTGTGAGCTCCTTGAGAGCAGGGACTATCTTTGGCCTTTCTCTCTATTCCTAATACTTAGCACACTTAGTACAAATGCCTGGTACACAGTAGGTACTTAATAAATGTTTATTGACTTGGCTGGGTGAGAAGCAATGAAACTGGAAAGAAAATAGTAAGTGGCGCTGGTCCTCTTACTTATTCCTTGGCCCAGAGAGAGCTATGTTTCTGCTGAAGTTGGGAAGGGAAGGGCACTGCTGCTCTGTACATTCTGACCTCATTCAGGAGTCTGTTTCTAACTTAACCACAGACTGGGGGAGCCCCATGGGTTTGGTTTCAAAGGAGTCATGCTTGTATAGGAGTTGTGGGGAAATCCCACTTGGAGGTGGTGCTCTTAGGCTTCTATGTACCCTTTATTTTAAAGACCTAGGGGACATCCCAGAGTGAGAGTTCTCAGGGCTCATCATGATAATTATTTGTTCAGTCATTTCCGACTCTTCATAACCTACTTTGGGGTTTTCTTGGCAAAGATACTGGAGTTGTTTGCCATGTCCTTCTCCAGCTCATTTTACAGATGAGGAAAATGAGGCCAACAGGGTTATATGACTTGCTCAAGGTCACACAACTAGTAAGTACCTGAAGCTGTATTTGAACTCAGGTCTTGCTGACTCCAGACCCAGCACTACCTAGCTGCCTGTAAAGAAAATGGTAGTGAGCATTGATATAGTACTTTAAGATTTGCAAAGTGCTTTATATTTATTATCTCATGTGATCCACACAACAACCTGAGAAGCAAGTGCTATTATTATTCCCATTTTCCAGTTAAGGGAACTGCAGAAGACAGAGGTTAAGTGACTTGTCAAGGGTCATATAACCTGACAGTGTCTGAAGCTTGAAAGGTCATCCTGTCTCAGGCATCTAGGTGGCACAGTGGTTAGACTGCTGGGCCTGGAGTCAGGAAGACTCATCTTCCTGAATTCAAATATGACCTCAGATATTTACTATCTGTGTAATACTGTGCTTCTGTCTGCCTCAGTTTCTTCATTTGTAAAGTGAACTGCAGAAGGAAATGAAAAACCCACTCCAGTATCTTTGTCAAGAAAACCCCAAATAGGGTCATGAAGAGTTGAACACAACTGAAAATGACTGAATAATCCATACATAAGGATCCCTGTGGGTTGAATATTGACAGCTATAAAATGTAGCATTAGCTATGCTTAATTGTGTTTTAATTTATTTTGTTAATCTGGTTTGGGCAACACTGGGCTTCATGTTGGCCTTGTGTTTGGTACCTCTGATCTAGTCCATCCCCTACATGTTCCGAATGAGGAAACAGATCCTCAGAAGCCTCTGATGATGAGGACTATCTACACAAATTTATAGAATATCTACTTATGGTGAGGCACAATGAGTCACTGAATTTAGATTCAGAAAACCTGAGTTCAAATCTTGATTCTGCTACTAATTAACTGTGTACCTTTGGGCCAATCCCCACTTGGTCCTCAGCTTCCCTTATGTGAGATAAGGAAGTCCCTTCTTCCCCTGATCCTACTGTGGGTAGGGTAGCATGCTCAGAATTCATCCCACTTTATTTGCCAACCTTCCAGAGAGAAAACATCTAGCGATCCTCCAAAACCTAGACTCGGTTGAGTCCCCTCTGCAAATTTCTGTCACCAAGCAGCAATTATTAATTTTCACCAAAAAAAAGCTACAGTTTAGCACCTGTTGAACCACATTACGGGAAATCATCTGTGTTGCAAAGAGAAAATATGTTAGGGAGGCTGGACTCAAATGCATCCAGGTTTTGCTATCTTTCTCCTTCTGTTTTCCCAGACAAATAATCTGTTGCGACTTTGCTGCTTCTCTTCCATAGTTTGGATTCGTTCCCACGCACCATTTTGTTCTAGAAGATGCCTAAACTGATTCCTCTGCGTTAGCCAAAACAAGCCCAGAGCTTGGCTCGAGGTCTGGCCGCAGCAGCTGCTGTCATTGAAGTTCTCTCCACCTAAGAGAGTAGGGCAGCTTTCCCTTTGACAGATGAACACATTTTCATCACAAGCGGGATAGGAAGCGTTGCATACTGGGCAAGAGAAAGAAATATTGGGGAAGTCGCTTTGTTCTGTACTTCGTCGTTTCATCTCTTGTTAACTGGAAATGTCGGCGGTTGAGGGGGCTGTCGGTGTGGGAGGCGACTGACGGAGCTCCAGGCTTTCCCCCTCAATCAGGAACTGTGAGCAGAAGGCTTTGTGGTTTCTTGACCTCAGATTGCTTTAGCTGGAAGAATCCTTTATAGATTTGCTCTTAGAGGCAGTTTGCTTTCACCAAGGCAGCAAAGGATTTGAGAGGGTGGGGTGAGATATCCTGGGAAGCCCACAGGAAGAGAAAAAAGAAAGGAAAGGCCTGTTTGGGTCTTCATTATAGCCATCACCCCCAGGAAGTTGCCCTGTAGGCTGGGTATTCTGAGGCCATGAAAATAGCCCTTCCCAGTTTCCATGGTGATCTGGAGGTCTGCAACTGATCCAACCATATGGGAAGCCAGAGTTGCCTTTCTCACTAGCCAAAAAGTTAGCACAGGGTGGGTATGGGTCCTCCAGATAATGCAAGAAGTCTTCAGTTGAAAACCTGTGTTCCCCTTTCTTTCCAGGGTACTTTCTGACAGAGCTGACATTTGTCCCAGAGTCCTTTGACACTGCCCCTTCCCAAATAGCAGATTGACCACTCCCACATATGTCAGTCTCATGTGAACTTTTTCCCTGATGGATTACCAATCCAATTATTGGACTGCAAGTAGCCAAGCAGATGTTGCCACATCATGGTATTCTTTAGGCACTTATTTAGTTAGCCAATATTCATATATAGGGTCCCAAACTCATTTGGGTGGAAAGATAAAGAAGGAAGGAAGAACTTACAATATGAAGTTCCTCAAAAGGAAAAATAGGGATACTGAGATTTCTGATATAAGGGGACAAGGTAAGATTCAATTAATTGAAATTAGAATAGAAGTCAGAGGGAAAGAAGCAGGGCTTAGCCACAGGGAAACAAGGCAGTGACCCAATTACTGGAACTGGGCTATAAGGACCTACACATAGCAAAATTGACTTAATGCTAACTAGAGTCTGGCCTAGTACTATTTATATTTCTGCTGTCTTATTGGGACAAGACTGATTTCAAAGTCTGAGGCAGGGCTGACCCTATCCATGGGGATGAATCGTCCCAGCTGTTGACATCAGAGGGTGTTGGGGGCCAGGATCCAAACTAATCATCATATTTTTCTTACGCCAAATTTTTTTCTCAATAAATTCATCTACTTTCCAATCTTCAAGGCCCATATGCCTGTAGATCCAATCCAATACTTCTTAAGTTCTTCCTGTATATGGATAACTTCCATCTTTATATTTCTAGTCATGAACTCTTTCCTGAGCTCAAGCCCATTCATTATCTCCCATTGCATTTCCACTTTCATGTCCTTCACCTCAAATTCAACATTTCTAAAACAAATTCTGCTCTTTCCTCACCCCATCCCCAGACTGGCCCTCTTTCTCAATTGCTCTGTTTCTATCAGTGTTACCATGATTTCTACCAATCACCCAGAGCTCTAAACCTCACATTCATCTTTGATTCCTCCTTTGCCCCTGCTCTTAGGTAGTCACCAAGTCCTGTCAATTCTTCTTTCCTGGTGTCTTTCATCTCTATAACTTCCTTTCTGTTCTCTACTTCCAGCACCCTCATTCAGCCCCCCCCTTTTTCTTTATAACTAGATTATCATGATAGTCCTGTAATCTTTTACCTTCCTTCCCAACATTGGCCATCTCCAATTCAGCCTATACACCACTGCCAACTTAATCCTTTTAAAATCCAACTTTCATCATGTCTCTCACCTTCTCAAGAATCTCAGTTGGCTCCCTCTGGCTATTGACATCAACTCCAGATTCCTCTGTTTGCCACTCAAGGCCATTGATTTAGTAATCCTCAGCCTAACCAATATTTCCAAGAACTTTTGAGCACAGCCTTCATCTCAGCACAACCTGATTCACTCACTGTCCCCAAAAGATCCCACATTCATTCCAATTTCTATCCTATAGTTTCTGTGTTATAAACAATCACCCTCCTGATTATCCATCCAAGTTCAGTTGAAATCCCAACTTCCCCAGGAAATTTACCCTGGGTACTCTAAACTACAAGGATCTCTCTCCTTTCTGAGCTCCTTCTGCATTTATTGTTTGTGCCTTAATTGAACACTGCATTGTGACATCGCTGTTTCATATTGTCACTTCCTAGACTGTTTTTTAACTTTTTAAAACTCTGTTAATCCTCATTTCCCTAATCTGATTGTAAATGTCTTGAGGGCAAGAATAGTGATTTAGTCATTTTTGTTTCCTGCCAGTGCTAAGTACCTACCTAACATACTTGAAATGATAAAGTGTACTCTTCCTGAAGGTGAAAAGGATTCACCTTCCTCTATTCTCTATGGGGCTTACATGTGACTTAAAAATCATTTCCCAGTAAGAGACAGGAAGACTCATCTTGCTAAATTTAAATCTGGCCACAGACACTAGCTGTGTGATCCTGGGCAAGTCACTTCACCCTGTTTGCCTCAGTTTCCTCATCTGTAAAATGAGCTGGAGAAGGAAATGGCAAACCACTCCAGTATCTTGGCCAAGAAAACACCAAAATGGTGTCACAAAGAGGCAGACACAATTGAAACAACTGAACAACAAGGAGACTGCAAGGCTTTATTGTGGCAGTATTCATTTGTCACTTTACAAAGAAAGCTCTTTGTTTGTACCAGCTTCATGAGGTTAATAGTAAAGTGCTGTCATTCATCTCCATTTTAGAGTTTAAGAAGGCTCAGAGGCTCTGAGGCTCAGAGACTTGCAGAGTCATTGAGCTAATATGTACTGGAGACTGGACTCAAACTCAGATCTTTGATTCTGCATCAAATACCTTGCATCGTGCCTGTTAGAGATTTAAAGTAGCACAGAAAGATCCTGGGTGATGAAGGAGGAGGAAGGTGGAAAGGAGGAGTCTGTGGCAGCTTTCTGGCAGTGTGATACAATGGAGAGAGCACTGACTTTGCAGTCTGA
Source organism: Dromiciops gliroides (assembly GCF_019393635.1). Lineage (NCBI taxonomy): Eukaryota > Metazoa > Chordata > Mammalia > Microbiotheria > Microbiotheriidae > Dromiciops > Dromiciops gliroides. The sequence goes on from NC_057863.1 coordinate 353,988,418, forward strand.
GGCCACGGGTTCAAATCTTGCCTCTTACCAACTTCATGACATTGGGTAGGCCACTTAACCTCCCTTGGTCCTCATCTGTACCAAGAGAGAGTTAGACTAGATGGCCTCTGAGGTCTCTTTCAACTCTCAATCTCTGATCCATTTGTACAGAGTTGTACTCTTTGGCACATGCCATCCTAACTCCCTTTCCTATACTTGTATATGATACTTTTACCATGTTACATATATGAGACAAATGTGGGAGGCCTTCTACTTTCTTCCCTTTATATTTCCTCAGAGTACTTGACCTCTCTCCACATCTCTCAAAAGGCATCTCTTTGGTCTGTTGGTCAGGAAACATATCCAGTGATATATTTCTCTAGTATCTCCATTCTGTACAACTCCCATTTCTTTCCTAATAATAAATAACAAATATTTTAAAAATGTTTATTGATTGATTGATTTCCTATTTTATCACCCATATTCCTTCCCCCTTATAAAGCAAGTGTGGAGATTTGTTATTCAGTCATTTTCAGTCATGCCTGACTCTTCATGACCGTATTTGGGGTTTTCTTGGCAGAGATACTGGAATGGTTTGCCATTTCCTTCTCCAGCTCATTTTACAGATGAGGAAACTGAGGCAAAATTGGTTAAGGGACTTGCCCACAGTCACACAGCTACTAAGTGTCTGAGGCCAGATTTGAATTCACAAAGATTAGTCTTCTTGACTCCTGGCCTGGCCCTCTATCTACCTTGTCACCTAGCTACCACAAGTTTGGAGACAGAGAGAACTAAAGCCTTAAAACATTATCTTCTAATATTGATGATTTTAAAATATTAGTTTTGAAACCTTCTGTATCATACCATGCTTCTACCAATCACTTAAAAGGAGTTAGGACCAGGTAAATTTCAGAATACTGAGTACAACTGGCTCACTTAAGATCCTGTTTCAATACATAATGTCTGACCTTCAAAGTTAAGATAAGAGAGAACTCCTCTGTGGATATGACTCCACTACCATCATCTCTATAGGTCAGTTGCCCATTGGCTTAACCTCCTCACTCTCTATTGTCTCTAATGAGCAGAGAGAAAAGGAGAACTTCTCTTCCTCTACCTCCTATCCCCAAATAGAGAAATTTGATATTGCACTTGGGGTTGGGGGGAAACTAATTGATTTGACAGCTAATCAAAAGCTCCTAAGGGAAAAATCAATATAGAGTAAAATAATCTAGTCTACAATTCCGTATCCTATTCCCTTTAGCATGTTGATTGTATAGCATCAATGTCATCTCTTTTCGATGGGAATGTTACCAGCTATAGTGCTGCTGTTGATGTTTCAAAAAGATTCTAATCTCATTTCAGTAATAGCTTCTGTCACTCTTAGCGACACATATGCCATAACATTCTTGGCTAAATTGACAGAAATATTAACGCACAGTTTTTACATTATTCGGACCACCATGTGCCTCATTCTTAGTATTTTGCTTGTTCTGTCTTCTAGACCAGAGAAGGAACTGGTGGGATCAGGGCATTGGCCACTGGGCTGAATGCCAGCTGTGAGCCAAAGGTCCCTCGTGGATAAATTTCTCCATCACATTGATTTTTCATTTTTCGTTTCATCCTTAGCTGCCTTCTGGGACTCAGGTGTGACATTGTAGAACAGAATGAACTTGCATTTTGTCTTTCTATCAACTTTTTAATGTCCTTGATCTCCCCTGATTTGAAGGGTTTGTTCCCTTCAACTTAGCGGGATTACATGAACCAGTAACTAACCGACTGGTTGCTTTCATTAAACACTCAGTATGTGTAGAATATGCTACTTACTGGGAGATCTACTTTACTGTGGATGATACTGTGTTAGTCTTTAAGAAACTTAGGATGAGATAACATACATTAAGTGCTTTGCAAACCTTAAAATACCTATTATTACAGTTTATGTAGTAGTTGACAATAGTACCATTGCTCCCTGTAATTGCATGCACCTGCACTTATGTATTCTTCATAAACTGCAACAATGAAGCTCAGAATTACATAATTTAAGCTTAGATAAGCATGTTCCACAAAGGTGGGGGGTAGGGGTGGTACGCTATTGACAAAGGGGGAATTATATCCTAAAAAGAGTACAAATGAACATACTGAACTAAAATGGGCAAATATATTGCAAGTAATGAAGAATGACAAAAACTCTTCTTAATTATTGAAATAATTATAAATAGAAATAAATTAGAACTTATCTCTATTATGAAATTATTATATCAGTAGCAAATTCTCCATCTACACGTATCATCAAATATTGATAACAACATGTGTCTTATATATTCTGATATATTCACATCATATATATATATACATATATATATGTGCGTGTGTGTGTGTGTGTGTGTGTGTATGTATGTGTGGTTTTCATCCTTCATACTCAAAGAAGACCAATGACATCAATGATGTTGGGGTCAGGGTACAGTGTGTCCGACTCTGTCTGATCAAACCAATACAAGCTTGGAAACTTCTACCACAGGTCGGGCACAAATGGTCCATTTGAACTTTTGGGATGGAGATGTCTCAAGATTTGCTCATCCCACTTTTCCTTTCTGCTACTGCAATTCTGCTTTGCTCATAGAGCACAGAACCTTCTTTGATGTGGGTATGCCATGCTGGGTAGTCCTGAGTCAGCATCTCCCATGTTTTACAATCAATGCTAAAGTTCTTCAGAAAGACCTTGAGAGTGTCATTGTACACCTTTCCCTGACCTCTGTGTGAGTGCTTGCTTTGTATGAATTCTCTATAAAATAGTCTTTTAGGTAAATGTACATTTGGCATTCAGGCTATATAGCCAGCCTCCCAGAGTTATACTCTGAAGTATAGTTTGAATGCTTGGTATCTCAGGCATTCAGCTTGAGAGAGGACCGCAATGTCCAGTACTTTATCTTGCCAGGTAATCTTCAAATCTTCCTAAGACAATTCGAATAGAAGTTGTTAAATTTTCTGGCATGGCACTGGTAGACAGTCCAGGTTTCATAGTCATTCAACAATGAGATCAATACAATGGCTCCGTGGACCTTCAATTTGGTAGACAGCCTAATACTTCTCTTCTACTTTTGGAGTCTCCCAAACGCTAAGCTAGCTCTGAAAATTAGTGAGTCAACCTCATCAACTATGTGAACATCCCTGGAAAGTATACTGCCAAGGTAAGTGAACTTATCCACAGCATTCAGAATTTCTCTATTAGCTGTAACCAGTGGTTCCATGTTATGAATGTTGTGCTACTGGCGGGTAAAAACAAAAACAAAAACAAAAATAAAGCCATTTTCTTGGTGTTGATTGTCAGGCCCAAATTAACACAAGCTCTAGAGAATCAATCCATATTCTGATACATCTAAGCTTCAGAGGCTGCACTGAGTGCACGGTCATCTGTGAACAAAAGTTCCTTTACCAACTCTCCCTTGACTTTAGTCTTAGCTTGTGGCCTTTTCAAATTAAACAGTTTGTCATCAGTGTGGTAGCTGACCTTGATGCCATTTTCATGCTTCTTGAAGGCATCTGACAAGATTGAAGAAAATATCATGCTGAAAAGCATGGAAGCAAGCTGACAGCCCTGCTTCACTCCATTGCTGACTGGGAAAGCATGAGTTCATCCTTTATTCAGAACTTTTGCAAGCATGCCATCATGAAACTGGCCTATAATGCCGATGAAGTTCTTTGAGCAGCCAGATTTCTCCATGACTGACAGTATCAAAGCCTTGGTTAGAACCAGGAGAACGTTGTGTACAGTAATAGTAATGTTGTACAATGATGAACAGTGAATGATTTAGCTATTCTCACATGATCTAAGACAATTCTGAAGGACTTATGATAAAAAAATGCTACCTACCTGCAGATAAAGAACTGATGGAGTCTGAATGCAGATTGAAGCATACTTTTTTCAGACTTTATTTTTCTTGTTTTCTTTTTTTTGTCTGTGTTCTTTCTATTTTAAAAATATTCACCTTATTTGATGTTTATCCAGTATTTGGGTTAGTATGACATTTGAGGAACTTTGTTGCATCGTTGTACATAAATTTTTTGTATAATATGGAAATTTACAACTATATATAATAATAAAAATATGTATACATATATACACACACACATATATATGGTATATATATATACATGTATACTACACACACACACACACACACACACACACATATCTATAGATAAAATCAGGTCCTCTGGAAAGGTTATAGATCCATGGGGCCATGCTGGAGAGCCCCAATGAAGGGGAGCACAAAGGTAATCAATGCATCAACAAAGTATTGCTACTGTATGGTGTTTTGTGTCCAGAAATATTGTCTTCTGGACTCACGGGAACCTATAGCACCTAAAAGTAGGCAGTTACATACCTGGGGGTGCTGGCTTTGTTAACAGCAACTACTTCAAGACTGTACAAGTCATATCCAGCATCCCTAGGCAAACAACAGGGTTTAACAAATAGTAGTCACACAACTATTTCCCCATTTCTAAGTTTAGGAAGAGACTTAGAGTGTGTTAATAGGTTTTATATTTCTGGTGTTCAATCACTAATCAGAGGAAAGATTTGCCCTACTTGAAAAGCACATCATACCTAATCCCTTAACCACTGTCATGTTCTCTAGACAGTAAAGTGGCAGCACATTAAAAGGTTTTAATATTGCAGCTCCTTCTGTATTCCCCAAAGAGTATCTGCACTCTTTTTTAAACTGGCCTCATCCTCCAGATTCAGAGTAACCTTCACCACATCTGAAATGTCATTCTGCCCCAAGACACATGGGCCACCACATCTTCATTAATGCCATATAGGCCCTTAATCATGGTGGGAATTGGATGCACTCTCCTAAGATTCTTCATAATTCATTCTGCTAGATCTGCCACAGACTAGCCAATGGCCCAGGTAGTGTAGCCCTTCAGCTTGCTCACCTCATAAGCACTTTCAACCACCTATTTATGAATTTCTTTCCAATTCTCTGAATCAATATCAGTTCCCAAAGCAGGATAAAGATTCTTCAGAGACACTCTGGCAACATTCACACCACTCCATATAGGAAAACTTGAGTCTCCATGTTCCCCAAGGACCCATCCATGACAACTTGAAGAATGGACACCAAGTCTCTCTTCCATTAGGTAACAGAAATGGGAGAAATCCAGATTGCGATCATTTCCAATAACATGGTTTATAGGGAAGCCACTTAGCTTCCAGGCCACATATGTCAAAATATCCACTGGATTGGAAACAATAAGCAGTTTGCAATTAGGGCTGCATTTAACAATATTGGGAATGATGAATTGAAACCTTACACAGGACCAAAGTAAGATGACTTTCCCCTTCCTGTTGATGCGCCCCAGCAGTAATGACAACCAGCTTTGAGTTTGCAGTCACACTGTAGTCTTTGCCAAAAACAATCTTTGGTGTTTTGAGGAAAAGGCTGCCATGTTGGAGATCCATCATCTTCCTTTAATTTATCTTCTTTGGCATTAAGTAGGCAAGTTCAATAGCAAATACTTAATTAAGATACTAATGGCACATGCCATGCTAACTACACCAACCCCAGTGACCTTGTTTTGGAGAACCTGGTCTTCCTTTAGGACATTCACAATTAGTTGATCCTGGATAGTTGTTGCCATTTTGGAGGAAATCTAGGTTGCTGGTCAGGCTGAGAGGAGTTCTGAGTTAGATGTGAGACTGCTGCTCTCAGACTTGCACCTTGTGTTCTCTTTTATAACATGGCTAATATGGAACTATGTTTTACCACAATGAACATGTATAACCTATATCAAATTATTTAACTTTTCAATGAGGTAAGGGAGGAGGAAGGAAGGGAGAAGATTTTTTTAAAAAATGAATGTTAAAAATTGTTTTTACAGGTAATTGAGGAAAAATGTAATATTAAATAAACATTTTAAAAACAAAACAAAGGCCTTGGTCAGATTAATGAATGTTGTGTACAGACCTCTGTTCTGCTCCTGGTATTTTTCCTGGAGTTGTAAGGCAGCAAACAGCATATTGACCATTCCTTAGCCATTTCTGAAGCCACACTGGCTCTCAGGTAGATGAGCATTTTCCAGGTGAAGATTAACCTACTGAGGAAGACTTGGCAAGAATGTTGCCAGCAAAATTAAGACTAAGAGAGAAGTTCCCACCCCACCCCAATCCCGGTGATTATCACAGAACAACCTGTTTCCCTTTCCTTTATAGAGATGGACGATGTAGGCATTCTTTGGATCTCCTGGGGGATAACCTCCTCTTGTCACATAACTCAGAAGATTTCAGACAGCTTCTTTCTGTATGAGCAGTGGATCGCCTGCCTTGTAGATCTTTTTGCTTGAGTAGACTTGGTGCCAGATGCTTTGCCACACAAGAGGATCTTAATGGTCTTCAATACTACTTCTTTTTCTTTCTTTCTTTTTTTTTTTGCGGGGCAATGGGGGTTAAGTGACTTGCCCAGGGTCACACAGCTAGTAAGTGTCAAGTGTCTGAGGCCAGATTTGGACCCTGAATCCAGGGCCGGTGCTTTATCCACTGTGCCACCTAGCCGCCCCCTTCAATACTTCTTAATCAGTTGGAAGTTCAGCTAGAGAGGGATTGACTTCAACCTGAGATATATGGTCAATGGCTTCAGCATTGGTTGATGATGGTATGTGGAGAATGCTGTGGAAGTATTCAGCCCATCTCTCCAGGATCATGCCCTTATCACATATCAGTATGGCTCCATAAAGGATGAGAACTTGGGATGCACCACAGGTCTTTGGCCCATAAATAGTCTTCAAGGCATCATAGAAGCACTTTGGATTGTTGCTATCAGTATAAAACTGAATCTCATCTGCCTTCTCCTTGAGCCAAGAATCCTACATTTTTTCTAAGTTTCTCTTATACTTTACTTTTGATGGAGTTAAATGCTGCATTCATAGAGATGGAGGAACTTTCTTGCTGGTAAACCCTATGGAATCCTCATTTTTTGTTTAAGCAGCTTCTAAATTTCCCCATCATTTTTGTAAAACCACTCCTGATATTTGTGAGTGTTCTGGACCAGAGGAGCAAATATGGTGCTGTATGCCAAATCTTTGAAAGCTGCCCAATCCTTTTCTGCTCCACTTTTGCTGTGTACTGACTCAGCTTTCCCTCCAGGTCAGGAATAAACATTTTGCGCAAAGAGAAGCACTCTGATCTTTTGACTTTGGATTTCCTGACAATTTGTTTTGCCTTGGGGCTGTCACTTTTGTTGAATCTTTAGCTTGGAGAAGATAAGTCTATGATCGGTCCAGTACTCTACACCACACATCACCTTTGTGACTCACATCTTGCCTGTCTCTTCTCTTTAGTGACATAGTCTATTAAATGTCAATGATTGCTGCAAGGGTGCAGCCATGATGTTTTGTTGTTTAGATAAGACAGTGTTGTTGATGATAAGGTTGTGAGACATACAAGTCTTCAGTAGTAAGTGACTCTTGCTGTAGTTTCAGATTCCATTCCTCCCAAGGACTTGCTATGTCTGATAGTCTATGCCTACTCTGGCATTAAAGTCACCTAGAATTACAAGCTTGATCTCTTTCAGAACATTGATGATCATTGTTTTCAGGTCTTCATAATTTTTTTCTTTGACTTCTTCAGGGTTTATCACTGAGGGAGCATATGCATTGATGATAGTTGCATGTCACTTTCCTGCAAGTGGCAGTCACATTATCATGAACCTGTCTTGAGGGCACAGGTGGGAATTGATTATGAAGGGATGACATCTGTAAAGCATTTAGTTTTTGTTTATCTTTTTTTTGTGGAGTGGTTGCAGTTGGGTAACATGCTTGAGGTCATGCAGTGGGTGTCTTGTGTCTGAGGCCAGATTTGGGCTTGGGTCCTCCTGGGTCCTGGGTAGGTGCTTTGACCACTGTGTCACCTAGCTGTCCCATGATGACATCTTTAGGGTAAAATTGAGGGGTTAGAGGAATGCACTGGGGGAGGGTGAAGGGGAGAGGTAGCACGGGGGTGAAATCCCACATGAAAGAAACAGGAAAGGGCTTATGGATTGGGGGGAAAGATGTGGGAGGAGTGGGGCAGTGAATGAGCCTTACACTCATCATAATTGCCTCAAAGACCTTAATCTCATCAGAGTTGGCTCAAGGATGAAATAACATACACACTCAATTGGGTGGAGTAATCTATCTAACCCTGCAAAAATGTAGAAGAGGAAGGGGATAAGGAGGGAGGGGTGAAAGGAGGGCAGATTGGGGGAGGGAGCTGTCAGAAGCAAATCACTTTTGAGAAGGGATAGGGTGAAAGAAGATAGATAATAGAGTAAATATCATGGGGAAGGTAATAGGATGGAGGGAAACAGTTAACAATAGTAACTATGAAAAAAATTTTGAAGCAGAGGCAAGAGTAATGTAAGATGATGATGATGATGGATGGATTGATGATGATTGGATGAAGATGGGGATTGACTGATGCCAATGAGAATGGATTGATGATAATGAAAATTGATTGATTAATGATGATAAAATGTATGGTACTTACTTTGCTGGGCTATTGTTAAGATGATCTGTTGTGAATGACTTGCTTATTTTCAGCAATGTAATGATCCAAGACAATTCTGAAAGTCCTATGAAAAATGCATTCCATCTACAGAGAGAGAACTGATGGTGTCTGAATACAGACTGAAGCATAATTTGTTTGTTTGTTTGTTAGTTCCTTTATCTGAAGTTTTGTTTTTGCCTGTTTTCTTTCACAACCTGGCTAATGTGGAAATATTTTGCATGACTACTCATGTATAGCTTATATTGAATTCCTTGAGTTTTGGGGGTGGGAGGGAGGAAGAGAATTTGGAACACAAAGTTTTTTTTTTTAAATTGATGTCAAGAGTTGCATTTACATATAATTTGGGAAAATAGAATTTAATGGGTAAATCATGAATCTGTCCTTCATTCCTTTTGGGTGGCATACAAACTTGTTGGCAAGATTACATATGATTGTAAAACCTATGCCAGCTTCACAGCACTACTTATCAAAGTGGACACTCCAGAAAAACATGTATCAACTCTGACTTCAGTAAGCTGGCCTTCATTTTGCCAGCTTTGTTTCATTCAGCTCTGCTATTTAGAAGTGATACCTGCTGAATTCTCTCACAACAAAAGCTATTCATCTTTCAAGTTTACTGGATTTTGTATTGTCCATGAATGTTCCAGTGGTGAGGGGGATCATCTTAGCAAAAATTTTTGTACATTTTTCTTGTGTTTTGATTGCAGGGTGGGATCCCTACCTGCCATGGTAAATAGGTCAGGGTTGTTTGAAGCAGACAATTTTAGGATACTTTCTCTTTCTTTTTTAAAAACATATTTCCACATCAGCCATGTTGTAAGAGAAAAATCAGAACAAAAGGAAAAAATGCTAGAAAGAATAAACAAGAACAATAACAAAAGTGAAAATGATATGCTTCAATATGCATTCGGACTCTATAGTTGTTTTTTTTTCTTTTTTTCTGAATGTGAAGAGCATTTTCCACCATCAGTCTTTTGGCATTGTTTTGGATCATTGTATTGCTGAGAAGAGTTAAGTCTATCACCGTTGATTATAATAAAATGTTGTTGATACTGTATACAATGTTCTCTTGGTTCTGCTCATTTCACTCAGCATCAATTAATGTAAGTCTTTCTGGGTTTTTCTGAAATCCATCTGCTTATCATTCATTACAGCACACTAGTATTCGATTACATTCATATACCACAACTTGTTTAGCCATTCCCCAGCTGATGGGCATCCCCTCAATTTTTAATTCTTTGCTACCACAAAAAGAACAGCTATAAATATTTTTGTACATGTGGGTCCATTTCCCTTTTTAATGATCTCTTTGGATAGACCTTATAGTGGTATTGCTGGGCCAAAGGATATGAGCAATTTTATAGCCTTTTGAGTATAGTTCCAAATTGCTCTCCAGAAAGGTTGGATCAGTTCACAGCTCCACCAACAGTGCATTAGTGTTCTAATATTCCCACATCTTTTCCAACATTTATCATTTTCCTTTTTTTGTCATATTAGCCAATTGGATAGGTATGAGGTAGTAGCTCAGAGTAGTTTTAATTTGTATTTCTCTAATCAGTAATGATTGAGAACATTTTTTTCATATGGCTGTAGATAGCTTTAATTTCATCATCTGAAAACTGCCTGTTCATATCCTTTGATCATTTCTCAATAGGGGAATGATTTGTATTCTTATGTATTTGATTCAGTTCTCTACATATTTTAGATATGAGGCCTTTATCCAAAACAGTGTCTGTAAAAATTGTTTCCCAGCTTTCTGATTTTCTTCTAATCTTGTGTGCATTTGTTTTGTTTGTTCAAAAACTTTTTAATTTAATGTAATCAAAATGTTCCATCCTGCATTTCTCTATCTCATCTTTGGTTGTAAATTCTTCTCCTCTCCATAGATCTGACAAGTAAACTATACCTTCCTTTTCTAATTTGCACATGGTATCATAGGGTACTTTTCTAGCCCCTTCCTCATGCCAGGAGGTAAGTGGTGTGGCCCTTAACAAAAGCTGCTCAGACACCCAGGAGACTGCCAAATCTTACTGTTACTTCATTCTATTTAGAATATGACACTATGGCCTGGGCCACCTATGTGTAGGTTGTGAGTACAGCTCCCAGCTACTTTGTCACAGGACATCAAGGTATGTAAAAGAGTAAAATAATAACATAGTAAAATAATAGAATATTGGATGGTGGGTAATGTATTAACATGTGCATGAATTGTATTTAAGTGAGGCAGAGTTGCAGAAAGTCATCAGCCTCACTCTCTCTTCCTAAGTCATCAAAGTCCAGGGGCAAGACAAAAGTCAGGATGACTGGTGATGGCTGCAGATTGGCATCTTCCATGTCTAACCAAACTCTAAGCACTTCACAGTCCCTGCATCTACCATCTTTATGGTCCATTGGAACAAATTGCTCTCATCTGCCCTTTATTCCTAGAGAAGTCTTCACATACATGGAGTACACAACTCACTGATGGGTTTAAGGTCCAATGGTTACCTTTAACCTGGTTAAGTCCTTCTGCCATGAATGTTTTCTTGGAGTGTGGCCACTGTGTGTGCTACAGCTTCGTAGAGCTGTAGGTAAGAGGTAGGTGACAGGTGGACCCCAAAAGTACCATGAGGTACAATTCTTTCCTTTAATCAATCAATCAATCAATCTTTATTAAGTGACTAAGTGCCTACTATGTGCCAGGCACTGTGCTAAGTGTTGGAGATACAAAGAGGCAAAAGACAGTATCTGTCCTCAAGGAGCTTACCATCTAATGAGCTCTATGATCTACTCAAACTTACCTTTTTGATGTCCCTCACAAAACACTCATTTTTCTTTTTCCTGTGCCTTAAATGTACTGTTTTCTCATCTCTACCTTTTACAATCTCCAGTTTTCTTCAAAATTCAGCTCATTTACTATCTCTTACATTGTGTGTCCACCAAAATTATATATATTACATACACACACACACATATATATATACATGTGTATGTATATGCATCTATATATTTAGATATGTGTACATTACTGACTCAATAGAACATAAAATTATTGAGAGCAGATACGGTTTCATTTTTTTATATGTATCTCCATCCATTCGATTATAAGGTCCTTGAGAGCAGGGACTGTCTTTTTCCTTTTTTTTTTTGTATCCTCAAGACTTAGCATAGTGCCTGGAACATCATAAGTACTTAATAAATGTTTATTGTTTGCTTAATTAATAGTACTTGGCCTAGGTATTATTAATAATAATATTTATATAGCACTTTAAAGTTTGCACATTGCTTGACAAATATTTCATTTCATTCTCAACAACAATCCTAAGAAGTAGGTGCTACTATTATCCCCATTTTATAGATGAAGATATAGGGACAGAGAGAGGTTACTTGACTTGCCCAGAACCATATTACCATTAAGTGTCTAGCTGAGGCTGAGATCTGAACTAAGCCTACCTGACTCCAGACCCAGCACTCTATACATTGCACCGCCTAGCTGCCTCATTGAAGATATTGATTATATGGTTAGTCTTGATAACCTCTAAGGTCCCTTCTAGCTTTATATCTATGATTTTATGGGCTTATGAAATGTATATTACTTCCATGATTCACTGTTTACTTGACTAAAGTATCTGTTACTAAGGACTAAAGTCCTTTTTTTTTTTGGTGAGGCAATTGGGGTTAAGTGACTTGCCTAGGGTCACACAGCTAGTAAGTGTTAAGTGTCTGAGGCCGGATTTGAACTCAGGTCCTTCTGACTCCAGGGCCGGGGTTCTATCCACTGTGCCACCTAGCTACCCCAACTAAAGTCCTTTTAAAAGTACTAGATGTCACTTAACCCTTGGTTCTGCTGCTTCGTAGGTGGTATTAACATTCTTACACTAGTATAAGGGTTCTTTCTGTGCCATCCAATAAAATTTTATGTCCAAGTCCCCATCTCACTGAGTCCTCCTATTTGTTCCTTACCAGCTGTGTTTCATTTAAAGACAGTTAAAAGGGCATAGTTTATTAAAAACTTTAATCCAAATGGCAGAATTAAATCCTAGCAGACTAAATGTGCACAATGAGTGAATTCCCAACCCACAAGCCTCCCAGTTTTCCACACCAACTACCCAGGAAATAGAGAAGGAAAAAAATCTGAAAGTTCATTTTTCCCATCCCTCTCAGCTGGGAATGGGTAAGGGCTTTTCCATCACAAATCACTCTCTGACTCATCAGCTTCCACTGATGCAGTGCAAGAACTCAGAATGCTCTGTCAGTCTATCTTGAAGGCAGCATAACTTGAGCCACGACATGGCAATATTGGACATTGGGTTTGAGGGCTTAACTCTCTTGCTTCACTTTGAGCTTCATAATGTATCTCCATCCCTTTTGTCCTGGAAAAAAAATACTTATTGAGATTCTCCATAGGGAGAGGTAGGAGTTGGTGCTATCAGAGTCCTTTAAAATGAAAATGGCATGAGGGGGAGCATTTGAATGGCTGCTCGTTGGTCATCATTCATTTCACTGCCAGGCTCCACCTGGGAAGTCTCTTATATAGGCGCAATCTACCTGGGTGTAGACATCTCTAGCTGGAAGAGTGGTGGTGGGGGAGTAGAGAATGTGTTGCCAAACCCATTAAAATTATTATCTATATTTTAGGTAGGATTGTCATTTTTATTATATTGGCTCAAGCAATTAATATTTTCCCAATTGTTTAGATCTGACTTCATTTGTGTGAAAAGTGTTTTGTAGTTCTGGTCATATAGTTCCTGTGTTTGTCTTGGCAGGTAGACTCCCAAGTATTTTATATTGGCCACAGTTATTTTAAATGGAATTTCTCTTTCTATCTGTTGTTGCTGGACTTTGTTGGTAATATATAGAAATGCTGATGATTTATGCAGGTTTATTTTTTATCCTGCAACTTTGCTAAAGTTTTTCATAATTTCAAGTAGCTTTTTAGTTGATTCTCTAGGATATTCTAAGTATAACATCATATCATATGCAAAGAGGTTATATTTTATATAAAAGAAAACAGGAAAAAATTTAAAAGAATCTTTTAGGGTAATGTAGCTGGTAAAGGTCAGAGCAGAGAAAGGACTCCAACTTAGGTCTTCTGAATTCCTTGTTTAAATTTTTTTCTTGGCCAAGTTTATTTTCCATTTGTATTTTCTGACTGAAATATATGGACTGATGGAATAGAATGGAATAAGAATAAGAAAGTGCTCTGAGTATCATGGGAGAAATTGTGCAATGACTTCAAGGTTCCTCCTAAAAAAAAATCTGGTCTTTTAAAAATCAATATTATTTCAATAATGTTATATAGTGGTGAATTCTAGAATCCCACAGTCACTAAGGAATCAGCATTTTGGGTCATTATTGTATGTCCTTCATTTTCAAAATAGACCAATGACATCACTTGGCATGTCTCGATTTGTGCGTAAATTAGATTTAAGTAAGGCAAAGTTGCACAAAATCGTTAGCCCGCTCTCTCCCAGAGTCATCAAAGTCCAGGGTCAAGACAAAACTCAGGACAACTGGAAATGGCCTGGGATGCAGAGGATGGATCTTTGATGTCTGACCAAGCTCTAAGCACTTCATAGTGCCTGCTTCAGCTGTCTTCTTAGCCATGGGAGTAAATTGTTCTCATCTGTCCATTCCACTGGGGGAAAATCTTCACATGCTTGGGGTAAACATCCTACTAACTCACCAATGGGTTTGAAGCCTGTCAGTTACCCTGAACCTGGGTTAGCCTATCTACCAAGATGATTTACTAGGCTGTGGCCACTGGGCATACTATAGCTTCTTGGAGCCACCAGTAAGAATTGGGTGAAGGTGGATAAGCAGCCCTTAAAAGGGCTTGACAGCCCCCACACCAGAGGTGCTAGTCCTTCCTGATGATGGGAATAAATGGGTCACAGCATAATGTAAGCAAATTACCTGCATCAAGCTGTGTATAACCCTAACTGCACCTCAAAGAATATAGGACCTGGAATGTGCCCAACCATGTCATGACAGCAAGCGATAGCAGATGCACTGTGTTTACACATGTCAGAAAATCTGGAGGAAAGGCCCCCCAGATTGTTGAGTGGCTTCCCTGTGGACAATTTAGTGAAGAATATATCCAATAATTTCATAGGCTAGGAAAGTGGGGACTGAAGGGAGGACTACTGGAGGGAGGATCCATATTGACGGCATTCAAATTAATTTAACTCAACAAACATTGACATGAGGAAGTAAAGACTGCTTTTATTGATACATTTTATTTTGATTAAACATATTTCCTGACAAACACCCCAAAACTATTTCTCCCCAACAACTCAGAGTCCTAGAATGATGTCAAATCAACTGAGAGTGAATCTGTCCTAAGTGTATATATCACTTTGCCAGTCTTATAATTTACCGTTATTTACAAAAAGCACTTTAACTTCCATGATTTGATACCAACATTATTCATTATCTGCCACCTCAGTTTTGGTGGCTTTTGGTGTTCACTGTCATTCTTTTTCTCTACTTCCTAATTATATATTCTCCCTAGTAGGAACACTTTCCATCTACTCTCCATGTCACAGCAGGTTCTATTGAACTTGATTGTCATATACACATTTCCTAAGACTTTAATTTTTGGTAGTCTGAATGATGTTCATGCAGCCTGCTTCAGTTAGTTTACCACTGGAGGCTATGAGGCTAGGGTTTTAGTTAAGAGCAGAGATGAGGAGGCATTTGAAGTGAGAAATGGAGGAGATACAAGTCTTTATAGGTGGCAATATCCTGAAAGATCGAGGGCAGATGAATCCTGTAAAGGGTAGGATCAGAGGGTGGAATGCCAGGAGAGAAGACCAGATCAACACCTTGGAACCATTGCCAAAGAGAAGAAGCCAAATTGGAGAATCATTAGAACCAACCAAGGAGTCAAGGAAGATGAGAACAAAAGAGAAAGAGAGAGAGAGAGAGAGAGAGAGAGAGAGAGAGAGAGAGAGAGAGAGAGAGAGAGAGAGAGAGAGATTACATAGTAGACTGACTGTTGAATATCAATTTGATATGCAAAACGCATGAAGAAACTGAAGGTCATAGAAAGTTAAATGACATGCCTAAGGGCACAATGCTTCTACATGTCAAAGATGAGTTTCAAATCTTGTTTTCTCTTAACTCCAAATCTAACATGCATTCAACCATGTCATACTTCCTCCAGTCATCCTGACCCACCTCTGTCCTCTACATCTTGTAATTCTACAGTTCAGATTGGTAGGCCTTCTGCCCTCTGTAGACATACAATCTAAAGCTTATGACTTTGATGGATAGAAACTCAGAAAACATCTTGGAATCAGACCTGGAAGGGTCCTATGAGGACATCATGTCCAATCCCATTTTACAAAGCTGCTTTCTCTATGAGACCTTTCTTAATGTCTCCAATTTTTATTGTTTTTGCTTTTCCTCTTCCATAACTTGCTCTATATTTCCTTTGTATCAACTTTGCATTTACTTCTCTTTGTACATGTGTTAGAATGTAAGCTCCTTGAGGGTAGTCCCAGTTTTGTTTTTAATCTTTGTATTCCCAGTTCTTAGCTTGGTGCCTTGCACACAGTAAGCTATATATAAATGCTTGCTAAGTTGAATTGAATAAGGAAACTGAGGCATATTCAGGTAACTGATGTGTTTGAGATCACACAGCTCAATAGTGACAGAGTGATGAGTTTCTAGTCCACTGGCTGGCCTTTTATGACATCAGATAAAACCAGCAGAAGTGTAGTCAATCACCCTTTTGCCTCCATGACATCAAAATGGATTGTTGGACTCTTTATTATCCCCCAAAGGAATTGGCCAAATTAACTAGTGGTTTTGTCCTGGCAGAGACAACTGTGCAGAAAAATAAATCAACAATTAAATAAAGAAATCCTACCATTGCATAATTTGAAACACAGAAATTATGAAAGTGGCAAAGAGGATTCTGTGATTTAGGATCCAGTGGAATTCATCCCCCGGGAGTATAAAACTCATCAAAATTCAGTATAAAACTGAAATCCAAAGAAAAGTATAGTCAAATAAAAGAAGTCTTTCACTTTGCCAACACTTGATTGGTGAAAGACCTATCCATAGAAATCAATGCCTCTAAAGTCCTTGCATCCCATGCCTCTTTTGGGGCACAAGTATTTGTTTATTCCCCAGCTCAGAAGCCCTGGCACAGTGGATGGAATGCTGGACTTAGGGTCAGCAGAGACCTTGATTCAAAGCCCAACTCAAATCCTTCCTATCTGTGTGACTGAATAAATCTCATCACCTCTCTGAGCCTCTGTTTTCTCATTTCTAAAATGGGGACATTTAGACTACCTAGTTGACAGAACTCTTGTGAAGCGAGGACTTTGTAAAGCATAGAGCTGCAAATGTGAGCTACGATTGCATGTAAAAATTGAGACCTACTTTCTGCTGTGTATCCATTTACCAGTTTCCTGCCGTCCAAGGATAGTTACTTCCTAATTCCTAAAAAAGCACTTCAAATCCATTATGTGTTAAATAAAACCAACACTTGTAGCATTATTTCCTTGAGAAAAAACAGTTTCAAGTCCCAAAGAACTGACTCACAATTGAAATTCTAGTTGGAAGTGGGTTTCTTGGCCATTCTCCTGGAATTTCCCTGGAAGAGGCAAACACCACTAGAGAAGGAGAGAAGCTTAGCTAACTGAGCTCATGCTGTATATATCATGTACACTGCTAGACAAGTAATGCGACAAAGTATACAAAAGGCTAGACTTAGGAAGACCTGAGTTCAAATCCTTACCAGGAATTGCTAGTTGTGCAACCACTGGAATGTCATTTTAGTTTTTCTGTGCCTCAGTTTCCCCTTCTGTGAAATGAATCTATGTCACAAGCTTGGGATGAGGTTTAAATGAGATCACATAAATAGAGTGCTTTGGAAACTTAAAAGTGTTGTACAACCTACAGTTATTATTGATGCCAGAAGGCTTCTGTTTATAGGGCACATATTGCATCTACTTTCTACTCCCTAAGAAACCTGATGGAAAATAAGAGTTCACCCTGAGAACAAGATGTCTTTAGGAATGATATAAAGGCTCAGCCATTAACTTGAACCTTACCATGTGAAAGTATTTCTGTTGGAATCCAACAATTAGCTTCCTCAAAGAACTATTGGATCTAAAAGTGTGGTCCCAGGTTGAGGGTCCTCAAGACTTTTTCAGTGAATCAGTAAGGTCAAAATTATTTTGATAATAATGCCAAGATGTTTTTAATTCTAGTATGGTAAAATATCAATAGATATAACCCCCATAAACAAAAGTTCTTTGGAGTCCTCCATTTTGAAGACTGTACAGTGGTCTCAAGACCAAAAAGTTTGAGGATTCACTAGTTAGAAATGGCCCAATACCCACTCACCATGTCTTGGCAAGGGCTCTCTCTGATTTACCCTGTAGCCACCAACCCAGAGAAAACCCAATCATGTCCCTGGCCTTTGTAGTTATATTTGGCCACTTCCAAATGGGCTGAGTTTGAGGTATTTCAGCTCTCTAGTTGGTGTCCTTTCCTTTCCATGATACAAAAATCTTTTCTCTGCCACCAATGAAAATTTCAGTCTCTGCTCCAGCAGATTACCAAGCCAACAAAAAAGGAGGCAAACTCCCCTCAAAAGTCCTTTCTCATTCTGATCTTGTCAACAGAGTGGCAGAGTTTGTGCCAGCTCTGCTACTTTTAGCCATCCCTCTCAGGGAGACGAGGTGCCACGATTTCATGTGTTATCTCAGCTGTGAAATCTGGCCCTTCTGCTCTCCTATTTTGACCTTTTCAGTATTCTGTACTTTGATTGACTGGCTATTGCCAGCCCCCTCTCCCAGGTTGGTTACCTTGTAAGTGCTGGAGAGGCAGAATTGCCAGCTAATCAGCATACCGAATATTGAAAAGGTCAAAATAATCCGGTCTCTATTATGGATAGATACTGAGCTACTCCCTGTGTATGTAAGTCAATGTATTCTGAAGATGGAGAAAAGGGATGTGACTCTGTAGACTTTCTTCTGTTCTAGCTTTATCAGAATGTTTTAAAAAGCTCAATATCAAGGATAACTATCTTCCATTAAGATTGGAAACCCTTAGAAGGTAGTAACTATTTCTAATATGAATAATCTGGAGAGTTGCCCAAGTGTATTGTGAAAAATCAGTCACTTCACAAAATTTCTTAGAGCCTGTTAATTATTCTTTTTTTTAAAAAATCAGGCAATAAATACTTATTGAGAACAAATTCCTTAGGTTGGCATTTAAAGCCCTTTAAAACAAAAGAAAACATTTAAGTAAAACTGAATGACAGATACCTTATTTGACAGTGTATACAACATTCCATACTTATAGTACCATACTTTTTCACCAGAGAAGTGAAATGCGTTTCATTATCTGTTCTCAACTACCCAAACTGGTCTTATCCATTATTCTAAATTCAGCTGGGAATACTTTAGAGTCCCTTAAACCTTTCTTTTATTATTATAGTCATTCCATTTTATTCTTCTAGCTCTATTTTCACTCTGATTCAATTCTTATAAGTCTTCCCACATTTCTCTGAATTTCCCATATGATTTTCTTATGTGGGCAATAATATCTCATTATATTCATATATTATAATTTGCTGTCCTATCCCCAATTAATGGACATCTCCTTTGATTCTAGGTTTTGCTACCATAAGTATGAATAAATATAAATATTTTGGTATAAATATGTTTTCTTTATGCCTTTGACTTTTTTGGAGTTCACACCCATTAGTTGGGTCACTTGTGGTTTTTATTTGTATATTTATTTTATTAATGTCTTTTTCTTTTTTAATCATAGAATATTTCATTATTTTCCAGTTACATGCAAAGATAGTTTTCAATATTTATTTTTATAAGATTTCTAGTTCCAAATTTTTCTCCCTCCCTCCTTTCACCCTTCATCAAGACAGAAAGCAATCTCATATAGGTTATATATGAACAATCACATTAAACATATTTCTGCATTAGTCATGTTGTGAAAGAAGAATGAGAACAAAGGGGGAAAACCTTAAATAAGAAAAATAAAACAAAAAAAGTAGAAACAGTATGGTTCAATCTGCATCCAGATTCCACAGTTCTTTTTTTCTGGATGTGGAGAGTATTTTCCATCATGAGTCCTTTGGAATTGTCTTGGGTAATTGTATTGCTGAGGAGAATTAAGTCTATCACAGTTGATCATCACATAATATTGCTCTTGCTATGTACAGTGTTCTCCTGGTTCTGCTCACCTCACTCAGCATCAGTCCACTTAACTCTTTCCAGGTTTTTCTGAAATCTGGGGGCTAATCATTTCTTATAGCACATTAGTATTCCCATTACATCCATATACCACAACTTGTTCAGCCATTCCCCAATTGATGGGCATTCCCTCAATTTCCAATTCTTTGCCACCATAAAGAAAGCATAAATATTTTTGTACATGTGGGTCCTTTTCCCTTTTGTATTATCTCTTTGGGATACAGACCTAGCAGTGCTATTACTGGGTCAAAGGGTATTCACAGTTTTATAGCTCTTTGGGCATAGTTCCAAATTGTTCTTCAGAATGATTGGATCAGTTCACAACTCCACCAACAATGCATTAATGTTCCAATTTTTCCACAGCTTCTCCAACTTTTATTATTTTCCTTTTTTGTCATATTAGCCAATCTGATAGGTGTTAGATTACCTCAGAGTTGTTTTAATGTGCATTTCTCTAATCATTAGTGTGGATTACTTGTTCTAAAGGTATGATCAGTTGTTATTTTTCCTCACATAATTCCAGCTTGTTTTCCTGAATGGTTTGACCAAATTATAGCTCCTCTAGTGGTTTATAAGAGTGTTTATCTTTCCATATTGCCTCCAACACTGGCCAATTTTATCTTTTATCATTTCCATCTATTATAATCTTGGTCACTATGTAAGCTGCTATATAGAAACTCAACTGGAAGTCGTTTTAAGCTTTTTATCATATGGTTGTACATAGTTTACATTTCTTTTTTTAAAAACTGTTCAGCAAAAACAAAAACAAAACTGTTCAGACCCTATAGGAAAATTTATTACATCTATTTTATTGATTTAAAATTATTGATACCTTGTGTTTTTATACAACAGATACTTCCACACCCCTCCCACCCCAGTATATTTCCTGGAAATACTTAACCAAAACTGCCTACCCATGTGATTATGTGACTTATAGCATATGTTATTTTCCACTTTTCTCATTTACTGATTACTAACAGAAAGGAAGGATGAGCCATTTGACATGGATAGTACAGTACTGACATTTTTTGTTGTACTTAATGTTTTTTCTTCTTCCTTCCTTCCTTCCTTCCTTCCTTCCTTCCTTCCTTCCTTCCTTCCTTCCTTCCTTCCTTCCTTCCTCTTCCTTCCTTCCCTTCCTCTCTCTCTCTCTCCCTCTCCCTCTCCCTCTCCCTTCCTCTCTCTCTCTCCCTCTCCCTCTCCCTCTCTCTTTCCCTCTCCTTCTCCCTCTCCTTCTCCATCTCCCTCTCTCTGCCTGCCTTCTTTCCCTCTCTCCCAGATAAGAAATAACATGAAAAGGAAAAACATTTTCTTACACTTGAGATTTTATCATCAACCATACTACCATAGTGTGTTTGATTATTAGTCCCAGCATCAGTACTAACACCCTCCTTTTGTTCATTAGCATTGAAGTGCATATGAAGATCACAGCATAGATAACCAACTCCTTAGTGCTGACCAGGACATTCTGCCCATTAGAATTCTGGTTCATGGTGGGGAGTGAAGATCAGTATGTACCAGTCACCAGTGGATAAGGGAAAGAAGGATGTTCAGATTCTTCCTGTGTGATCACATGACAAAAGAAGAACTCCTCAGGAGGCAGGGTGTGGCCAAGGTGCTACAGGTACTTTATTGTATGAACAAGCACTGGATAGGTCACAGAACAAGGCTGAGAGAAAACTGATGGACTGCATGACTTATGGACTGAATCCCTTGGTATCACAAATGGGGAGTCATGAGGCGCAAAACCTTATGGGATAAACTAAAAGTTCTAGTTGTTTGGTTAGAAATGGAAATGATGGGCCTGGGATAATCAATTAAGGTATCTAGTAGATCTTTTCATTTGTGTTAGATGACAACAGGTCCAAATGTAAATAAAAATTTGTCTGATTATTACTATTCTTTCAGCCACTTGTAACAGGGATTAGCACTTATAAAATGTCAAAGTTTGCTTTATTAGTATTTGCCTTACATATACCAATGCAATGTTATCATTTTGGTGAAAATGCTTTAATGAAAAAAATTAATATGAAGATTGTGTTACTTTTAAAAAAATGAAATACTGTTTAGCAATAGGCACTTTCTTAGAACTAAGAGATATTGTGATACATTGGAAACACTAATTCTAATATTTTCTAGCAGTGTGATCATGAAAAATTAATGATACTGCTGTTGTTGCCACTGCTGCCATTGTTAATAATAGTTAGCATTTATATAGTACCTATTCTGTGCCAGGGGCAGCTAGGTGGCATAGTGGATAGAGCAGTGGCTCTGAAGTTGGGAGGATCTGTGTTCAAATCTCACCTTAGACACTTACTAGCTGTGTGACCCTGGACAAGTCATTTAGCACCAATTGCCTTAAACATCTAGGGACATCTCCAATCATCCTGATATATATCTTGCCACTGAACCCAGATGGCTTTGGAGGAGAAAGTGAGGTTGGTGACCTGGCACACTTAAATCCAATTAAGTACAAGTCATGATATCACCCTGATGTCATGGCCCTCTTTGAGAATGAAGGACAAACAACAACAATTCTGTGCCAGGCACTATGCTAAGAGCTTTACATATATTATCTCATTTGATCCCCACAACAACCTTGAGAGGTAGGTGATAATATTATCTCCGTTTTACAGTTGAGAAAACTGAGGCAGAAAGAAGCTAGGTGCTTTGTCTGAGGCCAGATTTGAACTTAGTTCTTCCTGACTTCAGACCCAGTGCTCTACCCATAGTACCACCTTAATCCCCCTGAGTGTCAATTTCTCTTTTTGTAATAAGAATAATTGCACTGATTACCTCACAGGTTGTTGAGGGGAAAGTTGTTGATAAATAAACCCTCATCAATGACAACAGTGAGTTGTCACTGATGAAATCCATCAATTGTCCTCCCATGAAATAATCATAGTGACTATTA
Source organism: Dromiciops gliroides (assembly GCF_019393635.1). Classification (NCBI taxonomy): domain Eukaryota; kingdom Metazoa; phylum Chordata; class Mammalia; order Microbiotheria; family Microbiotheriidae; genus Dromiciops; species Dromiciops gliroides. The sequence continues at coordinate 354,011,069 of NC_057863.1, forward strand.
TTTTTGTTCTTTCTTTTGTTTTGTTTGTTTGTTTTAGTGAGGTGATTGGGGTTAAGTGACTTGCTTAGGGTCACACAGTTAGTAAGTGTTAAGTGTCTGAGGCCGAATTTGAACTCAGGTCCTCCTGACTCCAGGACTGGTTCTCTATCCACCATGCCACCTAACTGCTCCGACTATTATTTTTTAAGCTCAAGATATAGCCCAAAGATCATTTTCCTGCCTTGAGAGAAAATAGGCTGAGGCTCAGGGATGTTGTGAGTAACCTTTGTGTTGTACTTTTAACTTTTCAAAACATTTTCATCCATGAACACCTAGCCTTATACTAAATAACAGTGTTTTAAAGCAAAGTATGAATCCCTAAAGACCAATCACATTTTTCGTCTGGTGGCCTGGAGGGTATCTCTGGCTTTGGAAATTTTTTTGAGTGCAGAAGAGGGAACCAGAGTAGATTGACACCCTGTCTTGTCTTGTGGAATCTTGCTCTGCAGATTGCCCTACCTTGCCTGCACAAGAGAATCCATCTCCCAAAGGTGAATAGTTAATTCCCAGAGAGTTAGTCAATACAACATTTCATAGTACAGAACAATGAAAAGATGACACAAACATAATGGAAATTGTAAAGGATACATGGTCAACCAAAATGTCTTGTAATTAATATATCCCATGAGCTTGCTTTTTTCTCTGGATAGAGCCTAGAAGAACAAAGAAATGAGGAATGGGGGAAGGAAGGAAATCCAATCCAATTAAATAAAATGCATCTTAGGTTAAGGTCAAGGCTATGCCCCAGGGATCTTTCATTAACCACTTGAAGGCAGGTTCAGAATGGGTTAATAAAAGCCCTGACCCTTACTCTGGGAATATACTGTCAAGGGAAAATCAGATTCTTAGTCTAGTGAAAGGGGGGACCTTTGTCTTTACTTCAATTAACAACTGTGTGTCAGGATGATGTAGGGAACATTGGGTCTCTGTACAAAGATGGACACTCGAGAAGCTGCTTAATTGAGGCACCTTGGTTGAAGGGTTATCATCCCCATTAAGCAGACGGCTAAACTGAACCTAAAGGCAGACAAGCCCCAGACTGTATGACAATGATCCAGTAATTGCTATATGCCAAACTTTGTATTCTATGGTAATGAAGGGAAATTATAAGGGAGTGGATAATCCAAAAGCATCTCTATTTTACTGTAGAGAATTATAATTTATTACATTTCTTATTTATCTCCCTAATTAGGTGTTGCTTGGGTGAATATGAAAATAAGTGCTTTTTTGGGGGGGTACACAGCAACTCAATCAAGATGGGGGGAGGGGAAAGAAGCTTCTAGGGAAAGTATGTGGTGTGGGGAGAAGGCAGCCTGGTGCTAAGAATTTCCTTTAGGTAATTCTCTGATGGATAATTGAGTTGACTATAATTGGCTTCTTATTTCTAATTCCTTAATATTGCCTTGGAAATTCACCTAATAGTAAATTTCCCTGGAAAAGGGCAAGAGGGTTAAGTATTTGCCTTTTCTGTGGGTTTCAAGAAACCACTCTCTTCTTACCTGCCCAATATTCTCAGTTGATGATGTTGCCTCCTGTTTTACTGACAATATAGAAGCCATTTGCTCTGAGTTCTTCCATTCACCCTTTGACTCAAAACACCTGGAACAATATCTTACATAGAATAATTACTTTAAAAAAAAAACTTCATTGGATAAATGGATGAATGACTTGATGAAAACATTTTGGTAACTCTATTCCCCTCTCTACTGAAAAACAAAACCAAAAAACACATAAGATGTCTTATGTACCCTATTAATAGTCATACCATTCTGCCTTAGAGGGAGCATTGTTGCTTCTCTTTGCTATGACCAACTTCTGCTTCCTCTTGACACTTGTCCCATTAGTGATACCTCCTTTTTCTCTGGAATCTTCACTTTTCTGCTTATTCTACTCTGTTCTGGTTAGATATCCTGCAGTATTGCCTTCAAGTCTTGGTACCACCTCTTAGGAAGAAAATAAATGTGCTCAAGGTACATCTTAGAGAAGGAAAGTAAAATGGTGAAAAGATTAGAAATTGTGTCCTTTATGAATCACTTAAAAGGATTGGGCATGATCAGACTGGAGAAGGCTTGTGGGTGGGGAGGATATGAAAGCTACCTCAAAATATTTGAAGGGTTGTCATGTGGAAGAAGAGAAAGAGGAAGAGAAAGAGGAGGAAGAGAAGAAAGAGAAGGAGAATGAAAAAGAGGAACATAAGAGAAAGGATAAAGAAAAAGAGGAGGACAAGGAAAGGGAGGAGGAAAAGAAAGAAGAGAAGGAGGAAGAGAAAGAAAGAAGTAAGAGCATGAGAAAGAAAAGAAAGAGGAGGAGGAAGAGGAGGAGAAGAAGGAGAAAGAGAAGAAGAGAAGAAGAAGAAGAAGAAGAAGAAGAAGAAGAAAAAGGAGCAAAGGAGAAGAGAATATAAAACTATGTAGAATTGTTTTAAGTATATAGTATGGGAAGAGAGAGGGAACTCATAAAAGATAGCTGTTTATTTTTCAGTAAAGAAGAAAGTAAAATTCCCTTCTGAGAGAATGGTGAGGTCATGATATAGGAGGCTTTAGGAGAGAAGGAATGGCTTGGAATAATCCCTGTGGGTAGTGTGATAGAGAGTCCATCAGAGCAGAATAAGAGGATTACTGTGCAGCAGTGAGCACCGAGTTAAGATTAGATAGCATACATTTGTAGTGGACCCAGTTAGAATATCTGTGTTATTTGTAGAAGTGGAAAAGGAGAGTGGAAGTAACCCAGGGTTGGCATCTGACAAGGCAAGAACAGATCTGAGACAGAAATTCAAAGGCTATATATTGTTAAAATGGTTAACTATGGATTGTGGTGTACAGGAGATGTCATTTACAGGTAGATAGGAGAAGTACTGCAGAACAGGAGAGGTCAACACTATAAATGGTGGAAAGTATTGCCAGAGCAGGGTTCATTAAGAGCCTGAGAGAGCAAGAAAGGATGGAGTGACTAAAGGCCACGGTAAATATGAAGAATAGGTTTAGGAGGAGCCATGCAGAGGGAAAGATGGATAAATAGGAGTTTCTGTGTTCAGAAAAAAAGGAAGTTAGAGTTTGAACTCATTCAGTTTGACCTTTTATGGAGCTGGTGGGGTCAAGGGTGTGACCATCCCTAAGTGGACCTGAAGTGGATTAAATATCTTTAGATTATAAATTAGAAACTCAAAGGTACCTTCCATTCTACTTCTATTGAATCCACCCCATTCCCCTCATTTTACAAATGTAGAAACTGAAGTTCAGAAAATTTAAAGGGCTTACCTATGGTCAGAGAGTGACTGAGGTGGGATTTGAAGCTAGTTCTTCCTGACTCCCAAGTGCAGCACCCTAGTCATTACATCATACTTCTCAGAAGTCAAGAAAGTTAAAGAGGTTCATGAATTTGGAGGCCAGGGTATTTGAAAGGACAACCCTGTCTATATGGAAGTCCCCAAGTATGAAGGCTAGGATTTGATGGAAAGGAAAAGTATGAGCCAGGTACTGGCCAGGTAGATGAAAGCATACAGGATCTATTTAGAGTGATATTAAGGGAGAATGAACCTCAAAGGGAGAGGTTACTGAATGCTTGCAACAGAGGGGCAGCCTGGAAGTGATGGTGAGGAGCAAAGAATATGCCTCCTCTTCCTTCTAGTCTATTGTATGGGGGTAGGGGAGAAGTCAAGTGTGAGAGAGAGTATACCTAGTACTCAAGAGGGTGTTTTGTGATCCAGTACCATCCCTGGGCAGCCAACTTTCCTTGAGTAAGTCATATGGAAAGAATATTAGAAGAAGTTTGTTAAAAGAAAGAAAAGAGTTCTAGAGAGTGAAATCTATTCTTAGGTAGCTGGTGACTGAATCATGGAGATGGAAAAGAGGACAATATTAGAGAAATACCTTGAATTCTTATATATACTACATTTTCTATCTAACATTTATATAAAGTTTCAAGATTTATAAAGTGCTTTATATATAGAATACTCTCTCATTTAACTCTCACAAAACCCCTATGACATAGGTGCCATTTTAATCACTATTTACAGACAAAATGAAATTAACTAGTTTAGGGTCACATAGATAATTAGAGTTTGAGGCAGGACCCAAACTCTGGTAGTTTGTATACATTCTATTTTTTAAATAATTCGAAGACTGTAAGTTTCTTGAAAGTTGGGCCAGTGTTCTAGAGAGTCAGTGTTATATAGCTAGAAATCTAAGTTCGAAGCTTAGCACTACCACACTTTTGTGTGTGTGTGTGTGTGTGGGGGGCAATGAGGGTTAAGTGACTTGTCCAGGGTCACACAGCTAGTAAGTGTCAAGTGTCTGAGATCAGATTTGAACTCAGGTCCTCCTGAATCCAGGGCCTGTGCTTTATCCACTGTAACACCTAGCTGTCCCCTAGCACCACCACTCTTTAATTATGTTGCCTCTCATAGACTTTTGAACCTCATAGATACATCGTGAATGATAGAGTCATGGATTCTTAATATTGCAAGCTACCTTAGAATGGTTTCATCCACTCTCCCAGTGAAAGAACCTTTTCTATAATATCCCTGGTAAAATGATCATGTAGCCTATGCTTGAATACTTTATAGTGACAGGGAATTCATGACTTTTCCTGGCAGCCCATTCAATTTTTGGGTACTAGAAATCATTACAAATGAAGCATAAATGACATACTTATTAAATTTGTAGATGGCATGAAGTTTGAGGAAATAGTTACCAGGTTGAATGACAGAACTGAAATTCAAAAAAATCTCAACAGGCTGGAACAATTGGTAAAATCTAGTAAGATGAAATTTAATAGAGATGAAGTCATCCCTCTGTGTTACAAAAATCAACTGAACAGGTATGAAATGGTGAAGATTGAAATAAAGATCAGTTCATGTGAAAAAGATTGGGGGTGGGGCTGGAAAAAGTGAGCACCGCTTAGGAGACTTCAAGCTCAATGTGTCAACATTGTGACTTAGCAGTTAAAGAAGCCAATGCAATCTTAGTAATGGCAGCTTAGTGTCAAGAAGAGGGTAAGTAAAATTGTTCAGTGCTCAGAATGAACTCTTTGATTAAACACTGCAAATGAACAATGAATTGGGCCCAGAGTTTAATGGGAAGAGGAGAGCAAGGTGGATTATTGCTTTGGAACTTTGGAAAATTGCAAAGTTCTTTTAATGATCCCAAACTTCTCCTGGAACTTTTTTTAAACACCCAAATTCTTCCAGTTTTGTTTGGCTGAGTCATGGAACACAGCAATCTCTGAAGAGCTGAATTTGGGCAACAATGGAGACACATATTATGGCTCTAAGCATGTTAAACATATTAAAAACCTAGGAATTACACAGGAGAAACAATATAAAGGATATGGTCATCAAGGTACATATGACTGAAAAAGATGGGCTGGTCATGTAGTGAGAACAAAGGATAATTGGTGGACCTTATGGAGGGTCTCTTGGTATGCTCAAGATATTAAGAAAATGCAAAAGATGACCTCATTGATGAACTTATGTGCTGACATGGACAAGAGTTGCACAGGCCAGTGGGCATGAATGGGTTGTATTCTCTGTTGTTTGGAGGAAATGCCTACATATATTGATGAGATTACAGCTCTATTGGAGTATTCTGCTATAGTCAAATAACATCTGTGTTTAGTTTTTGGCATGTTGTTTCAGGAAGGATATTGATTAGCTGGAATGTATCCAGAGGAGAATGACCAGGATTGTAAATCGACTCAAAGCTATTCCATATGAAAATCTGTTAAAGGAAATGAATATATTTCACCTAGAGGATGTGGTAGCTAATTTCACACATATGGCAAACTCTCATGTGGAAGATGTTTTAGACTTGTTTTTCTTGACCCCAAAAGGCAGAACTAGTACCCATTGGTAGAAGTTACAGAGAGACAAATTTCATCTATAAATTTCATTTAAAAATAGTTAATTGAGCTATGCAGAACAGGAAAGCTTCACTTTCAATGGTGGTAGTAACTCTGGAAGTATTCAAACAGAAGCTACATGACTCTTTGTTAGAAATGTGCAGGTATTGGCTGTAGCATCTAACCTCTCAAATATATTGCATCTCTGAGTCTATGATTTTATATAATTATTGTCAGGGCTCTCCATCAAATCATCTTCAACTCATTTGTGTAATTGTTTCATCTGCACCAATCTCATCTCTAAAATAGAAGTAAGGGCAGAGACAATTTAACATTTTTTCTTTGGATTCCCATTGCCTAACATAGCATCTTTCACATAGTTGGTGTCTAACACTTATTAGATTGAATTGAAATTGACTGCCTAATCATTCCCACCAAGCTCAGCCTTCTGGAGCCATGCAAAATGAAACTGCCACTAAGCTCCCAAACCCAGTCTCCTCACTTGTAAAATGAAATGGTTGGGCTAAATGATTTCTAAGGTCTTTTCTAACCTAAATGCTCTAGGATCTTTAAGATTTTACTCCCTTTTTCACATAGTGAATATCTGAAGACAGTGATTGTATCCAATTATATTATACCTCTTCTAGTGCAAAACTTCCCAGTTCCCTGAGCTGTTCCTCAGAAGATATGAATTAGACCCTTTTTAATATCTGATCTTAATACCTCTCTCAATGATCTCTAGTTTGTCAGTACTTTAATACGTTAATTGAATTCACCAATGAGGCCACTCACTGCGATGATACAGATCATAGTTCTGTGTTTTTTTATACTATCCAACTCTTGTCTATTTTCTTCTATAAATTTTCCATGGGAAATTCATCTGGTATTTTAGAAACCTTCCTTTGGACATCTTGGGGAATTAGAGTATCCATTTGGTTATCTATCATTCTTTTCATATGGACAACCCTCCTCTTTTCTAGTCATACATTTCTTAAGCAGTATCTTATACCTCTTCTCCTGCACCCTTCTCTGTGCTGCAGTTTGCTCACTCTCTAAATCTCTTCCCTCTCTTCCCTTTGTCTTGGTGATCTCGTTAGTTCACATGCATTCAACTATTATTTATGTATAGATGAATCCTAGACCCGTATATCTAGCCCTAGTCTTTCTCTTAAACACCAATCCTGCAGAACCAGCTCCCTATTGGATATCCTGAGCTAGTCGTCACATTAACATCTCAAATTCAAGATGTGCAAAACAGAACTATTATCCTCCCCCAACCCCTCCTCCCTTTTAATTCCTCTATTTCTTTTTTGTTTGTTTGTTTCAAGTAATTTTTGAGTTGATTCTCTAGGATTCTCTAAGTATACCATCATATCATCTGCAAAGAGGATTGTTTTGTTTCCTCCTTGCCTGTTCTAATTCCTTTAATTCCTTTTTCTTCTCTGATTGCTAAAACTAACATTTCTAGTACAATATTGAATAGAGGTGATAATGGAAACCCCTGTTTCACCCCTGATCTTATTGGGAAGGGCTCTAACTTATCTCCATACATATAATGCTTGCTGATGGTTTTAGGTAGATACTGCTTATTATTTTAAGGAAAGCTCCACCTATTCCTAAGGTCTCTAGTGTTTTTTATTAGGAATGGGTGCTATATTTTGTCAAAAGCTTTCTCTGCATCTATTGAGATAATCATATGATTTTGGTTAGTTTTCTTATTGATGTGGTTGATTATGTTAATAGTTTTCCTAATGTTGAACCAACCGTACATTCCTGGTATAAATCCCACCTGGTTATAGCATATTACCCTGGTGATCACTTGCTGTAATCTCCTTGCTAATATCTTATTTAAGATTTTTGCATCAATATTCATTAGGGAAATTGGTCTATAATTTTCTTTCTCTGTTTTGGCTCTGCCTGGTTTTGGTATCAACTCCCCTATTCCTTTTGAGGGTACTGCCATCTTTCCAGTAAGCAAAGTTCATAACCTCAGTCATCTTTGACACTTCCCTCCCCTTCACATAATACTGTTCTCAATATTCAATCAGCTACCAAATATTATAGATTATTTCTCTACAATATATCTTAAATCTGATCCCTTCTCTCCACTCATACAACCACCATCCTATTTAGTGTCATTGCCTTTTTTTAGCAGACTATTGCAATAGTCTCACAATTTTTCTCCCTGACTCGATCTTCTCTAATTTATCCTTCACACAGCTGTTAAATGGATTATTCTAAAGCACAGATCTTGCCATATCACCTCCCCTCCTCCCATGCCAAAGAACTTCAATGGTTTCCTCTTGCTTCAATCTCTAGTATTTGGCTTTTAAAGCCCATCAAGATCTATCTGTGATTAATCTTTCCAGCTTTATTATACATTCTTTTTCCATGCCCTCTGTTCCAGTATGTTTGATATTCTCAGAGCAAGATATTCTATCTCCCATTTTTGTGCTTTTACATAGATTCCTCCATGCCTGAAAGATATTTCCTCCTTACCTTTGGTTTATAGAATCCCTTGCTTCCTTTAGGGCTTAGTTTATGTTACTACTTGTAAGAAGTCTCTATTGATCTTGTTGGATGCTAGTGTTCCCCTTCACCTCCCCCTTCCCCTGGAATAACTTTTTATTTACTTTGTATTTCATTTTCTTTTTTAAAAATAATATTTTATTTTTTCCAATTACATATAAAGACAAATTTTAACATGATTAAAAAAATTTAGTTTCAAATTTTCTCACCCCCTTTCTAAGATTGTAAGCAATTTGATATAGATGATATATGTGCAATCATGTAAACATAATTCCTTGTTGTAAAAGAAAACATAGGCAAAAGACAAAAGAAAAAACCATGAAAAAAATGAATAAAGTGAGAATAGTATGCTTTGGTCTGCATTCGGACTCCATCAGCTCTTTCTCTGGATGTGAATAGCATTTTCCCTCATGAGTCCTCTGGAATTGTCTTGGATCATTATATTGCTGAGAATAGCTAAATTATAGACAGTTGACCATAGTACAATGTTGCTGTTACTGTGCACAATGTTCTCCTCATTCTGATTGCTTCACTTTGCATCAGTTCATGTAAGTCTTTGCTGTGTTTTTCGGAAATCCTCCTGTTTGTAATTTCTTTTGTCATAATAGTATTCCATTTCATTCATATACCACAACTTGTTCAGCCATTCCCCAGTTGATTAGCATCCTTTCAATTTCCAATTCTTTGCCACCACAAAAAGAACTACTATAAATATCTTTGTACAAGTAGGTCCTTCCCCCCAACTTTTAAAAATCTCTCTGGCATACAGACCTAGTAGGAGTATTGCTCGATCAAAGGGTATAGACAGTTTCATTGCCCTTTGGGCATACTTCCAAATTGTTATATTAGCCAATCTGATAGGTGTGAGGTAGTACTCAGAGTTGTTTTAATTTGCATTTCTCTAATCAATAGTGATTCAGAACATTTTCAATATGGCTATTAATAGCTTTGATTTCTTCATCTTCCTAGCAGGTGCTCTCTCTCTCTCTCTCTCTCTCTCTCTCTCTCTCTCTCTCTCTCTGTGTATGTATGTGTGTTTGTATCCCCACTACCTAGCTCAATTCCTGGTACAGAGTAGGTACTTAATTAATGTGTATTGAACTGAATCTGTGATTTTGTTGTTATTGTTTTCCATCTTTTCTTCTTGAAGTGGACCAATGACAGTGGTGTCTTGACTTGTACATGATTTGAATATGAGTGGGGAAGAGCTGTGCAAATTCATCAGTCTCACTATCCCCTTCAGAATTATCAAAGTCCAGTGGCAAGACAAAGGTCAAGATGATTGGTGATAGGCCAGGATTCAGTGAGTGACCTTGACCTTTCTAAATTAATGTCTTTTCCAGGTCTTAATTTGTCTGAGGCCATGACTATTCAATGACTAAGGTCTGAGTAAGAGTTGAGACAAAAGATTGCTCAATTTAGCTTCACAAAAATATCAGTCAGGGAGGGGAAGATCCTCAGAGTTTCTGGCCATAACACAAAACAATGCTATTTATACTTATTCTAAGCCATCAGAACCTAAACAATGAACCAAACAGGCTTGGGTTGGGGCTATTAAATTGAATGAATTCAGTGAATGAACATCTAGGAGATGTTACCCTTTGCATTACCTTCAATTTTAATTTTTTGGAAGTTGTGGTATTCGATGTTGTGTAGCCATATAAAATTGCCAGAAGACTATTTCTGTTAAAAAAAAAAGATAGGCCTTTGTTTCAGGGAGAAGCTAGAGATCATTCAAAATACTGTGCAATTTCTCAAATGCAATCTAGTCTAGTCTTCTATTCAATTGTGTCCCAGTTCATTGTACTGTCTATCCAAGATAATCCTGATGGACTAGATCTATGTGTCTAGGTTGATGTCAGTATTGGAATATTAAACATTATTCATCCACTTGTTTTTTCCTATGTGGATAGTTTAGCTGAACCATTTTGAATAATTATGAATCTCATGGAGGATAGTTTGTAATATTCTGGTCCTCTACAACAATCAGAACTGTCATCTAGTAATGGCCTGTGCTGTGTCCAAATGCACAACCCAAACATTGCTTGCAATGAAGTATGTCAGAGATGTCCCCTACATAAAAGTTCGATCGATTACCAATTTTTTTTTTTGGTGAGGCAATTGGGGTTAAGTGACTTGCCCAGGGTCACACAGCTATTAAGTGTTAAGTGTCTGAGGCCAGATTTGAACTCAGGTCCTCCTGAACCCAGGGCTGGTGCTCTATCCACTGCACCACCTAGCTGCCCCTGATTACCATTTTAATGAGGATAATATTTCTGATTTCTTTTCATGTTTTTGGTATTCTCCACTCTTTCAGAAATCTTTTTTTAAACCAATGTTTTCCTTTATTTTGTCAAATATTTCCTAATTACATTTAAAATATTTAGCATTCATTTAAAAAATTTTGACATCCAAGTTCTCTCTCCCTCTCACCCGTCTTTCACTCCTCAAGAAGGCAAGCAATATATTGATTATAATTTTGAAGTCGTGCAAAACATATTTCCAAATTATCCATGTTGAAAAATAAAACACACACATACATACAAACATGAAAAATAAAGCAAGTTTAAAAAATGTATATTTTAATCTGTACTCAGTTCATTAGTTCTCTCTCTGGAGGTAGATAGAATTTTTCATCATGTGTCCTTTGGAATTGTCTTGAATTATTGTTTCGATCACAGTATCTAACTCCTTCACTGTCGATCACTATGACAATATTGTGATTACTGTGTATGATATTCTCCTGGTTCTTCTCACTTAACTTTGCATCACTTCATATAAGATTCCCCAGGTTTTTCTGAAAACATCCTGCTCATCATTTCTTCTAGCACAATAGTATTCCATCATAATCATATAGTATGATTTGTTCAGCTATTCCTTAAGCGATGGATGTCTCCTCAATTTCCAATTCATTGTCACCATAAAAAGAGCTGCCATAAATACTTTTTTTTTCATACAAATAGGTCCTTTTCCCTCTTCCTTGATGCCTTTGGGAAACAGACCTAGTAGTGGTATTGCTAGGTCAAAGGGTATGCACAGTGTGATAATCTTTTGGGCATAGGTCCAAATTGTTCTCTAGAATCACTGGACCAATTCACAACTCTACATTAGTGTCTCAGTGCATTAGTGTCCCAATTTTTCGTTTTCCCTTTAGTATTTGTCATTTTCCTTTCCTGTCATGATAGCCAATGTGAGGTGGTACCTGAGAGTTTTAATTTTTATTTCTCTAATCATTGATGTAGAGCATTTTTTCATGTGACTATTGATAGCTTTGAATTCTTTTTCTGAAAACTTCCTGTTCATATCCTTTGACCATTTATAAGTTGGGGAATGGCACACTTAAAAAAATAAATTTGGCTCAGTTCCCTATATATTTGAGAAATTAGGCCTTTGTCAGAGAAACTTGATGTAATCCCCCCCCACCCCAGTTTCCTGTTTTCCTTCTCATTTTGGGTGCCTTAATTGGGTTTGTGCAAATGTTTTAATTTCATGCAATCAAATTTATCCGTTTTACTTTCCATAATGCTGTCCATCATTTTTATTTGTTAATAAACTCTTCTCTTATCCATAGTTCTGACAGGAAAATTTTCCATGTTCCCCTAATTATAATATCACCTTTCATGTCTAAGTCATTCATTCATTTTAACTTTATTTTGGTATATGGTATGAGATGTTGATATTTGCCTAGTTTCTTCTTTTAGATACCTTGATAATCAATATCAATACTCGCAAAATCGTGTTGCCTCTACCATGGATTTTCTTTGTGTATGCTTGATCAAATTCAACATTTCTTATCATTGTTGTTTTATTAAGTATCACTTCTTTTTCATTTAACACACGAGAGGCTGTGGTGTTAGTGTCCAATTATACTGGCTTCACTGATATTGATATAGAGAATAATTTGTTATAGTAATCTTGACAAATCTTTTCCATTTTTCTTTTGTTGGTGTTTCTTCTAGTTTCATTCTAAAATGAACAAATGAATGAAAAATCATTTATTAAGTGTTACTATGTATCTGGCACTGTCTCAGGATGTTCTGTCATAATTGGATCTTTTGCTAAGCTCTCTGTAAACTTGTTTTTCTTCCACTTCTCAATGTTTTATCATGTTTGACTGCTTTTAATTTTCTACTCTTTTCCTCCATAAGGTTTAACAATTTTATATTTAAAATTGGTGCATTACTTAGAAACCAACTCTCTCTACTTGGCAAAGATATATTGGTTAGGGGAGTTTTTAGGCTTTTTTTTCCTCATTGTTATGATACAATTATAACAGTTAAACTGCCTTGGGGAAATTTGCATTAGTATCTATTCTTTTATCCATTTCCCTTTGGGGGGGCATCCAGAGATTGTTTTAAAAGTTTGTTTTGAAGTTGACTCAATTGGGTACCATATGTTTTCATTCACCCCCCCCCTCCATTTGTCATATATTTTTATCTTCTGACAAGTATGTTGTCTGACTAGAAATAGAGATTGGATTAGGAAATGACTTCCATATCAGTAATCCGTTATTTATTGCCTATTAAAGTATTTATTTTTTTGCAATATTATTTGTCTTTGCAATATTCAGTGATTCTTGATTCTCTTCCTAAATTAAGTATTTGTATACGTTAGTATATATGTATAACACTTCTGGGTAGTATACAAAATCTGAAGTTGGTCAATGTATTTCTTTTTTATATTTTTTAATATTCTTTTCTTTTCCTTTTGAGCTTCAAGTTATCTCCCTTCCTCTAGTCCTTCCCTCACCTATTGAGAAGACAAGCAATATGATCTCCATTATCTATTTGAAGTCATGTAAAACATATTTCCAAATAAGCCATGTTGCAAAAATAAAAAATAAAAAGAAAGTGAAAAAATATGCTTTAATCTGCACTCAGAGTTCATCATTTCTCCATTTGAAGGTGGATAGCATCTTTTTTTATGAGTCCTTTGGAATTGTCTTGGATCATTTTATTGATCAGAGTAGCTAGTTTTTCACAGTTGATCATCTTTACTATATTGCTGTTTCTGTTCAATATATTTCTTAAGATGTGGTGCCCCAAACTGAACATAATATTCTCAGTATGGTCTTATCAGAACATAGAGTATAAGGCATCTAGGTTGTACAGTGGATAGAATCTTAGACTTGGAGTTGGAAAGACCTGAGTTCAAATCTAGCCTCATCTACTTATTAACTGTATGATGCTGGTAAGTCACATATCTGCCTCAATTTTCCTCATCTGTATAATGAAGATATTAATAGCCCTTACTTTCCAGAGTTGTGAGAATAAAATGAGATAATATGCATAAAACATGTTTTTGGTTTGTTGTTGTTGTTCTTTTTGCAGTGCAATGAGGGTTAAGTGACTTGCCCAGGGTCACACAGCCAGTGAGTGTCAAGGGTCTGAGGCCAAGTTCGAACTCAGGGCCTCCTGAATTCAGGTCCAGTGCTTTATCCACTGTGCCACCTAGCTGCCCCTAATTCATGTTACAAAACTTAAAACACCATATAAATGTTATTATTGTTATTATGATTATGATTATGATTAGTGATTGTAGTAGAACTAATGCATTCCTTTATTTGGAGCATAATTCCATTAATGAATCCTAAAATGTAGATTTTTGTGGTTGTTGATGATAATATTTATGGGAACTGCTTTAAAATTACTTTTTGTTTTTGTTTTGTTTTGGTTTGGTTTGGTTTTTTTGTGGGGCAATGGGGGTTAAGTGACTTGCCCAGGGTCACACAGCTAGTAAGTGTTAAGTGTCTGAGGCTGGATTTTAACTCAGGTACTCCTGAATCCAGGGCCAGTGCTCTATCCACTGCGCCACCTAGCTGCCCCCTAAAATTACTTTTAATCAAATGATCCTTGAAGTTTTTGGAATTCTAAAAATCCAATGTATTTTGAGGATTGGACTTAATCATCTTCAAGATACTTTCTAGCTCAAAATGTATAGTCCTATGATCCTATAATTCTCTTTCTGTGTTTCTTTTTCTTTCTTTCTTTCTTTCTTTCTTTCTTTCTTTCTTTCTTTCTTTCTTTCTTTCTTTCTTTTTTTAGTGAGGCAATTGGGGTTAAGTGACTTGCCCAGGGTCACACAGCTAGTAAGTGTTAAGTGTCTGAGGCCGGATTTGAACTCAGGTACTCCTGACTCTAGGGCCAGTGCTCTATCCACTGCACCATCTAGCTGCCCCCCTGTGTTTCTTTTTTAACCAAGACTTTGTCCATGTAACACATCCTTTTTTATATCCTCGATGCTTAGTACATAGTAGGTATTTAATAAATAATTTTTCATTCATTCATTCTTATCTCTCTCTGTATTTCATTGGTGATTTCATTACTCTCATGGCATCAGTTATTATTATCATACAGATATTTATATCCAATCCCAACTTTCTTTATTTATACCTCCTTGCTGGACAGCTCTAACGAGATGTCCCATCAACACTTGATGCTCAATAAGTGTAAAATTAAATTTATCTTCTGATTTCCTCCTTAATTCCCTGGGAATGTTAATGGTACTACCCTTCTCTCATTTACCATGATTCAAACCTCGGGGTCATTTAATTTATTTTTCTTCTCCTTAGACACCTTTCCCTCACTTCAACATAAAATGCAATCAGTCAACTAATCTTGTAGAGTCTATCACTTTGTTATCTTTGGTATGTTTCTCTTATTTTGCATTAATGCTGCCATTATTCATTCTGGCCTCATATCTAAATAATTGCAATGGTATCCTTACTTTCAATTTGTTGCATCAATATTAATTAAGGATATTTTTTAAATTAAGGAGATTTCTCTAATTTTCTTCTCCATTTTGACTCTCCTTAGTTTAGTCTAATCCAAGACCATATATATGTTATGAAGAAATTTGAAAGACTTCTTTTCTTAAATTTTTTCAAACAGGTAATTTAGAATTAAAATTAATTGGTCTTTAAATGTTAGAATTTGCTTGTAAATCCATCTTGACCTGTGTTTTTTCTTTAGAAGTTCACTTATAGGATATTAAATTTCTTTTTTCTTTTGAAATTTATTCTTTTTAGAATTATTTATATTTTTATAGTCATTTATTTTTATCATAAAAGTATTTTTTATCATTTTCTAGTTACATGTAGAGATAGTTTTCAACATTTATTTTTATAAGATTTTAGTTCCAAATTTTTCCCTCCCTCCCTTCCCTCCCCCCTCCCCAAAACAAGTAATGTGATATAGGTTATATATGTACAATCACATTAAATATATTTCTGCATTAGTTGTGTTGTGAAAGAAGAATCAGAACAAAGGGGGGAAAACCTCAAAAAAGAAAAAACAAAACAAACAAACAAAAAAGTAGAAACAGTATGGTTCAATTTGCATCTAGATTCCACAGTTCTTTTTTTCTGGATGTAGAGAGCATTTTCCATCATGAGCCCCTTGGGACTATCTTGGACCATTGTATTTCTGAGAAGAGTTAAGTCTATCACAGTTGATCATCACACAGTGTTGTTGATACTGTGTACAATGTTCTCCTGGTTCTGCTCAACTCACTCAGCATCAGTTCATGTAAGTTCTTCCAGGTTTCTCTAAAATCTGCCTGCTCATCGTTTCTTGCAGCACAATAGTATTCCATTACATTTATACACCACAACTTGTTTAGCCATTTCCCAATTGATGGGCATCCCCTGATTTTCCATCATTTACTTTTTTCTGATCATGGCTTATTTAAGTTGTCTATATCCTGTTATATTAATTTCTATTAATTTAGGAATTTTATATTTTTGTAAAAATTAATCCATTTTATTTAGATTGTCAATCTTATTGGCAAATAATTGTGTGAAATATTTCCTAATAATTTCTTTTATTTATTCTTCATTTGTTATAAACATGCTTCTCTCATTTTTGATACTGGTATTTGGTTGTGTTCTTTTTAAAAAACAAATTAACATGGTTTATTTTGTTTTTTTCTAAAAAAAAAACAAAACCCAGCTATTAATTGTACTTATTAACCTAATGTGTTGAGGTTTTTTGCTTTCAGTTGTATTACTTTCCTTTGATTTTTAGGATTTCTGTTTCAGTGTTGAATTGTGGGTTTTCAATGTGTTGATTTGCTAGATATTTTTAGTTGCATACCCAATCTGCTGATCTGCTCTTTCCCTCTTTTATTGATTAAAGTGTTTAGAGCTAAACCAAAAAAAGTATTCCCATTAAAAATTGTTTTGGCTACATTGCCCCAATTTTGATATGTTGCTTCATTGTTGTATTTATCTTTAATGAAATTACTGATTGTTTCTACTATTTTTTAACACACCCATTCTTTAGGATCAAGCTATTTAGTCTGCAACTAATTTTCATTATTTTTTCAGTGACCCTTTATTGAACACAAAATTTTATTCCATTGTGGTCCATAATGATGGAGGGAAATACACAATTAACAATGATAACTGAATGCAAATGAGATGAACCCAACCACAAAAAAGAAGATAGCATAATGAATTAGAAAGAAGAATCCATAAATATATTTAATGTTTATATTTTTCTGCATTTGTTTGAGTTTTGTGCCCGAATAAATGGTCATTTTTTGTGTGTGAAAATGCCTCACACAGCTGATAATATGTATATTCCTTTCTTTAACCCTTCAAGAATATCCAGAGTTCTATCATATCTACCTTTTCTGAAATTCTATTTAGGACCTTCACTTCTTTTTTGTTTATATTTTTTCTTAGATTTATCTCAGTGTGATGGGGTAAATTAACATTATCAGTATTATAATTTTACTGTTTATTTCTCCAATTAACTCAATTAACTGTTTAAGAACTTAGATTCTATGCTATTTGGTGTATTTTTCTGTTTAGTATTTTGTTAATTTATATCTTTGGTATCTTTCAGCAAAATGTAGTATCTCCTAATTAACTCTATTTTTTTTTTCTGTTGTTTTGTCTGATATCATAATTGCTACCCTTTCCTTTTTACTTTAGCTTAAGCATTATAGATTTAACTCTAGCTAATTATTTTAATTCTGTTTACATCTTTCTCTTTCAAGCATGTTTCTTGAAAACTACATATTTGTGAATCCTGCTTTCTAATCCATTCTGCTATGTTCTTCTGTTTTATGGTTAGGTTCATCCCATTCACAATTAGTTATGATTGTTAATTATGTATTTCCCTCCATTCTATTCTTTCATTTTTTACTTCTCTTTTCCCCTGTCCTCTCTTTAAGAGTTTGTTTAAGACTAAGCCTTCTTTTAACATACCCTCTGTCCCATCCCTTGCTTCCTTCCTGTTTCCCCATTGAGTGAAATATATGTGTATGTATATGAGTATGTATGCAAGGGTGTGTGTGTGTGTGTGTGTGTGTGTGTGTGTGTGTGTGTGTGTGTTGCCTGTGAATGTGTTCTTTCCTTCTTTGTTTACTTCAGATGAGGTTCAAGTTAACCTTGCTACATACTATCCCTTCCTCCTTGTTTGTATAGATTTCCATTTGTGCACCCTAATTAGGTGAAATATTTCCTATCTTTCCTCTACCTCTCCTCCCCTAGTGCATTCACTTTCCATTCTTCTTTTAAGATCATCACAACATAACAGAACTATTCCTAGGCCATTTGTCTATTTGGAATCTTTCTATGATGCTTTATGATGATAGTATTCTGAGGAATATACATCTCCCCATATTGAAGTGTAAATAGTTTTTCCTTAACTAATCCATCATGATTACTCACACATATTTACATGCTAATGATTCTCTTGACTCCTGTGTTTGTATTTCAAAATTTCTGTTCAACTTTGGTCTTTTCATCAGGACTATTGTAAGTCTTTTATTTTCTTAAAGGTTTATTTTCCCAATGGATTCTTTCTTTCTCCCCCCCTCCCCACCCCAATGGATTCCTTCTATATCTACTTTGCCTTCTTATTCTAGGAGATATGGGCAGTTTTATGAGTTTTTGAAATATAATGTTTAGGCGTGTGTGTGTGTGTGTGTGTGTGTGTGTGTGCGTGCGTGCGTGAAGAGCAGGGAATGGGGGAGAATTGCTAGCAGTTTGTCTCATGATTTAAAAATTATCTCTCTTTGATTTTTTTCCATGTCAGTTGTTTTTGCTTTGAGATATCTTACATTTTCTTCTAGGTTTTTCAGTCTTTTGGACATTATTTTAATATTCTTCATAGCTTCTTTTTGGTTTGTTTTAATTTAAGTTTTTGTTCCTTAGGCACATTTTTTGTACTACTTGTTTCAAGCTGTTTCCATCTTTCTTTCATAGCTTTCTTTTCTTTTTTTTTTTCTAGTATTATTATTTGGCCTTTACAATAATTATTTAGCCCTTTAAAAAAGAAAAAAAACCTCTTGCTTCAACTCTTCCAGGAATTCTGGTTGGCCTTTTACCAAAGCTGTGTTTTTCTTTGAAGTTTTTCTTATAGATATTCTGGAGTCAGTCTCTTCTTCTGGGTTTGTTTTAAGCACCCCTGTCACCATAAAATATCTTTATGATGGGATTTTTTTTTTGTTTATTCATTCTTTCAAGCTACTTCCTCACTTTGGATTTTATGTTAAGCCCAGGTTCTGTGCACTTCTGAGGGGATGTCTGAGCTGACATTTTCTTTTGTGTCCTTCTGCTACTTTCTTGGAGGGTATTAAATTTTGTGCTCTTCCAGGAACTCATAGATAGCTCAGGATGGGGAGTTTCAAGCTTTCAATACTTTCAGAGTGGTGAGAACTTGGACAAAGTCTTATCATTGCCATCTTTGTTTGAGCTTGGGAAGTTCCTGAACCTGGTATGGATCCGAATAACACATCTATGGACTTATTCCTGCTTGGAAGTTCTAATAGAATGTTGTAGGAGTAAGAGAAATGCAAACTCCCCTTTGGTACTGGAGATTTCATCCTGGCCTGGAGGCTAGAACTTAATCCATATTCTTTTCCTGGGGTCAGGGCCACCCAGCTACTATTTGGTTGTTTTATGGTTTGGGGGTGTTTTTGGGGAGGGCAGGGCAATGAGGGTTAAAGTGACTTTTCCAGGGTCACACAGCTAGTAAGTGTCAAGTGTCTGAGGCTGGATTTGAACTCAGGTCCTCCTGAATCCAGGGCCAGTGCTCTATCCACTGTGCCACCTAGCTTCCCCTACTATTTGTTTTTGAACTTGTTCCTCATTTCTCACCTTGAACTATCACCCCCTAGGTAGAGGTCCCATTCTTACCCTACCTTGGATCTGTGACCTAGAACTGGGTAATGTGAGAGAGAGCTACCAATTGGTATCTATTCCAGTATGCTCCACAATTTCTTCTTGTTCTGTTGCATAGTCTTGTTCTTTTAGTCCCTGAGCATTGTAATGCTTCCTGTACACCTGGCCAGACATATAGCATCCACAGACCTCAATCTGTATGCCAACCTGGGCTGGAAAAATGACTCACTCTGATTTTTGTTTTCTTGGAATTTCTAATCAGGACGAAGTCTGGTGTGTTTTCTAAGTTTTGTGGAATTGCTGCATTGGAGTACTTGTTCCTGTTGCTTCACCAGTTTCACCAGTCTGTTCCTTAAACACTTCCAAAATGTTGGTGATGCATCTAATGTAACACTTATACACATTGTCTGTTATTGTAGTTATTCTTGTTCATTTTCTACCTCCCCTGGAAGGACAGATCCTCCTCCTGTGAACTTCCTGAGGGAAGGGACACATTCTTTTTTTTTTTTTTTTTGCAAGGCAATGGGGGTTAAGTGACTTGCCCAGGGTCACACAGCTAGTAAGTGTTAAGTGTCTGAGGCCGGATTTGAACTCAGGTACTCCTGAATCCAGGGCCGGTGCTTTAACCACTGCGCCATCTAGCTGCCCCTGAAGGGACACATTCTTAAACATTTGGGTATCCCCTGTGGTTATAATTGCAGTACCTTGAACAAAACTAGAACTCCATAAATGTTGGATGAGTGTATTATTCTTACTCTTAGGACCTTTCATCCATGAGAATTAAGCAGAATTGAAATGAATATTGTAACTAGTAATTTATCGGAGCACAGCTTGCTATCTTCAGGAGAAATCCATAGCCCCCTATGGGATTATCCCAACAAAGGAGCTAACCCAGTTCAATGGAATATAAATATGCCATGTTCCAAAAAATATGTAATCCCCTTGATACACCTTTGGGGTCCAATGTATCAAGACATGCAAATAATACAGATGGACCCATTTAAAATGGTCCCATTTGTATTAAATTGTATTCCATCTAAAAGAAGCTTATGCCATGGAAATGAGTTCCTTTTCTTCTCTGCATGGAGCTTGGATTTTTTGGTAGGGATCTTAGCAGAACATCCCAAGAAACTGGTTAAGGATATGGTTCTAGAAAGGTATCATTGTGTAGTGAAGAATGCTGAACTGGGAGTCAGTAGAGACTTAGGATTAAATCCCTCTCCTATATTTCCTAGCCAAGCAACTATAGCTATACCACTACCCTCTTAAAGTCTCAGTATTTTTAACTTTGTAATAGGGATAGTAATAGTACTTACCTCACACTGTGGTAAGGATCAAGTGAGATAATATGTGTAAAGCACTTTGCAATCATTTAAGAACTACATAAATATTTTTACTATTAATAATAATGATGGTGATGATAATGAAAATAATAATAGGATTTATATAGTGCCTGCTATGTGCCAGGAACTGTGCTAAGTTCTTTACATATATTATCTCATTTTATTGTCACAACAGCTCTAGGAGGTAGGTGCTATTATTATCCTTATTTTATAGTTTAGGAAACTGAGACAAACAGAGGTGAAGTGACTTGCCCAAGATCACACAATTAAGTGTCAAATTTGAGTTCAGGTCTTCCTGACTCTAGGCCCAGTGCTCTATCACTCCAGCTACCTATTATTATATAATAATATATCATGTAATTATTATGTGATAATAATTAACTATTAGTAAAGACAGTATCAACAATGGAATGAAGCCGGGGCCAAATCTTGGTTCTACTCCTTCTAACTTGTGTGATTTGGGGTAAATTATCTAACCTTTCTGTGTCCCTGTCTCCTCACATGTCAAATGAAGGCCTGGACCCCTAAATTTTCTTTCCTGCTTTTAATATTGTTGTTATTATTATGAGAGTACATGAATAGTAAAAGTAGAAATGGGACAATGCATGCTTGATTCCATGCAACAATCCAGTAAAATAATTTTAAAGTTTTCATTGTGTACATTCCCCTACATTAGGTAGTAGAAATAGAAATGCAAATATGAAATAATCCTTTCCTTCAAGGAGCTTACATTATATTAGGTGATATAGAAAAAAGAAGCACATAAGTAAATATAAATAATATCAAGAGGGAAAGAAACAAATAACAGGGAAAATCAAGAAAGGCTTCATGGAAAAGGTGGTATTTAAACTGACCTTTAAAGGAAATTAATCATTTGAAGAGGAAGATCTGAGGAGGGAGAGCATTCCAGGCATTGCCTGTGTAATGGTGTGGAGATTGGAGATGGCATGTTGGAATTGGGAACAACCTAGTAGACCAGTTTGGCTGGAGCATGAGAATGTGTGAAAAGGGATTAGTGAAATAAGTCTAGAAAGGTAAATGGGAGCCAGCTTCTCATTCTCTGGGGCTTTAAATGCCAAACAGAAGAGTTTGCATTTTCTCTTAGAGGAAATAGGGAACCACTATGCATTTTTTGAGCAGAAAAGTGACAAGTTCAGACATATTTTAGGGATGTAAATTTGGCAGCTGTGTAGAGGATGGATTGGAAAGCAGAAGGCTTTAAAATAGGAAGACCAATTAGGAGGCTATTGCCATAGTCCAGATGAGGACTGATGAGTTCCTAAAGTAGGCTAGCGGCTGTGAGAATGGAGAAAAGAGGATGCACATTATAGCTGGACATCTTCAATCATGACAATTGTAATCACTTTATAGTTAGAGTTTGTGTAGCTTGTGCTCTTTTTGTCCCACTGGGTATCTGCTGTAGTTAAGAAAAATCCCAGTCATGTGCCTTATTACTCTGGAATAGAGGTTATCTTGGGATCTCAAAGTCTCTAACACTTGGGTAAGTTCTGTCAGGTCCTAAAAAAGATGGAAAGTCTTGAATTCAGACCTAGAGACAGACCATGTCTCTTGTTCTCTGAAGACCAGTATAGTTAAGTACAGAGAGGTTTGTTACCATGAGGCTGACAATTAGGCAAATAATTCTTGGGCCATAGTAGCCCCCAAATTATGGTGCCACCGGGTGAATTGTGATGCCTTAGCTATGGTCTTGGAATCTTAATAGCTAAAGTTTCCAAAGACGATTTGAACTGAGCACAAAAATCTAATATGCTTTTCTACTCACTTGTATGTGTTTTTTTAAAAAAGTAAAACCAATTATTTCAAAAAACTAAGACTGAAGAGTAAATAGTACCATTAAATTATTAATTTTAAAGAAACACAATTTAAAGCAATTTTAAAAGAGAACAAAACACCTAGATATAATCATCTTGCTCACAAATTTTAATATGAGATTTCAAAATATATTATCACTGTATTTTGCTTTTATATCACCTTCATTTCCAAATATACCTCTCACCTTTCCTTTCTTCAAAGAGTCATTCTTTGTAATAGTGTTTTAAAAAGAGAATGGAAGAGAAGGAACAAATAAGATATGATTCAACCTGATAACATATCTGATGTTCTGCATCCACAGGGATGGGGAGGTTAATTTTTCCTCTCTTTATCAGAACCAAACTTACTCATTATAATTACACAGAATTCAGTTTTGATTTTGTTGCTCTTATTGTCTTAACATTTACATTGTCGTAGTCATTGTGATATTATTTTTCTGATTCTACTTACTTTGCATCAGTTCATATTAGTAAATCTCCCTATACTTCTCTGTATTCTTCATATTCATCATTTTGGGGATACATCAGTAATATGCCATTACATTCAAAACCTGCAATTTCTTTACCCAAAATTGATGGACTTCTATTTTGTTCCCAGGTCTTTGCTGCTACAATGTACAATAAAATTTTTGGCATATATGGAACCTTTTTCTTTCATTTTTTTTTATTTTAGCAGGGCAATGGGGGTTAAGTGACTTGGCCAGGGTCACACAGCAAGTAAGTGTCTGAGGTCGGATTTGAACTCAGGTACTCCTGAATCCAGGGCCAGTGCTTTATCCACTGCACCACCTAGCCACCCCCCATTTTTTTTAACCTTCCTGGGATATATACCTAGCAGCAAGATCTCTGGGTCAAAGGGTATGTATATTTTAGTTCATTTCTCACAATAATTCCAAAATGCTTTCAAGAATGCTTGGACTGGGGCAGCTAGGTGGCGCAGTGGATAAAGCACAGGCCCTGGATTCAGGAGGACCTCAGTTCAAATCTGACCTCAGACACTTGGCACTTACTAGCTGTGTGACCCTGGGCAAGTCACTTAACCCTTATTGTCCCACAAAAACAAAACAAAACAAAACAAAAAAAAATGCTTGGTATATATATAACCTATATCAGATTACCGGCTATCTAGGGGAGGGGGGAGAGAGGGGAGGGAGGGAGGGAGGGAGAAAAATCTGAAATTGGAAAGCTTGTATAAACAAATGTTGAGAGCTATCTTTTCATGTAACTGGAAAAAAATAAAATACTTTTATCAGAAAAAAAAGAATGCTTGGACCAATTCATAGCTTCAGAAACAGAGGATCAGTATGACTGTCCTTCCACAACTCCTATAACATTAACCAGTCTCATCTTTGACAATTTGCTAAATAGGAAGTAGTAATTTAGAGTTGTTTTATTTACATTTCTCATATCATCCATGACTTACAGAAATTTTTTATATGATTGTTGATTAAAATTTACAATTCTTATTCTGAGAACTTTTGCTCATATCCTTCAAATACCTCCCCATTAGGGAATGTCTTTTGGTCATATGCCTAGAATATAGGTGATTAATAAATTTGTATTGATTGGACTACTTACTTTAGTAGCTTAGAATTGCAAATCTAGACTATCTTTGCATCTCTCTCTCTCTCTCTCTCTCTCTCTCTCTCTCTCTCTCTCTCTTTGTTAAAGCCCTTTCATATATTATCAAGCTTTTAAGTGGCAATACAAAGGTATCTTTTTTTTTTGTGCAAGAAGATAAGGAATTGTCATTTTTGGCTTCTACTCAGAGAGCAGTATTTCTTTTTCTTTTTTAAAAAATTTAGTTTTCAACATTTGTTTATATGATTTTAAATTTCAAATTTTTCTCCCTCACTCCCCTCACTCCCACCCTCCCCTAGACAGCAGGTAATCTGATATAGGTTATATATACATAATAACATTAAACATATTTTTGCATTAGTCATGCTAAAAGAGAAGAAGCAGAGCAAAAAGGAAAAACCTCAAAACAGAAAAAACAACAGCACCAAAACCAAAAGAAATAGTGTGGTCCAATCAGCATCCATATTCCACAGTTCTTTTTTTTTTCTTCTGGATTTGGAGAGCGTTTTCCATCATGAGTCCTTTGGAATTTTCTTGTACCATTGGATTGGTAAGAAGAATCTAGTCTATCACAGTAGATCAACATATAATGTTGATGATACTGTGTATAATGTTTTTCTGGTTCTTCTCATCTCACTCATCATCAGTTCATGCAAGTCCTTCCAGGTTTCTTTGAACTCCTCCTGCTCATTGCTTCTTATAGCACAATAGAATTCCATTACATTCATATACCACAACTTGTTCAGCCATTCCCCAATTGACGGACATCCCCTCAATTTCCAATTCCTTGCCACCACAAAAAGAGCAGCTATAAATATTTTTGTACATGTGGGTCCTTTTCCCTTTTTGATGATCTCTTTGGGAAAAAGACCCCAAAGTGGTATTGCTGGGTCAAAGGGTATGCACAGCTTTATAGCCCTTTGGGCATAATTCCAAATTGCTCTCCAGAATGGTTGGATCAGTTCACAGCTCCACTAACAATGCATTAGTGTTCCAATTTTTCCACAGCTTCTCCAACATTTATTATTTTCCTTTTTTGTCATTTTAGCCAATCTGTTAGGTGTCAGGTGGAACCTCCGAGTTGTTTTAATTTGCATCTCTCGAATCAATAGTGATTTAGAGCACTTTTTCATATGGGAATGGATAGCTTTGATTTCTTCATCAGAAAACTGCCTGTTCATATCCTTTGACCATTTCTCAATTGAGGAATGACTTGGGTTCTTATAAATTTGATTTAGTTCCCGATATATTTTAGAAATGAGGCCTTTATCAGAAGCACTGGCCATAAAAATTGTTTCTCAGCTTTCAGAGAGCAGTATTTCTAAGTATTTCTTACATCACCAGGAAGTAGCCAGTCATTGAGGATGTTCCTAAATTTGGGTAAAAGAACACACCCTGTTACAACAAGATTTTTCAGTCAAGTTAATCCAGAGAATTAAAAGGCATCAGTATCCTTTTCCTGCATTTTAATCTCTGCAATATGCTTTAATATATGTAATCTATTTCCACAGAATATTAGGATTACATTTTTTTTTTGTGGGGCAATGAGGGTTAAGTGACTTGCCCAGAGCCACACAGCTAGTAAGTGTCAAGTGTCTTTAGGTCGAATTTGAACTCTGGACCTTCTGAATCCAAGGGCGGTGCTTTATCCACTGCACCACCTAGCTGCCCCTCCACAGAATATTAGGAATGTTAGGGTCTTAGAACAGGAAGGGGACCCAGATATGATCTGTTCATGGCCTTCATTTTGTAGAGAAAGAAACTTTGAAATCTGGAGATAGGGAATGACTTTCTCACAGCCACATGGATGATTAGTGGCCAAGCCAGAACCAGAAACGAGTCTCCTGTACCCCATGTCCAGGACACTATGAGTTTAAGTCTTCACATTACACCTATGGGCTAGGGCATATAGAAATTATTTGTTCCTTATAGAGCCAAAAGTCATAAAGATTCAGTGACTTGCCTAAGGTCATACAATTATGTTATATACAGCTGAGACTGATGACTTGATCAATTAGGGAGTATTTGTTAAGTGCTCATTATGTCCCAAACAATGTGCTGGGCACTGGGTATATAAAGGCCAAGAATGATACAATCCCTGCTCACAAGAAACTTACATTTGAATGGAGAAAGAAAAAAAGAACATGTAGAAAGATATATAGCATAAATATCAAGTTAATAAATGGAAATAAATGCAAAACAGTTAAATATGATAGTTCGAGAGGGAGAATAGTAGTGGAGAGAGAGAGGAATCAGGAATGCCTTCATGAGGAAGATGGTGCCTGAGTCATATCTTAAATAAAGGGAGGGAGGCTGTGAAGCAGATGTAGGGAATAGAGAATTCCAGGAATATTCCAGGATGCCAGTACAAAGGGCTGGAGATGGGAGGTAGAGTACTGTATATGACAACAGAGAGACGGCCAGTTTAGATGGATAATAAAGGAGTAATAATATGCAGTGAGGTTGAAAATAAAAGTTGGGGACATGTTATAAAGGGCTTTAAAAGCTAAACAGAGGCATTTATATTTAATCCTGGAAGCATGGGAAGCTGTTGAATTTAGTTGAGTAGGGGAATGACAAGGTCAGATCTGTGATTAAGGAAAATTACTTTGGCAGCAATGTGTAAGATGGGGAGAGACGAATCAGGGGGACCCGTGCAACAATCTAGGTGAGATGTAATTAGGGATGGAACTAAGGTAACAGTTGTGTGAATAGAGAGGAATAAGATGTAAAAGACATTGTGAATTTAGAAATGGCAAGATTTGTCAACTGATTTGGTATGTAACATGAGGGAGAGTAAGGAATTCAGAATAATGCTAAGATTATGAACCTGAGGCACTGGTGGGATGATGATGATTCCTTGTATGGAAATTGGGAAGTTTGGAAGAGGGAAGGATTGGGGGGAGGGAGTAATGAGTTCAGTTTTGGACATATTGAATTCAAGGTATATCTCTGGGACATTCAATATGAAATATCTAATAGGTGATGGGGGACATGGGAGGAGGGACTGAAACTTAAGGAAAAAAAACGGGCAGGATATGTAGATTTGCATCATCTACCTAAGATGTTCCCTGAAAAGAGCTAGGGAGCAGAGTCAAGATGGCAGAGTAGAAGGAAGATGTACTCTGCCAAACACTGCCCGGCACCTCCTCCATAAAAACATAGACAATGTATCAGACTGAGACCTGACTGGGAAATTGAAGAAAAAGATCACAGTGAGTAATATTTTCAATATAGGTCAGTATAGCGAGACAGACAGAGAGGTTTGTAGACACTGGGGACACATTCTAGCAAGGCCTGTTTGTGCTGAGTATTCAATATGGAGGCCGTGCACTCAGACAGCTTGTGGTGCAGTGGACAGAGTGTTGGGCCTTGAGTTAAGAAAACCTGAGTTCACTTCACCTTCTGTTTGCCTCAATCTGCAAATCAGAGATAATAACAGTACTCACCTCCCAGGGATATTGTGAGGATCAGATAAGAACATTTGTTTTAAAAAGTGCTTAACACAAAAAAAAAAATTAAAAATTTAAAACAAAAAACCCCACAAAAAAGTGCTTAACATAATGCCCAACAACACATTAGACAATATACAAATGCTTATTGTCTTCCTTTCCCAGGGCAAGAATAGGTCCAAGACCCACACTGAGGGAATCCACATTGTGTAGGAACAGGTATCAAGTGGCATCTCTAATGTTCACCCCCTGTTCCCCATCATAGATCCAGGGTGCTAAAAAGAGACCTGTGCCTAGAGGTAGCATTCTAGGTAAGGAACAATCTTTTTTTTTTTTTCAGTGAGGCAATTGGGGTTAAGTGACTTGCCCAGGGTCACACAGCTAGTAAGTGTTAAGTGTCTGAGGCTGGATTTGAACTCAGGTACTCCTGACTCCAGGGCCAGTGCTCTATTCACTGAGCCACCTAGCTGCCCCATAAGTAACATTCTTAGACCCTAAGCTGTGTAATAAATGAGGAGCAGGGTCAGAAACAAAAAGTAAGTTGGTTGGCTCTGATTCCAGGAGCAGATCAAGGGTTTAGTTCTAGCTTCCAGTACAGGTTTAAGCCTTCAATATTACCAGTAAGGGACTCAGGTGAAAAGGGAACCTGAAGTGCTTTCCACCCGACTGATAGTGGTTGAGTCCAGCAGTAGTCTATTAGAACTTCCAACCAAAAGCAAGATATAGGAATGCTGTGCAGACCCAAATCAGGTCAGGAGCTTAGAAAAGGAGGGCAGTGGTCAAACTTTGCCCCAGATCACACCATACTCAGAGCCTTGAGAGCTTGAAGGTCCCTAGCCTGAGTTGTTCCTGAGTTTCTATAATTAACACAACACTCAAAATCCCAATAAGCAGCAGAAGGAAACCAAGAGGACAAAAGCTCAGCTCAGACATCGCCCCACCCCCTGCCTTCAGAAGTGTTCAGAGTCTGACCCTAACACAAAGTCTAAAATCAGGAAGGAGGCTGGGAGAAAGAACAAATAAAAAAATCATCAATATAAAGAAATATTATGGTAAAGGAACTTTCAAGACAAACACCCAGAAGAGAATGACTCCAAAACAGCAAGAAACAGTACCTAAGGAAAACACATTTTGGGTACAAGTTCAAATAGAATTCCTATAAGAGATGAAACAAGATTTTTTTCAAGAAAAAAAGAGCTAAAATAATATAAAATTATGTGAGAACACTAGAGAAAAAAATGAGAAAGAAGTAAGAACTATGGGGGAAAATTGGAAAGAAAATTAACAGCTTGGAATAAGAGGTTCAGAAACCTTGCCCAAGCAAAAAAACTACCTGAAAATTAGTATGTACCAAATAAAAGCTAATGATTCCATTAGACAACAAGAAATATTACGGTAAAACCAAAAGGAGAAAACATGAGGAATCTTATAGGGGAAAAAAGCTGATCTGGAAAATAGATCAAGGAAAGATCATAATGAACCATAGGACAACCCAAAAACCATGACCAAAAAAAGTCTATCCATTATATTTTAGGAAATCACAGAAGAAAAGTGCCCAGATCTTTTAGACTCTGAGGACAAAGTCAAAATAGAAAGAATCCCCTGGTCTCCTCCTGAAAGAAACACCAAAATGAAAACTTACAGGGATATTATAGTCTCAATCCAGAGTTTCCAGATCAAAGGAAAAAAATCTTTAAGAGTCAGAAAAAGACAAATTCAAGGAGCATAGTCAGGTTCACACAAGATTTAGTAGCCATTACTGTAAAGGTGTGGAGAGTTTAAAACATGATATTCCAAAAGGCAAAAGATGAAAGCTTACAACCAAAAATAATTTACTCAGAAAAACTGAGTATAATTCTGACAGGGAAAAATGGACCTTTAATGAAATAAGATTTCTAAACATTCCTGATGAAAACATTAGAACTAAGCAAACACTTTGAAATACAAACACAAAAATCAAGTCTAAAAAAAGGTAAAAATAAGTAAGCATTCATAAGGAACTAAACAAAGATACACTGTTTACATTGTAATGTGTAAAATGCACATATGAGGGGATGATACATATGTTCACTTAGAACTTCATCATCAGGAGTCATAGAGTGAGTTTAATTGGACAGAGGATCTAGGAGTGGTTCTATTATATTCTGATGACCTTAAAATAAGAATGAAAGGAGAGGGAAGGGTAGTACATTGCAGGGAGGTGGGGAGGGGGAGGAAAGATGGGGAAATCGTTTTTCACATAACTGGGATGCACAAGTAGGGGTCTATACAAAAACAGGAGTAAGAGGCAGTGAGGGAGCAAGTGAAATTTGAACCTCACACTCATCTGAGTTAGTCAAAAAGTGGGAGAGAATGTAGACATGCAGGTGGGTGTCGAAATACACTTCACTCAACAGGGAAACAGATGGGAAAGAAGAGAAAGGAAAAGGAGAGGAATAAAAGAGAAGGTAGATCAAGGGAGGGATTAATTTTAAGCAAAACAAACTTTAAGTGAGGAGGATGAATTTCAAAGATGGGGCTTAAAAGAAAAGAAGAAAGGATAAGAACCTGTCTTTGGCCTCTGAGTGAGGCCTCTGAGTGGAAACAGGAGAAGGTGATGCACATTGGTGCTGAACTCACTTTTCTCTAATCACCCTCATATTCTTTATAAACGGGTGGGAGGAGAACAAAGAGAAGGAAAAGTATAAGAGAATAGGATGGAAGGAAATAAAACATTAACAATCATAACATGAATGAGAATTAGGGAATGAGGTCACTCATAAAATAGAAGAATATAGTACAATGGATTAAAAATCAGGTTAGTAATATCACTAGGAGGTCTATATACCTCCCCCCAACAGATCAAAGAGGAAAGAAAAAGATCTCTATGTACAAAAACATTTATAGGAGTTTTTTCATGTTAGAAAAGAATTGGAAACTGAATGGGGTGCCCATCAGTTGTGGAATGGCTAAATGTTCAAGTGTGTGGATATAATGGAATATTATGCTATTACACTGTTAGAAATGATGAAGGGGATAATTTCAGAGAAACCTGGGAAGATTTATATTAACTGATAATGAGAGAAATGAGAAGAACCAAAAGAACAATTTATACAATAACAATACTATAAAGACAAACAACTTTGAAAGACTTAGGAACTCTTATTGAAACAATGCCTAACCATGATTTCAGAGGACTTGTGATGAAACATGCTGCCCATATCCTGATATAGAGGTGATAGACTCAAAATGCATATTTACACATATACACACATACATGCTTACATATATTTATGTATTCAAAATCTTCTGCATGTCTATTCATGTTTACAACCAGGGGTTTGTTTTTCTTGCTTTATCAATGAGACGGTAAGGGAGGTGGGAGGGATAGAAAGTAGATCTTAGTAATTTTTTTTAAAGAGCATGTGTAAAATCGTGAAGGATAGTCTGTGCAATGCCATGGAGGTGGGAAACAGAACATCATATAGAAGGAGCAATAAGTACCCACCCATAGTCATTTGGGACTGTGAGTGGTGGCTGATCTGCCTGGACTTAGTCAAAATTAGATTGGGGATGCTATGTAAAAGGTAAAGTCCAGTAATAATTGGACCTGGTGAGTACATGGAAACTAGCCTTTCAGAAGGATCCAGAGTCCAGAAGCCAGGCAGTAGGGAGTTAGGTAAAGGAGGTCAGGGTCAAGATTAAGAATGATGGGGTGTGGGGAATTTTTACTAGAGGTTAAGGAATGGCAGAAGGTTGGGAACCAGGTAGTCAGTACAATAAAAATGAGACACTTGGGACAAGGAGACTTTTAACTAAGGTAGGTGACTATTATTGTAGAGAGGAACATTTTTATATAGTCCTACTGGGGAAGGACTAGAAATGGCTCCCCAAAGAACAAAGTAGGATAGACCTATGGAAATGCCACTAATTGCAGTTTCCTTTTATGACTATGAAGATAGAGGTCCTGCTCAAGTGCATAGGTAAGAATAGGTAATGGAAGCACTGTGCAGCCATTGATGAGCACTTGATGGAAGCTGACCAGGCCAGTAAGTGCTATGACTAAGCTAGTTGGACAGAAGTGAAGTCAAAGGCCAGGTAGTTAGACGTATCGAACAGACATAATGCAAACAAAAACTGCCAAGTGAAAGGTCTAGGCTAATCTAGGCCTGCAAGATGAAACAATCTGGAGACTGTAGGCCCAGGAACAGTAACAAGTTCTGAAAAGCAAGAAAATTGTCTCAATAGCACTTTGGGAATGGAGGTGTATGATGGGGGTCCAGGTTGGGTACGGGCTGGTGAATGCCACCCTGGCATGGTAAAAGGCGCAATATGTTTTCTAAGACACTGTGGTCTTCTAGGGTATCATCATTATCCCTCAACTCCTAATTTCCTTTCCTTCTCTCTTCCCTCCCCTCTATTCCCATATTCTATTCCCTCTCTCTCTTGTCAATTGCCACTGGTTCAATTTCCATCTCTATACAGATGACCCCCAAATCTATTAACCAAATGGTCATCTCTTTCCTTAGCTACAATCTCACATCACCAACTACCTGCTGTATTCTCCAAAGGCTGGATTTTCTTAAACTTAGCATATCCCTTTCTCTGTGTCCCTGTGTTTGTGGAGGTCATCATTAATCCTTCCAGTCACTAGGGTTCACAATTTAGGAGTCATTCTTCACTCTGACTTTTCCTTCATATCCATTCAGTTGCCAGGTTTTGTCAGTCCCATCTCTACTACATACCCTGGATTTGTTCTCTTTTCCCTCTTCACCTGGTCACTGCCCTAGTTCACACCCTTATTTCTCACCTGGGCTATTACAAGAACTTCCTAACTATTCTCCCCACTTCATCTCTCTAATCAATTCTCTGTACAACTGTAAAAGTGATTTCTCCATGTCACTTCTTTGTTGAAGAAGCTTTAGGGATTTCCTACTGACCCCAAGATTAACAATGAATTTCTCTGGCATTTAAGGTCCTTCGAAGTCTGGTTCCAACCCTTCTTTTCTTGCTGATCTCACATTATTCCCTTGTACTCACTCACATTCTAACCATACTGGTCTACTTACATTCCCCATACATGAAATTCCATAGCTCACCTCCATACCTCTTTACAAGCTGTCCCTAATGCCTGGAATCCTCTATTTTCTCTTGGAACCCCTAACTCCCTTCAAAGCATAGCTCAAGCGGCCCTTCCACTGGAGGACTTTCCTGATCTCTCTAGTTATGAATGCTACCCTAATCTATTTTACATTTATGTTGTTTATATTCTGCTTACATTTATCCGTGTCCATGCTTTTTTCTTCAGCAGATTGTAAACTCTTTGAGAAAAGTGACTGCTTTATGTTTGTTTTGGTATCTCTAGGGGCTGGCACAGTGTCTGCCACATATTAGGTGCTCAGAGGATAACTGACCTGAATTTTAACAGAAATTTAAGTTTTAAGGTCTTAAAGAAATGAATCTCCATTGTGGTGGGCATGGGTGATGGGGGCTTTGGACTGGACTCGTCCTGATGCTTTTGAATTCTCTCCACATGGGCAGTTGCTTACTCTACCTATGGACCAGCCTTGATCCAAGACTTAGCTGATTTCCTGGTGGGGATCCCTATTCAGTTCCAGTAGCTGGCCTTCAGCTCAAACCCTCTGTATTTATTTGGTCTTTTTTCATTTGGCTCTGAGCATTCATCAACTGTGCTTTCCACTTTTCTTTAACACTGACCACCTTGTTCCCTTTTCATGCCCCAAACAGAGCCAAGCAGTGTGCATTGAAATCCAGTATCCTTTGTATTACTTGAGAAATTTGAGGCTGACATCTCCGGAGCTTTTTTGTTCCTGTTGCTTTTCTCCGGCCCTGACCTGCCAACTCCTCTTGGCTCTCCTGGGCCTTCGTCATGTTCCATATCGATTGCTGCCCTTTTCTTTCTTTTTTTGGGGGGGGGGTTGGTGGGGTGCTCAGGATAGAGCTTGAGGCACAATGACACTGGCACCAGACTGCAGTAAGGTCAGCCTCTGGCCTCAAGCAGACAGGTCTGGTGATATTTCACCCAGGCTAGGATTGTCATTGCATCAATGGGTCATAAAGGATCCGATTGATTTTCCTTTTCAAACTACAGTCAGAACTTGCAAGATCTTCCCTGGTTGTTGTTTTTTTCCGCCTCTCTGAATGTTCTTCCCTTCCATCTTGAACCTTGCCATCCTCAGGTACCCATTTGCTAATTATCCCCAATGCTGGCACCTGACAGCAGGTGGCCACGCTTCTGTTAATTATGTCCCCAGGCCTGGAATTCTCTTTCTAATGACATCCAATCAGCTCCCTCTGAATCATGGTCTGAGAGCAGGTTGCAAGCATTCCCCCTCTCCCCCTGAGCTCTTAAAAATCTAATTCTTCTGGCCTAACACCTAAAGAATCATGTGCTGAGCCTTGAAGGGTTATGACAAGATAACCAAGTAGGGAGCGTTTTCCGACCATGCTGGCAGAGGGGTAATGGTTAACATTTAGGGGCTCAAATGAAGTGGGACCAGATAGTGCAGAATCGATTTACCCCATCAAATAGACCAACAGAGAAATTGTTGGCCAGAGGCATTCTGGGTAGACTTGTGGTGGATTCAGATTCTTGCCCTCCTCCCTCTATCACCCCACCATCCCTGTAAAACTGTCTCCATCCCATGTAGAGGTTACAGCTTCCCAAATACTGACAGGCATAATGAGAATGTGATGGTTGATTCACTCTCATTGCAGGCCCTGTGAAGGCTGAAGTGAGGTTCTCTGGGATGGAGAAGAAAAGAGGACTGTGTTTCAGGAGAGTCAATTGGTTCTAATACCAGTTTAGCCACTGCTTGGCGATGAGAATTTAGATAAGTGACTAGGCCTCTACGGCCCTTTCTTTTTTAATGTACAAGATGCTGAGCTATTGGTAGCAATTTTTGCACCTGGAACAAATGGTACAACATATAAGGATTGCAGGGCAGGGCTGGAGAGTTCACTTGGGGTGAGGCCCTAGGAAATTAAGTGCCCAGAACACTACAAGGTCATTGTTGTAGCAGACAATGCTGGGGATGGGGGTATACAGGGAAGGACAGAGAGGAACTGGGAGTTCCTAGTGCTTCTGATTTGAACTAATTATTCTTGCTAATTAGGTGTTAAACTCAGTTGTTTCTATACTGTTTAAGGACTGAAAGTGTCATCAGTACCTTAGGGAAAAAACCCTTGTTGCCCCACCCTAGTTATAGTTCTGGTAAAATGAGGACAATATCCACTTTTCCCTGCCTTCCAAAAGAGGTCATGGGAACTCGTTATGTAATGTTCAGCAAGAGCTGGGGGTCCCTGAGAGACTGGCATTCTATAGAGTGGGTCCCACATTGATTGGGCTTTAAGGTAGTAAAAGAATTGAATAATGGATAAAGGAAATATTGAGCAGGGAAACTTGGTCAATTTGTAGGCACTTTGAAGAAATAGTGATGGATGTGGGAAAATAATCAATAGAAGAAGATCAAGAGGGATTTCTCTGTAAATACAATATCTGAACAGCCTAACTAGTTATTCCCTATACATGACTAAACACTCGTAACCTCACCAAGGTGAAAAGAGAAGTGAGATATTGGCCAATGAAGAAAAAAAAAACATGCTCTTAAAACTCTTGCCATAACTCCCTGAGACTGGGAAAATTAAGGCAGGTTGGGTCTGGGGTTCAGGCCAGAGGGAAGGGTTATTTTGCTCTGTTTTGTTTGTTTTTTAAATCGTGCTGTTTGACTCCCAAGCCAAAGCCCGGTTTCTCTTTGTTCTTAACCCTGACCTTTTCTCATTCTGGCACACTTTTTTTTTTATTGTTCTCATTTCCATTTGCTTAGTAAATTAGACCAGTTGAATGCTCATTCTCCTGGCAAATAAGACGTTCTTCTTTAATCGGCTTCCTACCCAGAGCTGCCTTGCATGGTGATGGATCATTTAGCATTCTCCCAAGCTCTGCCTTCAGCTCTCTCGACCTGAGCCGCCTCCCTAGTCTGGGCTCCCTGGTCATTGCTGAAATCAAAGGGAAGTATATAGGAGGGTGATAAGGAAAAAGGTAATTTGGGAGCTGGCTCAAACCCGGCCCATTGAAATTCTTGGCAGCTCTGTGCTTTTGCCTTCCGACTGCTCCCTGGCCTTGGTTAGAAATAATTTAGATTTCCTTGCTGAGCTCTCTGATTATTTCTCTATCACTCTCCCCAGCACTGATAAAGGAACTCTCCAGGGAGATCTTTCATGTGCACCTGGATTTGCTGGGTATGAGCCCCCCTCTGTATGCTCCCCTAGATGCCTTTTTTCTGCTCTCTTCTGGTTACTGAGTTCTTTGCCCTTCTTGGGTTGTTTGAAGTATTTGTGACCAATTAATTGCCTCTCATCCCATATGCCAAAGAATGCCATCTTGGGCCTTATGTGGGTTAGGGCACCATGTTGAGGGTTCTGCTACTTCAGATGATTTCTTCTCATTTGACAGTGGTAGTTGATTCCCCACCAGAGCAAGCACTGACCTAAAGATATACCCTTGTCCAACAAAGGTTCCTTTATGTACTCCCACCTCCCCCCCCCCCCCACAACTTCCCTTCTGTCACTTCTTGGCCACTTGGTTTCTGAGCAAGGGTGACAAAGGCAGGTGGAGATTTATTGCCGGTTCTTGGTTTATATAATAAACTGTGTTGTTCCAGCAAGATCCAGGCTCATTCAACAGACTCTCTGCCGGCTTGCTGGCTTCACTCTCGGTAGTACAGGCAATGGAAGATGACAGGTTGCAAGTTGGAGCATCTGAGGAGAGCAAATGGCTTCCTTTGGCAACCTTACTGTCAACTGGCAGCCTGAGAAATGAGAATCCCTGGGTCGTCTGAGGACAGGGTGCTGGTTGGGTTGAAAGGGAAGGGGAATGCAAGTGAAAGGATGGACTTCAGAGTCTACCAGCTTATGCTACCCTGAGGCCTCCTCCTCTTCTTTCCTCCTCCCCTCTAGAACTTGTGTCCATCTCCAGCAAGAGCTGGTGGCAGGGTCAGAGTGGACAAGAAGGGCAATGAAGTAAACTAGAGTGATCTCCCTGCCTGCTCTGCAGGCTCCAGGAAAAGGATCCCCAAATGATTTCATGTTGATGCTCTTCATTCTGTGGTCTAATTCACACACATAGCACACCAGCCCTCATCTCTCTACCTCTACACTGGCTGTCTCCCATGCCCAGAAGACATTCCCATTTTACCTCCTCTTGGAATTCCTGATTTCCTCCAGTTCTCAGCTCAGGCACTAGCTTCTAGATGAAGCATTTCCTGATTCCCACCAGCCACTGGTGCTCTTCCATCCCTACCTATCTTGCAGTGGGTTGGTATCTATTCTCTCTATATTAATTTAGGTCCATAAAGTCACCCCCTCAGAATACAACTTCCAGGAAGGTAGAGATTTTTTTAAGTTTATCTTTATATTTTCAGTGCTTATTGTAGTGACTGGTACATAGTAGGTGCTTGATCAATGCCAATTGATTGATTCAATTATTTGTTTTGGATATAGTTTGTGTGCACCTGGTCTGACCTGGTAGAATATAAGTTCTTTGAGGGCAAGGTCTATTTCATTTTTGTCTCTGTGTCTCTACTGCTTAGCAGTGTTTACCACATGTTCTTATGGTTCAATCATTTTAGTCATGTCTGACTCTTCATGACCCCATTTGGGGGTTTTCTTGGCAAATAAATGCTTGTTGTTTGATTGATTACCATTCCCCCACAGAAGCTAGTCAGTCAGCCAGCAAATGTCTTGAAGTTCTGCTATACTAAGATTAATGACTAACATTTGATTTATTTCATAGAATAATAGATGTGTAGAGTTCAAAGGGACCTTATAAGATAAAGGAGATAAAGGTGGGAAACTGAGGCCCAGAGAGGTCTATAAATTGTCCAAGGTCACAGAGGTGGGAGAGCTTGGATTTAAAGTCAGGTCTTCTGCCTTAAACTTTCATACTTTTCCTACTATAGCAAGTGTTAATAGTAAGTATTTATAGTAATAAATGGTTACTGATCAGCTGACTATACCAAATAATAATTCATGACTAGCATTGCTATTTAAAATTCTCAGAATGTAGACTGAAGGATCATCTAGTGTGCTTAGTATGTGCTGTCCTCTGGAAGCCTCCTTTTGTTCATAACTAATGCATAGCAAGGGTAGCTAGTACCAAGACTGGAGTCAGGAAGACTCATCTTCCTGAGTTCAAATTTGGCCTCAGACACTACTAGCTGTGTGATCCTGGACAAGTCACCTAAGCATGTTTGCCTCAATTTCTGCATCTGTAAAATGAACTAGAGAAGATTATATTTAATTTTTTTTTTTGCGGGGCAATGGGGGTTAAGTGACTTGCCCAGGGTCACACAGCTAGTAAGTATCAAGTGTCTGAGGCCAGATTTGAACTCAGGTACTCCTGAATCCAGGGCCAGTGCTTAATCCACTGAGCCACCTAGCCGCCCCCGATTATATATAATTAAAAAGCTTTTGCACAAATAAAACCAATGCAACCAAAGTTATAAGGAAAACAGAAAACTGGGAAAATTTTTTGCAATAAGTATCTCTGATAAAGACCTCATTAATCAAATATATAGAGGATTGAGTCAAATTTATAAAAAATACAAGTCATTCCTCAATTGATAAATGGTCAAAGGATAGGAACAGGCAGTTTTTAAACAAAGAAGTCAAACATATCTATAGTCATATGAAAAAATGCTCTAAATCACCATTGATTAGAGAAATGCAAATGAAAACAACTCTGAGGTACTACCTCACACCTATCAGAGTGGCTAATATGATGAAAAAGGAAAATGTTTGGTCTTGGAGAGGATATGGGAAAACTGGGACACCAATCTGTTGTTGGTGGAGCTGTGAACTAGTCCAATCATTCTGGAGAGCAATTTGGAACCATGCCCAAAGGGTTATCAAACTGTGCATACCCTTTGATCCAGAAATACCACTGCTAGGTTGATATCTCAAAGAAATCCCCCAAAGAGAAAAAGACCTATTTGTACAAAAATTTTATAGTTGTTCTTTTTGTAGTGGCTAAGAATTGAAAATCAAAAAAATGCCCATCAATTGGGGAATGGCTGAACAAGCTGTGGTATATGATTTTAATGGAATATCATTGTGCTATAAGAAATGACAAACAGGATCATTTCAAAAAGTCCTGGAAAGACTTATAGGAACTGATGTATAGTGAAGTGAGCAGAACCAGGAGAACATTATGCACAATGACAGCAATATTGTTTAATGAAGAACTGTGAATGACAACTATTCTCAGCAATACAATGATCCAAGACAATCCTAAAAAAAGAACATTGATATCGATTGAACACAGACTAAGGAATGCTATTTTTCACTTTCTTTTTTTTTCTTTATTTGAGTTTTCTTGAACAAAATTAATAATATGGTAATGTTTTACATAATTACACATGTATAACCTATATCTGATTGCTTACCACCTCAGGGAAGAGGGAGGAGAAGAGATGGGGAGGGATGGACCTTGAAACTCAAAACTTTAATAAAAATGTCTATTAAAAATGAACTGGAGAAGAAAATGACAAACCATTCTAATATCTTTGCCAAGAAAACCCCAAATGGGATCACAAAGACTTGGACATGACTGAAACAACTGAACAACAACAAATCCATAGCAATGTAGGTCAACAGTCTCAGCCATTGTCCCAGTGGTTTGTCAAAAGGGTTCATTAACTAGGCAGAAAGATGTAGTTGTAACAACACTGGATTTGGTGTAGAGACCTGGGTTGAAATCCTGGCTCTGTTCCTTATTACCTGTGAAGCTCCATGTAAGTCATCCCATCTCCCTGAACCTCATCTTCCTCATCCATAAAATGAAGGGTATGAATTAGAGCAGCTGTGTCAAACTCAAATAGAAACAGGACCCACTAATACTAATAATAACCAACATCTATATAGAGCTTACTATGAGCTAGGCACTGTGCTCAGTGATTTACAAGTATTATCCCATTTGAATCTTGTGACAACCCTGGGAGATAGGTCCTGTTATGATCCCCATTTTCCAAATGAAGAAAAGGAGACATTCACAGGTGAAGTGACTTGCCCAAGGTCAACCAACTTGTGAGTATCTGAAACCGAATTTGGACTCAGGCCTTCCTACCTCCAGGCCCCTGGTGCTCTTTCTATTCTATAGAGGAAACACCTAGACTCTCCTCTCCAGTTTATTGTCTAATCAAGATGATCAGATGTAAAAGGAGGTGCCTGTGGTATTGTGAGAAAATTATTAATAATAGCATGTTTTGGGAACTCAGAGACCCGCCCCGCCCCCCTCACAAGAACACTGGCTGGTTTTGCAGGGCTAGCCCAGAGTCAGGAGAATTTCAAAGGAAGTGTAGATCTATCTACCTTCCTAACTAACTAAAGGAAGTTAACTAACTTAAGATCACCCTCAAGTCATGTCAATCAATGGACTTGAATGTTACCAGCCAATTAGCTTGGATCAAGGTGGAGTGACCCACCTTGGAGAGGGGTCTCTCATTCTCTTGGCATGCTTTTCCCTCTCCCATACTGCTCTCTCTCTTCTCCTTTATCCTAGGTATGTAGGGCTTCTTAACTTTCTGAGGCATGTGCTCTCTTTACTAATATATAATATAATTTAACAAATGCTTAATGCCCCCAAACTGGTGCAGTAGCCTGTAATTTCTAAGCAAAAAATATATTATAAATCCCAGCTAAATTCCCTAACACTTGGGACAATTACAGGGCGACCCCATAAGTTTTGTTTTTTTTTTTCGGTAAGGCAATTGGGGTTAAGTGACTTGCCCAGGGTCACACAGCTAGTAAGTGTTAAGTGTCTGAGACCGGATTTGAACTCAGGTACTCCTGACTCCAGGGCCGGTGCTTTATCCACTGCACCACCTAGCTGCCCCAACCCCATAAGTTTTTATTTGCCACAGTTTAGTGGAAAGAGATGCATCTGGAAACAGAACCCATGGGTTTGAATTCTTGCTCTGCTATCTCCTAATTGTGTGACTTTAGTTCTATTTATTTCAATTTCCTCATTTGTATACTGTAGATATCAAGACCTTTCCCATCTACTTCACAGGGTTTTTGAGAGGCTGAAATAAGAGAATGGATCAAAAGCACTTTGGAAACTCTAAAGGGCTATGTGAAAATAACTTATTCTCATTAACTCCATTTTAGAGAGTAAACTGAGACCCGGTAAGGTAAAAGTGATTAGCTTAGAGACTCCAAAGTAATAAGTGCTTGAACTAGGACAAGAATCTGTGTTCTCTGACTCTTCATCCGTCACTCTTTCTACCATGTTATAACTACCTCTTTCTAATATGTATCTTACCTGGTTCTTGGGGTCCTCCTGAAAGCTAAATGTATGTGAAAACTTTACCAATTGTTAAATTGCTCTCAATCTGAATATGCTAGTCTCCAGTGACTTTAGAGAGATAACCCATTTTCTGCTCATCCTTCCACCTCTTTAAATGCTCTTTTTCTTTCTCCTTTGAATTATCATCATCCTCTTCTGGACTCTTTAGTGTGTGTGTGCTCCTGGAGGATTTGTCATTAACTATCCACTCATCTCTCTCTGAACACTCTCCCTTGGCCATCTCATTTGCTCCCACAGCTTCAGCTAACACCTCTGTGCAGATGTCTTCCTAATCTGTTTTCCAGCCTTGACCTCCCTGCTGAGCTCCTGACCTACATGACCAACCACTTACAGAATGCCTCCATGGTTTTTCCTGTCTCCGCTTTCTTTCCTCCTCGCTTCCACCCTTCATGCCATTGTCAGAATAATTGTTCTTATGAATATCTCTGATTAAGTCACTCATCTTTTTTTGAAAACCTTTAGTGGGTTTCTATGGTCCAATGGTCTGCAAAGTAAGGGGCTGAGATCCCTGGGGAACTGTGGCCTAATTCCAAAGGGAATGCTTGATTCTAAAACGTATGTGAACAGCCATTTGGGGGATGGGAAAATGGGCCCCTTCCTATCCTTTCTGTGGATAGCCAGTTGTGAGGTGTGTATACACTTACCCTTCTCTTCCAATGGTTCTCCACTTTGCTTCCCTCCCTCTGATAAATGTCCAATATTTCCCCTTCAGAGTCTGACATAAGCTCCTTGGAAAGTTCTAACCTACCTAGTACCAGGGGAATCATAGCAGCAGCATAGGCATAATTGGGGAAATTCCTCCCCATTCCCAGACCAGCATATCTACCTCCAGATTTCCAGATAGCTTGGTGACTCAAGTAGGCACTATCCAGTAGGTGGACTCTATACACTGCAGCAGTGACTAGTGAGAGCCCCTCCTCTCTTTTTTTTGTTTTGGGGTGGGTAGAATGAGTCACATGGCATAAGCACAGATAGCACAGTTCCCTTTCCATAAACCCATTACTCTTCCAAATTTCCCTATTGCTTTTTAGGGACATCACCAACCTTTCAATCCCTCATTTTCACAGTCTTGGTATCACCTTTGATTCCTCATCCCTCACCCCATACAGCCAATTATTCTCCAGATCTTTTTGTTTTTATCTTCATGTGTCACTTCCATGACCTTCTCTCTACTCACATAGTCTCCATGTTCAGGTCTTTATCACTTCTCACCTCAACTAATGCAGTGGTATTCTAATTTGTTTACTTGCCTAAAGCTTTCCCCCTCTCTAATCCATCCTCAATACAGCTACTAAAATTATTTCCCTAAAGGGTAGGTCTGGCTATGTTACCTGCCTATTCAATAAATTCCACTGGCTCTCTACTGACTTTTAAATCAAATATTATTTAATTTTTATCTTATTCTTTTAAATATATATATTTATATACATTTTCTATACCTAATTATTAATAGATATCATATATAATATAGATACATTATATGCAAGTGTGTACATATGTGTGTATATGTGTGTGTATACATATGTTATATATATATATAAATTTAGAAATCATTCATTTACACAGATTGAGGGTACATTCTCAAAGGGATGAGACTTCTACTGTCATCTACCAAGTTGAGGCAGTTGACCTAGAATAGGTCCTTTCTCCCCAAGGGAGAAAAAGAGAAAGCATTAAATAGATGTCAAGGAAACAATTCCTATTGTGCATCTTTATCTGCCTCATACACGACTGGTGTAGTCATAGAGTCAGAGAAGAAAGGAAGAAAACAAGCATTTATTAAGTTCTTACTATGTGCAGGACACTGTACTAAATATTGGAAACATAAACATAGGCAAAAAGAAAGACAGTTCTTGGCTTCAAGGAACTTATGTTCTAATGGGAGAAGACAACACAGAAAAGAGAGCTCAAAAGCTGAGGTTGGGGGAGAGAAGAGTGAAGAATGAAGGTATGATTTTGAAGTCCAAAAGTCAGGAATAGGGCTTTGAAGGGAATGAAGGCTGACTTTGACCCCTAAATAAAATGGAAGCATCAGGTGGCATTCACCAGGGGGAAAAGGGGGCAGGCCTTCCAACAGGACATTACAGGTTAAGAAGGCCTCAGGAGAGTGTTTGGATATTCCAGGATGAAGAGCCCCCACAGTTTTGTTTGTTTGTTGTTGTTTTTTTTTAGTGAGGCAAATGGGGTTAAGTGACTTGCCCAGGGTCACACAGCTAGTAAGTGTTACATGTCTGAGGCCAGATTTGAACT
Organism: Dromiciops gliroides; assembly: GCF_019393635.1. NCBI lineage: Eukaryota > Metazoa > Chordata > Mammalia > Microbiotheria > Microbiotheriidae > Dromiciops > Dromiciops gliroides. The sequence goes on from NC_057863.1 coordinate 354,054,433, forward strand.
CAGGTACTCTTGACTCCAAGGCCGGTGCTCTATCCACTGCGCCACCTAGCTGCCCCCCCCCACCATGTTTTGAGGTAAGATTCTAGATCAGGAAGCACCAAGGACACAGTTTTGTTGTTAGGAAGTCAGGAATAGGGCCAGGAAGGAAATGAAGGCTGGGTTGTATCCCTCCACAAAATGGAGGGAGGTCCCAGGTAAAACTCACCAATGGAAAAATACAGAATTTTAGAACTAGAAGAAATATTAAAGGCCAACTCAAACTTGAAAACCTTCCTTGTCATGGTGTGACCATTCAGCCTTTACTTAAAGACATCTAATGAGAGGGAAGCCACTCCCTCCAGAGGATGCCAATTTCACTCTAATTTTTTTTAGAAATTTCTCTAAAATTTTTAAAGAGATTTTTTTATTTAAATGAAGTTTAAATTTATCTTTTTTTGCCATTTCCTCCTATTCTCCTAGTTAGTTCTGCTTGTGAGGCCAAACAGAACAAATCCAATTTCTTCCATGTGATAGTTCATTTTTTCAAATACAGTTATCATATCTGCCCTATGTCTTTTCTTCTGGCAAAAATATCCCCAAGTTCTTTAGCTGACTTTCATATGATCATGAGCACAGTATCTGACAAATGAAAACTGCTTAATAAATTATTATGGATTGACCTCAAAGTCCTTCACCATCTTGGTTGCTCTCCTCAGCATGCTTGCAAGCTTATGAATGTCCTTCCTAAAATGTGGCACCCCACTACTAAACAATATCCCAGATGTGATCTGAACCAGGAAAAGTCCACCTATTTACTCTTGGATACTAAACACGATTTAATGCTACCAAAAACCATATATATTTTTGCTTCCAGTTCCAGACTTAAAAAAAAGAGAGATGTTAGCTGTATCTCTCCTAACTTGTACATGTAATATTGATTTTTGAACCTGAGTAAGATTTTACATTTATCTCTAATACATTTTATCATATTCAATTTAGCCACTGTTTTAATCTATCAAGTTCTTTTCATATCTTTACTCTATCTTCCAATGAGTTAAAGAATAGTACTCCCAACTTTGGATTATCTGAAAATTTAATAGGCTTGCCATCTGTGCTTTTTTTTTTTCTTTTGCGCAGGGCAATTAGGATTAAGTGACTTGCCCAAAGTCACACACCTAGTAAGTGTCAAGTGTCTGAGGTCAAATTTGAACTCAGGTCCTTCTGAGTCCAGGACCTGTGCTTTATCCACTGCACCACCTAGCTGCCCCCCAGCCATCTATACTTTTAGCCAAGTAATAGGTAAAAGTGTCAAACAGCCTAGGGCAACAACATGTCCCTGAAGTCCTATAATAGGGCCCTTTAAGCTGTAATTGAACAATTAATGATTACTTTTTGGATCTGGCCATTGAACCAAGTCCTAATTCACCTAACCTGTAGTATGCTGGTAAATGTTTAACTATATGATCTCCGAGGTGGGGGTGATGAGGAATTGTAGGCATGACATACTTTTAAGGTTATTCCACATTGGTAACATTTTTCTCCATCATTTTCTTAAGTGTAGAAAATAAACAAAAGAATATACATAAGTGTATGTATACATAAATGTATATATACATCTATGTATCTTTGATTTGTATTATTTGCTGATTTCAGGATGCAAATGCTCACACTGAAAAATTAACAATCAGTTCTCCTAAATTCATTTGATCTGACTACAGCAATCTTTATATCTAAATTTTACTATAATTTCTCTCATCTATCTATCTATCTATCTATCTATCTATCTATCTATCTATCTATCTATCTATCTATCTATCTACCTATCATCATCACCACCACCACCACCACCATCACCATCACCATCATCTATATTTTCCACAGAGGAAACACCAAAAACTTTGTCAAATGCTTTGTAAAGATCTAAGAAAAATATATCTATAATATTCCTATCCTTTACCAATCTAGTTAATCCCTTTCCTCACCTGCCCCCCCCCCACAAAAAAAAAAGGTTAAGATATTCTGGCATGACCTGTTCTTGATGATTCATGATGGCTTTTTGGGATCCCTATTTCTTTTTTTTTTCTTTCTTTCTTTCTTTTTTTTTTTTTTTGGTGTTTGCCAGCCATTGCTTTACTATATGTTCTAGAATTTTGCCAGCAATTGAAGTCAACCTCAGTAGCTTCTGGTTTGCTCTTCCTTTTTTTTTTTTTTTTTTTTTGAAAATCTGGTCAATTTGCCCTCCTTTGTTCCTGCAGTCTAATTTTCCAAGAGCATTCAAAGATCACTGAGCATGGCTCGGAAATCACATCAAATTCATAGAGGACCATAGGAAATAGGTCATCTGGGCCACAGGACTTGAACTTATCCAGTTTCTCTATTGCTATAGCTCTCGATCTATTTCAGGCATCATCTCTTTATTATCCATTTTTGTCCTCTCCAAAGATCATTCTACCTGGCAGAGAAAATGGAAGCAAAAGAAAAATTGAGTTGATCTACTTGTTGTCAGTTATCACTGTCCAAAATCTTCTGAGTGGCAGCTCCATTCCTTCCTTGATCTTCCACTTTCTCCAAATATAGCTTTTTTTTTCCCCAAAAACCAATCCAGTTCTTAACTTTCCTTGTCACTTTTGGCTCATTCTAAGTTTTAGAGCTCTTGTCACTTTTTGTACATGACCATGTCTCATTTTTATATTCATCCTTCATAACATGCCCTTGTTTCTATCTTCTATACTTTTTCTTTTAGAAATCTAAGTTGATTGATGAGTTCTTTGAGCATCAACGTTGATCTTTTTTTTTTTTGACAACTTTTCTTTTTTTTTCGCTTTTGGAATAGTTTTGCTTTGTACCTTCAGAATTTCAAGGGAGGGGAGATGAAGCTAATGTATGTTTTATTTATTTGTTTTTTTTTATAAGCATTTATTATCTTTCCCTCCCTCTCTTCCAAATTGAATACTTCTTTTAAAACCCTCTTAACAAATATGCATAATACAGCAAATCAAATTCCCACATTGGACATATTGAAAAATGTGTGCCTCATTCTTTATTTTAGATCCAAATCTGCCTTGGCTGGTGGTGGGCATCAAGTTTCATCTCAATTTCTCTGAAATCATGGTTTATTTTTGCTCTTTTCTTTATAATGCTTTCCTTGTATAAATTGTTCTTCTAGTTCTGTTCACTTCACTCTATCATTTCATGGTGGTCTTCCCAGTTTTCTCCAAAACTGTCGATTTTTATCAATTCTTCTGGTACAATAATTCTAAATCACATTCATTAAGGAAAGTTGGCTAGCCATTTCCTGATATGTGGCACCTTAGTTCTAGTTTTGGGATACTATGAACAGAACTGTTATCAATATTTTTGTTCATATGGGTCCTTTTCCTCTTTCTTCATTCTCTTTGGCATAGATAAGCTTAATGTTGTTATTGCTGAGTCAAAGGATATGGACAGTAGTGGCATTTTCATCATAGTTTCAAATTATTTTCCAGAATAACTAGACCAATTCATAGCTCCACCACCAGTGTATTATTAAGCACATTTTCCTGCAGCATCCCCAAAATCTATCTATTCTTTCTCTTAATTCTTTCAAATCTACTTTCCCCAAATCTTGAGTAAATGTTGGACTAGAATGGTACAGGCAGCTCTAAAAGATTCTAAATTGCAGAGTAAGTGCCAATTTGTATTAGTAGATTGGTAGAGAGGGTTTCCTTTTCTGAAGTTCCCTAATCCCAGTGAAATTATAGAATTGGTCTAAAAAGTCAAACTATAAATTGGTTTCCTAACTTCCCCCCAGGTTCCCATAATTTCCACCATAACAACTAGTTCTTCCTGGCTAGTGAGAATCAAGATTCAGAATACAAATCATTTGCTCTAGTGAGGTATTTTACGTTTTAAAAGCTAAGATTTTAATTATAGTAAATCAAGAGCTTCAGCAGATGTCTGTATGACTGAAATCCCCCCATTACTACTAAATCATACCTCCATTCTAAGTTTGTGATTTATTTTCTGAACTTCTCTGGTTCTTCTTGCTGTCCAGGTGGTTTGCATTGTATTCTGCTAAGAGCTGCGATTTTGTTTCCATCTCTGTTGATCTTCACCCAATTGTTCTCCATCACAATTGTGGCCCTGTATTTCCTGGGTTTCCTCATATAAGTACATCTTCTTAATATATGATGATCCTTCATGACCTGTCACATTTATCTATTTAGTTCTCTTTGCTTGGTCAGTACTTGTCATATTTGCACACCAACATCTGTGTTTTATTTCTGGATCTTTTCCTGGATATTGTTTCATATGAATCTCTGGGAATTTATACCACTATTTTCTTCCTACATTGATACTATTCTCTATGGTATCTAGATTATGGAGAAATGCAGAAGTTTTCTTTTTTTTCTATTTTTTTTCAGATTAAAGTCTTTTCAGTTTGTTTTACAAGACTTGGAACAAATATATTCTTTTAATTTTTTCCATTTTATTTATTTGTGTTAAGCACTTTAATAATAAACTTTTTTATTTAAAGTTTTGAGTTCCAAATTCTCTCTCCTTCCCTCCCTCCCTCCACTCTCTCCATCCTGAGGCTATAAACAATCAGATGTAAGTTATACATGTGCAGTTATGTAAAATATTACTACATTAGTCATTTTGTACAAGAAAACTTGAATAAAAAATGAAAGAAAGTGAAAAAGATCATGCTTCAGTCTGTGTTCAATCAATATCATTTCTTTCTTTGGAGGTGGAGAGTATCTTTCATCAATAGTCCTTTGGGATTGTTTTGGATCATTGTATTGTTGAGAATAGTTAAGTCATTCACAATTCTTCATCAAACAATATTGCTATCTCTGCACACAATGTTCTCTTGGTTCTGCTCACTTCACTATATATCAGTACATGTATGTCTTTCCAGGCCTTTTTAAAATCATCCTGCTTGTCATTTCTTATAGCACAATAATATTCCATCACCATCATATACCACAGCTTCTTTAGCCATTCTCCAATTGATGGACATTCCTTTGATTTTCAGTTTTTAGCCAACACAAAAAGAGCTCTGATAAACATTTCTGTACAAATGTGTCTTTTTCCCTTTTGGGGAGGATGTCTTTGGGATACAAACCTAGCAATGGAATTGCTGGATCAAAGGGTATGCGGATTTATGGTCCTTTGGGCATAGTTCCAAATTACTCTCCAGAATGGTTGGATCTGTTCACAACTCCACCAACAATGGAAACAAATATATTTCTTATCAGTCCTTGTCAGATATCCTCCATCCTTGGCCAGGAGACTGTTACTAATTTTAATGCAGTTCAATAATCTGAATCTACTTCACAGACACCATTTTCTTAAGGAGGTATTTCCTTCCCAAATTTGCTTTTTCCTTCAAAAGCCCATGTCTTTAACTAGCATCAGCAATGAAAACACTACTACATTCCTACTGGCACTGGCATTTGTACCAATCAGGTCCTCCTGAATCCAGGGCCAGTGTTTTATCCACTGTGCCACCTAGCTGCTGCCACAAGCCTTCCAGTTTTTAAAGCAATGCTTCATTATCCCTGATCACTTGGAAAATGATGTGGAAACAGCACCCTAAACCTGTCTTTTTTTGCTATACTTCTAAAGCAGGGGCCATTCACCAATTTTTACACATTATAGATCCCTTTGACAGTTTGCTGAAGTCTATGGACCCCTTATCAGACTATTTTTTGGGGGTGTGAAATATACAAATTAAAATGCATAAGATGAAGAAGGAAAGCAATTATATTAAAATAAGACGATCAAATGCTTTTAAAAAAAAGGATTCATGGGGGCAGTTAGGTGGTACAGTGGCCCTGGATTTGGGAGGACTTGAGTTGAAATCTAGCCTCGAGACACTTGACACTTACTAGTTGTGTGACCCTGGGCAAGTAATTTAACCCTCATTGCCCTTCCCCCCAAAAATAAAATAAAAAAGGATTCATGTACCCCAGTTTAAGAACCTCTGTTCTAAACCTTGACACTGCTGTGAAGGGATATGAGTAGACTAGACATTGTTGCTATCCTGTGGGATAATGGGAAATTGCATTTTTCCATGGGAAATCTTGACCCTTATCTGGAGATTGGATTATAGAAGAACATTACACAAAAAAGGGAAGAAGGATTACTGAACATTTGGGGCTAATAGATATGAGGATCTCCTCAAAGAAGAAGAAATCATCCCCTGTAAGAGGCTAATACTTCCCCTCTAATAAATGATGAAATGGATCCTCAGATGATCTCAGGTGAGACATCACTCAATAAAGGACTACATGGAAATGACTTGCTAAACTTGCCATGACCATAACTTGTTAATGTACTTCTTGTTCCAAGGATATTCCAATAGCTCTCAACTCTGTATTGTCTTCATTTGTCTTCTTAATCCAGCATTTAAGATTTTCAGATCTTATCAACCTCAGAGAAGAATTTGAGTATGGTGACCATATGTGTGTGTAACATGGCTCTGCTTTTGCAACTGCAAGATGTAAAGGAATGACCTAGCTAAACAAGAACACACAAAGGAATGGACCAATTCTTCAACAGTTGAAAGGTGTTCCTCAAACTGCATCTTTTCTAGGAAAGAGTTCAGCCTGCACCTTGTTGTACATAGCAGGTACTTGCTTGTGTTAGAACACTCACGGCATGCTACATAGATCCCTAAACAAAACGCCCAACTTTCTTTCCCTTGTATAACTCCTGACAATGCTATATTAATTTGTCTTATTTACCTTGTATTACCAATGGATTTCTCTTTCTCTTTGAGTCCTTATCCTTCTATTTCTCCTCTTTGTATCTTTCTTCAAAAGTAGCCTTTTCCTGCTTCATTGATCATTCACTTTTTCCTTCTTCTCCATGTCATTCTGCTAAAGTCCTCCTTCAGTTCTAGCCATCCCCACTTTCCACTTGATTTTCCTCCTCCTCCTCCTTCTCCTTCTCCTCATCCTCTTCTTCCTCCTCCTCACAACCTTCTTCCATGAAGTGAGAAATAGATTCCAAGGTGCCTTAGAATCTACTTACCCTAGTTTGGTGAATTTATAAAGTGTAAACAGCTCTCTTTGTTCTCCTGAGTATAAAACAGTCTAAGCCCCAGTATTTGGAAACCACTCTGCAGTCCTGCCAGATCTGGCCAGTTTTTGTTTGGACTTCATGTGTGTCCAAGCATGTCTGAATCAGGACAAAAGGGAATGAGTGGCTATGTCATAAAGTGGCATAGGTCTTTATTCATTTTTTTAGCATCAGTGAATTGTAACTAGGTAAATTTCTCAAGTGAACTGTTTCTCTTCTTTTAATCCAGAAGCAGACCAACACAGAAGTGAATTCAAACACCTTTGACTGGCCTTTGAAGCCCTCCACAGCCCATTTTCACCTTTCCTTTCTAGGCTTTTTTGACTTACTCTTCTCTAGTCTGTACTCCAGCCAAACTAAAATCTCCCCCTAAACATGCCTCTGTGCTTTCTCTTATTCTTTCCCCAGGCCTGGAAAGGTCGCCTGACCCTGGGCTTTACCTGTAAAAGTCCTAACCATCCTTTAAAGTGTAGCTGAATTTTGACCTCTTTCACGTAACCTTCCTTGATTCCCTTGGTTAGTAAAAATCTTTCCTCAAACTTCCTTTACTTCTGTAACATTTGAATGCACTTATGCAATAACATATAATCTAGTTAGCTTTGCTAATGTCTTAGCTCTGTGAGTGTAGAGATTGAGCCATATCTAAACTTTTCATTCTGCCAGTGCCTGGCACAATTTTCCTTACACAGTAAGTATTTAATACAATTAAAAATTTGCCAAGTACTGTACTAAAATTAGAGGGTTTTTTAAGTATTCACAATATCCTTATCAAGAACAAGTGTTATTGTGGCCTATTTTAGGTTGAGAAGCTGAGGCCCAGAAAAAGTTAGGACCTTGATAAGCTGAAGAGCAACTAGAGGCAAATAGAATGAATGCTGATGTCCTCAAGTTGATGCCATAAGAGGATTGGTTGAAGAAACTGGGAATGATTAGATGTTTGAAGTATATACTATTGCTGTTTTCAAATACTTAAGAGACTTTCTGGTAGAAAAAAATATTAAATTTGTTCTGTTTAACCCCAAAGGGGAATGGGACAAGTGTTTATTAAACACCTAATATGTGCCAGGCACTGTGTTAAACAAACTGGAAATATTCTCTCATTTGATCTTCACAATATCCCTTGGAGGTAGGTATTATTATTATTATCCTAATTTTACAATTGAAGAAACTGAGGTAGGCAATGGTTAAGTGAAGTTTCCAGGGTTAGACAGCTAATAGGTACCTGAGATTAGATTTGAACTCAGGTTTTCAGTATTCCAGGCTTAGTTGTCTATCCATTGCCCTACCTAGTTGCCTCTAGAGCAGAACCAGTAACAAAAGAAAAAGTTGCAAAGAATTTAACTAAGGCTAGGAGTAAAGAAAACATTTCCAAAGGTGAGAACTATCCCAAAGGATACTTGGCTACCTTAGAAAGCAGGGAGTCCACCCTCACTGGAGGTCTTCAAGCAAAGGATGGATGACCCTTTGTCATTTTTTCTTCATCCTGGGTATGAGATGGAAAGTATTCTTGAATAGCTATAGATTAGGCTAGAATACCACCGAGGTCCCTGAAAAGTAGCGAGGTATGCCATTGATTCCCTGTGGAGCCAGCGCATTAACTAGAACTCCTAAATCTGAGCCCATGATTCTTCCCAATGGATAAAACTAGTTCTTCTTCTAGGAGAGTGAAGGACCGAGATATTAAATGAAGGACACACAAAGCACAACAATGATGACTAACAGGATTTCCGGGTTCATTCATGAGAATCCCAAATCAATTTTCAAACATTTTGATTTGGGCTATGTCCAAAATATGTTTTTCCCCAGGCTGTTTCTCCCTTGATTTTTAAATCCATATGGATTTTCAGGAAGATGTAATCCTTATGTTTCTAATTTAGTTGGTACTTACCTCATCAAAATATTGTTTTGAGGGAATGATTGATGTCCAAAAGCCTTTAAAGTCAGGTTTCCTTCAAAATGAGGAAGTCATATTTCCCATAACTTTCAACATAAAGGCTCTGAGGTGCTCTCTCATCCTATGAGAGTTTGAGTGGGTTCTAAACTTGTCCTTGTTCTCTCTCTTGATCAGAACAGAAAGTCTTATTAATATGGCATCCATTATCACAGCCACATTGCCATTTGCCAAATTAAACCCACAGTGTTCTACCACTGAAACAAGATGAACAAGATGAATTTCTTTCTAGGCAGACTCCAAAGATGATATATTCAAAATGGGGCCCAATCTAAGAATAGCTTATATTTATATAGTTTTTGCAAAATTGGGGCTGAAGAGAAAATGTAAAAGTTCCTGCAGAACTGAAAATGCCCAGATAAGCCTTTTCCAAATAAGGACAAAGTTATTGATACTAGTGTAGGCTCCTAAAGAAAGCAGAGGAAGGAGGGCCAGTTATGCAGAGAACTCAGGCCTATCATTATAACCTAAAGCATTTGAGCAGTCAACCCCTCTAGGCCTCTCCAGCTCAGATCACTATGAAGACCCATTCGGAGTTTTTCCTGTCATTAATCATTCTCTCACAACCCTTCTTGGGAAGAGATTTGCTTGCTTTTTCTGACAGCTCACCATCCTTGCACCTCTCCCTATATAGTGAACCTTCTACTTGTATTAATGTAAAGGAGCTCTGAAAGTGTTATCAGGTTTAGGAATCCTGTATTGATGTATGTTTGATGGGATGAACCAGAATTATAGTCTTTTGGGGATAATGCTCACAATTGTGTGTGAATTTATGTATTCAGTTGTTTTTCAGTCGAGTTCAAGTCTTTGTGACCCCATTTGGGGTTTTCTTGGCAAAGTTACTGGAGTGGTTTTCCATTTCCTTTTCTAGCTCATTTTACAGATGAAGAAACTGAGGCAAGCAGGGTTAAGTGACTTGCCCAGAGTTACACAGCTAATAAGTTTGTCTGAGGCCAGATTTGAACTCAGGAAGAAGAGTCTTCCTGATTCTAGGGTTAGCACTCTAACCACTGTGCCACCTTCCTGCCCTCGTGTATGTATGTATACATATTGTATATATAATACATATTATATACACAATATGCAATAAATAATGTCATAATATATCATAAATATGGTATATGATAAATGCAGCATGTAATGTTTGTATTCATTATATAAGTATTTATGAATGTATCTGTGTGTGCACATATGTATGCTACAGCCTCATTGATTTAATCTGGGATCTGAATAAGTTTAGTCTATTCCAAAATCCAAAATCTGTCTAATTACCAGACTGCCTCAAAGCAAAATTCTCAATTTGCTTTGTTTGGAAGACAAAAGAAAATGTAATGAATTAAGTACCCATTCTTTGACTAATGAGAAGCATTGGAAAAACTGGGCTGATTTGGGCCTTGGTGTTTGTAAAGGAAATTGATAAAAAATGAGAAATTAAGCAAAAAAGTCAAACAAAATGCACGTGTCGCCTCTTGAAACAATGTAGAACTCAATTAAAAGCAACCCTCCCTTCTCCTATGCCTCCCTGCCAAATCTTTTTAAAACCTCATGAAGAAAGGTTTTAAAAAAGTGAGGGAAAAAAAGAAATGACATCAGGTATTTGAGAGTCAGAAAAATCTTGACTCATATTAAAACTGTGAGCACTGAGAAGTATGAGGCTGTGATTCTTATCTCCTAAAGAGTTTTACAGTCATCAATACCCAGAGTAAGCTGAAGAACTGGGAGTGGGTGACCTTAATAGATATAACTGTGTATGGGTTCATTGTACCATGAAATTAAATTTTAAATCTGAATTGATGAACAAAAATGCTGGTTTGATATTTTTGTACAATAGTTTTTAATAGTTCTGTAACTCTTTCACCTCCATGAGAATTTAGCTGATTTCGGGGCTCTCTGAGGAAAACTACATTTGGTTCAAGACTTTCTGTCATCGTTGGATGCTGCAATTGAATGACAAGTGTGTACTATTCATCGGACCATGAATTGGGTCAGCCATGCCATGGGAATGCTCCAAGAGGAAAAGGAAAATGGGTACAGTTTTTTTTTCCTTTCACACAATCAAGTAGCACTCTGAAAACTTGGGGGCTAATTATTCAAAGGTGGATTCTCCTCTGTGGCTTCATCTGTCTTCTCCTTCTCCCTTTCTCCCTTCCCTTTTCAGTGGAGACACACTGGAAAAGTGGAATGAGCCCTAGATCAGAAGTCCAAGGGCCTGGATTCACCTTTAGGAAGTTACTGAAACTCCATGGGCCTTAAATTCCTATGGTTTAACATAAGAGATCTTGGACTAGATGTCCTCTGAAGAGCTTTCCAGCTCTAGACCTAGGAAGAAGGGGGGGGTCCCTTCTCTTTCTAAGACTAACCAATTTCTTGTTTCCATCTTGTCCCACTTTCTCCTCCCTCTTACATATTTAAACTTTCTATTTGAATGAGAAATCAGACCTCTGAGTCAGAAAGATCTGTATTCAAGTCCTGCTTTGGACACACACACTAGCTATTTAAGATACTTAACCTCTCAGTGCCTCAGGAATGTCTCTAAGATTAAAAATTGCAGGAAATGTATCACCTTGGATCCATAGAGACATTTTCCTTATCTGGGTTTTCCCTATTCCATTGAAATTTATCAGTTTATATAAGTCTTTCCAGGCCTTTCTGAAATCATCCTGTTTGTCATTTCTTATTGCACAATAATATTCCATTGCCATCCTATACCACAGCTTGTTTAGCCATTCCCCAACTGATGGGCATTCCTTTGATTTTCAATTCTTAGCTACCACAAATGAAGTGAGCAGAACCAGAAGAACATTGTGCATAGAGACAGCAATATTGTTTAATGAAGAATTGTGAATGACTTAACTATTTTCAGCAATACAATGATCCAAGACAATCCTAATGGACTAATGATGAAACATACTATCCACCTCCAAAGAAAGAACTGATATTGAGTGAACACAGACTAAAGCATGCTATTTTCCCCATTTCTTTCATTTGTTTACTTTTATTCAAGTTTTCTTGTACAAAATGACTAATTTGGTTATGTTTTACATAATTGCACATGTATAACCTATATCTGATTGCTTACTGCCTCAGGGAGGTGGAGAGGAAGGAGTGAAGGAGGGATAAAATTTGGAACCCAAAATAAATAAAAATGTTTATAATTCTTTAAAAAAGACATTTATCTAGTCCCTACCCCTTTTTCTCCAATGGCTCTTTTCCCTATGCCAATAATGACACCAAAACCACTACCCCTATATATAGATAGCACTTGAAAGTTTTGCCTCTCCTAAATAAAACCTTCCTTTGTTCCAGAAACCCCTTCTAGCTATTATCCCATCTCTTCTTCTTTTCACTAATAACTTTCTCCACAGAAGAGTCTATGCTATCTACCCTCTACCCACTTGTTCTTTAATCCCTGACAATCTAGTTCCCATCATATCACTGTACTGAAACTGTTCTCTTAAAGACGACCAGGATCTTCCTAGTCAACAGATCCTGTGACCTTTTCTCAGTCCTTATCTTCCTTGACTTCTCTGTAGTCTTTGAGATTCTTGAATATCCCCCCTTTTGGGTTTTTTTTGGGGGGGTTAGGATAAATCGTATTACCTTTTTATATCACCTAAAATTTCTCCAGTATTCTTTTTCTTCCTCCTTCACAGAGAGCTATCAAATATAATATAACAAATATAATATATAATATAATATAACAAATGATAATTTTCAAAGAAAAAAACAAAAACAAGAGGAAAAAATCAGCAAAACATCACTATATCTACACACGAAGTGTACTACATCAGCATATCTTCCACCTCTGCAAAGGGGAAGGTTTTTTTTTTGGGGGGGTCTTCTCAAATTTCTTCTTTCCATGATTTTGTAATTTGGCAACATTCACTTTTGACTGTTTTGTGGTCCTTCTCATTTACATTACTGTCATTGAGTATATTGTTTTCTTGGCTCTGCTTACTTCATTTTGCATCAGTTCCTACAGGTCTTTCCTTGCTTCTCTAGTTTTTACATTTGTCTTTTCTTACAACATAGCAAAATTCCATTACATTCATGTACCACAATTTGCTTAGCTGTTTCTCATAGAATGAGTATCTACTTTCTTTCCAAATCTTTGCTGTTATAAAGTACTGCAGTCAAATATTTTGGTGCATACGGAGACATTTTTCTTTATTAGTGACCAGTGAAATCTCTGAGTTAAAGATATGGACATTCTAATCACTTTATTTGTATGAATTACAAATTGCTTTCTAACATGATTGCACTGATTCATGATTCTACCAACAACACACTGGTGTGCCTATCTTCTCACAAGCCCTCCAATATCAACAGTTCTCATCTTTTGTCATCTCTGTCAATTTGCAAAGTGTGAGGTAAAACCTCAGGGTGGTTTTGATTTGCTTTTATCTTGTTATTATTAGAGCATTACTTCCTCCTTCTTCAAACACACTGGTCTTCTGTTGTATAATCATCTGCCAGGGTGGGAGAGTAAGAAAAAGCAGAAGTGGTCTCTTGGAGATTTGTCTGGCCAACTTTAGGGAGACTCTCCCACCCAGCTTTTACCAAATGGTGGGCCAAGGGAAAAAAAGAATATTAAACACTAAATCATTATGCGTTCACCAACAATTGCAGTTTATGGATTGATGGGGGAAAGAATCGTTACTCTTGATTAGCATGAATTTTTGAATCATCCATGGATACCATTTCCCCAAGATAAACATATTATGATGGATCATAAAGGCTCTGTAAATATAACACCAAAATACATGACCAGTTCAGGAAAACACAAGTATTAGTCATTTCAGAATTTTGGCATCATAACTGCTGACCTAGGCAATTCCAATTTGCTGTGTAGCACCTTAATTATCCACACTGTTAGATCCCTTTAACACTAGCAAATAATTTCTCAGTGATACTATTTGACAAGGAGTTATGGAACACCATGATCTTGGAAGAATTAAAATGACAACTCTATAGGCAATGTAAATCCTTATGGTGAATGCATGTAGGCTTCTGTGTATTACCAACAATGACTTCTATGCAAGAAGTGATATGAGAGACATCACCAAGGATATGTGTGACTGGAAAAGAAGATGGGCCAGTAATATAGTGAGAATATGACACAACAGATTGAAAGTTGAAGTGGTACACTGGTATCCCTGAAAGACTAAATGATGAAGAAGGCTCTCTGCATGTTGAATGGAGCCTCAGGAATGTATGTGAAAATATAAATAAGAATATCCAAGATGAGAAGATGTGTGTGTATGTGTGTGTGTGTATGCATGTGTGAAGTACTTTGGGGGGGCAGTTCATTAATAGAGGGAGTTCCAACACTATTCAAATCATTGATTTTTCAAAGTATATAAAATTTGAGGAAATCAGTGATGCTTAAAAGCCAATATAGCACATAATTAGAAATTACTTTCTATTTTTAAAATAAATTTGCAAAAATCTTTGAATATAGGTGTATATAACATTCTAGGCTTTCATAGTTATTCCAATCAGAGAATAAAGCCACAACAAAAATTCAGTTCAGAAGGATTTGAAAAACTGTCCACTTTCTTTTCAGATGATCATCTATTCTTGTTCTATCTGGATTGATCGAAAGCGTCTCCTAGAACCCTGATCTTAGGCAACATAGTAACATGCAGATTGTGCTACTCTTTGGATCTACCCACCTGCACCAAAATGGAAGATAGTCTCTCTGTGCTGACTTCATTCAAACCAGGATCATCCCTGGCCTCTAAACTTAAACTTCCTTTCTGCTTGTGTCCTTATCTGCCTAACTCCTTTCATACAGAAAGCACTTCATAAAAAATTGCAATGACATTCTGTCCCTACATTTCTGGACACTAACTATGACTGTCTTCTGTGGATTCCAGTTTGACAGGACATCCTAGTCTTTGATCTCTCCTTTGCCCTCAGGACTCAAAATGCTAGTAACAATGTCTTCACTTTGCATATATACTTATTTCTGCATTGTAACTGTCTTTCATACCCTCATTGACCTGGTTTGATTTCTGACTCTGACCCTCCTCATCATGTTGGTGTCCACAACAAAGTCCACACAAAACAACTTAACCTAAGTGTACCAAAGTCTTATGATCCTAATAAGAAATTAAAAACAAGCTTCACTAAGTAAAGACAGCATGGCTGGTCTTGAAGAGATGAGTCCAAATCCTGCCTTAGACACTTGTCTAACTATGTGCATAGGCAGGTTACTTAACTTTTTTAAAGTCTCAGTTTCCTATTTTGTAAAGCAGAGAAAATAAATATGTGGAGTGCCTATCTCATAAGATTGTTTTGAGCTTCAAATGATATATATAAAACATTCTATAGAATTAAACCTCCCCTGTGGATGATAATAATAGTAATAATAAATATTATTATTGAAATGTCATTAGGATGCAGAGGATTCTCTTATTTGAGAAGGGCTGGCACTCCAAGATCCTCTACAGCCTTCTTCCTGCAATGTTAGTGTGCATGCCTATAGAAGTAGCTATTTATTTGAACAAGGAAATGGAGTCTCAGAGAATCAATTATCCTGACAGCCCTTCCTGACTCCAACTACTCAGGAGCAGCATCTTTTAGATGGGTTTGTGAATGGAGACCGGCCATTTTTTTTTTTTGAGTGTACCAATGACCCCGAGTTTCTCTGGGGGCCCCAGCGAGGTACAGAGCTATGCCCCACAGGTTGCTGATTTCATCATGTCTAACATCAAAGGTGCTCCAAAGAATGTAACATATGGTGTGGTGAAAAAGAATCAGAGCTTCTGGGTATGAATCCTGACTGCTATTAGCTGCTTTCATTGGAAAAAGTCATCTTCCCTCTCTACACCTCAGCATAATAATTTGAAAAATGAGGGGCTCTGACTAAGTTCCCTTTCAGCTCTGATAATCTATGATTCTAAGAGAAACATATGAAATACTAGGGAGGAGGAGAGGAAATTTCTGTTTTCTTAATTGTATGGTCCTGCTCTTGACTTCAAAATCAGGATGCTACCTCTCACTGGGTCTCCAAGATGTGCTGAGGAGAGAGCATCTTTCCCTTCTTCTCTTTTTAAAAAAATAAATTTATTTTTATTACTTTTCTTGCGGGGCAATAAGGGTTAAGTGACTTGCCCAGGGTCGCACAGCTATTAAGTGTCAAGTGTCTGAGGCTAGATTTGAACTCAGGTCCTCCTGAATCCAGGGCTGGTGCTTTATCAACTGTACCACGACTGACTCACATCTTTCCCTTCTGCTAATTTTCCTTCTCCTAGCCCAAGTCCAGGAGGGGTGGGTTTGTAGAATGTCCCTACATTGTCCATCTGTCCTTCCAGCCTCTCCCCATTTAAAAGAGGAGAGAGCCCCAAATCAGAGAGGTGACTTGCAAAAGGACATAGTAACTCAGAGAGGCTCAGCTACAACATAGGTTGCCCAAATTGTACCCCAGGGCCTGTTTCATTGACCACACAACTGCCCAGATCTGGCCATGTCATTCCTCTGCTCAAGAAACTTCAGTGACTATGGCTAATACAAACTCTTTTCATATTTAAAGCCCTTCACCATCTATCTCCAGCTTATTTATCCAGGTTCATTGTATACAATACCCCTTTATATGTCTCTGACCAAAATGGTCCTACTTGCTGTTTCCCATGTTAGCTAATGTTTATATTGATATTTATTTTATAATGTGTTTTTCATAATAACCCTCTTCTTATTATTTTCACTTTACAGATGAGGGAAATAAGGCTGAGACAGGGCAACTGACTTGCCCAGGGTCACACAGGTAAGGAGTGTCTCAGATGGGATTTGAATTGAGCTCTTATTAATGCAGAATATGATCTGATGCTAAACTGCTATATACAACACTTTGTCTCCTATCTGCCTTTGCACAGGCTGCCCATCTTGTGTCCCTTTGCCCCACAATCTGGAACACACTATATCTTCATTTCTATCTCTTAGAATGCTTAGCTTCCTTTATGTTCAAGTCAAGTGACGCATCCTCTGTGATGCTTTTTCTGTTTGTCTCTCCCCACAGTAGTTGTTAGTGTTCTCCCTCCACCCTAAAATTACTTTGTATTTTTTCTCTTTATATTTTGTATTTCCTTCTCTGTGTACATTATTTATTTTTTTATTTTTTTATTTTTTTTTATTTTTAGTGAGGCAATTGGGGTCAAGTGACTTGCCCAGGGTCACACAGCTAGCAAGTGTGTGTTAAGTATCTGAGGCGGGATCCGAACTCAGGTACTCCTGACTCCAGGGCTGGTGCTCTATCCACTGCGCCACCTAGCTGCCCCTACATTATTTTTTTAAATTAAAATTTATTTTATTTTTAATTTATGGAATAAAGCAAGCATTTCTATAACTGGAATAAAAAAGATGATTGTACATGAAACTGCATATCTATAATGCACTACTTTTACTTATATAATAGTTATCACATACATTTATCTTCTTTCTTCCTTCTCTCCACTCTAGACACAAATATACATATGTGTGTGTGTGTATACATGTGTAAAATCAGTCCATATATCTATCTATCATTTCTTTCTCTGGATGCAGCATGTTCCTTCATATGCCCTTTGTAGATAATTTAGGTATTTATAATAGTTAAAATGACTTGGTTGCTCAAAGTTGTTCTTTCTTTTTCTTGCAGGGTAATGAGGGTTAAGTGACTTGCCCAGGGTCACGCAGCTAGTTAAGTGTCAAGTTTCTGGGGCTGGATTTGAACTCAGGTCCTCCTGAATCCAAGGCCAGTGCTTTATCCACTTTGCCACCTAGCTGCCCCCTCAATGTTGTTCTTAAAGCAATATTGCTATTACTGTATACTGTGTTCTCTTGCTTCTGCTCATTTTACTGTTTATTATTTCATGCAAGTTTATTCATGTTATTTCCTACTTCCGGTTCCCAGAAGAATGTAAGTTGGAGGGCAAGGACCATTTCAACTTTGCTTTTTCTGCCCAGACCCTAGCATAGTATCTGGCCCATGGTAGACACTTAATACATCCTTGTCAAATGAATGTTTGAACCAGAACTGAACAGCTCCTTAATATTGAGCTCACAGTGCCAGATGACTAATTCAGACCATCTCAGGGTCCCAGCTATCTGTTCCCATCTCCCATTCCATTCCAACAGAGCAGGTGTAACTCTCCCTCAGGTCACCAGAAAAGTACCCTCTGACTTAGTGGCACTCGGGGAATCTCTTTGTTTTTTAGAGACTGTTGAACCCACCCAACCCTTCTTAATAATATGGGAGGACTGCTAGGTTCGGCTTACACAGTGGGTTCCCTTCAGGCTAAGGCTGTGGTTTGGCAATGATATTGGGAGCAGTTACTTGAACTGAAACAGACAAAGAGGCCGCTGAAATGTAGTGAAATTATCCCTTGTAGGCCAGTCCTCTGGGAACTACTTGCAAGGTGGGTTTCAAAGCACCCAGAAGATAGAATTTCTTCCCACCCTAATGTTTGGTCTTTGCAAGCTCTCTCTGATTTCAAGAATGCCAATAAATGGTCCATGAGTTTGATGGGGGAAGAAGGACTTTGAATCCTGAGGGATTTCAGGGTGCTCTTCATCTAAAAAATAGAAACATAGGTTGGCCTTGTGATATCGCTGAGGTGGCAGGAAATTTGAGGTGGTAGGTGTTTTCCTCTGTGATCGATAGGAGTAAATTTAGTGCTATTGAACTTCATTAAATATGCATTGGTTCTTTTTTATTCCCTGTTTAAAACCATTCTAAGTGTGTCCTGAATGCAAATCAGTCCTTAGAGCCTATGAGAAAGTTGGGAGGCAGATGGCATTAATGCACCAGCTTCGTGCACATGGCGTTCCTTGGAGCCTGGCCTTCATTCACAGAATGGGAATTCAGTGAGCCCTGGATCAGGTTGACTTTTTTTCTGTGAGGACTGCTAATATGGCTCTTGGCAGGCCCTCTAAAGGAATGGTTGTGTTGCTGTGGGGTAGATCTAACTTCTTGGAAGGGAGGGAAATGGAGTGTGTGTGGTGAAGAAGAAATAATGGTGAGTCACAAATAAAAACAATCTTTTGGTCTGGTCACATCAGGGCATCATTGGATTAAATGGAGATGATCAGGAATTTAGGAAATGCAGTACAGTGAGACCTCCTGGAAGAAAGCACATTTGATCCTCTAGCTTAACTTTCTGAAAGAGAAGGCAAAAGGAAAAGGATCGTGAGACCCTGAATATAGAGCTGGAAAGGACCTAAATGGTCATCAAGCCCCAGACACTGAGTGTCTTGCCCTGGGTTATACAGCTAAGCGTCTCAGACAGAATCTACAGGTTTTCTGACTTCAGGCCCCATTGCTCAACCCACCATGCCCCCTAAAGCCAGAACTTAAGGTGATAAACCTCAGGAAAAGATCTAGGAGATGGAAATTCAAGAGCCACCAAAACCCAAGTATGAGCGATCCCCAATCCAGTCAAGCCATCCTCAGTGGGGTTTGTGCAGTCTGGTACTCTGATCTTCAGTAATACATGGGAATTTTGATGAAGAACATTTACTCTCCTGAGGTCTCACAGTTTCCATTCAAAGAGTTGGGAAAGGGAGGTGGTTTGAGAGAGGTTTCTAGTTCTGGTATTCCCTGGGAGGCTACTGTTAAGGGTGAATGGAGATTGATTTTTATTACTTAGGAGTGATCCTCCCCTATTTTGCTTTGTAAATAAGTTTAGGCTTATGAGGTTGGGGGGGGGGCAAAGCTGTCATCAAGTAGAATTGAATGGAATTCTGCATGTGCTTTTGGCCCCTTTGTTCCATGAAATCCCACAGACCTTGACCAATTTGCTTTGGATTTAGGAGCCAGCCCCAAAATTTAAGCCCCCAAATTTAAGAGCCGGATAAACTTACTAAGCCACATTAAAATTGCTTTCAAATGGCCAAATGATGTTTTGATCCATTTTTCTTAAAGACACAGAGAGCCAAGGGCATGGGAGGAAGAGGAGGAGGCTTTAGGGCCACAATACAAGCCCAAACCTAACCTCAACAAAAGACTGAGATTCTCCCTTTGATGGTGGAGAAGATTCCATGCTTTCCCAGACCTGCATGAGGAAAACAGAAAAGGCTCTGGGGAAAGATGAGACAGACCCAAGGGAATCATCCATAATCTTTCCTAAGTAAGCAAAAATATGTTTAAATCATGAGAAAAAATATCACACTGCTAAAACCCTCCTCTGATGTGTCATGATGCTATAAAACCTGGGTTCTAAAAAGTGGTGGTGGTGGAGTTCAAGCTCTGTCAGTTGCTATCAATCAAAATCAAGAAAAGCTCCGAGTAGAGTTCTGGCAAAAGATTCTGTGACCATCACCTGAAAACCAGTCTAGTTAAGGTCAGGGAGATTCATCATTAGAAAATTAGCTTCAGGGTGAAGAATTCTTCAGCTGTAGAAGCTCATAAGGACAGTCGAACCTCCTAAGGCACAGCAAAATGAAGCTTTGCATAAGCGACCTGACATCCCATACACATGAAATTATGGTTCTTTAAAATGTTATTGTTATTGTTGTTGTTGTTGTCATCCTGTGATATGATGGATAAAGAACTGGCGTTGAAGCTAAGGAGACATAGGTTCAAGTCCTACTTCTGACAATTTCTGGTCATGTGACCCCAGGGAAGTCATTTAACCCCTCAGTGATCCATACACATCTTTAAAAGTAGCCACTGAAGAGAAGGTGCCAACTTAGAGGAAATTTCTTCACCTGTGTTTTCCCTATTCCAAAGAAATCATAGACTCAGGTCCTATTCCTATTGTTGTTGATATTGTTGCTGCTGTTAACTTAACAATAATCTGAAGAACCAAAAAAAAAAAAAAAGGTAAAGCTTCAGCCCCAAATGAAACCATATAATCCAAACAATTACTTTTAATAAAGAAAAGACTACACATTTTTTTGTTTATTTGTTTTTTTGTTGTTGTTTTTACTGGGCAATTAGGGTTAAGTGACTCGCCCAAGGTCACACAGCTAGTATGTGTCAAGTGTCTGAGGCTGAATTTGAACTTTTGAACTCAGGTCCTCCTGAATTCAAAGCCCGTGCTTTATCCACTGTGCCATGTAGCTGCCCTAAGACTACACATTTGAACAAGATAGTAACAGTAACTAATTACTTATTCTGGGTCTCTTCCCAATTTCTAAAATCATGCTTCTTACCCATAATCAAGGTCAATATCTTCATTGTGTTTTCCTTGCATTTCCCTGCTTTGGGTAGGTTTTTTTCATGTTTCTTTTTTATCCCTTTTATTTGTCATGGGTGGGGATTTGGGTGATGTGAAGCATAGTTTCTTCATCCAAAACTAAAAATGTTTTTTTGAAGGGCAGGGTAATGGGTGGAGTAGGGATAACAGTAATACTTGTCAGATAAGGATGGTCAGAACAAGGAAGGGAAGCAGCAGCTATCATTATGGGTGGTTCTTTTGGGGAAAGGTGGTAGTGTTCATTTGAGGAAACTGGAGGAGTGAGAGACTGAATTTGTATAAGTGGAAGGTTAATTGAAAGAAATGGGGATGGTTAGCCTAAAAAAGAGAAGGGTTGGGGATGGGGAGATGGGAATAAGTGTCTGAGTATTTGAAAGGCTGCCATATTGAGGAGGCTTAGACTTGTTCTGACATAAACCAGGACAATGGTAGAGACATTGCATTTCTTTCTCAATATCAAATGTTTCATTACAATTAGAACTGTTCAATGATGGAATGAGCTGCCTTGTGAGAGAGCATGCTCCCTATCACTAGAGGTCTTCAAACAAAGGCTTGATGACAATTATTAGGTAGATGATGAAGAGGAGATTTTGTTCAGGTGAAGGTTGGATTAAATAAGCATTGAGGAACCTTCCAAATGTAAGAATTTAGGATTCAAATGGTCTATTGGTATGGTTGTAATGGGCCTTGGCAAAGTCATGACATTCTGGAAAATGCACCTCCCTCTACTTCCTTGCCTATAACTCAGGTTTGATGATCCATATTCCAGCCGATGGGGACCCTGAAGGCTAAACTAACAGTAACTGGGAAGGCTTGGTTATATAGCACAGCCTCTAGGTTTGCCTAAGAAGCAAGGTGAAGGGAACGCTAAAAGGTCCTACCCCATGCCAAAGAAGGACATATAGTCCTAGCTGACATACAGTCTGATGAAAGAATCAGTGTCTCTGAGATAGCAGTCAGGCACTAGCAGCTCTGAGAAACATTTCCCCCTAGAAAACTTAGGGTCAATTGAAAAGCCCAACAAGAAACCTAAACTGTAAGGCCTAATACTGAAACTTGAGCTTGTAAATTAGAGCACTAGACCTAGAGTCAGGAAGACCTGAGTTCAAGTCCTGCCTCTGATACTTATTATCTGTGTGACCCTAGAGAAGTCATTTAATCTATGTTTACCTCACTTTCCTCATCTGTAAAATTAGAACAATAATAGCACCTACCCTCTAGGGTTGTTCTGGGGATCAAATGAGATAACATTAATAATGTATTATATGAATGTTATTTATTATTATTATTAAAAATACTAAATGCTACTATGAAATTTCTAGGAACCATGTGAATTTAGCACCCAGGAAATGTTGAATGATAAAATAAGGAGAAAATAAGACTTCACTACTTTCTACCCTAAGTCTTCTCTGTGCTAGAGGATGAAGGAGAGGCCTTTCTTTCTTGGACATGCTTTCAAATCAGGTAAGCTGACATACAGTCTGATGAAAGAATCAGTGTCTCTGAGATAGCAGTCAGGCACTAGCAGCTCTGAGAAACATTTAGCAAAAAGCTGCAGTTGATCTTCTGGGCCTACTGCTCAATTCCTGGGAGAACATTCTGAGCCACAGATGGTAGCATGAATGGAGCCTTTAATAAGAGATTCTTTAAGTGGATTCAAGGCAGGAAGCCAGCCAAAAGACCATTTAATGATCACAGTGCTAGAGTGGTGATCGGCAATGCAATGATGATAGCGACTGAGTGTGTGCACTGCTTGGTCTTTGTTGATGAAGACATTGGGGAGATTCTCCTGCTTCCAAGTCACTCTTTTTTTTTTTTTTACAAGGGGCAATGAGGGTTAAGTGACTTGCCCAGGGTCACACAGCCAGTAAGTGTCAAGTGTCTGAGCCCGGACTTGAACTCAGGTCCTTCTGAATCCAGGGCCAGTGCTCTATCCACTGCGCCACCTAGCTGCCCCCTTCCAAGTCACTCTTGAAGCATGTAGATTAAAGAGACTAGAGGAAATAGTGGTTAATATCCAATATGTCCTAGGCCAAAAATGACAAGGTAGAGGTGTCACCTGGACCAAGCACAAATGCCCTGAAAAGAATTAATGAATGAAACTATGAAAATGTTGGCCAAAATAGAAAGCAGGCTGGTATACCTAATCATTGTGGCAATGGACAGCCATATTAATATTATAACTCTTTATTACCAGAAGGGATCCTGGGAACTATTGAATTGTGAGTCTCATTTCCATACCAGGCCAACAGTGGAACCCTTCTGTTTTCTCATGGAAAAGAAAATGTCTAAGAGACAGGAAAGAGAGGCTAGAGATCAATGGACTTGTTTTTGAATGGAGAAGTGTAAATAGCAAAGTATACCAGAGAGGAGTACAGGCATCAATCTTATTTAAAATTTGGACAAAGGAAATGAATGAGCAGGTGCACAGAGAAACTGTCATTTTTTGATTCATTCAACAAATATTTACCAAATTCATATTTGATACAAAGTGCTATGCCAGAAGCTATGTGAGGGATATGAAAAATAGTAAAATATGGTCCTGAACGACTTGGAGGTTCAAATTAGTAAAGCAGATGACATATGGACACAAATATCTATAATACTAGATCTGGTATCAATGTGAAGTGGAGAGAGGTGTAAAGTTTTATATTTCAGAGGTAGATAGGGAAGATTACTTCCTGGAACATAAGAGAAGGCATCACAGAGCAAATTTAGCCTGGCTCTTGAAGGGTAGGCAAGGAATTAGGAATGTGGCAAGGGGAAGGGGGTGGCTGGGCTCATATCAGGCGAATGAACAGTGTGAACAAAAGAACAGTATGTATCCCAGGCAGGACTTGAACAAGCTCTTACTAGCACCAAGGCCAGTTCTTTATTATACAATACCATACAGCCTCTTTTATGGGATGGCAGGTAATTTATATAATGTCAGACCCAAAGATGATATAAACTTAAAAATATAATTAAGTTTATAGAACCAGAATGTAAACTTATTGTGGTCAGGGTCCATGCCTTTTACTTTTCTTATATCCTCTGTAGCATCTAGCACAGGGATGACACATGGTAGGAACTCAGTAGACATGTGTAGATGACCAATTAAGAATGGGCTGATATAAGTTCATTGATCAGTCATTCAAAAATTACTTTTTAAGGGAAATATAGTTTGGGGGCATTTCCCTAAGCTTTGATGTTTTTGCTAACATCGTGGAGGAGATGTTCTTCGGTGATATTGTTAAGAGACTGGCATGAGTCTAGAACAGAATGGCCATTCTAATTCCCAACCTCTAAAGGAAATGTGCTTCCTTGTGTTTTGACCACAGCATTCTCTCTCTCTCTTAGCGACTTGTTGATGTTGAGAAAGCATACAACTTTCCTATGAAGTAGGTCTTAGCTGGCATCATCCTTATTTAACTTGTGCAGGAACAGAGGTACTGAGAATGATTAAACCACAGTCATAGCTTTGGATCTAGAAGGAAACTTTGAGATCATATAGTCCAACTCCATTTTACAGATAAAGAACCTGAGTCCCAGAATGGGCATAACTTGTCTGTGATCATTTAGGTCACATGTAGCAAAGCTGGGATTTGAATACAAAGCCTCTGATTTCAGATGCAGCTGCCACTGCATCTTACTGCCTCTGAGTCACAGAAAACTGGAAATATAGGTTAAGTAATCTGGCAACATTTACTTTTTTTTTTTTTTTTTAGTGAGGCAATTGGGGTTAAGTGACTTTCCCAAGGTCACACAGGTAGTAAGTGTTAAGTGTTTGAGACCGGATTTGAACTCAGGTACTCCTGATTCCAGGGCCGGTGCTCTATCCACTTCGCCACCTAGCTGCCCCATCTGGCAACATTTAAACAACCTTCTCTGTTGCTGACTGTTCCTACTTGAATAACTCTGGGCAAATCGCTTCATCATTCTAGTCCTTGGTTTCTGCTTATATAAAAGGAGAGTGTGCACATGAAATTCCTTCTAGTTCGAAATCCTGCTATGATGAGAAATATTTTGGATTATGGAAGAAAGACCTGAAGTTTTTACTCAAAAGCCTTACTTGGTTTGATCACACAGACAGATACACAGGGCCATTTTGGCAACCCATTAGGCAGTTGTGAAGGGCTCGGGAAACATGGGCACTTTGCTGATTCTGTCCTTAATTACTCTTTTGCTAACCTTTTAAATTTTCACCTGAAATGTCCTGCTCTGCAGCCCATCACTGAAAGAGAAACAATGCATGTTATCAATGCAGCCCCACAAATCCAATCAGTGGCTGGGAATTGCTTACCTGGTACTTCTGGAGTAGCTTCTAATGAGAGATAATGATAGCAAGGTGTGGGAAGGTCTCAGGTGAATGGTGAAGAAGGACACATTCAGAGGCCTGGTCAATTTTGATTCATTGCACACGCCAACCTCCACATTCTCCTTCTCTGAACATTTGTTGCTGTTAAGATGGATTTCTGGATCCCTAAAAGGTATCTGGTCAGTCAGCAACACTTATTTAAAATCTAATGTGAATGGTTCTCTGAGGTAGATATTGGGAAGCGTTAAAGAAGAGAAAACGTTCCTAAGCTCAAAAAAGACCTGGTAGAGAAATGGGAAGTGAGATAGGGGATATACCCATGGGAAAGACATAACTCTTCCAAATAAATATAGAAATATAGTCCATTCATTTATTCATTTGTTCATTCATTCACTAACTCAAGGAACAAATATTTAGTCCCTGATCATTATGGGATGTACTGTGCTAGCTGGCTAAGCTCAAAGGGACATGCTAGTAGAGCAGGATGGTATTAGTCAATGAAAGCTCCATTTTTGTTTATGTTTTTGTTTTTACTCAACACAGTATCCTTTGCCATGAGGAATTGTGGGTACCACAAATAATTAACTTGGCAATTCCAAAGGGGAACTGGAAGACTCATGCATATAGAGTTTCCCATACCCCATTCCCACTTTTGTTGAATTCTTACAAGTTCAAAGATTTTGTGTATTTTAAGGTAAGGACTTATTATAACAAGCAAGTCTTGTTTATCTTGAGAATACTATTTAACGTATATGTTCATATATACATATATAAAATGTGTCAAGCACCATATTTCCTAAATAATTTTAAGTGCCTTTAATAAATAATTTAAAGCACATTTTAAAAATAATTATATAGATATAATATGCTTCCCTGGTGTATATGTATACATGCCAGTTATGTATATCTATAATTTACATGTATATATACAACATATATGTATATATACCAGGTAAACATCTATATTATATATAGATACATAATTATTTATGAAATTTATTTTATCCACAATAACAAAAGATCCAAAATCCTGGCAAAATCATGGCATAGCCTTTGAGAGCCATTAGATCATTCAATCATAGACCATAGACATTAGATCAAGATACCTTGGATAGCAACCTACCTTTATTTTTACACATAAAGAAACTGAGGTCAGCAGAGGTGAAGTGATTTGTCAAAAGTAACACAGATAACGTAGGGAAAAGGTTCTCTAATTAGAGACCTCTGTAGCCAACCCAGGGTTTGTTCTTACAAAATTGACACAGTTAAAATTTGTTTACAATATTCCTTCATCCCTTTCCTTGAACCCCTTTTTCCTTTTGTATCCTTCACCCCAATTCAAAGATGTGACCCATTTTTCAGACTTTCGCTCATTTACCATTAGAATTCACTTCCCATGTTTTTCCCCATTCCTTTATATCCCTGCTAGATTAGAAATAGCAAACTATAATAGCAGTGATTTATACTTGTATGGCACTTTATAATTTATAAAGCAAGTTCTCTTATATCATACAGGAGAGACAGTATTGCAGCAGATGGATAACTGATCTTGAATAGTAATAGCTAGCACTTGCATAGTGCTTTACAAACATCACATAAGTTGATCCTAACATCAACCCTGGGAAATAGGTGCAATTATTATCCCCATTTTATAAATGAGGAAACTGAGGCAAAGAGAAGTCATGAATTACCCAGAATCACAGGGCTAATAAGTTATCAGAGGTCATACTTCAACTCAGGTCTTCCTTTTTCCAAGTCCAGTGCTATATACACTGTGCCTAGATGCCCAGAAAGATCTGGTTTCAAATTCTGTCTTTAATATATGCCAACTGTGTGACCCAGGGCAATTCACTCAAGTTTTTTGTGCTGTAGGCAATTATTTAAGACTATAAGTTTCCAAGTATGTCTTGGTAGGAGAAATTTCATCACTAAGGAATTCCCTGTAACAGTGAAATCACAGGTCCAGTTGTAATCTGTATTCCTTATATATTATAGACTTTGATCATCACAACAACCCTGTGAGGGAGATGGGCTATTTATTAATATGCTCATTTTGTAGATAAGGAGGCTGGAAGAGCCTAGTACCCTGGAATGAGCCCTGCATGTGGATTTAGAGGAGTCCACAGCTTACTTCTGAAGCTTTTTAATTGTGAGACTTCTCTAAAAGAGAAGATGGATCAATAGAAAGGGGACATGTATGAAAAAATGCTCTAAAACTTTTTTTTTAGAGAAAGGCAAATTAAAATAACTCTGATAACACCTAACAGAAATGACAAATGCTGGAGGAGATAAAATAGATACATTAATATACCGTTGGTAGAGTGGGGAACTGGTCCAATCATTCTGAAGAAGAAGCAGGAACTATCCCCAAAGGGCTATAAAACTATGCATACTCTCTAACCCAGAAATATCACTACTGTACCCCAAAGAGATCAAAGAAAAATATTTATAGTAGCTCTTTTTGTGGCAGCAAAGAATTGGACATTGAGGAGATGCTCATTAGTTGAAGAATGACTAAACATGTTGTGGCATATAATTGTGATGGAGTGCTATTGTCCTATAAGAAATGATGAGGGGGTATGGTTACAGGAAAACAAAAACATGAAAAGACCTATATGAATTGATGAAAAGTGAAATTAGAAGAACCAAGAGATCATTGTGCATGGTAACAGCAATGTTGTAATGATGATCAACTGCGAAAGACTAAGCTATTCTGATCAATACAATGATCCAAGATACTTCCAAAGGACTCATGATGAAAAAAAAATCATTGAAATAATTGATTTAAAGCTAGAAAAGATCTTAGAGGCCATCTAGTTCAAACTCAAGGAGGTTAAATTACTTGCTCAAGGTCACACAGGTATTAAAACTTAGAGGCAGGATTTGAGTCCAGTTTTCCTCTGGCTCCAAAGCCAATATGCTTTTCCATTGAACCATTTTAATAATCCTGAAAAGGAAAGGGGAGAAGAATCTAAAGAAACTGATGCATATAAAAAGGAAGTTCTCCACAAATATGGGAGCAGGCAGTCAATAAACATTTCTTAATTACCATGTGCCAGCCACTGTACTAGGCAACTTTGGGGATATAAACAAAGGCAAAAGATACTGCCTGCTTTCAAGGAGCTTGCAATCTAAAAATGGAGACAATATACAAATAACTATGTACAAACAAGCTATAAAAAGCACCAGAATTAAGGGGATGAGGAAAGTCTTTCTGTAGAAAGTTAGATTTTTATCTGGGACTTGAAGTCAGGAGGCAGAGAGAAAGAGGAAGAGCATTCCAGGCATGGGAGACGGTGAACATGCCTGGAGTCTAGAGATGGATTATCTTGTTCAAAGAGCAGCAAGGAGGTCAAGTGGTTCTGTATTGCAGAATACCAGACATGTATGATGGGGAGGAGGGTGGTGTAAGAAGACCAATATGGGAGGGGAGGTGGATATGTGACCAAGGAAGACCTAATAAAAGAATATCTGGATCTTGTAAGAATAGCTCCAGGAAAGTTAAAGCCAAGAACAGTCCAAGCTTTAGAAAAAGTGCTGAAGAATGTTAAATAGATCTTTCTAGGTATGTCCCGAGTTAGAAGAGGAATGAGGAAAGGGGGTTTCAGGATTGCTACAGTCTCTGATTGTATGGATTCTATGTCCTGTGACATGCTTATTTCCAAGAGAATAGAGAAGGACTGAGATGTTATCAAGACCCCAAATATCATTGACATTTGACAGAACCAGTATTCCCTAGCCTTTTGGTGTGCTTTGTATCCACGACCAAAAGCACTTTCTAGTATAGCCCAATAAACATGACTTTTCCCAGGCACCTATACAACAAGTAGGAATATAAACACAAAAGCAGAGGAGAAAAAAACCCAGAAATCAGATTCTCCATAGATGCACTCAATCCTTTACCACCAAGGAGTGAGAGCTTCACAAAATCAGAGGTATTGCTTGCAATCATTTAATTTAATGCCCTCATTTTATATATAAAACAAAATAAACATTTTCGTAGCATAGTTTAAAAAAAAGGAAATTTTACATGAAACCACAAATCTACAACGCACAACTTGATAGAGGAGGCAGTCAGCCATACCACTAATCAGTAGTAGAATGGGGAATCAAATTCAGGTGTTCTAACTTAAGATCCAATTGTCTTGTGATTGTACTGCACTGCCTTTCTTCGAAATGACCTAGTTTTCTTCCTTCCCTTTCCCCCCTGGAGTTAGGAAGTTAGGAAGACCTGAGTTCAAATTTTGCCTCAGACTCTTACTAGCTGTATGACATTGGGCAAGTCACAACTCTGTTTGTCTCAGTTTCCTCATCCAGGAAAAATAGAGATAATAATAATACTTACCTTCCCTGATTGTTGTGAGGATTAAATGAGCTAATAATTATAAAGCTCTTAGCAAAGCATCTTGCCCATATTAAGTGCAATAAATGTCAGTTGCTATTATTATTAATTGTTATTGTTGTCTTGTTGTTATTACTATTATTGTTGTTGCTATATAAAGGTCAGTTTAGGACCAGCAGCCCAGAAGCCTGGGATCTCCTTTCTTTTATTTACTGTCTATAGATATTCTCAACGTGAGAAAGAAGCTGATGTCTTCATTGGGAATGCTTGAAGCCACTGATTCTTTCCAGTTCCCACAGATCAAGTGTTCTGCCTCTGTAATGGTGGGAGTAGGGAGCCCTACAGCTCTGAATGAATTATATAACATTAGTGGGTGATATAGAAAGAGAGAAAAGAAAGATGTTCGATTTGAAAAGCAGGAACACAATCATTATTGGGCAGAATCTGAAGCACAAGGCATCTAAAGAGATGATGGCTGCTCTCAATACCTTCCCCTCTTTCTCTAGCTGGATTTAGCCTTGAGGTACTGGAAGAATGTGTAGATGTGAACTATTAGGAAATAGAATGAATGGAAGAGATATTAGGTGACTAAAGTAGGGAAAACACTGTCTTGATTTAAAAATTGGGAGGGTAAGAAGATGGATAACAAAGGAAGAACCTGAAAATTATAGATGGGTCACTTCATGGTAATTCCTGGCAAAGTCCTAAAGTGAATAAGTGGAAGGCTTCTGAGTACTTAGAAAGAGAAGCAATAATCAGCAGAGACAGCATGGGTTCAGTATGAATAAATCACACTGGACTAATTTCATTTGCCCTTTTGACAGGGTTACTGAACTATGGAATGCTGTGAATGTGATGATCTGGATTTCAGCAAAGCATCTCTCATTTTGGGAATAAATAAAACCTCAATGATAGCATAGTTAGGGAGGTTTGTGGCTGACCTACTACTATAAGCCTTAGGAACTGGACCTGTGATTTCATTAGTACAGGGAACTACGCGGTGGGCAGGAAACTTCCTCTACTAACGCAGGTGGTATTTTCTCTGCAACTTAAAGTCTTGAAGAGTTTCCTAGAGCAATAAAGTTAAATGATTTACCCAGGGTCATATAGACAATATGCCTCAGAGATCAGACTTGAACCCAGGTCTTTCTGGCTTTGAGACTGGCTGTTGATAAATTTCACCACACTCTCTCTTATGTAAGGCCAAATACAAAAAATATTGCTTTATTGGTCACTGAAAATGTAAAAGGAGAGCTCTTTGGTGTCCTGCAGAGCTCTTTCTCTCTGCCCTGTTCAGTTGTACATTTTGTTCATTCAGTCACTTAAATAAATGGTTTATCAAATCTGTGGATATCATAAAGTCAGGTTATTTATTGTGTTAGCTGATAGAATCAGGACACTCCCAAATCTCAACATGCTGGGATGATGTAACAGGATGAAATATAATAGAGATAAATGTAAAAGCTTGGACTCAGTATTTAAAATAAAAAGAACAGCACAAATACCAGAGGGGAGTAAACTGACTTATAGTAGTTCACTTGAAAGATGTAGGAATCGCTTAATATAAAGTCCATAGGGTGACTAGCCTGCAAAAATAGTGAATGTGATCATGAGTTATATTAACAGAAATAAAGAGTGCCGATAAGGGGCAGTAATAATTCCACTGTTCTCTGCAGGGATCAGATCACATCTGAAGTGTCCACTTATAGTTATCATATTCTAAGGAGAACTATGAACTAGCCAGAATCCGTACAGAGAAAGGCAATCAGAATTGTGAGGGGACCTGAAACCATGGCATATGAGTAATTGTGGTTTTTTGTTTTTGTTTTTGTTTTTGTTTTTTTTTAGTGAGGCAATTGGGGTTAAGTGACTTGCCCAGGGTCACACAGCTAGTAAGTGTTAAGTGTCTGAGGCCGGATTTGAACTCAGGTACTCCTGATTCCAGGGCCAGTGCTCTATCCACTGTGCCACCTAGCTGTCCCATAAGAGTAATTGTTGAAGGAATTATATGCAATTCATAAGGTCACAGAGATAGAGATGAAAGGGACTTTAAGGGCCATCTAGTTAAACCTCTCCATTTTACAGATGTGGAAAATGAGGTTTGTTAGTGGTCTTCCCAAGGTTACACAACAGGTAAGACATCTGAGGTCCTCTGACTTCAAAGTCAGTGTTCTTTTCATCATACACACTGCCTTCAGAAAAGAGGAGTTCTATTTTAGATTTAATGAAATTAAATTCAAAATTATTAAGCACCCACTATATGCAGAAGAGAGTGGTGGGCACTGTGGAAATTACTTGGATTCTTGAATGAACTGGTGAGCTCATGGACAAGGATACTCCTTCCCATAGTGCACTACTCATCTATACCCTGGCATCCCATGTTACTTTTCTCCAAGTGTTCCAATAAATTGTCCATAGGGAATCCAAGAAATATGTTTGAGGCATTCCTTTAGACCATTTGACATTATGTAGGTATCAATAGAAAGAGAGGACAAAAATATAAAATTTGACACATTCTAGTAGGAGGCACAAATGCACAACAAGCTCTAACGTGAACTCTACACAGTCCGGAATATAAAATTTGCTACCTGTGACTCCTGCTTTTTACCTCATAGAACAAATCTGTTCTCTCTTTCACATGGCAGTCCTGGAACTAATATTTGAAAGTTGGTAACTATCATGAGGGGGTTGGACTAAATGATTTCTAAGGTCCTTCCCAGGTTTAGAGTCATGTCCTTCTCTTCCCTCTTCCCTGCCACTGGAAATGTTTTCAAGCAGAGACTGAATGGACCCTTGTCAGGGATGTCACATAGGCAAATCAGGCATCAGGTATGAGTTGGACTATATGAGGTCCCTTCAAAGTTGAGAGCCCACTATTCTATGAAAAAAATCATTTTACATGTGACAGCACAAAACGGAACCTAAATAGATTTTTCCATACAAAGCTATTCTAAGGAAAACTTCATCACAGAAAAGTCATATTAAGGCTTCTGGGTGCTTCACTCTAAGATGGAGTCATCTGATATCAAATGTCATGCTCTAAAAGATTGTGTCATTGTGAGTTAGGCACCAGTGTAGACTACTACGAGCGAGTGTTGGGAAATCCATTTGGATTTGGAATTCATATTTGGGTTTGAAATCCATTTGCTTGTTGTAGAGTCTGTCAGTACCAACAAACTGATAGCGGCCTCCCCTGTTTTGTAATTAGAAACTCTGAGGCACTGTAACACAGAGTGGATGCCAAAGGTCAGAATCCTCTTTTAAAACACTCATG
Source organism: Dromiciops gliroides (assembly GCF_019393635.1). Taxonomy (NCBI): domain Eukaryota; kingdom Metazoa; phylum Chordata; class Mammalia; order Microbiotheria; family Microbiotheriidae; genus Dromiciops; species Dromiciops gliroides. The sequence continues at coordinate 354,087,523 of NC_057863.1, forward strand.
TACCCAAGAATGCATGGATTTCAGTGCAAGGTTAATTGAGCCCTTCTTGAATGATTCCAAGGATGACTTGGAAGTATTATCCACATTCTAATATTTCACAAAGGCTAAAGCAGTGACATCTAATGAAAATATAACCAGTAAGCCAGTTCAGGCTTCTTTGGAAGTAGCAGTACACCTTGAGGGACAGACAAAAGGAAGCATTTTCCAGGTGAGTCAAACCACTACCCACAAATAAAACACCATTTCCCTGATGGAGATAGCTCTGTACCTAGAACACAAGAATCTTAGAAATAGCAGTGCTCCCTGGGTCACCAATACTCCTGCTATGCTGGTCCCCACTACCATCATTGAGGGAAACAATCTCTGGAGAAGGAGCCCATCTTCCTCATTATTGCCAACTACTGATCAAGTTCTATCAATAGTCAGGGAAACTCAAGAGCCCCAGGAACAGCAATGCCTTCCCCTCCCTTGGAGACCACTGGTCCTGCCCATACACATTAACCAGGAAGTAACTATTGTGGAGAAAAGGTCAGTCATCTCCACCAAATGCTGACCAACTGCCATTCAAATGTAAGCTTCTTTATGGCAAGGGATGGTTTCATCTTGGAAGAAATTCAAGGCAGTTTCCTGCATTATGCAAAAAAAAATGATAGTTTTGGAATATGAGAGTCCTGGGTTTGAATTCTGTCTCTAACAAATGCTAATTGTAATGTATCCATTCTGCTACTTGTATATCTTCTGGGTATTTGTCTATGTCAGTGTGGATAACTTAGATTAAAATTTCTTTGAACTTCACTCAGCACGATCAAGAAGAACTCTATTACTTATTAGTTATATAATTCTGGGCAAGTCACTTACCTACTTTTGCCCATTTCATATGAAAAATAGGAATAACAATACCTAGAATAATGACCTCACAGGATTGTTGTGATGATCAAATTAGATAATGAATAATAAGCACAATGATAATAATAGAGAGGGTTGATAGACATTTTTAGAGCACATAATAAGCAGATCAAAAACCTACAGAAATACTTCTGGAATAAGCAGCCATCACTTCACTGAACAATAGTGAAAGCTGATAACAGGCATCCGTTATTGGATTCGTCAAATGTATCTGAAAATGGCTTACCTCCTGCAGGAGCCTGTGAAAAGACAAAGATCCAAGCGTGAAATCAAAAGACCCTCTATGGGTAACAGACGCATGAACTCAGCCAACAATACGCAAAGAAGCATTGTACGAATGGCTGTCAGTGGATTTATTTTTGGAAAGAGAGGGATTTATGATCATAATTCAGGACCAGGTCATCACCACCAGAAACTACAGAAAGATTATCCTTTAAGAACAATGTTTTTATTAGATGTTGCCACCCCAAGTACTTAGAATCACCAAGATATGCATTACAACAATGTTTTTTAAAGTAGAGAGAACTAGCTAAGGATATTAATGTCATGTGGAAGCAGGATAAGGTACACATTATTTCTATTGTCCTGAAGATTACTAGAGTTGTACTGAGGATGCTTTCAGTGAGCCTATGGAGGATGAGCTTACATACTAATGATTTTATACAACTACCAAAAAGCAATTATTTTACCCACCTGTATACCAGGTGGTACAATGACTATAAAATGTTCATAATATAGATTCATGGCATAAAATATAGAGCACTGAATATAATAATAAAGTGACTTGTCTAAGAACTACTTCTATATGAACCCCACTGAAGAAAAGTCACATAGCACTTTAAAGTTTGCAAAGATACACATATACACTCCTATCTATCATCTATCTGTCTGTCTGTCCATTCATCTATGTGTATATATATGAATGCATGTGCATACATATGCACACACATGTATGTATATATCCACACACATATAAGTATGTATGTATTCATTTGCACATATATACAAATATATGCATATCTACACAGTTGTGCATATTTGTGTATATACATATGTACATACATACATATATGTGTACGTGTCATTTGATACTCACAACAACCCTATGAAGTAGTTACTTTTATCTCCAATTTGCAGATGAAATTGGAACTAAAAGAAGTTAAGTGACTTCCCTAGGATTGTAAGAGCTAGTAAGTGTCAGAGGCAGGATTTCAATTCAATCTTCCTAACTAAGTCTAAGCTTCAAAACAAAACAAAACAAACAAAAAAACCCCAAATCAAACAAAACCACCCTTAAAGTGCTAAATGCTCAATATCATTATTAAGTTTCAAGCTCAAGGCAAACTCAAACCTTTGATGATTAGATTGGTAATAAATCCTGCCCCTTTATGCTACAGTGAATGGTGGTGGGAGGCAGAACAGTTGAAGACATGGTGAAGGAAGATTAAATGATGGGTCACTTCTCTCCTAGCCAAGCAGCACCCTGGAGAGCCAAGAAATAGAAAGGAAGAAGTCAGAAGCTTAGCTGTGATTCACCACCTGGTACCAAACAGATCTGTCCAGCATGTCTAATAGTGGAAAATACTGAAACAAAGCCCTACAGGACAGAAGGGCAAGGAGGAGGGGACCTGAATATTTTCAGTTAAGTTATATTCAATTAAATATGGAGTAGAATCTAAGAAACAGGGAACAAAGGGTACAACATTTAGCATCTGGGCCAATCCCTTGGGCACTTCTATTGTTTTTTTTTTATTATCATTGAGTTGTTACCTAACTACTTCCCAAGCATGTTTCTGGACTTCCTCACTAGACTATAATCCATCTGAGGACAGGAGCCTAACTACCAGCTACAATAAAGCAGTGACACCAGTTTTCAACCAAATAATGAGAAGAGACGTCAATGAAGTAGTAAATAAAATGCAGCACTTAGAATTAGGAAGAACTGAGTTTGAGTCCTGCCTCAGATACTCACTAACTGGGTGACCTTGGGCAAGTTATTTAACCTCAGGCTCAGTTTCCTCATCTGCAAAATGGTTATAATAGGAATAGGATTATTGTGAAGATAAAATGAAAAAAATGTAAAATGTTTTATAAACTCTAAAATGCAACACAAATGCTGGCTGTGATGAGGAGGAGGAGGAGAAAGGGGAGGAGGTGGATGGCCTAATCTTTAAAGCATGTAATATATACTTTTGCCTGCTCCCAATCCATATAGATCTTTGGTGAATTTTTGTCAGGAAATGCTCAAAATGAAGGGGTTCTTCTCCTTCCCAATTCAGAGCAAGTGCAAGTATTCCCTGATTGTTTCCTGTCAGCTTATTACAAGCTGACAAAAAGCCTTTTAATTGGCTGCTGAGCCAGTTCCTCTGCTAAGCACTCTAAAAATATTATCTCATTCTGTCCTCACCACAACCTTGGTGTTATAGTAGGTGCTTTTATTCTTTCCATTTTAAAAGTTGAGGAAACTGAGGCAGACAGAGGTTACATGATTCCCTCAAGGTCACCCAGCCAGCAAGTATCCAAGGCTGGTTCTCAGGACAGGTCCCCCTGACTCTCATCCACCATGCATGTCTTTTCCAGTATAATTTTGAATATACTCCACACTTGCACACTGGGTTCAAAGTACTCCCAAGTTGTCAGGACAATCTCATTGAAGTCTTTCTAGAATGGCTATGCTTTTTCATCCTTCATAGCATATGATGGTGTGTAGGCTGTGACAGCCTGTTTGCTGATGATCACCATGAGCACGGCAAGGCAAGAGGACCAAGGAGCACATGAAATGACGTTTCCTATTACTGTTAGCCCTATGAAGAAGCCAACCCTGCCAACTCCTCTATTCATCTCTCTAAGGAGAACCTGTGAAATGTCCTTGTATTCAGCTGCTACCTTTTTATGTCTTCTGGTTTCATTTATAATGAGAATGTCAAAATGAATATGGTTCATTTTCTCTAGGTCTGTGCCGGCTTACTTGATATCTGGACAGGAACTGTGTAATGGAGTACCAGTGGTTACCTACATGCTAACAGACTTCCTGCCTCTCCACTCTCCAACCCATCTTCCTCACAGAATTGATATGCCTAAAGCAAAGATCTGACAATTTCTCTTCCAATTGGAAGAAGCTCCAGTGATTCTCTGTTGCCTCCAGGATAAAATATAAGCTCCTCTCTCTGGTATTTAAAGCCCTTTACAACCTGACTCCAACCTATCTTCCCAGTCTGGTTATATTTTAATCCCTCTTATGTACTCTATTTCAATGGTCAACAAGTGTTTACCAAGTGCTATGTGTCAGGCACCATGCTAAGCACTGGGGATACAAATGAGAAAAAAAAGATAATCCCTGCCCTCAATGAGTTTACAGTCTATTGGGGAAGACAATATACAGAAGGAAGCTGAAAAACAGGGGTTGGGGCACCAAAGGATACCTGGGAGAAGGACACTATGTTCATGAAGTTGGAACCAAGCAGAGCCACTGATAGAAGATGAAGAGTGACCTAGAAAGTTCTGAGTCCGCCATAAAGGAAGGCTTTGGGAGAAGTTTATTGTATTGCCCTCCAGCCTTCCAATCAGAGGCGAGAGTCAACTGGAGGTATAGAGAAGGTGTTGAGTATCAAAGCTTAGTCAGTCTTCATGATGATGAGATTATAGGGGATGGGCTTATCCTGGGGGAAGCATATGTTTATGGGGGTTGAAGCTACTTTCAGCAGTGGATATTTCAGCAATACTGTTGTACTTGATGTTCTCCATATATAATATTCCATTTCAAAGGTTCTCTGAACCTTTGCTTAGCCTTACCCAAATACTTAGAGCACTGCCCCCTCCTGACCCTCTTTAGAACCTCTTCTTCCCATTAAGTCTTGGTTTAAGTGCTGACTTCTTCAAGGAGCCTTTCCTGATTCCTCCAGTTTTCAGTTACTCTCTCAGAGAGAGACTCTCTCTCTCTCTCTCTCTCTCTCTCACTCACTCACACACACACACACACACACGCACACACACACACACACACACACACACACACACTGTTGTTGTTTGTTCTTTGTTTTGAAAAGGACCATGACATCAGGTTTTTGTCATGTCTTGTACTCAATTGGATTTAAGTGAAGGAGGGTTATACAAGGTCACCAACCTCACTCCTCTAGACCCATCTGGGTCTAGTGGCAAGATAGATATCAGGATGACTATAGATGGCCTGGGTTGTTTTAAGGCAATTGGGGTTAAGTGCCTTGCCCAGTGTCACACAGCTAATAAGTGTCTGAGGTGAAATTTGAACTCAGGTCCTCCCAAGTTCAGGGCCAGTGCTCTATCCACTGCCCACAACATATTACTTAGTAGATGGAATTTATGTATGTATGTGTGTATATATATATATATATATATATATATATATATATATATATACACACACACACACACACATATACACACACGTACACATAAACATGTACACACACACACTATATATATATATATACATACACACACATTTATGTGTGTATGTATATATACCAAGTAATCTTTAAGAATAAATGTTCATATTCTATAAATGTAAGAATGTAGGGATAACTATATATTTGTATCACCTAGGCACATAGTAGGCACTTTAAGAAATGTTTTCCGAGTTGAATTGAATTGGTTCTTAGGACCCACATATTGCCAGTTATAGAGATATAGAGATAGAGATATAAAGGATACTTACTGTTTATTGATTTTTTTTATTTTTAGTGAGGCAATTGGGGTTAAGTGACTTGCCCAGGGTCACACAGCTAGTAAGTGTTAAGTGTCTGAGGCCGGATTTGAACTCAGGTACTCCTGACTCCAGGGCTGGTGCTCTATCCACTGCACCACCTAGCCGCCCCTGTGTATTGAGTTTTAAGGAAGGGATTTGACTCTATAGAGAAAAACACATCATTGAAAGCTTTCTTTAGCAAGGTCCTACTCCACTGCCTCATTGTGGCATGGAAATTATTCTAGACTCTCAGTGGCTTTGCAAGCCAAGGAGAACCACTGGCCTTTCCTACCATGCGAAAACAATGCTTCAGGGATCAGTCCATTGATGGCCTGCAATTCGAGAAGCTGACTCACTAAATTTAATCACCAGAAGGTTGGCCACCAGAAAAAAAAACTTTTTCTGGCAAATGGCAATTATGAAACAATCTAGGAAGGAATGGAGGCTCTGTGGTCCATATCACAGGAGGGAGTGGCCTCACTGATCAAATCACAGTCCTTTTGAAGTATTTTTTAAAAGTTGTAGTTGAGGGGTGGCTAGGTGGTGCCCTGGATTCAGGAGTACCTGAGTTCAAATCCAGACTCAGACACTTGACACTTACTAGCTGTGTGACCCTGGGCAAGTCACTTAACCTCCATTGCCCCACAAAACAAACAAACAAAAACAAACAAAAACAAAAACAAAAACAAAAAGTTGTAGTTGATTCAGTAGAAGAAAATAGAAAGTTGAATTCCCCTCTCAAAGTGTCCCTTTACACAGATATCACATTGACACAAAGCTTCATGATAGATAGACTATAGTGGTTACTTGATTCTACCATAGACTGATATCAACATCAAGGGTGATGATAAACAGGGTAAGCAGTATCCTAGAAGATGAGACAGTGGGATATTGTAGATAGATGTGACTATAGATAAGTCACTTAATTTATTTGGGTCTCAGTTTCCTCATCTATGAAATGAAAGTATTGGAATCAATGACCTATAAGATCCTTCCAAACTCTAAATGTTGATCATATATTTGGCTGGTGGGCCAAACAAATGAAAGATTTCCTATTGGTTCAAGCCAAATGAATCAATTCAACAAACATTTATTAAGTACTTACCTATGGGGGCAGCTAGGTGGCCCAGTGGATAGAGCACCGACCCTGGATTCAGGAGTACCTGAGTTCAAATCTGGCCTCAGACACTTGACACTTACTAGCTGTGTGACACCCTGGGCAAGTCACTTAACCCTCATTGCCCCGCCCCTCAAAAAAAAAAAGTACTTACCTATGCTAGGTACTGGAAATACTATTACTAATATGACAACAACAACAACTACAACTACTACTATTACTACCATTACACCACCACCACCACTACCACCAACACCACCACCTAGCATTTATAAAGCACTTTCAGTTTTGTAAAATACTTTCCTTATATTATCTCATTTGATATAAAAATTAAAAAAATAATAAACTATCCTTGCCATTAGGGAGCTTACATTTTACTGGATATTTGTTGAAGTAGAGAGGAAGGAGAGGGATGAAAATGCATATATATTAGTAAACACAGTCACTTCAGGAGGTAGAGAATAATAATAATAATTGAGGATGTCAGGAAAGGTTTTGTAGGGTATGGTACCTGAACTGAGCCTTGAAGGAAGGCAGGTGGTAATGAAGAGAGAGCTTGCATTCCAAGTGTGGGGGATGAACTGTGAAAAATCCTGAAAATGGGAGACAGAATGCCAAGCTTGGGGTGGAGCAAATAGACCAATGTGACTAGGAAGTAAAGTGAACAAGAGGACAATATGAAATTAGTCAGGTAGTTGGAAGTCAGATTTCAGAGAGTTTTGCTTGCCATGTTGAGGAGTTTGTATTTTAGTATTAGTAACAATAATATTATCAACACATATATAATGGTTTGATTTTTGCAAAGTGTCTTATGTATATCATATTTGATTTTTAATTATGTTTTGAAGTAGGTACTATTATTTTTTTCATCTTACCTATAAGGAGATTGAGAAAGGTTACATGACGTATCCAGAGTCACACAGCTAGGAACAGTCTGAGATAGAATATGAATGTAGATCTTTCACGGGACCACCTATTTTATCTTAGAGCCATGAAGGAGCCATTATAGATTTTTTAACTAGAACTTAGCACAGTGCCTAGTATATATTAGGTGCCTAATAAATGTTTATTAAGTAGGAAGATAAACTAATCAGTTGTGTTTTAGGAATATTAATTTGGTCACTATGTGAAGGATAGATTAGAAAGGATGAAGACCAAAAGCAGTAAGATCAATTAGGAGGCCATTACAATAGTCCATGTGACAAGTGATAAAAGCCTTAACTTGAGTAGTATGAGCAAAAAGAAAAAAGTGGCATTAAACAAATTTTGGTACATAAATGTAGTGGAATATGACTGTGCTATGAGAAATGATTTATGTGATGAATATAGAGAAGAATAAGAAGAATACATGAACTGATGCAGAGTGAAGTAAGCAGATTCAAGGAAACAATATACACAATGACTGAAACAATGTAAATGGAAAAAAAACCAACCACACACAAAATAATCAAAAGTGAATGTTGTAAAATTATAAACAAGCATGACTGTAAAGAAGAGAAATAAAAGAGCATTCTCAACTAACCCCTTTAAGGAGATTGGGAGGTCCAGAAGTGTTATTCATTGTGTATGTTTTTTGGACATTTTCAATGTATTAAGTTGTTGTGCTGATTTTTTCCTAACCCTTTAAATTTATTTTTTGGGACTAAAAAATAGTAGCTTCCTGCTCTCTGGGGCAGCTGGGTGGCATAGTGGATAGAGTGCCAGCCTGGGGTCAAGACAATCTGAGTTCAAATCTGGCCACAGACACAGTATCTGTGTGACCCTAGACAATTCACTTAATTCTATTTACTTAGTTTCCTCTTCTATATAATGAGCTAGAGAAGGAAGTGGCAAACCACTCGAGTATCTTTGCCAAGAAAATATCAAATAGGATCACAAAAAGTTGGACATGACTGAAAAACAACTACATAACAACAACAAGCTCTCTGGGAGGTAGAGGAATAGGAATACTGGGGGAAGCTATGGTGATGTAAAAAACAAAAGACATTAATAAAATTATTTTTAAAAATAAAAGAAAGTATGGACAAAATATGGACAAAAATAAAAGAAATATTGGAAAGGATGACAGAGATTGTGTGAAAGTAGATTGGCAAGACTTGACAATTAATTGAATATGGAAAGTGAGGGAGAGGGAAGAATCAAAGATAATTATGATGTGAATCTGAGTAACTAGAAGAGTGACAATACTCTGAACAGAAACAAGAACATTTTAAAGAGGTGTGGGTTTGGTGGATTATATTTATATTGAATTTTGTTTTGGAGATGCTGAGTTTGGAGATGTCAATGGAATATCTAGGTACATATGTCTAGGAGGCAGTATCAATTGCAGGACTAGAGTGTGAGAAACATGAAAGGAGATATAGATTTAAGAGTCATTTGCATAAAAAATGCACCCACAAGAGCTAATGAGATCATTGAGCAAGAGTGTAAAGAGAGAAGAGAAAGCTCAAGATAAAACTTGTATTGGAATGCTTACTTAAGACCCAAAAGGAGGCTATAAGTTTATCCTCAAGTCAGAAGTTTTGAATAACTAGCTTACCTATAATTATAGGTGAGAAATCTTGGTCCAAGGAACCTTCTTTAAGATTCATATAAAAAAGATTCTTATAAACACTTGCTTGTTTAAAATTCTACTCTATCTTGATCTTGCAGTTTGAGCAATATCTATTGTCCATAATACAAGCACAAAGGCAAAATCCACATTTGGGAGATTTTCCCTGATCTACCAGAAAAGAAATACATGCAGGCTACTCTCTCTCTCTCTCTCTCTCTCTCTCTCTCTCTCTCTCTCTCTCTCTCTCTCTATATATATATATATATATATATATATATATATATATATACACACACACACACATACATATATATTATATATACACACATACATATATACATACAAACACTACTTCAGTATTCCTGAAAGAACTACATTGATAAGATGAGAAGCTTTGTCAAGTCCATGAAGCCCTAGGCTAGATACCAAGAGATCATCCCACAAGCAATGAAAATGAAAAAAACAAAAAACCCAAAGAGAAGAACCAGAAGTGGAGAACAAGAGATAGCACTTTGTCTCCCAAACAATTAAAATGTCAGAAAGTAGAGATTGAGACACAAGGTTCACAGAAGCAATCCAGAAAGGAGTATAAGATATTAGACATAGTCAGTTATACCTGTGTTGTTTCTATATACAAATGTACATGATACCATATGTCACCATGTAACTAATTACATAGCTCTGCAAGGTATGTGTCTCCTGGAGAGCCAAATTTGAACATGGAAGGGGGCAAAGGCAATCACATCTCACTCTCACTAGAACCAGCAGCTATGGATAATAACACCATTGTGGACACCACCAAGTATAAGTATACCCAAATGTGTTATTTGAGGTCAAAGAGGAGCATGGTGATTTATTACAAGCAGATTACACAGGTGAAAAGGATTGCTTGCCTCATTCATCTTGGCAGAAGTTGATGTAGTGTTTTTCTGTCATTCAGATGCTACGAACTAGATTCCTACTATCACAAAATATATACACTTAATAAATGAGAGCAAGATCAACCAATGTTTTTAATTCATGGGTGACAAAGAATAAGTACATCAAACCCTAATATGTTCCCCAGTGCAGTCTAACCATCCACACTAGAAAAATAAAGTGGATGAAAAATTCATTTGGGGCAGATAAAAACATGAACAGGCAACCTTTCAACATAGTCAATTAGTATATGTATCATGGATAAATGTTACAGATGAGCCAAAAGTTTAGATCATTATGTGGCAAAGCATTATTATGTCAGCTTTGGCTAGTTCCTATTTATAACAGATTTTTATTGTAAAGTACCTTCTATTTCATGCACAATTCTTTTCTTTTAATTTTTTTTTTATTTTTTGTAGGGTAATGAGGGTTCAGTGACTTGCCCAGGGTCACACAGCTAGTAAGTGTCAAGTGTCTGAGGCTATATTTTAACTCAGGTCCTCCTGAATCCAGGTCCTGTGCTTTATCCACTGTGCCACCAAGAACAAAAATTAGAAATTAGTGCTATCATCAGTAACAGTCAATCTTGGCATTGGAAGGCCATCTAGTCTAACAAATACTTGAATGAGAATCCCTTTTATGATGTTCCTGAAAAATCCTATTTCTGATGGTTAACTTTCACTTGAAGAAATCAGGAATCATTGTATCTTGCACAAGGCAATTCTATGATTTTTAGCAATTCTGAAAAGTTTCTTATATCAAGCCAAACTAGCTCACTGCACCTTCTACTCATTGCTCCTACTTCTGTTCTCCATGGTAGTCTGTCTGATATATGAAGGAAAATATTAACATCTCCATTAACTCATCTCTTATCCAGGATAAGTACCTCCATTTTCCACAACTGATTTATATGCATCATGGTTTCCCTAACCTCATTCTAGATGCATTCCAATTCACCCTCCTTTGGCTGCATTTCAGTTTACCAATGTCCTTAAAATGTGATACACATAACTGAATTCAATACCTCAAATGTGGTCTGACTTGGTACTATTACCACCTTTATTCTGGACACTGCATTTCTATTAACATGGACTAACATTGCATTATAGCTGCCATATTACACTATTGACTTATATTGTTTGTAGTCCACAAACCCCACTCTTGGATTTTTTCACATTAATTGCTGTCTAGTCATACCTTTCTCCATTGTGTACTTCTATAATTATTTTGGGGGGGGGGGCAATAAGGGTTAGGTGACCTGCTCGGGATCACACAGCTAGTAAGTGAGTGTCAAGTTTCTGAGGCAAGATTTGAACTCAGGTCCTCCTGAATGCAGGGCCAGTGCTTTATCTACTTCACCACCTAGCTGCCCCTCTATAGTTATTTTTTAAAAAATATTTAGTAACTACAAATTTTGTGTTATTTTGATGCAGTCTGTTATTATGGGCTATTGACATCCTTTTAGGTCCTAATTCTGCTAGCCATCCTGTTGGCTATTCTTCCAAGTTTTGCCTGCCATCTGCAAATTTAATAAGCACATTAGCCCAGGAAAACTTCTCCCCTATTTCCTATACTGATCTCTCTTCTCTCATGGGTCTGATTCCCATCTACATTGGGATGAACAATTCAAATAGATTTGGTCTTCCCCAACTGATAAATGGTCAAAGGATATCAACGGGCAGTTTTCAGAGGAAGAAATCAAACTATCAATAGTCATATTAAAATGCTCTAAATCACTAGTAATTAGAGAAATGTAACTTAAAGTGACTCTCAGGTACCTCTTCATATCTATTAGATTGGCTAAAATGACAGAAAATGAAAATGAAAAATACTGGAGGGGATGTGGAAAAAGAGATGCACTAATGCTACCAACTAATGTTGGTAGAGTCATGAACTGGTAAAACCATTCATGAGAACAATTTGGAATTATGTCCAAAGGGCTATTAAATTGTACTTACCCTTTCACCCTACTAGGTATGTATCTCAAAGAAAAGGGGAAAGGACTATGTGTACAAAAAAACCATACCAGTTCTTTTTGTGGCGGCAAAAATTTGGAAATTGAAGTGATAACCATCAACTGAAAAGTGCCTGAACAAATTGTGGTATATGATTGCAATGTAAACTATGTTGTTATAAGAAATGACAAGGTGGATAGTTTCATAAAAACCTGAGAAGAATTATATGAACTTATGAAAAGTGAAGTGAGCATAACCAAGAGAACATTGTACATGGTAACAGCAGTAGGAAAGTATAGAACTAGTGAGATAGCAAAGACTTACCTCTTTCATCTATCTGTCCTATAGTACTGTTTTTGTTCTTCATGGTTTTCAAAGATCACTGTTAATAACTCAGCAGTCATATTTACAAAGTTCTTTCAAGAACCCTTAAATATAGTTGCTCTGAATGTGATTACCTGAATTCGAGGAAGATATCTAAATGTTTTTTAAATCATCTGCTCACTTACCTTAAGTTTGAGTTCCCTCTTCAATAAAAAACAACTTGCATCTATGCCTATTTTTTAAAAAAGCCATAGTCATTTTTGGACATTACCCCTTCTCCCCTACAAATCCCTCTTAACTGTTTTCCCTATCCTTCCCAATACAAAAAGCAATATGAAAAGTAGATAAAACAGAAGCAAAATAAAATTTGAGTAGTTCTACCTTCTCAGCCCAAACATCTTGAGTCTCCTCTGACCTTCTTTCCCCAGTATAGATTATTTTATTTTATCTATCTATCTATCTATCTATCTATCTATCTATCTATCTATCTATCTATCTATCTATCTAATTGTGGGGCAATGAGGGTTAAATGACTTGCCCAGGGTCACACAGCTAATAAGTGTCATGTGTCTGAGGTTGGATTTGAACTCAGGTCCTCCTGAATCGAGGGCTTGTTGTTTTATCCACTGTGCCACCTAGCTGCCCCCTCAGTATAGATCATTTTCAAAAGCCTTTTGTTGATTGTAGTATTCATGGCCATTCTCAGTTTGCCTCTGCAAAAATCCATCTCTTCAGTGGAAATATTCTCCCAGCAATGCTCCATAGCTATGAGTCATGGAATCCAATGATCTCAATGCAAAGGACTATAAAAAGACATAGGACAGGTATAAGCATGCTATAGCAGGTTGCCAAGGAGGATTTGCAGGCAAGAAATGGCATCAATGATATGAAGGATGAGGATGACTAGAAAAAGGAGGTTGACCAATGCTAGAGTGAGAAAATGAGAGGCAATGGATAGAAAGCTTGAGTTGTATATTTTCCATCCTGAGAGATGAAAGAAAATAAGCAGATCAATGATCCTTTGAGAGGGTCCTGAGGGAAGGGGTATAAGAAGAGAAGATTGAAGAGGACTGGAAAGGAAACATGGCCTAGAATCATATGGGATAGGAAAATATGAAGAGGGATGCAATCTGTGTCAGTGGAAAAAATGTCCAACCCATGAAGTCATTCCAAGAAGATCTTCCACCGTATAAGTATATCAAAGAACAAAATATATTTTATATGTGAATATTGTTCTTTGGAAGACCATGTGCTTATTCTGACAATGCTACCATCTTATGAAATATTTCTGAACTTCTCTTTCAAAATGTTCTTTAGGACTAAGTTTCAGAACTTAGTCACATATATGGGAAGGTAGCTTTTTAATTTGTTTTTATTTGTTGGGGAAGTGGGAGGATCATATAGCTAGACCTGAGCTGATGATCCCAGATTCCATCTAGAGCATTCCATTCATTTTACAGATGAAGAAACCGAGGGCAAAAAGTTAGTGACTTGCCTAAAGTCACAGCAAAAACAAATAATCTGTGTCATTGAGAGTATTCAAAAGGCTATGGTGTAAATATTGTGAGCCCCAGAAATGTTTTGAATAATGACAGCACTATTGGAGTAAGTGAATAACCTCCCAAGGTAACTACTTTGAAGGTCTTCACTCATTTAGATGAGAGAGGCAGTGTGACATGATGGCTAAAGTGTTGTACTTGTAATCAAGAAGACCTGAGTTCAAATCTAACCTCATGCATTTACAAATTGTGTCACTTCAAAAGGATCTTCACCTCTCTAAGCCTCAATTTCCCCATCTGAAAAATCTAGATAATCAGTTTAGTACCTACCTCGCAGAATTAAAAATGTTTATTGAATTGAATATAAAACACTATAAACTATTACATAATTTTTAAAAAATGAGTCAAATTACTTTACCTAATAGTATGGCATACCTTCTTATTCTTCACTACTCATCATAAATGGCTCAAGGACTAGCCCTGCTCCTCATAATTTTTATGATGTTGTACAAGTCACTTCCCCGTCTGGGCCTCTCTATAAAATGAAAAGTTTTGAACCAGATGACCCTTAAGGTCCCTTGCAGCTCTGATCTTCCATGATTCTATGATTCAAAGACTAGCTCAGGACTTTGCACATAAGGATTTAATAAATGCTTGTTTAATGAATGAATTCCTGTGAAAGTAGGCTCATTGAAAACATTAAGACAAGCCAAATGGGTCAAAAACAATTCTGAGAAGACTTACCTTCCCTGATCCCCCAAACACAGGTTTTCTTCTGAAGGTGCATCCTTTGGAAGTCAGAGAAAGTGACCGAATGTCCAGACTTGTGCTTTGAAATCTAACTCTGGGACTCTCTGGCTACCTAGATTCAAGAAGACCAAAGCAGGGCCATAGGCCTCAATCTCCCCATCTAGACAATGGGAACAAAAACCATTTGCCTCCCTTCTTGAGCTTTGCTCCATGAATATTTATAGGGGGCTCTGGAATCCTGGGATCCTATAAAAATGCAAAGTACGATTATTATTAATGATACAGTTAGCAAGAAGGACATTTGTTATTTCTACTCAATTGGTTTCTCCCCGGGAGGAGAAACAATTTTTTTTGACATAGTATTAATATGCCATCTTTGCAACTTTGATCGTCTATCATTTTCCTTCTGAGAAAGTTGTGCCACCCTGGGATACAGCACCCTTACAGTTTCCTTTCCATTTTGGGCATTAGCAGAACCAAATGTGTTTCTTGCTTTTGGATGAAACGACAGATCTTTCCTTGACTCTGATATAAGGAAATAATTTATTAAGGCACAAGGATGTTCAGTTAGGTAACCTCCTTTGGAGCTGGGCTAGTTACAGGTCAGTCTGGCACCACCAACTCATAAATTCAATTCTATTTCCTCATGTGTTCACCTGGAACCAAGTGGAATTTATTATCGTCATTATTTTTGTTGTTACTATTATTATTATTATTATTATTATTATTATTGCCAAAGGAAGAATGTGTTTCCCACCATAAGACATCTTCCTCAAGCCCATGATCACCATTGTTCCTTGGACAAATGACTGGCCGGCATGGGAGCTGTTTTGTTTCATCCAACTTGGGCTTGTCGAATTTACAGGAAAATATGGCAACCAGTTGGGGTTTTCCCCCATAACAATGTACTGCCCCTTAATAAATCCGAATTGATTCCAATTTGGATTTCTGAGATGAAAGGGTTTTCTGCAATTATCTACTTTCCTACGCCCTTCAGTAACTACCTTGTCTCTCCCCCCCCCAACCCCCCCATCCCAACCCCTACCCGCCTTCCCCTCCTCCTTAAGAAGACTTTCCCAGGTCCCTCTTGGCTGTGGTTGAACGACGTTGGCTCATGTCCATACTGCAACAAAGACCTGGCATTCCAGCTGTCTGCGTCTAATCTCCAGTGTCAGCTCTTGTTAATGTGTGAGCGTGAAATCAGAGGGGGCAGAGCTGCATGGAATATTAAAACCATGATCAGAATTCCACTGAAATGCTGAGAGTCTGCAAGCACCATTAGAAGAGGCTGTCAAATCACGGCTCCCGCATTAAATAAAAGAAAAGATTTCTATCAGAGGAAAGTACAATCAGTGAATCGCTGAGCTAAATTAGCATTTTTTCAATTGGAGATCGAAGTTGATTTATTGTTCTACACGACATTAATGTAACTGTGTGCTTGACCTGCTAAGGCAGCTAATTTTTCATTTAAATGGTTTCTTTCCTCCTCGACGCAGACTGCAATCATATTTCAACTTTGTAGAGTGATCAGAAAAGTCGTGGAATGCGCCTGAAATGTCTTGGGGTGGCCTTCCTTTTCCCTCTCCTCTCCTCCCCTTTCCTCCCTTCCCCTCCCCTCTCCTCCCTTTCCCTCTCTCCTCTCCCCTCCCATCTCTTCCTCTCTTATCCCCTCCTCCTCCCTTTCCTTCTCTCTCATTTCCCCTCCCCTTCCTCCCTTTCTCAACCCCTCTCCTCCCCACCCCCACCTCATGGCCGGTGGTCAAGGTCACATAGGAAAAGTAATCTCAAAGCCAGCAACTTCAAAGCCTTCCTTAAAGAAGCCACTACAGAAGCCCATTGAGTGAAAGGGGAGTGGGGGAGATGGGGGGCTTGGGTGGCTCCTCCTTGTTCCTATCATGAGGCTCAGCAAGAAGGCCCCCTTTAACTGCATGGTCAAAGTAGAGCCCAACCTGGGGCAGTAGAAGGCCCTTTCTCCCCCTTTCTTCTTGACAATGTGTGCCTCTGCCTCGGTTCCAGTTCTAGTCCCGCCCCCACCCCCTACACTGTGCCTGAAGATAATATACATTTCCAATTAGCAGCCCACATTCTAGTCATGTTCTCTTTTACTGCCCTAACTATCTTCGTTTTGCTAAAAAGCCCAGCCTTCGTTAATGAAATCCTGCAGTTCTGTTAATCCTAGATACAATGCTGCTTTTCTCTCTCAGGCCCTCCCGAACATAAAACTACAGTTACCCAAGCTCCCCACTTCTATTAAGATTCCTTGTCATTCGTCTTTCATTACATACCTGATGTAGCACAGTAGCAGTCAAAGTTCCCAGCAGCTGAGGCAAAGTACACAATTATATTTGTTTCCCAGTGCTCTCTTTTTTTCCTGAGACATCTCTGTCTTTCTCTTATTCTCTCAGTCTCTCTCTCTCTCTCTCTCTCTCTCTCTCACACACACACACACACACACACACACACACACACACACACACACACGAGGACTCTGATTTTAATGACTCATAATCAAAATGCCTCTTTGTGGAAACAGTGGCTATTAATATTTAGCAAACATCTATAATGTGGAGCTGGAAGCAATCCAAGTGACCTTCTAGTCCAACCCCTCATCTTACAGGGGAGGACACTAAGGAAATGACTTGCCTAAGGTCACATGCAGTAAGAGGGCAGAGTTGAGATTCCAACCTATGAATCTAGAAGCCAATGGTCTCACCATTGTAATGGTTTCCTTGGAGTTCAGGTTCATTGGAAGTCCTGATCAAGTTGGATTCCAAGAGATAACCAAGCTAAATTCAGTGCGTTGTATACTTCATTGAGGAGGGTGATGTAGTTGCCATATATCATCCATCTACTCCATAAAATGTACATATATTTTATATAAATATATATGTACATATAAATGCTTATACATATATATGTGCATTTATATTGCTTCTGAAATGAAGCAGACCTTGGACTGATGACATTTATTAACTGTGGAGATTTTGATATTTGCAGTGGGGGTGGTCAGGTGCATGGCCTGGAGAATCCCAAGACCTTGGAATCGATGATAGACGTTTTCATCTCTAAAAAGGCAGTCTATGGCCCAACAGGGTAGGGAATGGCCGCAGCTGGTGTTCATGGCCTGGTTTCTAAGATGGATGGCGTCACTCTAATGGGTAGGAGGGCAGGAGTGGGCTGCCCTCCAACCCCTATCACAATTGCCACTAATTGGCACCCCTTTGTCAGACCAGAGACCATGGAGTGAATGGGCCAGAAGGACTGACCTCTCCTCTGACCTCATGGAAGGGTCAGTGTAGGTCAAGAGTTGAAGCTTTTGGCAAAGGACAGTGTGGCTAGGAGGTGAGGAATGAGGATGGCTTGTCACTATTCATCTTCCAGTAGTTTTGGCTGGTTGTCTACCTATTACCTTCTCAATCCATGCAGAAAACCTTCTAATGATAATTCTCATTGTAATGATTAAAAAAGAAAACAAGACAATGGTTCACTCTATACCTTACTTTGGCTCTTCCAAAGCTAATGAAAGTCCTTGACTTTTCTGCCCCATTTTGTTCAATTTTTCCCCTTACTCTAGTCCCACAAAAGTTCTAGGTTATCAGAAAATATCTATCAGACAGGAAAACCATCTAACAAACTGTCCCCTACTGTATACCTTGCTGAATCATGGTTCACATTCATTAATCATGATAGGGAAAGAAACATTGAACATTCCCTGCAGATCTTCCATTTCGAAAGGTTCTACTGGTAATGTCCTACTGTGGCTGCTTAGGTAGCTTGGAATAGTGGAAAGAGTGCTCAACCTGAAGTGACTTGCAGTCAGGAAGACTTGGATTCAAATCCTATCTTACAAACTGTGTGGCTCTGGGCAAGTCATAAGCTCTTTGGGCCTCAGTTCTCTCATCTGAAAAAATATGACAGTTATATTTCATGGCCTTTATGGTCCCCTATAGTTTTAAATTTATGAACCTATGTTTCCAAAACTCCTCCAGCTCCTCTAGGTTGTGCCTTCTGTTTTCCTACTTGTAACTCTCTTCCCAAGCCTACCCTCCATCCCCTCACTGCTTCCTTGACATTATTTACTTGTAAGTCCCTGTTTTCCTGATGGAACATAACATACTTGTGTGATTTCAGTCGCTTTCCTGGTTACATGACGCATGGGGAATTGGGCCCTAGTGGCCAAATGGTTTCGATGCAGTTTCCAAAGGGCCTTGCTCACTGAGGGTAGTTTATACCCCAAGAAAGTCTAGCTCATGAAGAACCAAGGACTTGGGATGTTTAAGGTGGCTTTTCAGCTCGTAAGTCCTCCCTCTCATCACATGTGCAACGTGGGAGGGATTTGTTTAGCGTGGGGCAAGCATATTTTTGTTTGCATTTGCTTAGCACGTTGCTGTCGCACATTTTGCTATCAAATGTAAAGTCATCTGCATGTGCCGGTTGTGCAGTTAAAGAAGAGTCAAAACAACTGTCAGGCGGGTTGTCAGCCACATGGCCTGGGCAGATTGTTACATCCTTTGCCCATGCCTGGTGCCACTCTCTTCCACAACCCCATAAACACTCACCCTAACCTTCCTACGGTCTGCTTTTCAATGGATTTCAACATGCAGGAGGTGTCCACATCAAATGTAGGTCCAAATCCATTTGACTGGCAACGTCTACACTCTTCAAGCCTTTGGCCAAACTCCTCAAGTCATGAGCCAACCAGTTCAATGCTCAGATAGGTTTGTATCCAGGTGAAAAGGGCAGCTGCTCTCCCCTTCCCCCGACATCCTCTAATGGGGCTGCAGATATGATTGCAAGGGGCCTTGGCAATAAGCCCAACCAAAAAGTAGCACATTTTTGAACCCAGATGGCAAATCATCTGGAAACATCCCTGTCTGCTCAACTCCATTTCCACATGGCAGAGATCCAGCCTATAGCGAGCCCCCAAACAATAACTCAGTCTAGCAGAGAGAGCCCTGGATTAGAGGGAGAAGATCTGCATTCAAATCCCTGCTCTGCTCCTCAATGGCTGCAAGAACTTCAGCAAATTATCTTCAGTTTTTGCCTCTGTAAAATGCCTGTGTGTCTATGTGTTTGTGCAGGTGGACCAGGGAAGGAGGGAGAGGTGATGGACTTGTCTTCCCTACCGTGTAGGGTTTCTATTAAGGGTGATTAAGGGGCTGTGAGAATGTACCATTGTGACTTGGAGGTAGTCCTGGGTCTTCAAAGTTTCTACTACCTCTTCCAGGTCCTGCTAAGCTGAAAAGGCTTCAACAAGGACTTCAATGATCTATATTATCATAGTATATATGGTCCAAGGACCAGCCTTGCTCATTGCAAACAGAAATTATCACCAGAGTGTTATCCTTTAAATGATAATTTTGGGGGGACATAATCCTCTATTAAAGTGTGTATTTGTGGAGTGGAAGTTGTTGTGGGAGTTCCAATAGAGGTAATATCAATCAAAATAATAATGATGAAAATAAATAATTCCTACTTATATATATATATATATATATCTTTAAGGTATACAAATCAGTTTACTTATGACAACCCTGTGTTTTAGATTATACAAATATTATTATCCCTATTTTACAAAAGGTTCACAGATAAATGACTTACCCAGTCAATCTCAGAATTCAAACCCAAGTTTCCTTACTCCAAGTTCAATGATCTTTCCACTAAGCCACACTACTTTTTAATGTCTCCTTGAATTAGTATAGTAATAATAGTAGTGGCAATGTAATGATAGTAGTAGTAGTAGTGATGTAATGATGATAGTAATAATAGTAGAAGTAGTAATAGTAGTAAGTCATAATAGTAGTAGTCATAATAATAGAAATAGTAGTGGTAATATAATAGTATTAGTAGTAGAAGAAGAAGCAGGAGAATGGTAGTAGTAGTAGTAGCAGTAGTAGTAGTAGTAGTGATGGCGGTGTTAGTAGTGGTAGTAGAGGTGCTAGTGGTGATGGCAATTGTGGTAGTAGTGGTTGTGAAAGTAGTAGTAGCTACTACTCCAAAGATGGAAATTATTTGTGTAGTCAGTGTACCTGGGTTTTACAGTCTCTGACTTCCAGGGTCCTGCACTTACCTATACAAGCATGCCTGAAGGAATATAAAAAGTCACTGAAGTTATTGTCAGTGTTGCAACTGTCATGGACTATGTGAAACAGGGCCAGCACTGCTTAAGCCTTTGGTGTCCTTTCTGCTTTAATATATATTTCTACTAGCTTATACAACAGGACACTATGAGAGAGTTTGTTCAGGGACTCAGATAACAAATGGCAACACAAACATAGGCATCAAGAGGAAGACACTCAGATGATGAGAGTCCCTGGGGTTCTATGGCTCTTCCATATAGTGATTTCATCTAGTCAGTCAGCTAATGTTTATTAAGTGCCTGCTATATGCCAGGTACTGTGACTAGATAATAAAAAAAGGCAAAAACAGTCTCTCCTTTCAGGGAGCTCACAGTTTAATGAGGCAGGCAATATGCGAACAACCATGTAAAAACAAGATATATGCAGGATAAATTGGAGATCATCTCAGAGAAAAGACACTAAGATGAAGGAGGACTAGGAAAAGCTTCTTAACAGAAGGTTGGACTTTAGCTGAGACATAAAGGAAGCCAAAACTCTCTCCAAACAACAGATTCAACCCGGAAGCATGAGTGCCAGTGCAAAAACTGTCCCAGAAGCTTGGGATAGCTCTGTTTTTATAGAATGTCTATAGAGAGCCAGCAGAGAGCTAAGAGGATAGTCCCCTTACTGGGGCTACAGGCCCCAGGGAATTCATATCGGACCCCCTTTATTTCACTCTTCTTGGAGCAACAGCATTCAGATTACTTCTCCAGGTTTTTAGCTTAAACTTTCACTACAAGAAGAGGACTGAACCTAAGCATGAAGTGGCTATTTGTAGGGTGCCTCCTTACTTCTATTTTAATAGCTCCTATAGAAGATAGGTGTGCTGTCCCGGTGACCTTGAGCTCATCGTAGAGAGTTCCACAAAGCCCTGCCTTCTAAAGTAATGCTATCCTTTTCCTATTCCTTTCAGCAAATCAAAACTTTATCCTGCATTCCATGCCCTCAGGAGCATGCTTTTTGCTAATTCTTGGAGTATTTTTATAGCTTCCCAAGTGGTCTCCCTATATCAAAATTTTCACTCTCAAACTTATCCTACCACTACTGTCAGAGGAAATTGTTTTGTAAACAATAAAGCACTATATTAATCTGCGCTATCATTCTAAATGAACTGTCACTTCTTTGCTCCAAAAACTCTCAATGACTATTTCCTACCAAATAAAGTTAATATTAATTAACACAAATTTCAAGTTCTTTTCATTTTGGCTTCAACCTATCATTTCAGCCATATGGTATTTTTCATTCCTTTTCTTGACAAATTCTCTGGTCCTGTCAAATTAGTTTCCTAACTATTCTTTAAAAAACTGGGAATGGGTTGATTCTTCCACTCAATACCAAGAACAACAATAACAACAACGCAACTTTCTTGCTATGTTGGAGGCAAAAAGAAGAGTTAAGGAACTAATGTTTTAGATATATGGAACAATGATAATGAATGGTGGAGAGAAGGCAGAACTACTCAATTTCCCCCCCCCCACACACACATCTGTTTTCTCTACCAAGAGTGATAATCTTTAATCTAGGAATTGTATAATGAAATGTACTAGTAGAGAACAGAAAAACAAAATTAAGTAAGGAGATGACAAGAAATAATCAACTGTTATCTAAACAATGAGATCAAAGAAGCAAGAACTAAATTATATCCCAATGAATTCATAGATATAACCATGGATCCAATATTCTTGATCTTTAAAAAAAAAAGTATGGAGATTAGTAGAGGTTTCACAGTTCTGGAGACAGGTAAATATTTTTCTGTTTTTCAGAAAATGAAGTAGGTGGATTCTTCCAGCTATAGATTGGTGAACTTGACTTCTATTCCTGGCAAAATTAAAAAATGCATTATTAAAGGGATGGTTCAGGAGCACTTAGAAGGTGAAGCAGTGATTCCTAAAAGCTAACAAAAGTTCATCAAGAACAAGTCATGCCAAATTAACATCACTTGCTTTTAAAAACATGATTACCTGACACATATCAGAATGCCACATGTATGTATGCACACATACACATACATGTATGTACATGTATACACATATGCAATATACATTTGCACATGCATGCACGCATACATACATACTTGTATCTCAGTAAGGCTTTGATAAAGTTTCTCATAGTGTCCTTCTGGACACAATGGAGAGATGTGGGCTGGATGATGATAACGTTTTATTGATTGACAAATAACTTAATAACTGCACCCAAAGAGGAACAATTAATGGACAAGTGTCAACCTGGAAGGTAGTCTCTTTTTTTGTTTGTTTGTTTTTTTGGTGGGGCAATGAGGGTTAAGTGACTTGCCCAGGGTCACACAGGTAGTAAGTGTCAAGTGTCTAGTGTCTGAAGACGGATTTGAAGTCAGGTCCTCCTGAATCCAGGGCCAGTGCTTTATCCACTGTGCCACCTAGCTGCCTCCCAGGTGGTCTCTTTTGTAGCATCATAGGGGTCTGTTCTCATCAACATTTTTATCAGTTACTTGGATGAAAGCACAACTGCTATATTTATCATACGTATAGATGATACAAATCTAGAAAGTTTAGCTATCATGTTGGATGGCAGAATTAAGATCTGAAAATATTGCCAAAAGCTATAAAAATAACCAAATTGAATAAGATAAAAATTAATAGAAATTGGTTACATAATTAAAAGATGGAGAAGACACAGCTAGTTAAGACTTTGTAGACTTTGCTAACTTAATGGACCACAAGCTCATCATGAGTCAAAACTATGGCATGGAAGTCAGAAAAGCTAATGTGCTCTCCAGTGACATTCATAGAAGTATAGTGCCCAGAAAAAGGGAGGTCATGGACCTCCTGCACCTTGCCCTGGTCAGATCATGTTTGGGACATTAGTCTTTTAAAAATACATTTTTATTGATTTTTAAATACATTTTAATTGATAATCCACATTTCCGAATATATTCCTCCTTTTCCCCTTCCAGAAAGCCAATTCTTAAAACAAAGAATAAAAGGGGGAAAAAGCTCAGCAAAAGGAACAAAAATATATTTTTTAAAACCCTCCAATATTATATATAATGATCCACACCCCTAGGTCCCCATCTCTGCAAAGAGAAGGGAAGATATTCCTTTTCATCACTCTTCTTTGGGGGTAAATTTGGTTATTATAATTTGGAAACAATCAGTTTTGATTGTTTTGTTGTTGTCTTATCATTTACATTGTTGAAGCCATTGAGTATATTGTCTTCCTGGTTCTTCTTTTCTGCTCTCTTCTGGACACTATATTTTTAAAAAGAACATTTATAAGCTGGAGTGTCCAGTAAAAAGTAATTAGGATAGTGAGGGGATTCAAAACAAAGTCATACTTGGCCTGCTTGAAAGAACTGGAATAGGTCAGAAAACAGGAAACTTAGAGGGGGAGTATAATAGCAGACTTCGAGTATTTTAAGAACAATTATGCGGAAGAAAGAGTTTTACTTTTGCCTGAGCCCTTTTCTCAGCACTTAGCACAATCACATGATTGGGGCTTAGTAAATGCTTGTTGACTTGAATAGAGTTCAAATTTGGAGCAAGAAATGAAAGTTGCAGAGAAATTGAGATTTTACACAAGGAAAAACCTCCTTAACAAAGCTGTCCATGAGTGGAATGAGCTGTCTCTGATAGTAACAGATTCCTCACCACTGGAGGTCTCCTAGTCGAGACTGGGTCGCCATTAGTCAAGGATGTTCTGGACAGAGTTCCTGCTCTAGTTCCACCTTGAACTAGATGACATCTGAGATCTTTCCAGCTCTAAGATTCCATGTATTTTTCTTATGTACACATATTTCATTACACTCAAATAGTATCAGTCGGCATCTATCAATGAAAGCTTCAGAAACCCCTCTGCCCCAGGAAGGTCACAGTGCCTTCTGAGAGATATGTACTACAGGTATGCTCATTGTCTGCTAGACCATTGGCAGGTAAAACAATGACCTGGTGATTCTAGAGCTAGGGGAGTAGGACTTTTCTTCTTACCACAGAACCAAAGGATCTCAGACTTGGAAAGCACTTTAGGGGTTACTTCTTCCTCTCTTTTCCATGCAGGAATATCCACTGCAACATCCCTGACAAATGATGATCCAGGATTTCCCTGAGTACTTGTAGTAACAGGACACTCATTGATTCATGAGAATGATCCTTCTGTTTTCATATGGATTTAATTACTAGAAAGTTCTTTCTTTCATTGAGTCAAAATCAGCTGTCATGAGATTTCTACCTATTTGTCCTAATTTTGCTCTCTACTTCCTCTTCCATATAATAACACTTTAAATGTTTGAAGATAGCGATTAAGTTCCTACTAAGTCTCCACTTCTATAGGTTAAAGATCCCCCATACCTTCAACCAATCTTACTTTAATAATCCTAGAAATATTATTAATTAATATTCCTTTAATAAAGTTCCCTATCCATCTTAGGCATGTTCCAGGATGTCAACTTCTTTCAAAGTGGGGATTTTAATGGTGAATATATTGCTTCAGACATTTAACCAGTGAAGAGTAACAACAACTATAACTAACATTTATATAGCACTTTAAGGTTTGCAAAGCATATTTACATAGATTAGATCATTTGAGAACAGGGGAAAATTTAGAAAGATTTGTTTGACCTAAAGCAGAATAAAGTGAGCAAAAACAAGACCAACAGACACCATAGCCACAGCAATGCAAAGGAAAATAACAATAGGAGACAATAGGATTCAGATAGATACAATGACCCATCTTAAATGCAGAAGATGATGAAATATGCTTCCCTCCTCTCATTATGGAAGCAGTAGATTAAAGGTTTAGAATAAGTACAGTTTTAGATATAGTTAGTTTTATGAGGTGGTTTTGTTTTACTCAGACTACTTTTTTTTACAATGAAAGGTTCTTGAAATAGGAACAGGGGAGTTTTGAGAAGGCTTTATATTTTAGGACAGTATAAAGAAAAGGCATCAATAAAACATTTTTAGGGGGCAGCTAGGTGTGCAGTGGATAAAGCACCTGCCCTGGATTCAGGAGAATCTGAGTTCAAATGTGACCTCAGACACTTGACACTTACTAGCTGTGTGACCCTGGGGAAGTCACTTAACCCTCACTGCCCTGCTAAATAAATAAATAAATAGCTGGATCAATGGATGAACAAATAAATACATAAATAAAATTTTATTTAAATATTTCAGTTTTATATCACCTAAATTTCTCCCGAATTATCTCTCTCCCTCTGAGAGTGGGCCTATTTAACAAAATAATAATGATTAAACTAAATTAAAAATAGAAATAAGCAAAACAAATCAGCAAAAAGATAAATTCATGTGAAAAAATACTCTGAAAATATGTATGTTGTAATCCACACCCATAAGCCTCCCACCTCTGCATATGAGTTGGAGGAGGTATCTTCTCATCTCTCTTACTTGGAGCCATGAATGCTCTTTTTAATTTTGCAACATGCATTTTTGGTTGTTCTGTAATAAATGTTGTTTCCATTTACACTGTTGTAGTAACTGTGTATATTGTTTTCTTAGCTTTGCTGATTTTACTTTGCATCAGTTCATGTAACTCTTTCTATACTTCTCTGTAGACATATTTTTTTCATTTCTTACAGCACAGTCATATTTCATTACGATTGTGTTGCAATTTGTTTATCCATTTTCTATTCTCTTTTAATCAAACTTTTACTATGTCTTTTATCTTCTTTTTAATATCTCTTCAATAACTTTTAAAAAAGCACATGAGTTATTTGGAATTGCTTACTCCCTTATCTAGATACTGAGGAAAATAGAAATTAAATGACTTTCTCATGATCACACAGTGAGTAAGTCTCTGAAGATAGTTTTGTACTGAAGTCTTCCTGACTCCAGACCTGATACTCTATCCACTGTACTACCTGGCTGCTTCTGATTTTTTTGTTTACAAACCTACTCTTTCAGCTCATATTAAATTTGAAGCCCATCCAAAAACTTAGACCTCTTCATATATATATATATATATATAATCTAGGTATCCCCCAGTTGATATTTTAAAACTAATTGCAGGACTTTACATTTCTAATAAATTTCATCATTTATTTCATAAGGAGTGTAAAGACATCAACAGAGACATGTATGACAGGAAACCTAGCTTGTGGAGGTTTTCATTTTGCTCTCTGACACTGAGCAGGTCTATTTTTCTCCAGAATGTCCTTCTTTTTTCTTCCCCGTTCCCTGTTTCCATCTTTCTCTTCCCTTTCCCTTCTTCCAGAGGGAGCTTCTACAGGCAACCAGGTAGTGTAGTGGATAGAGTACTGGGCTGGAATCAAGAAGACTTGAGTACAAATCTGGCTTCAGAGATTTACTCAGTCTGTGACTATGGGCAAGTCACTTAATTTCTTTTTGCTTCAGTTTCTTCAACTGTAAAATAGGGAGTAGAAAAGAAAGGAAGGAAAGAAGGAAGGAAGGAAACAAGCATTTATTATGTACCTACTATGTGCTAGGCATTGCACTAAGCTCTTCACAGATATTTCATTTGATCCGCACAAAGATGAGAGGGAAGCTATTATTATCACCATTTTACAGATGAGGAAGCTGGAGCATACAGAGGTGAGTGACTTGCCCAGGATGATCCAACAAGTAAATATTTGAGACCAGATTTGAACTTGGTTCTTCCTGATCCAAGCCCCAGTGCTCTATCCACTGTGCTCCCTAGAGGAAAAAATGGAGACCTGGAGAAATTAGGTAACTTGACCAAAGTCATGTGGTGATCAAGTTAGATTTCCTACCTACCAGTTTCAGATGCTCTGCCTTAGACCATTTTACCTTAATGAGAAGGAAAAGAAGTAATGTGGAGTTGCTAAAATTGGTTTCCTAGTCTCTATGAATTCTTTGAGATACATAAATAAGATCTAAGCTAGAACATGCCAGAGCAGTGACTTAATGAAAACCTTCATCACTCCATCCTTGCCCTCCTCACACTTCTCCCACTCTCTGCATTCCAACCATGCTTCTCTCCCACCAGTTCCCTTGAGCTCCCTCTTCCAAACCTCTGTCCTCCCTTGCACCTGGATAAACTTGCTGGTTAATTCACTCCAAGTATCTCTTTATGAAACACCACAAAACACACCTGCTCTGGGATGTTGAGTAGAATACTATCTTGGGAACGATAAGGCTTTGGTCCAGCAACCAATAGTTCCCAATAGGGGAACTCAAGTGGGTTAGGGGTTTTTTGTGCCTCTTCAGTTTGGGAGAAGAGGGAAGTATAAAGACCCTACGTCTCTAAGAATTCAAAGCAGCGTGACATCAAGGGGAATTCTCCTAGTCTGCCTCAAAGAGGTTAGCCTGATGGACCAGCCCAACATTTGAGCAGTTTGTGTAGCTGCTGAGCCAGGCTCCTGTAAGAGAGGCAGAGCCAACCCACCCAAGTCATAGTGATGGGGAATGGATCAGTGATTTCATTACTATAGTGAACTCCAAGGCAATAAAATTTCCTCCACCAATGCAAGTTGAAAACTTCTCTTCAAAGAGTTGCCTAGAGCACTGAGAGATTAAAAACATTGTCCTGGGCTACGTAGCCAGGTTATATCCCTATATCCCTGGCTTTGAGGCTAGCTTTCTATTCCTATGCCACATATCCTCTCATGATTCAATGGTGATAATGATAATAACAGTGCCCATTCAAAAAGTATCTTAAGGTTTATTAAGCATTTTGATCACAATCCTGTGAAATAGGAAGCTACGATATTAGTATCTCCATTTTATAAAAGAGTAAATTGTCTCATTTTGCAGTGGAGTAAATTTTATCAATTGGATTATCCATAAAATGCAGAGCTCATAGCTGGTCAGATGAGTAGCAAAGCTCATTCGTTTTAGACTCACTGGGATTATCATCCTATCTTGGTTACTTGGCCCTAACTTTCTCTATACAGCCCTCTTCAACAGATATTAGGGCTACTGTATAATTTATATTTTGAAACTAAATGTAGGGCTTTATAATTATTCTACTAAATTTCATAATTTTATTCATTTCTTAAGTGAACTAGTCATCCGCTTAGAAATAATAATTTAACCCATGAGAACTATAGGGATCACTGAGAAAGGGTATGGATAGAGAAGAAAAGAAGTCTCGGGGGGCATACTAATCCATAAAATATGGGATAATCCAGCACAGGAGTCTGAGAAGGTACCATATAACAGATAAAAGAATCAGTAGAGAAGAGTATCATGAAAGAGAGAAGAGAAAATAAAGAATCCATGAGGATGAGGTGGTCAACAGTATCTAAAGGTAAAGAGAAGTCAAGAAGGATGAGGACTGAGAAAACTCCATGAGATTATAAAGTGATTTATGGGTGACAGTGAGGCCAAGGGTATGGACATACCTATGTGTTGCCAAGGTATAGTGGGAATTGAGGAGACTGGTAAACTTCAAGGCCAGAACATTAAATGGGATGTCACTATATTTTGAAGAGCTCAGGTACAAGAAAAGGCAATAGAGAAGAGAGAAGCACCTCAAACCAGGTACTGAGCTATCTGGAGAAAAGTAGTTCACAACAATCACTATGGTGATATAAATAAATTAAACGAACCTCTCAAAGAAAGAGAAGTTGCTAAGTGATGGTACCAGGAAGAGGGTCTGGAAGTGGCAGTGAGGAGCAAGAAATACACCTACATCTCTTCTTGGTGCAGTGTACCAGGAGATATGAAAGAAGAGATGCCTTGGTTTGAGAAAAGGTCACAAATGATACAGGATCTCCTCAGGGTAGCCAGGTTTCTTTGAGAGAAGAAGAATATAAGATCAAAAAAAGTGTGTTAATAATAGTGCGAAGTTTCCTGAGGGCATGATGGAGCTTACATTTTTCAAACAGGTGAAAAAATATGTAGACAAAAAAGTAAATACAAATATACACTAGCAACTGGGGAGATCAGGATAGACCTCATGACACCTGACAGAGTCTTGAAGGAAGCTAAGGATTCCAATAGTTAGAGGAGAGGAGAAAGTGCATGCCAGGCATGGAGATAGGGGATAGGATGTTATGTCTGGAGAACAGCAAGCAATTCAGTTTTTTGGGAACACAAGAGTGTACAGCTCTACCTTTGCCTCTAACCAAGATTCCATAGCAGATGATGGGTTTCTACCCATATACACCCAAGTGACAGACTGATGATTTACTGTAATTATACCACAATGAATGGGCAGCTAGGCAAGTTGGTGTTCAAGTTGTTCAGTTTGTGTTTTGTTTTGTTTTTCAGTTGTGTCTGACTCTTCATGACCCCATTAGGGGTTTTCCTGGTAAAGACATTGGAGTGGTTTAGCATTTCCTTCTCCAGCTCATCTTACAGATGAGGAAACTGAGGCAAAACAGGGTTAAGTGAATTGCCTAGGGTCGCACAACTAGTAAGCTAGATTTGAACTCAGGAAGATGAGTCTTCTTGACTCTAGACCTGGCACTCTATCCACTGTGCCACGTAGCTGCTCTAGTGGCTAAGACTTTGTCCTTATTCACCTAGGATCTTTGGTAGCCACAAGTCTACCATATTATTTGCCAGTATATGTGTATGTTTTTTATGTGTACAGAAGTCAAGGACCTGTTTGGGAAATTGTCAAGATCCAGGCATGGCGGTTTATGTCTGTAGTCCTTGCTAACAGGAAGGCTAAGGCTAGTGGACCTCTTGGACTCAAGAATTCTAAACTGCAATTGGCTAATCTGATTAGGTATCTGCACTGTTTAGCATTAATATGGTGGGCCCCTAGGACCAAGGGTCACCAGGTTGCCTAAAGAGGGAGCTAACCTGCACAGGTCAGAAATGGATAGAGTTAAAGCCCTATTGCAAATAAGAGGGGGATTGAACCTATGACTGGCCCTTATACTTCCAATCTGGGTGAGATTTGAAGACCATTTGTTAGAAAAGAAAAAAAAAAGGAAAGGGAAGGGAAAGGAAGGGAAGGGAAGGGAAGGGAAGGGAAAAGGAGAAGGAGAAGGAAGGTGAGAGGAGAAAAGTGAAAGAGACTAGCAGGATTTACCCAACCCTTTTCTGTCCTATAGCAATCCTAATCTATCAGCTAACATTGGTGCCTTATTGATAGTGGTGGATATCTTAAAGAAAATGGGTCATTTTCTTCCTTCTGTTTAATCCCATTTTGTCATGGAATAACTCAATTATCACCACAAGGAATCTTCTGGCTTCATCAACTTTTTTCTTCAGTTCAGATTGAGGACTTAAGCTCATATTCCTATTCATTGCCTATTGCATACTAACCTCAATCCAGTGGACTGAAAGGACATACCAAACACAATCTAGAAAAATACCTCCGTGTTACCTTATAATACCAGAATAATTGGTCTATACTGATCCTTACTGCAAAATTCTACTAAAAAAACCCTCCACTCTTTGACCATGAACAAATTCCCCACCCCCTTTTGTCTAGCTATGGGTCCCATTCCTGTTTATTCCTAGCTTCCACCAATGAGTCTGCAGTTCCAATTCTAGATAATCACTTAGGGGAACTTGAAGCCCCCCAAACCAAGCTGCAGGATACTTTTTTTTGGTGAGGCAATTGAGGTTAAGTGACTTGCCCAGGGTCACACAGCTAGTAAGTGTTAAGTGTTTGAGGACGGATTTGAACTCAGGTCCTCCTGAATCCAGGGCCGGTGCTCTATCCACTGCACCACCCAGATACCCCCATCTGCAGGATACTCTTGAAATTGCCCATACAGCTAATAAGCGGATGGTCCACCCTGCATTAAACTTTAGTAGAGTTACCTCAGTGAGAAAACTCAGTCTGTCTACCAAGAAACCTTTCTGTGTACAGTCCACCAAGGATGTGTAAAATGTTCCTTTTGACCTTTTTTCATCATCCACATAATCATTCCAGTTGACCTCTGACTTCATCTCCATCTATAAAAATCATTCATTCTTTCATTAGGCATTGCTCCATTAGGTCTGACTTATTTCCAAGATTCACACACTGACTCCAGGTCTCTTTCCTATGGTTCATGGAGGGGCACAAGGAGTGAATGATTAATAATAGATTTTAAGAAATGGAGGGATGATCTGGCTGACAGGGAGGGCTAACAGGCAGAAGTCCAGTCCTGGAAACCTATCACACCCTGCTTTTGGTCAGCATCTCTATATGCTCTGCTTTCCTTGACCTGGGAGGGCTTATAGAAGAGGGAAAGTCAGGAAGAATTGCCCCTATAAGGCAGCATTGTCATACTTTATGGTGTGTTATGATTGGCAGCAGTTCTCTTACCTTGATAGTATACTTGCATCTGGCCCAAATATTTTTCTGGAATAATAGGGAACAGGGAGCATAGCTCACAGCACATCCATATTCCTTTGCAAAAAGAGTGTAACCAATTGACCCATAATACTGAAAGATCATAGGATCATAGACAATAAAATAAGCATCTCAAAATCATTTATTCCAGATGTGCTGAAATTGTGTTCCAATCTGGGTTGCTTAATACCAATTCTCCTTAACCCTGGATCTTCTTGGTACCATAAACTGGCTCATGAATATTATTTCTGCTCATGTCTATATTGTAGTCTACTTTTTTTGTTTTTGTTTTTTTGTTTTGTTTTGTTTTTTGGTGAGGCAATTGGGGTTAAGTGACTTGCCCAGGGTCACACAGCTAGTAAGTGTTAAGTGTCTGAGGCCGGATTTGAACTCAGGTACTCCTGACTCCAGGGCCGGTGCTCTATCCACTGGACCACCTAGCTGCCCCTTTGTAGCCTACTTTTGCAGGCCAAAATTTACTTCTCCTTTTTCTTGGTTACCACCAAAACTCTCCTCCTTGTAGCATACCTCCAGTATATACCTTTCAGTTTTCTGCCATCTTGCCTAACCAGTGTCCTATCACACCATAAGATGGTGGCCTTTTCATCTTACTTGTCAGGAAAACTAAAGTATATTCTAACCATCCTGGTTAATTCCTAAAAATATGTTGATCCATGACTAATGCGCAAATATGTATAACATGAATGTAATGTATAACCTATATCAGATTGCTTGTTGGCTTCAGGAGAGGGGAGGGAGGGAGGGAGGGAGGAAGAAAAATTTGGAACTCAAAATCTTACAAAAATGAATGTTGAAAACTATCTTTACATGTAATTGGAAAAAATAAAATACAATACCATTTCAAAAGAAAAACAGATTTTACTTAAAAATAAAATAAAAATACGCTGATCATTGTTCTCGCTGTTTTATTTCCTCTTTAGCATTGGTCTCCATATAGTTTCTTAGATTTGAAAATTATTTTTCAATGATAAATCCATTCCTCTTTTAAAAGATGAAGAAGCAGTAGCCTATCTATGTCCTAGAAAAAGGACAAGCCATTGGTTTATTGCTTACTGCTTCATCTGCCCATCAATAATAGTTTCTATCTACTTCATGTAGAGGTCCATACAGAAATCTTGTGGCTGTTACATCTCTGAGAGAGAGAGAGAGAGAGAGAGAGAGAGAGAGAGAGAGAGAGAGAGAGAGAGAGAGAGAGAGAGGCCAGTGCTAAGTGATGAAGTAAAGCTGGGTTTCCTCCTCTGACATATGACTTGTCCAGTACAAAGAAGGTTAGTTTTGTAAAGTAAAATAAGTGCTATATTTGGAGTTCCTAGCTTTGAATCCTAGCACGGACTGATGCTTATTATCTGTGTGATGGTAGATAAGTTGCTTAAATATTTTAAGCTTCAGCCTCCCCATTCAAGAAATAGAGAGAACCCTAACTTCATTCCCTATTTCACAGGATTGTTATGAGGAATGTTCTCCATAAAACTTAAAGAGTGTGTATATATATACAGACACATATACGCATGTATATACACACACTTACACACACATGTATATACACACATGTATATACATACTTACACACATATTAGTATACACACATGTATATGTATGTGTATACATGTATGAAATCATATGTCTATCTGTGTGTACATATACACATATGCATATATGTGTTATTATATTACTATTAACCTTTTAGGACTCAGCTCAGTTTCTACCTCCTAAACCATATGCCTCTTAATCTTTCCTCCCCAGTGGTTAGTTCTTATCTCTCCTCCAATTATCCTTTATTTACATATTTGTATGGATATTATGTCCCTTAGTAGAATGTAATTTCCTAGAGGTCAAGAATGATTTTGTTTTTAGCTCCACATTCTCAGAACCTAGCAGAGTGCTTCATGCACAATAGATGTTTAACAGATATTTGTCAAATTGCTTTGAAGCAAATAATAATACATAGCTTTGTAATTGGAGCACACAAAAATGAGGAAGCTGGGCTTTTTAGAGCCAAACCCCAAAAAGGGTAAGGGAAAGCAGATTGGATAAACATTGAATATCGATGTCTAGAAAGCAGCATGCTAAACCTGTAAAGTGATCATGAAAGCATCCACTGCTGAGACTGTCATAGTGCAGAGTTACAATGGTCCCATTGCACTGTCCAGGCAATGCTGCCTACA
The DNA here is from genome assembly GCF_019393635.1 of Dromiciops gliroides. Lineage (NCBI taxonomy): Eukaryota > Metazoa > Chordata > Mammalia > Microbiotheria > Microbiotheriidae > Dromiciops > Dromiciops gliroides. The sequence goes on from NC_057863.1 coordinate 354,121,788, forward strand.
TATGACATCATGGAGGCATGGGATGAGGAAGGCCAGGGCATGGCCAGACAGATAGAATGAATCATGTTTAAGTCTTCCTTCCTTAGGGAATTCAAGCCGAAACTCAGTGCATTTGGAATAGATTGCACTTGCCACAAATGGCCACGAGGTGACTATGATCTAACCCTGTGTGGGTGGCTTTTACTAGATGTTATAAAAGACAAAATATACACATGCTGGCCAAGAAGAGGGCCTGGATGACATAATGGACTGTTTTCATCGGTAATTTTGGTGATTATATAAATGATGAATAAAATCCAACTGCAAGTGCTTTTTTATTATCTCTTGGATGGAAGCAGACCTAAAAGCTTGACCCTGAGAAGGTAATAGCCTCCCTCTGCTGCATCCAGAGCTTGAACAAAGCTGAGAATCTGAATGCGTGACCCGAGGCTTGGAAAGAAGATAGGCTAATCACTCACCAGGGAAACAGCAAACATTACACTGAGATCGTCTGACACTGGACACATCAGGCTAAGGTGCTGAAGCAATGGAACCCACTGACATGTAGCTCCCATAGGGAACAGCTGTGACATTTGATTGATACTATGATCTAGTAGCCAAAGGCCTCCTACCTTAAGGAGGATAGTTGATCAGTAATGACCTTCAAAGCTTTCGGAATCCATAGTGATTTGGGGGGATGGGGAATAAAGGGTTGATATTTTTACCCTAAAAATGAAATTATTGAGTGGTATCAGACCAAGAAGGGATCTGGCCATTCTCTCCAAAGGTACCTGACAACAGGAAAAGAACCTTAATATCAATAAGCCATCCTCTGGGCAAATAACCCAACCACAATTGAAATTGGAAGGTCATTTTTATCTGATGCTCCCTGGCAAGGCAATTTGTGTGTTGGGGGTATGTGGAGAGCCTGTATTTAGGATGCTGTTTTCAATGGTGCTCCTCATTTGGCTGCTATACCTTGTGGCCTAGCATGCTTGGGTTTAGGGTCATAGAAGAAGGCAACAGCGTATTGTGAAAAGAACAAGGTAGGGGGCAGCTAGGTAGCACAGTGAATAGAGTACTGGCCCTGGAGTCAGGAGGACCTGAGTTCAAATCCGGCCTCAGACACCTAACACTTACTAGCTGTGTGACCCTAGGCAAGTCACTTAACCCCAATTGCCTCACCAAAAAGAAAAGAAAAGAGCAAGGTAGAAGGGAAAGGGAACTGAATTTAGAATCAGAAAGAGGACATGGGTTTGAATCTCAAATCTGACTATGATCCTGGACTAGTAATTTCCCTTCCCTTCAGTTTCCTAATTTGTAAAATGAAGGACTTAAACTAAATGAAGTTCATGCCTCTTTTCACTCTAAATTTTTTGGTTTTTAACAGAATCTCCAAAATTTTTTGAAGTTATTTCCTGGGACTTGAGTAAGTGCTCCTGAAGGTGGAGCAGATCATTTCTGGGAATGAGGTAGGATGCTTCTGTGTCCAAGATAAGGAAAAGACATAACTAGCCCTTCTGGGTGGAAGTGGGTAGCCAAGAGGAGGGATTTGCAGGCCTTGCACATCTCTGATGGTGATATACAGTATCCATTAGAGAGATACCTAATCATCTGAAGCTGTCAAACCCAAACTGCCCTCTTTTAAGAGCCAATTTGTTTTCCTGCTGGATCAATGCTCTTATCTGTAATTGTGTGGACCACCAGCGACAGCCAATAACCAGCTAACATGCAATTCAATTTCAAGAGAAAAGAAATGTCTTAATTTAAACATTTATTGTACACCTGTGAAAATGCCCTAAGTGAAATTAATTGAGGCTCAGGGAATATACTTATAAATCAGCCTGCCTCATTGGAGCGAAATCATGGAAGGAAATGATACATATTTTGGACCAAGAATGGCAACTTCGGGGGCAGCTAGGTGGCACAGTGGATAAAGCACTGGCCCTGAATTCAGGAGGACCTGAGTTCAAATCTGGCCTCAGACATTTGACACTTACTAGCTGTGTGACCCTGGGCAAGTCACTTAACCCCCATTGCCCTGCAAAAAGAAACAAACAAACAAAAAACAAAAAAACAAAAAAAAAAGAATGGCAACTTCATGAAATGCATCTCTGACTTTCATCCCTGTGGCTCTTGTCATTGCCATTTTCAGCAAAGACTGTTTTCAAAACTCTCTATTTTTTGTTTGGATGTACGTTGTATTTGCCAGTGAAATAGTAAGTCACTTGAGGGCAGGGACCAGTTTTTGTTTTGATTTTGTATCTCTCCTAGCATGTGTTTGATGAAGTCTTATTGCATTAGATTGGAATGAATTAGCTAATGGCAGGAACAATGTTTCCCATTTCTACTCCTTGTGTCCATTTTCATGGTCTTCTGGTAGGTCTGGGTTCATTTATAACTGTGATGATGATCATCTTTCTGTCCATTAATGTCTTCTGCTCTCTTTAAGAAGCCTTTCTCCTTCTCAAGACTTAGCTACAGAATCATAGAAGCTCAGAATGGGAAAGGAATATGAAAGTTATAAGAAAATAAGATCTTCGAACTCAGAAGGATCTTAGAGTTTATTTAGTTTACTCTCATCTTTTTGGGGGGGGGCAGGGCAATGGGGGTTAAGTGACTTGCCCAGGGTCACACAGCTAGTAAGTGTCAAGTGTCTGAGACCGAATTTGAACTCAGGTTCTCCTGAATCCAGGGCCAGTGCTTTATCCACTGTGTCACCTAGCTGCCCCCTACTCTCATCTTTTTAAAAATAGATATTTAGATAAGAAAACCGGAAAGGGAAAAGATTTTATCAAGGTCATATTGGTTAAAGTAGCAAAGCCAAGGTTCCAATACATACCAAACTAAGCATTTATTAACCACTTTCTGTGAGCCCCAAACACTGCTAATGTTGTGTCAGCTGGTCCAGCCCCTACCTAGAATAGGCTTCTCTACAACTAGGAATCAGATACTCATCAAGTTGTCCTAGAAGTGGATTCTGCGTGTATGTCATAGACTGGGGAAAGAATGTCACTTGTTGAAAAAAAGTCAGCCATTAATGAGAGATCTCTGTTTCCAACCATTTTATGGAACCTTTAATTATTATTCTTTGCATTAACATCACATGGTATGGCTAAAGAATCTTAAAGGCAATAGAATTCTGAAAAGGGAAGCAGTGAGAAGCAAGAAGCATAGGACTCTCTCAAGATTCTCAGTCATACTATCAGGGTATTTCACCTAATGCAATTAATTGGTTTAATGAAAATATGACGCTAGGTGAAGTAATGTTAAAGGGACACTGATAGTCCCAGCTGATCACTGTGTTTATATATATATATATATATATATATATGGGGGGGCAATAAGGGTTAAGTGACTTGCCCAGGGTCACACAGCTAGTAAGTATCAAGTGTCTGAGGCCACATTTGAACTAAGGTCTTCCTGAATCCAAGGCCAGTGCTTTATCCACTGTGCCACCTAGCTGCCCTGATCACTGTTATATTTTAGAGGTTCATTCTTGGGTAGCCAAAAATTAGACTGCAAAACCTCAAATTAGATCTTTCAGAGACTTGAAGCAACTCTTATAATAGTAATGTCAACTCCTCCTCCTCCTCCTCCTCCTCCTCCTCCCAATTTGCCCTTTTCTACTCCAAAAACTTCTTCTTATCTGGAGTGTGGGATGATAGGAAACAGACCCTCTCACACACACACACACACACACACACACACACACACACACACACACACACACACACACACACACACACATAACTATTTGTGTCCATAGTGGCTCAAGAATTGGGAGGAGAGGGAATGAAGAATGTGGAGACTCGTGGATGCAAAGCAATTCTCCCATTATTCTCTTACCCACAGCTTCTTTGGTGAGTCCTGGCAAGGATTTGTAAATATTATACCATGTTCAAACCCACTTTTTTCAGGGTCATGAAGCAGAGTGAGGGAGGTAAAAGGTGGTAAGATTATGTAGGGATGGAAAGTTAATATTGCTATAGATGTGCCCAATATCCATTTTCTGATTGATCGAAGTACTCAGTGCTCCGTGCTTGATAATGGAGAAGATTCTACTTTTCTGAGGTTGTTAAGCATAATGGGGTTGTTAACAATAAATCTGCATGGGTAGCAGGGATTTCATCACTAGGAACTCTCTCTACCAATGAAATCATTGATCTGGATGAAGAAAAAATTGAAATAATTTTATGACTTTATGTCATTCTCTACCTATATATGTAAATGCATTGGCCTGAAAGTGGGACAGGAGTATGGTTTAGAACAGGGCTTCTTAAACTTTTTTCACTCATGACCCCTTTTTGTCCAAAAAAATTTTATGTGACCCCAAATATATGGGTGTATAAAATAGGTATACATAATCTGTTACTGTTGCCAAAATTTTCATGACCACCCCCCCACACACATACACATTTTCAGTTGCACGACCCAATATGGGGTTGCAACCTACAATTTAAGAAGCTTTGGTTTAGAACAGTGTTGTCCCTTGTTCACAGCCTGTGAGCTAGTCAGCCTCTGTGGAAGTATAGAGTTGCAAAGGGCTTGTAAATCCATAAATGAGTAAATATACCTTCTATTAGCTATCTTCATAACATTACTTCTTCTTTTGGGCCTACATTTTCATCTCTCTTCCATTCACCTTGGATTCTATTCCTTGGTCTTCCATCTCTGACAGGTGAGCTTTTGTCTTATTTAGCTGGAGACTAGGCTTCCTTGCCATTTCCTGATCATCTTCACACCATATTTCTCCTCTCCTTCCTCACCCTTTCTGACTTTTCATTACCCTTTTTTGTGTTGTCTTCCCCCATTAGAATATAAGCTCTTCAAGGGCAAAGACTGTCTTACTTACTTTTATTTGTATTCCTAGTGCTTATCACAGAACCTGGCACATAGCAAGTGTTAATAACTATTTTATCCTACTTCTATCTATCAATCAACCAATCTCTATATCTAATCTCATAATTTACATATTATCATTTTTCAGTTGTTATTTTCAAATATACATGTTGTTCTGATGAATAAATGAAAATTCATTTTAAAGTGTTATGGAATCCAAGGCTGGATTTTGTCTTAGTGTATTACCTCTGTTAAGGGCTAAAATTCTAGCTAGTCTGTCTAAAATATCTAATGAGTGGTCGCCAATAAATTATAAGCTTTAGCAAGAGTTAGACTTTTAAGCGTTTATTAAAGAGAATAAGAATTTGGTAAAGAGAGAGAAAAAGGCCTAGATTTCTATCTATTAAAGGGAGAGCACATTTCTAGCTCCGCTCTCCACCAGAGTCCAGAGGAAAGCGCGCGAGACTGAGCGCCAGTCTCTTCCTTCCTCCTCCCACTAGCCCGCGTCACTTCCTGACTCCTGGTCTTGCCCTCAAAGACCTTCCCTTCATGGGCAGAACTCTTCTACAGTAAGTATCCAGCAGGTGGCGTTATTCCAATCGTTACACCTCAATCAGAAGGTACTAATACTACAGAAACTCTCATGTAGGTCATCCTAGAAACTTTTTATTTTTTTAAAAAAGAATCCCGGGGCGGCTAGGTGGCACAGTGGATAAAGCACCGGCCCTGGATTCAGGAGTACCTGAGTTCAAATCTGGCCTCAGACACTTGACACTTACCAGCTGTGTGACCCTGGGCAAGTCACTTAACCCCATTGCCCCGCAAAAAAAAAAAAAAAAAAAGAATCCCATTTTCACCATAAAAAGTTGGGAACTAATTGTTTATGTCAATCAACCCATCAAAAATATTTGTTAAAGATCTACTGATGATATCTCTATACTCCCACCAGTCTTAGAATATGATTTTGTGTAAGATTGACACCTGGAGAAAAACAAGTAAGTTTTCATTTGTCTGTGGTTCTATGTTTTTCCTTTAAAATGAATAATTGAGGGGGCAGCTAGGTAGCACAATGGTTAAAGTACCGGCCCTGGATTCACGAGGACCTGAGTTCAAATCCGGCCTCAGATACTTGACACTAGCTGTGTGACACTGGGCAAGTCACTTAACCCTCATTGCCCTGAAAAAAAAAAAAAGAAAAGAATAATTGAGTTAGATGAGATCTAGTACTCCCAACTCTAAAAGTCTATGATCTGAAACCCCTCCTTTATTCAGGCACTCCAAAAAAAAGGATGGGAAACAGTGAAAAACATTTTCCTGTTAAACATGGGCTCTCCTTATTTGAATGGAACCAGGGAGGGGGGAGGGGGGAATCAAGGATGCCAAGTCACATCAGTCAATGTAAGACTGAAATTTTTGTAAGACATCATTGACTCCCTTATTCACATAGCACTGTACTAGGCACTGAAGGAGAAACAAAGACAAATAAGACATGGTCCCTGCCTGGTGTGTGTGTGTGTGTGTGAGATACCTATAAATACATATTTGTATGTGTATATGTTATATATGTGTATGTGTGTATATACATAGGTATGAAATATAGTCTATGTGATATATATTATCTAAATACAGATATGATGCATACACAGATAAATATACATTTAAATTCAAATATTACAAATGTATAAAAGGAGTCCAAAATGTCATAAGACCAAAGGAAGGAGAGATCACTTTCAGCTGGGGAATCAGGCCAGGTTCCAAGAAGGAGGTGCCATTTGATTTAGGCTCTGAAGGATGTTTAGGATATTAATAGGTGGAGATGGGTGCAAAGGACTGGTCATGAAGGACTTCACACTTCTTTGGCTTCCATTACTGTTATGTGATACTAGGGAAAACATTGTGTGACAGAAGAAGGAAGGAAGGGAGGAAGGAAATGGAGCAAAGGATGGAAATGGGGAGAGAGAGGAAGAAGAAAAAGAGGCTGAAATTTTAAGAAAGAAGTCAAAAGGGATAAAATATAGCACCACCTACTGGATGGAGGAGTTTTAAATTATTCAACATTTATAATGTTCATTCAGGTATTGTCTCTCCAAAAATATATTTTAAAACTTCTCTCTTATTCTATCATTCTCTGTCTCTTTCTTGTCTTCTTTTCTTTCTGTCTTTCTTCAATGAGTCTTCTAATTAATCCCCAGCAGTATGAAATGTTCCTTTACATTACATTTTTTTTGAAAAACATTACATGCCATCCCCTAATCTGCTAATCCTTTCTCCAGTCAAGAAATGTCTTTTAAAACCAACTGCCATTTTCTCAATCCAACAGAGCAGAGATCCGCAATTCAACAATACTTTCTTTTCATGAGCAGCTCCCCTGGCTAACATGACGCCACAAAGGGGCTGTGGAATTCCAAACACCCAGTTCTTTGGATTAGAAGCATAATAATCCCATGAAGTTTTTTTGTTCTGAACTGATAGGATGGTTGTGCCGTGACTCACACTGGCTCAGGCTTACCAAAGTGATATTATGTCAAGCGTTTCATAGGATGAGCAGCATTTTTTTTTTCTCATGGTGCCTAGGTAGTTTTCAAGCTATCACTTTGAATATACACACTTATGTATTTCCCCTCCTCTTTTAGACTCATTTGTTTATATTTGGTACCAGAATTTAGTTTTTTGGTTTTTAATTTTGAGAAAGTAGAAGTCCTGAACTTGGGACGAGAAGGACTGGGTTCAAATCCTAATTCAGACACTTGGGTGCCTCTGTAAACAAGTCACTTAACCCCTCTGGGGCTCAGTTTCTTCATCTGTACCATTAAGGGCTTGGACTAAATGGTATTTTGTGGCTTTAACATCCCATAATATTATGAAACTTGTACAAATCCTGTTCAGCTGCTGGCTGATTTTTGTCTCTAGAAGAGTTTTATTTGATGAATAGAATCATAAGACAATGCTCACAAGCTGGAGGTCTCCAGTATTCTGGGAACTAAGAGGGAGAGTAGATGAAGTGAATTTCACCAAAGAGGCTTGGTAGGGCTTGCCCAGCCCTGGCAGAACCCCAAATGTCATTTCTTTTTAAACAGAATTGAGAGGTTGATAAGGAGTCCTGCAGTTTGATGAGCCCTGCTGGTTCTACCTGTTGCTAGCTCTGAGGCATTTTCCATTGTACTGTCTAATTCCTTATACTCTAATGAGATGCCATAAAGAACAAAGTCACTTCAAAGGTAGAAGGTTCAAAATCTCTGCTCAGAGTTTGTGCCTGATATCACTCTGGGAACACTAAGTGTAGAAACAATGTCACTTACAGCTATTCTTTTGTTACTTCAATTGAGTCCATCTCAACAAACATTTATTGAGCACCTACTATATGCCAGACACCACCAGGATCTGGAAATACAAAGATAAAAATACAACAATACCTATGCTTAAGGAAACTTCATTCTACTAGATAACATAGGCTTCTTCATTGATTACCGTAGCAAAGGACCTCTTTCCTTTTCATGCTGGGAGTATTTGGAGTATAACACTTATGGAGCTCTTGGGTATATATTCATGAATTGACCTTCTTTGGATAACAGAAGTCAGTGTTCTAAGGACAAATCAATTACATCCATAGCATTTTGGTCTTGTTTATAGATATTTACAAAAAGCTCAACTATCAAGTCTCATATACTTCTTATCAGATGTATGTCATTACTCCTTAAAATTAGGCTATGAAAAAGGCATGGGTCATAAAACTATTAGAATTGGTGACATTACATTCACCATGTTTGAAGGTATAATCAGAAAAACTCCAGAGGCAATCTTGCTCATGTCCAAAAAAATGGCATTGACTTGAACACAGTTACCCATCTTGCACTGTTATCTCTAACACAGAAACACAGAATACTTAATGGTGTCAAAAGTTGCAGCCTCTAAAGTTGGAATGCCATTTGGAAGAGGGGAATGACCTCTATGGGGAGCATCAGACAAATAACAATTTGTCGAGTCCCATCATTGACTGATTTTCCTTTAATATTCCCTTTGCCTGAATTCCTAAGCCTCCAAAGTTAGACAGAGACTAAACTCACTGCAGAACATACCTGGCACGGTCTCCTGGTTACCTTCTCCAGATAAGAAATACCATAGCAAGCCACTGACAACAGACAAAGGAAGAGAGCTGGGAATCCTAAACTGGCATGACTATAATTTCTCACTGATGATTTTTCTTCCTGTCACAACTTGCACCAGCTTTGCTTCTAAAGATGTAGCAGGATGGGCCTAGTTTTAGGCAATCCTAGAAGTTCCTCAATACTAAGCTTTTTCTTAAATAAGCCTTAGTTACTATTCTTACTAGGCTTCAAGCTCCTTAAGGGCATGAGTTACTTTATCATATAATCACAGAGTTATAAGGGATTTGAGTAGCCTTCTAATGCAATCCATAACCAGGCCACAGTCCTTCTACAACCTTTCTCAAAAATGGCCATACATCCTTTGCTTGAAGACCTCCAGTGAAGAGGTACCCACTATCTCCCACAAAAGCCCATTTTACTTTTAATTTGTCAGGAAGTTTTTTCTTACATCAAGCCTGAAGGTTGATAAAATTTGCTCCTTTGCAACACCTACCCAATGATTCTGGTTTCCCTCTCTGGGACAAAGTAGAATGAGTCTATGAGTCTAATTCCTTTTTTCCACAATAGCCATTCAAATGCTGAAGTTAGCCAGAATGTCCTAAAATCTCTTATTCTGTTTCAAACATCTTCAGTTCCTCCCACCCTGTAGTACCTGCCATGACTGACCAGTTCTTCAAGGGGTCAACTCATTCAGCCTCATTTTTAGGGGAACCTATACCTGAATCATCTAAGATATTGTCTATCCCCTTCTTAAAGGGATTCTATGTAGACCAAGTGGTCTAAAGTCCTGATTAATCCTGATTAATATAAATTGGCATAATAACAACTCCAACTTATATAATTTTATGAAACCATACAACAGGCTTATAAAACCAGTTTTCTCAAAACAACTCAGTGAGATTACATAATTGATATATTATTATCTTCATTTGTGAGATAAGGCATAAAGAGTTCAGTGAAGAAGCATTTTTTGAGTATTTACTATTTACCAGGCACTGTTACCTGTTGGTGATAATAAGGCTGGCAAATAAAGTCCCTGCTCACATTTTTTTTTTTTTTGGTGAGGCAATTGGGGTTAAGTGACTTGCCCAGGGTCACACAGCTAGTAAGCGTTAAGTGTCTGAGGCCAGATTTTTACTCAGGTCCTCATGAATCCAAGGCCAGTGCTCTATCCACTGCACCACCTGGATGACCCCTTGCTCACATTCTAATGGAGAAGACTAGTATTACACAGACAGCATTAGAGCATATCCTCAAACCCAGACCTCCTGACTCCAACTTCATTTTTCAATAAATGTTTATGGATCTTTTGGGGATTTTTTTACATCATTTCTCCAGTATTCCTCTCCTTTCTACTTGCAGAAAGCCACCTCTTATAACACATAGTATTTTTTCTTGTTTTTAACACAACCAGGTACCAATCATTCCTCTCCACTCTGCATCCCTCAGCAATTATGTATAAGCCTGCACTGAATTCATTGCAATTATTCTTGTTTTTGAGGGCAGCATGGTATAGTATTGGAGCCCTTGACTTGAAATCAAGCATACTGGGTTTAAATCTCACCTGATACATGATTTGTGTGATTGTGAGCTAGTTACTTAATCTCCTAGATTCTTGATTTCCCTATCTGTAAAATGGGAACAATAATACTAGTATACATGCCTTACCAGATTATTGTGAAGAAAACACATTATCCATCAATGCTTATATGACTTCCCGAGAGGTCTATTCCCTCTGGTTCTTCTGCATCTCATTATCTGACACAAACCAAACAGAAAGATTATAATGTCACTGATAGAATGAAAAACTCCATAGCTTTTTTTTCCATGTCAGAAGAAAGTAACTTTCCATTCTGCTCTTGGAAACTTTCCTTTTCCATTGGGTATTCCTACTAATAGTTTCTGATTAGGAATTACTGACAATTTAAATACGATCTCCCTTGACTCCCTAGCAACTTTTATAGGGTCTCTTGGACATAGATTTCTGAAAAAGCTGTATTTTGAAATCAAAATTTTAACAAGGTCTTCAATAGATATTTAAAGTAGCTTCAGCACATCCACTTTGAACATTTTCAAATATGTTGACTAAACACTTGAACCATATGGAGAACCCAGTAGTATAAGGTTGTGTGAATCCTCCTCCAAAAGAACATAATTCAAGAACAAAGGGGATGCTGACACACTGGAATCTTCTTTGTTCAAATTCTGACAGCTACTGTACTTGGAATCAGATTTAGAATGGGAAGTGACCTGTGAGATGATATAATCCAATCTCCTCCTTTACCTATGAGGACACTAAGTCAAATCCAGTGCTAGTTCCACTGTATATCATATTGACTTCTAGTACAACCACCATACTTTGCAGGTGAAGAAACTAAGGCCCAGAGAGGTTAAGTGAATTTATTAATATTTTTCCCTACAGGATTATACTTGGCTTTGAAGAGTAAATTATTCTTGGCTGTAAGCCTATCTCTCTTGCCTTTTAGAATATTGTATTCCAAAATATCTCATTTATAAAAGCTGCCAGGTATTGGGTGATCCCAACTGTGGCCTCTTGATACTTATACTACCTCTTTCTGGATGTTTGCAATATTTTTGCATTGATAAGGAGCTCTTTACTTTGGCTATGACATTCCTGGCACTTTTCCTTTAGGGATTCATTTAAGGATGTAATCAGTTTTCAGGTAGTCCAACAATTCTTAAATTATCTCTCCTTGACCTGTTTTCCAGGTAAGTAGTTTTTCACATTTTACATTTTCTTCTATTTTTCTCAACTTTTTGGTTTTGTTCCAATATTTCTTGCTGTCTCAAGGATTTCTATTTGGTCTAGTCTTTAGTCTCCAGGCTGACTTCTCATGAAGTTCTGATGTTGACAAAGTCCTTTCTTGTAGTTTCTCATTTGATTTCTTCAACATTATTAGGTCTAGTGAACAGTTTTATTAGTGTAGCTATGTGGGAGCTGGACAGTCTAACTTCCCTTCAGATATCCATTTTGGCCAGAAGTCCTAATTACTTTCTATTTAACCACTTTGTATTCACAGTATATTTACTCTGTATGTATGATCATGTTATCTTCTCTGATAGAATGTAAATTTCTAGAGAGCAGAATTGTTTCTTGTTTTATTTTTGTCTTTGTATCTTTAGGGCTCCGTACACTTCTCAGCACATAGTAGAGAAGATAGCAATAGAGATATAGACTAGAACCACAGATTTAGAGATGGAAGGGACCTTTCAAAAGTACAACTTCCTTATTTTACAGATAAACAAAATGAGACCCAGAGAGGTTAAGTGATTTCCTCAAGGTGACATAACTGAGAAAGACACACACATATCCACCCCCCACCCCCACCCCCCCCACACAGATTGATTCATTTGGTTACATTGTTTCATTGGTAGCTATTTTCTTTTTCTATTTTTTCCAAGTTAGAAAATAATTTAAAGATCATACACCAAAACCAAAATGATAATGTTTAGTTTTAGGAAATAAAACCATTCTGTCACTTTACCATTTGCAAACATTGTAAGCTGAAATGTCAAATTTTACAAGTTACAAAATTCTGGACTATTATAAACTTCAAATCAAATATGAAACTCTGACAGTAGCAATTTAAGGTTCCAATGTGAAACTTGCAATATTAGGTGTTCTTGAGCTTAATCAAGAAGACTGATCCTTAGAAGAGTTTTGCCTATTTGAAAATAGCACTCTTGTATGCTTTGTACAAGGTGTCTTTACACTAAGGGTACTTCCCCTTTTCAGTTAGCCAATTAAGAAATAACTCTTACATCAATCACAATGTTAACTAAATGGTTCAAGTTAATATGAACCAAATCTGAAAGTGACTTCTTTTCTACCAGGTAACTTTGATCTTGAAGAGTTGGGGGCAGGTGTTTGATCATGGTGTCCTTAGACTTTTCAGTATTACAGCTTAGGAAGCTCCCTAGACCTAATGAAAGATGATTTTTCTGTGCTTTGAGTTAGGAATCTGCCCCCTTGCTTTCAGTCTTCCTACAGCCTCTTGCAAGTGTTTGGGCAGTAGTGGTGGCAGCTCTCCCCATTTTTCACACACATCCAAGGCTTCTACTAGCACTTCACAGACTAATACCGCATAAATCCCTGATGAAGCAATGACGGCATTCTGAGATACTGAGGTGCCAGTAAGTGACTGGATCAGACAGTTAATAGTGGCCTTGGGGAATGATGATCAATGGCACATTTCATAACAGTTTAGCTGTTCTTCAGAAAAGGAAGAAACCAGGTTTTGCATCTTCTGAATTGCATCTTCATCTACTTTGTGCTTTTCCTCTTTCCTCTCCTTAGTTACTGTCTTCAACTTCTTGGTTGCAAGAGGAAGTAATGATGGGTCTCCCCTATCACATCCTGTTAAATCTGATGCTTCCTGGCCCTTGAGCTCGCCGTCTTTGCCATCGTCATCGTCATCCTTGGCCACAGTCTCCTTGGAGTCCGAGTCTGTCTTCTCCCCATCTGTCTCCTCCGTGGCTGTGTTGGACAGCTGAACAGCTCTCAGGACAGGCTCAGGGAAAATGGCAGTGGCGACAACAGGCAACTCAAGGGACATGGAGCCCTCTCTGGCCTTCTCAGGAATGACTAGCCCTCATCCATCATGAAGAAAGTGAGGAGCCTTTCTACAAGTCCAGGGCCTTAGAGAATAGATTTCTGGAGGTCTTGCTGAGATGAGGACACCCTGTGGAATGCCAGATGAGCCAATCTGCTCCATGGGTGGGGACAGGGAGTGGTAACTTTTTTGCTAAAAAGTCATCATATCCAAATTGTCAGCGATAAGACTTTTCAAATCTTGGCTGGCCTTGCAGGCCACTTCTGTTGGGAAATTCTTCCCAGAAACTCCATGTGGAGGAAGGCCCCAGAGCAGCCATTCCTTATTCCCCAGACTTAGCTACGGTGGCCCCCCAAAGTGTGCCTCTTGCTCCCTTTGACCCTCCCTCTCATTTTCAGCTCCCTTTTTTTGTTGTTGCCTTATCCAGGAGAATGTAAGTTCCTTGAGAATGTGGAAAGCATTCCTCTTTGTTTCTGTTTGCATTCCCAGCACTTAGCACAGTGCCCAGAACTACTTGTTGAGAGATTCATTGGTCTGCAGTCATCAGATATAGCTGTCACTGAGAACATACCTGAAGCCTTTCCAGCTTGGTCATCTCTATGCTATCATGCTCCAACAACTCATGGTGACATGGATGTGACCTTGAATTCTTTTTTAAATTTTATTTTTTAATTTATGGAATAAAACACACATTTGTATAACCTAGTACAATGAAAAAGATGATTGCATAGGAAACTGTAAATCTATTATGTACAACTTGCTATTCCTTTCAAATATATAACAAAATTATCATGTACATTTTTTTCTTCCCTCTCTCCAGGTAGCTTCCATTAGGTACAAAGAGGTATACATATTTGTAAAATATTCTATACATACTTCTATTTATCAGTTCTTTCTCTGGTTGCAGATAGCATCTTTCTTCATATGTCCTTTATACTTAATTTGGGTACTAGTCAAAATAACTTATTTGGCTCAAAATCATTCTCAAAAAATATTGCATATACAGTGTTTTCTTGGTTCTGCTCATTTTGCTCTTCATTATTTCATATGTCTCCATGCTTTTCTAAAATCATTGAGCTCATCATTTTTATAGCATAGTTTAATAGTAATTACATCACAATCATATATTACAACTTGCTCAGCCATTCCCCAACTGATGGATATCCCTGCAATTTCCAGTTGTCACAAAAAAGAGAGCTGCTAGAAATATTTTAGAAAACATAGGATTTCCTCTCCTTTTTCCTTAATTATCTTTGGAAATAGAGCAAGTAGAGGTATTGCTGGGTCAAACAATATAAGTAGTTTAATAACTTTGGGGGGATAATTCCAATTTGCTCTTCACTCATTGGATGAGTTTACAATACCACCAAAAATGAATTAGTGTCCCAATTTTGCCACATACCCTCCATTTGTCACTTTCCCCTTCTATCATTCTAGCCAATATGGTAGGTATAAATGATATCTTAAGGTTCTTTTAATTTGCATTTCCCTACTCAATAATAATTCAGAACATTTTTTCATATAACTATAAATTGTTTTGATCTCTTCTTTAGAAAATTGCCTGTTTATCTCCTTTGACTGTTTATCAATTGGGGAATGACTCATATTCTTATAGATTTGATAAAGTTCTTTATATATTTTTGATATAAGACCTTTATCTATAAACTATCTATAAGATCTCATCCCCCCCCTCAATTTTCTGCTTTCCTTCTGATCTTGCCCACATTTGTTTTATTTGTACAAACTCTTTTTAATTTAATGGAATCAAAATTATCCATTTTACCCTTAACTTTGTTCTCTGTCTCTTGTTGATTCATAAATTGTTTACTTATCCATAAGTCTGATAAGTAATATGTTCCCTGTCCTTCTAATTTTCTTGTAAAATCTCTCTTTATATCTAGTGACCTTGAATTCTTGAAGAATAATGACGGCTAAGGATAATGCCAGCTAAGCACAGTCTCTGGCTTGTTCTATCAATTGAGTTGGCCGACAGATTGTAAGTCTTCAGTAACAGTGAAGTAATAGTAATGGAGTCAGAGGTAGTTTAATAATTACAAAGTTCTTGAACTATTTGTAAATACTAATTTACTATGGATACACTAAAGCTCAGTGGTACAGTGGATAAGGTGCTGGTCCTAGAATGAGTGAGATCTGAATTGAAATCTGGCTTCAGAAACTCAGTAGCCCTGTGACCCTGGACAAGTCACTCAACCCTGTTTGTCTCAGTTTCCTCATCTGTAAAATGAACTGGAGAAGGAAATGGCAAACCACTCCAGTATCTTTGCCCAAAAAACCCAAAATGGTGTGACAGAGTTGGATATGACTAAACAACATGCTTAACCTACAATCTCTTTGTCTGTTAAACTAGTTGCTATATTAATTTACATACAACTGGAGAAATTGATCCATATTGACTCATTGGGGCAGGGTATGAAATGAAAAACCATAATCTCATAAAGACTTTTGCCATGAAAGATGTCCTCTATAGAGTACAAACCAAAGAAGGGATTCTTCAAATATCCAGTGAACATCTTACATTTAACTCAATAAAATTCCAATAATATCTTACATACAACTCAATACAATTAACCTAAATGTGTAAAAGATTTGGCTGACCATCTATACCAGAAAAACAAAGTGGATGAAAAACAACACAGGTTGCCAAGGCAATACTATGCAGCTATGTGAGTAACCCATACACACATATTTTAGACAGACTTTTCATTGAAATTCATATTATAGCTGATTTAGTTGAAGAAACCATGGATATTTAACTTGGTCAAAAGAATACTAGTAGGACATGGAAGAGAAAAGAGACTTCTGTTTGGCTCTAGAAGAAAAAATATTATGAAATATGGATAGAAGTTTCAAAGAAGATAAATTTAGACTATCAGGAAAAACATAATAACAATTAGAACTATCCTTATATGTATACATAAATGTAGGCAGAAGCATAATTGATAGAGAGCTTTTTGAGTCAGGAAGATCCAGGTTCAAGTATAGTGGCTTACCAATTATGGCTTATGATCCTGGGCCAATCATTCAATCCCCCATTGCTTAAAGCAGCTCTAAGTTGCCCAACAGCTCCTATTTTGAATCAGTAATAAGAAGTTGTTCGCCAAGAATTTTCTACATCCATGGAATCACAGGTCTGGACAAAATCAAACTATATACATACATGTGTAAGTATACCAACCAATCATTTCAAAACTTTCTTCCAAATAAAAGCTGGGGGTAGTGGTGAGCAGGAAGCGGGGGGGGGGGGGGAATCTTGTTCCAATCACAATTCCTTCAGCTTCTCTTTCTCTATTGACCCCATGCTCTGACAGCCAGAAGCAATGGTGTAAAGTTTCAAAAATTCCCTCCCTCAGTTCAAATCAGTATGCACATTTGAAGGCATTGAGAATTCACCAATGCAGGGCATACCCAGTCCATGCTTTATGCATGCCTATGAGTACATGCCAGAGGTTTCTTCCATTAAGCACTCCATCCTTTCTGTTTTGACTACCTCAACTCTCATCCAGCCAAAACGACCTTTAGAAGAGAAAAGAAATCACATGTTTCCACTCACAACCAGCTTATCTCTCATTTACTTGAGAGAATTCTCCCTGACAGAGCCTAGATTCAGCTTGAGGACGATTGGAACCCAGTAGGCATCCACCATCAGCATCCACACTCAGGAAGCCAGAGATGCCATGAACCGGAGCTGAAGGCTAATTGGGGATGTAAAATGGAGCCCTGGGTGCTGCTGGGGCCTAGTGACAAGTGCAAAACTCTCTCAGCAGGTACCCAGGCAGGCTTGAGGCCAAGATGGCCTTCTTCCCCCACCCCCAATTTGTGTGTGAGTCCAAGTGTACTGAGGGACATAAATGGAATCTGAAGGTGTGGGAAGAAAAATACAGATTAAGCAGTTGACATGTTTGGCTCCAAACTCTTCCCCACCCCCCACCCTCAGCCCACCTGTGGTATCAGTCCCATGCTGTTCTTTCCTTAATCCTTCCCTTCTGCTTAATAATAGCCTAGCAGAACAGTCCTTTACCAGACTGGGCCAGTTTGTCAGCATACACCCTTGTGAGATAACTCTTGCCAACAACAGTTGCCCATTGATTTTTTTTTTGTCTGACCTGCTCTGGCACCTATGCCAGGTGGTTTTCCATTGTAATTGACATATTTAGCCATGAAATCCAAGGCTTCCAAATCAAATACGCCTTTTTCCCTAGCTGCCCATAGCAAAACTATGGAACAAGGCATTTATTTTGGGGATCCTACCTATAATTTCTATACCTTCCATTTCCCTACCTTTACCCCACCTCTATTCCCTGGGTGACCAATGATTTCCTTCTAACAATATACATCACCAGTTCCTGGATGTAAATTAAGGAATCAATAATGGCTGAATTTCAGGGGTAAAGGAAAGGGGGTGGGGGTGAAGGGGGAGAAGATGGCTTCCTATTATCCCATAAATAAGACCATTTACAGGACTGCCTCTTTTGATGACCTGCAAGGCCACCCTTACTCTTTTCCTACATTTTTTTCAAAATGCTTTCATGTTCCTACCACCGAAATTTACCATTTGGCCATTTGTGATAGATCAGAACCCCTGAGAAACAGCACAATTCACATTCAGTGAATTTGCAAGGGGCTTTAAATTATTAAACTCTAATTCACATCATGCAGTATCTTGCCACAAGGCCAAGCTAATAATAGCATAGGAAAGGAAATTACATGAGAGAGAATTGAGAAAGGAAAACCAGAAGTCTTCTTGTGCATGCTCCTTGCCCCCTACCAAGCCTACTCAAATCTTGCCTCTTTTGGGAAGCCTTCCCTGATTAATCTGACCCAACTTTGATTGTTCTATGCCTACAAACCTCTTATACCTCTTATGCATTCAGTTTGTATCATCTTAAGTTATGGAGGTTTTTTCAAGCATACCATTGACTTTTCTTATGTCTGTTAAGGAAGGAAGGAAGGAAGGAAGGAAGGAAGGAAGGAAGGAAGGAAGGAAGGAAGGAAGGAAGGAAGGAAGGAAGGGGAAAGGAAAGGAAAGGAAAGGAGAAGAGAGGAAAGAAAAGGAGAGGAGAGGAGAGGAGAGAAAAGAAAAGAAAAGAAAAAAGAAAAAGGAAGGAAAGGAAAAGAAGATGTATCTTGTCTGCCATTTAGAACGTAAGCATCTTGGGGCAGCTAGGTGGCACAGTGGATAGAGCACTGGCCCTGGATTCAGGAGGACCTGAGTTCAAATTTGGCCTCAGACACTTAATATCTACTAGCTGTGTGACCCTGGACAAGTCACTTAACCCCAATTGCCTCACCAAAAAAAAAAGAAAGAAAGAAAGAAAGAAAGAAAGAAAGAAAGAAAGAAAGAAAGAAAGAAAGAAAGAAAGAGCTAAGGGATTTACATCTTTGTTATTAGACATTGGTTCATAGAAATAGGGAAGAATGTAAGCACCTTGAGGACAGGAATCACAGTAATAATCATAGAGTTTTAGAGTAGAAAGGGGCCTTAGAAATTGTCAATTCTAATCCCCTCATTATAAAGAACAGAAACAAAGGGCTAGAGAGATTAAATAACTTGCCAAAGGTCACATAGGACCTTTTTCCTCCTCCTCCTCCTCCTCCTCTTCCTCCTCTTCCTCCTCCTCCTCCTTGCTCTTCTAAAATCTTCCCACCTAGTTGACACAGGCATGTTGGACAATTGACAAATGGTGCTGACTGACTTCCGAACTCATTAATGGGCCTACCTGAAACCAGACAACTTCATGAGTTAACCTTTCACAGGCCCCTCCAATCAGAGGATTTTAAAATTCAAACATGAGTGGGTCAGGCCAACCTCAGAGGGAGAAGTAGGAAAACTCAACAAAGGACCTAGCTTTGAGCTTCTCAGCTCTTGGGAAGGTTTTGACAGCTAGACATCAGTGTGGAATTGGCTTGGAAAATGAAGGGGGAGCCAGCTTCTGGAGGATTTTTGAATCCTCACTATGTTCTTGCCTAAAGGAAGAAGATAATTATTTTCCTGACATGTAAAACTGATGATCAAATGTTTATTTAAGGCCTCTTCTCCCTCTCCTCACCTCCCCTCCCTCCCCACCTTATGGCTATGCACCTGTTAATATATATTTTTTAATTTTAAATGTAATCATCTTTTCCAAATTGGTGCAAATTAGAAAGGCCTCCCAAGGCCTTCATCCAGGCTAATTGTCAACATTTTCTGAAGTGTCTGTTTCAGGCTCTCATCCTTCCTGAGGTTCCTGCAGTCATGACAAGCAACAACATTGTCTGTACAAAAGGTCCAGGCAAGCGTGACTCCCACAGAGTTCATCAGATCAGAGGCCATGAACGGATGTGAGTTGCCGTGTAGCCCAAAGCAGCCCCTCCCAGAGAGAATGGTCAGAGGACATAGACCAGCAAAGGACTGGAGGGAAGGAGTATGGTACAGATTTCTGTATAAGAGGAAGAAAGGGTTAGAGATGACTAAGTACCAGCTTATATTGACTTTCCTTTTTAAGGTTTCCAAGAGGGGTTTTCTGGGTTGTTTTTTTGTTTATCATTTTCCTCAAACCTCTATTAAATTATTAACGCAAGAGAGATGCAGTGAGTAGGAACCTGGCCACAAAGCCAGAAGGACACAGATTCAAGTCCCACCTTTGACAAATACTGTCTGCGTGACCACAGGCCAATTACTTAACTGCTCAGTGATCTATACCAGGGCTTCTTAAACTTTTTCCACTCACAACCCCTTTTCCCCTGAGAAATTTCTAAGTGATCCCAGATATATAGGTATATAAAATAGGTACTGCCATAAGAGGTCTCAATCCACAGTTTAAGAAGCTTTGATCTACACAACTCTCTAAGATGATCCTTTACAGACACAATTTAGACCCACATTGGAAGAGGGAGTTTTCTACATGAGAAGTTCCCTAAACCAATGAAATCATATATCCAGTCTCTGACCCCTTCCCTTTGACAGCTGAGGAAACTGAACCTCAGAGAAGTTATTTGCCCTCAAGGACATTTACAGTCTACTGAATA
Organism: Dromiciops gliroides; assembly: GCF_019393635.1. Lineage (NCBI taxonomy): Eukaryota > Metazoa > Chordata > Mammalia > Microbiotheria > Microbiotheriidae > Dromiciops > Dromiciops gliroides. The sequence goes on from NC_057863.1 coordinate 354,142,315, forward strand.
ACATAGGGCTCTCATTCCTTTTCATGCTATTTAGGAAGAATTGAGGATAGATCTTGAACTCAGGTCCTTTGACATTGTATCCAGGACACACTCTCACATGGTAGGGATCACATGGAGGAACTCCCCTAGGTCCTGCCATTTGCACTTTAGAAGTGTTAAAGGAATGGCAATGGCTAGAAGCCATGAAAACTGCTTACAAGTCTGGGGTCATTGAGTATTTTCCCAGTATGATGGAAAGATCAATGATCTTAGAATTAGGGGATGCATGGACTTGACTGCCACTTCTCATACTTACTATCTGAATCATTTAACCTATCTACATTTGGTTTCCTCATGTTAAATTAGTAAATAATATCTTCTTGGTGTGATAAGGTATGTAAAGTGCTTTGAAAATCTTAAAACTAGATATATAAGCTATTATGTTTATTTTTAAAATGTTTTTGGCTTGCTTTGGAGAAATTATTCAATAAATAGAGATTGGGAATGGATTTGTGATTTTATTAGAAATTTCCTCCCAGGTGAGGAAATCCCCTTCTTCTATGCACATCAGCACTTTCTCTGCAACTTAGTCTTTTTTTTTTTTTTTTTTTAGTTAGGAAATTGGGGTTAAGTGACTTGCCCCGGGTCACATAGCTAGTAAGTGTTTGAGGCTAGATTTGAACTCAGGTACTCTGCGCCACCTGGCTGCCCCTGCAACTTAGTCTTAGAGAGATGACTAGAATACTTAGACATTAAGTGATTTGCCCAGGGTCACAAAGATAACATGGGTTAGAAGTTGAACTTGAACCCAATCTTCCTGGCTTCTAGGCTAGCTCTCTATTTGCTATGATTTGACTGTCTTTCTGTCTAATACATAAAAATAATAAAGACTATCCATAATTTTATAGTTCCTTAAGGCTTACAAATCACCACCTTTCCCCCCACCCCACCCCTCCACCATGGCCCAGTGGCATAGGAAATGCAGGAATTATAGTCTCTACTCTTCAAATGAGGAAATGGAAGTTGTTCAGTCCAAAGGACAGTGTTTCAAGGGAAGAAATATTTAGAGATAACGAGAAAAAGAAAGAATCCTCAATAGTCAGTGTTGGAAGAATGGGAAGAACACAGGCACACTAGCGTGTAGTTGGTGGAGCTGTGAACTAGCACATTCTAGAAAGCAATATGAAATTATATAAATAAAGTGAAATTCATACCATGTGACACAGATTTCATTCCTAGGTTTATGCCCAGAGAATATCCTTGATAAGACGAAAGTCTCCACATACACCAAAACATTTATAGCAGAGCTTTTTGTGGTAGCAAAGAATTAGAAACAAAGTAGATGTCCATTGATTGGGGAATGGCTGAACAAAGTATGGTACAGGAATGTAGTGGAATATGTGGACTGTGCTGTAAAAAACAACAAACATGATGAGTAAAGAAACTCATGGGAAGAGTCATATGACCTGGTACAGAGTAAAGAAAGCAGAAGGAAGAAAACCACCAAAAACCAAATGCATTTTGATTAAAATGCATGTTTCAAAATTACAAAGAACAAAATAAAAAAGGTATGAAATGATTCCCCTACTTAATTCCTTTGTAGAGGTGGGAGGCCGATGAATGTCATAGACTGCATATATTTTAAGCTATTTTTATTATATTGATTGATTTTGTTGATTTTTTCCTCTTCCTCCTCTTTTTCCTTTTTTATTAAATGTATTGTTATTTTAAAAAAATATAGAGGGGCAGCTAGGTGGAGCAGTGGATAGAGCACCTGCCCTGGAATCAGGAGTACCTGAGTTCAAATCTGGCCTCAGACACTAAACACTTACTAGCTGTGTGACCCTGGGCAAGTCACTTAACTCCAATTGCCTCACTAAAATATATATATATATATATATATATATATATATATATATATATATATATATATATATATATATATAAATGCCTCTCAGGGTGGGGAAGAAGAAGAATACTGAGAGAAATTTTGGTGTTGTAAAATATAAATATATCAATAAGATTTATTTTAAAAGAGAAAATAGTAATCTTCAAATACCATATATCAAAGCAGTCATATAGTCAGAAGCCATACAAGGTACTATACAGAGTCTTGGCCCCTTGGGATTTTACCATCTGATGTGGGCAGGCATGAAAGACAGAATAGTATTATTCAGGCAACCATAAAACTATGAAGAAAGGGAAGGAAGGAATGAAGGGAGAGAGGAAAGGGAAGGGAAGGGAAGGCAAATAAAAAATAGAAAATATATCTTGTCTGAAGAAAAAACTCATTCCCATGTAGTAGGAAGCATGATTACATTAAAATTCTCCAGTAGGTCCATGGAGGAACCTTCATGATTACATGATAGAAAAAGTATTAGATTTGGACTCAGAAAACCATGGTTCAGACCCTAGCTCAGCTGTTTACCACTTTGTGACTTTGGTTAAATCACTGTACTTCTCTATGCCTCAGTTTCCTGACAGTAACATGAGTAGTTTAAATTAAATTTGTGGAACTAGGATAGTTTTATTGGAATATTGTTTAACAATGTAAGTTGGCTAGATGTGGTCCAGGGAAAGCCTAAATTACCCAGTTCAACATGCACAGATTTTCACTCTGTGGGGAGGGAAGCGAGGAGGCCACATTTTTTAGAGTCAGATTCTTTTTATTCTTTTGGGGCTCAAACGTGTTAGAAACAAAGAGTGTTGAAGCCAGAAGAGACTTCAGATATTATCTGATTCAGAAATCCTTAAAATTTTTGTATCATGTACCCTTTTGGCAGACAGGTGAAGCCTCTAGACCCCTTATCAGAATAATGGTTTTACATTCATGGAATAAAATAAATAGGAAGACAAAGAAAATGAATTATATCAAAATACAGTTTTCAATGATATTAAAAAAAAACAACAAGGGGCAGCTAGGTGGCACAATGGATAAAGCACCAGCCCTGGATTCAGGAGGACCTGAGTTCAAATCCAGCCTCAAACACTTGACACTTACTAGCTGTGTGACCCTGGACAAGTCACTTAGCCCTCATTGTCCTGCAAAAACAAACAAACAAGCAAATAAACAAACAAACAAAAACAGTTTACCACCCCTAGGTAAGAAAGCCTTGTAATGCCTGGTACATAATAAACATTTAATAAATACTCGTTGATTGTTGACTATTGATTGACCAATACAAGCTCCTTATTTTACCAGTGAGGAAACTAAAGCCTCACTCCCTTCCCAAAGAAGGACCCAAAGGGTCCTGCAGCTAATCAATGATGATGTCTAGATTTGAACTCAGATCTTGTAATGTACAGGTTCAGTCCTTTTTCTGTAGACAGAAGAACCATCAAAAGCATAAACTCTTGGGGCAGCTAGGTGGCACAGTGGATAGAGGACTGGCCCTGGATTCAGGAGGACCTGAGTTCAAATCTGGCCTCAGACACTTGACACTTACTAGCTGTGTGACCCTGAGCAAGTCACTTAACCCCAAATGCCTCACCAAAAAAAAAAAAAGCATAAACTCTTGTCATTTCTTACTGAATAGAGCAGATGATGATTGGGAAAAACACAAAGAAAGGTCTAAACATAAGGATTCTTAAACAATTTAGCCGTTTACATGTGTAACCTGGGGTGAAGTTCTAGGATGAGTCTGTTGGAATGTCTTTCTGGTAGTTGAACAAAAACAAAAATTGCTTGCTATTAGAAGAAACAAGAGATCTGTACACAAGAGTCAATGTGACCCTCAGATCTGGAGCAGCTGAGGTCAGGCACAGAAAAGCAGTAAAAGAAGTAGTCCCTGCCCTCAAGAAGCTTTCAATTCTTTAGGATGCTACAAAATGTATAGAGGTAAATACAAGGTATATATAAAGAAATACAAAGTGCTATCAAGAGGGAGAGAATTCTCATAACTGGGGGATATTGGGAGAAGGTGGAGAATCAAGAAAGGTCTCATTTGGAGAGCGGCACCTGAAAATAGCCAGGAATTGTAAGAGGCAGGGCTGAAGATGAAGCACATTCCAGACATGAGGGACCACTTGTGCCACAGCATGGAGGCAAGAGATGGTGAAACACCTGAAATTTTAAGAGGGAAATGACAGGTAGAAAAAACTGCCTCCTTAAAGATATGTACCTTGGACCATAGGTACTAAACTCATGGTCTGAAATAGATTAAATTGTAATTGTGGGGGGCAGCTAGGTGGCACAGTGGATAGAGCGCTGGCCCTGGATACAGGAGTACCTGAGTTCAAATCTGGTCTCAGACACTTGACAGTTACTAGCTGTGTGACCCCCATTGCCCCGCAAAAAAAAAAAAAATGTAATTGTGACATTTTCCAGCTGTGTGACACTTGGCAAGTCACTTAGCCCTCATTGCCCTGCAAAAAAAATTTAATTTAATTTAAAAACAAAAAACAAACAAAAACAAAACAAAAAATGTAATTGGGAAATGTTTGACAACAAAAATAAAAATACAGTGCAACACAGATAATGTTAATGGGTGACTTTCTAAGTCAATGAGTGACCAGCAGGGATCCCTTTCTTTGGAGATTGACACCATTACTTTGGACTTCATTTCCTTAATTTGGGACATAGCTTATAAACAGGGCTGAGAGGCGTCTATGACTTAGCATCTAGGTAGATACTAATTTTTTCTCCTCAACTATACTGTAAGCTGTTTGAAGGCAGAAAATATCCCTTATAACAGTAACTTTCATTTCAGTAACACCCTAAGATTCACAAACAACTTTCCTCACAGCAATCTATTCTGAGGTAGATAGTGTTAGTATTGGTCCCCATTTTGTGCACAAGGGAACTGAGAACCCAGAGAGCTGTATCAGCTTTGTCCATGGTCACATAGGTATTATGTTTCAGAGCTATCTGGGTTTTCTGATTCCAAATACAATACTCTTTCCACTACATTGAAACCTTTTCTTCTCCATTCAATGCTAAAGCATTTTCTAAGAACTTGCTATGTATGTTTTAAGCACTAAGGCTACAAATGCAAGTGAACAAAGACAGTGCTTATCCTTGAGGGACATAGATGCTTAGATTCTAACTGTAGAAAGACTACACTTAAAAGGGAAAAGAGATGGAAGAGAGGTGAACTCAATGTGGCCTGGTGTGGAGATGCATCATAGTGGCATGGAGACTTTTTTTCCAGGCTAGATAACATGAACACTCACCTACCAAAGGCTCACCTACCCAAGGTCAGAATCTAAGCTTCTAGTTGGGAAATGGGGAGGGTGAAGGGCAGGGGAGATGAGGATGAAGGCTGAAGCACAGGCAACATGGTATGGAGATGGACTTCACCCATTGTCCATGGTTATTAATAATAATAACAACAACAATAGATAACATCTCTATAGTACCTTAAGGTTTACAAAGTGTTTTTCAGTGATGTCAAACTCAAATAGAAATGGAGCCACTAAACCATAAATAAGGATCCTTGCTGTCCAAGTACTGATTTAGAAAAACTTATTATTGTATTTTTATTTAATTTGTTGAATATTTCCCAATTATGTTTTAATCTGGTTGGGCACCTGCTTTATATAAAATAAGTATTTATTGAGAAGCAAAATGCAAGTTTTTTGGTTTTACTTAGCATTTTATTGTTAAGTCATTTTTCAGTTGTGTCCTTACTCTTCATTACCCTATTTGGGATTTTCTTGGCAAGATACAGGAATGCTTTACCATTTCCTTCTCCAGTTCACTTTTTATTTTTATTTATTTATTTTTTTGCGGGGCAATGAGGGTTAAGTGACTTGCCCAGGGTCACACAGCTAGTAAGTGTCAAGTATCTGAGGCTGGATTTGAACTCAGGTCCTCCTGAATCCAGGGCCAGTGCTTTATCCACTGGGCCACCCAGCTGCCCCCTCAGTTCACTTTACAGATGAAGAACTGAGGCAAACAGGGTGAAGTGACTTGCCCAGCATTACACAAGCAAGTCAATTTCTGAGGCTGGATTTGAACTCAGGAAGATGAGTCTTTCTGACTTCAGGTCTGACACTCTATCCACTGTGCCATCTAGCTATCCCTCTACCTATCATACAAGATTGAAAATATGCCAGGACAATCCGACACAGTAATTAGTGATGTGCTTATAGTATTGCTCTAAAACTGAGATGTAGTCAATAGAGTAATATGGGAAAAGCTTATTTCTTACCACTTCCAAAATCTACTTCCTGTGCAATAGACAGAGACCTCCTTGTCTCACTAAATGGGAGTCATTGTAATGTATTAGAAGGAAAACTATTGGTCCCAGAAAACCTGGGTTTAAACCCCAGGTCTGCTCTTTACTCATACAAGCTAGGGTAGCTAGGTGGTGCAGAGGTTAAAGTGCTGGACCTGGTGTCATGAAGACCTTGGTTCAAATCTTGCTTCAGACACTGATTAGCCATTTGCCCCTTGGCAAGTCACTTCATCTCTGCCTCAGTTTCCTTAATAATGGTAACAGCACCTCCCTCACAGGGTTTTTGTGAGGATAAAATAGCATAATATTTGTAAAGCACTTAGTAGTTGCCATATAAAGGCTTATTCCTTTGCCCATCCTCAGTGTGACTTTGAGCAACTTTATTTCTCAGGACATTAGTTTCTCTATCTGTAAAATCAAATAATTGAACAATGATTTCCAAGGTCTCTTCCAACTCCAAATCTCTGATCCTTTGATCCCATGTAGATTCTCTGTAACTATACATGATTAGCAAAGTACCAACCAAAGTGCCCTGACATGTGCTTACCCCAAGCACTAACAAGTATCCTCCTATAATTCTAGTATGTGGAGTGAGATACTAGGAGTTTGAGAGTTTTTCCATCGCTAATTTCACTTACTTTTTTCTCAACTACATGCCTTGACATTCATCTTCTAAACCCTGAGTTATTCGCTTTATTGCTATATTTCACAGTAAAGCAATAAATTGCCCTTAGGAAAGTCCAGGAAGATTTAAGATTGCTTTTCTGGGTTATTCTGTGGAATGCTAGTAGGCTGAAACAGTGGAATCCTTCTATCCCATAGATCAATGGATGAAGAGGGACATGTTTGTGGAGAAAAGATTGACTGTAGCTGCTGGCTCCACTGGATCTTTGGATCTTTGTTGTTGTTTTTTCTTACCTCTTATTCTTAAGTCTCCAAGAGTCATCAGTCACCTTCTCTGCCATAGTTGGAGAGGACCCCCAAAACCGGACTGTTTAGGTTGCTCTGACCACAGTTTCTACATTGTGTTCTGGGCCCCTCCCCTGGCTTCTGCCATGCCTTATTCAGCACTGCCCAATCCAACCTCCCAAACTCTTCTTTCTCAGAGCTTTGCAACATGCTCTACCTTAGAAAAGTTCCATTTGGCTTCTCTATCACCACTGGTCACTGGTTTGTGTCTCTGTCTCACTTTTCCCTGTGAAAAAGTAAATAAATTCTGCTTCACATAGAGGAGAAACTCTTTTTTAGTGTGAGGAGTGCTCTATAAGAGAATGGCTATTTTCCAACATAATAATACTAAGTAAAAATTCCAGATCAGGCTTTATGAGACTATATGGCATACTGGATAATAATAGCAGGAAGAAGAAGAAGAAGAAGAAGAAGAAGAAGAAGAACAACAACAACAACAACAACAACAACAACAACAACAACAACCACCACCACCACCACCACAACCACGACAAGACCAAGAAGAACAACAAGAACAACAACAAGAAGAAGATGAGGAGGAGGAGGAGGAAGGAAGGAAGGAAGAAGGGGAAGGGGAAGAAGAGAAAGAGTGGAAGAAAGAAGAAAAAGAAGAGATAATGAAGAGAAAGAGGAGAAGGAACAATAGGAAGAAGAGGAAGAAAAACAGAAAAGAACAGGAAGAAGAGGAAGAAGAAAGAACTTATATAATATTTTAAAGTTTGCAGAGCATTTTACATATGTTATCTCATTTGATCCTCACAATGATTCTATGAGATAGGTACTTATTCTAATTTTACATATGAAGAAATGGAGGCAGATAGAGATTAAGTAATTTCTGCATGGTCATACAACTATTAAGTCACCAAGGCAGGATTTGAACTGAGATCTTTCTGACTGGAAGAAATCTATGCTCTATTCACTACTGTTTCCAGAGTAGGAAGACCTGGGTTCAAGACCTTGGACACATACTGATTATATGACCTTGGGCAACTCATTTAATCATTCAGTGGTTCAGACAATTCTCTGAGGAATATGTGCTGATTTCTATTGATAGAGAGTATTTTGCTTTTTAAAATAGGAATTCTTTATGCCACAGAAATCACAAATCTGGTCCAAAAAGAAAAATGACTTACTGTTTTCAAAGTGATTGCACATCCATTATCTCATTTGATCCTAACAACAAGACCACAGGTTAGACAGAGAAGGTAGTGCCAGTCCCATTCGCAGACAAGGAAATTCAGGGCTGTTTCAAGTTATCTTGTTTATCTCATTTAAGGTCACACAGATGGCCAGTGCTAGATCTGGGTCTAGAACCTGTCTTCTGGCTCCTGGTTTGAAGGAAATGAGGATAGAGCTAGATAGAATTCAAGTACAATAATGCATATAAAACATTTCAAAATCAGAAGGTTTTGTGAAAATGTGAATTATTTGAAAAGCAATTTCCTGAATATAAATGGCTTTTTGTGGGGGGAGAAAAAAGTTTTAAGCATCATTTCCCCATTTCTACTCTTAATATTTCCTCAATGTTCAAGTGTCTATCAATCTAGACTTGCTTTTGTGACCACTTCCTTCCCTGTTTCTGTTGAATTGGAACTCCAGCAAGCAGAGACTATTTTGTTATCATTCTTGGTCAAACCCTAAGTGTTTTGTCATAAAATTCAATTAATACTCATTTTTTGGAAATTATTATGAAGGAGTTTAGTTGGGAGACTCTGAAGTGGGGATAATTATAGAACCTTTTCTCCTGCAGAAACTTTGGAAGGATAGGCATCCTTCTTTCTGTAATGGTTTGATTGCATTAGACTTAACATTTACTGGCCTATCTGATGAATTTAGGGAGATAGGGATTGGGACATGGTCTAGACCTGTGATTTCATCTCTCCTTTCACAAACACAGATCAGCTACTAGTCTATAACTTAAAGTGTTAGAGACTTGTCCTGAGCACTGAGAGGTTAAATAACTTGTCTATGGTCACACAGACCAGTGTGAACTGGAGGAAAGATTCCTATGGAGTACATCGTGATGTAAAAGTTGGATTCCTATTGATTATTCCAAGCAGGCTCGCCAGGTATTGAATAAGTGTGGGTGGGTGAGGAAATAAAAAAACAAAAAACAAAAAAACAAAAGCAGGTCCTCCTTTCTAAGAAGAAAGCAGAACTATCCTTAAGTAATTTTCTTGTTGTTGTTGATGATAATCTTTCAAGAATGTTGTGCTAATTATTGTTCATCCTTCATTTTTCTAAGAAGACCAGTGATGAATGACATCTTGATTTGCATGTGAATTGAATTGAAGTGAAGCAGAGTTGCACAAATTGTCAGCCTCACTCTCTCTTCCAAGAGTCATCTAAGTCTAGTGGCAAGACAAAAGTCAAGACACTTGGTGACAGCACAGGATGAAGTGAATGACATTGGCATCTTTGATTATCTGAACAGGCTCTAAATGCTGTGTTCATGGACTTTGGAACAAATTGTTCTTGTCTGTCCATTCTGCCAGAAGAAGTCAGCCCATGATTAGGATAGGCATCCCCCTCACTCATCAATGGGTTTAAATCCTGCTAGGTACTCTCAACCTGGTTTAGTCTGTCTGCTGAGATGGTGTTACTGAGGTGTGGCCACTGCACTTACTACAGCTACTTGAGCCACAGGTGAGAGTTGGGTTAAGGTGGGCACCAAAAGTGGATGAGCAGCCCTGAAAAGGGCTCAGCAACCCTCAAACCAGAGGTGCTAGTCCTCCCTGAACACCGCATATACTTCAAAACCCCCATTTCAGTCCCATGCACTTAAGGGTGTTAATAAATTTGATGGTGGCACCTGATGGTACAATCAATATAACCAAACAACAAGTATTCATCAAGCACCTATGTGCCAGAAATCATGTTAGGAACTGGTGATATAAAGAGAAAAATGAAATATTAGCATCTTACATGTTATATAATTATGTTACATACACATGTTATTTCGGGCAGGTGGGGCTTGTTAGCCTTGGCTAGGGGAAGGAAACCCTGATTTTAAACCTCTGCTGCCTTGCGGCTATACCCATATGTGGGAAAGGCTTCGAGAGTTAACCCCAAGGAAAATCAGGAGTTGAAGTCCCTTAGGCAGTTGGATGTTGGACATCACATCCCTCTGGCAAATCCTGTGGCGGCACTGGTGCCAAACTGTATTGGCTCTGCCTCTCCTTTGGATCCACCAATGTCGCAGAGAGGGAAAACCTGCTGCATGGGCAACAACTTGTTCTCCATATTGATCTGCCCAGGCCAGCACCCTGGAGAAGACACTCCAGCTACTCCTCATGGGGTAGATACAACACAGGATGCAGCAGTTACCAGTTATAAGTCACTCAGGAGCTGCTGCTCCTGTATTGGACTGCACAGCCACATTGCGGCCTGTGGCTCTTCAAGGCACTGATCCATGGTATTCCATGACTGGTGGAGGCCTACTACTACTTTACACATGTTATATAATGTATATACGTGTGGATAACATGCATGCACATGTGTACATACATACATGTGCATACATGTGGCTATATGTAGAAACTCACAAATGCACACATACATATATATGTACCTACAAAATATATACAGTGATAATGATCACATTGAAAATACCATATGGCTCTTTTTTCTGTTTCTGAAAACAGTATTGTATTACTATCCTTTTCTTTACTTCCTTCTACCAAGTTCCATTCTCTTTTATGGCTTTGACAATGGGGAATGAGACAGAAGCTTTGACATAGAAGAAGCAGGAGAATAAGAACTTGATTTAAAATCAAAAGACTTGGATTCAAATCCTGACTCTTCCAAATAACTAGTTCTATGACCCTGGGAAATCACTTAGCCTCAGTTTCTTTAACTATAAATAAGGGGATTGGATTAGATTAGATGACTTCTATTTTCCCTTATGACTCTATGATCTACAATCCTATGTCCTGAATTGAATTCATCTTTCTCTCCAACCAGAGGCTCCTCCCAACTACCTTATTTCTATCAGTGGGATCATAACTCTTCTAGCTGTCCAGGCTAAAAGCCTTGCATTTATCTTTAACTCTTCCCTCTCTATGCCCTTCATTTAGTATGGAACCAAGTCCTGTCACGTCTTCTTTTGAAAGGTCTGTCAGATTCGCCCTTTCCTCTCTATTTCCTCTGCCATCGCTTTAGTCTGGGACCTTAGCCCTTCGTGCCCACATTATTCACAACTACCTCAGGTGGTCTCTGTTATTTCAGTGTCTGTCTTCTCTAGTCCATCTTCCACATTCAAGAACACTACATTCATCATGACACTTCAAAAATTCAAGTGACTTTCAGTTACTCCCCATCAAGTTTCAACTTTCCTTCCTGACTTTCAAAGCCTTTCATAATCCTACTCTCCTTTATCTGTCCAGTCTTAGTACCAGTTACTCCCTATTGCCATCCCAGTCTGTGTAGTCCATTCTCTGGCTCAATAAAATACAAACTATGCTCAATTATGCTTCTGTACATTTGCTGAAATTGTCCTTACTACTGGGATGCCCTAACCCTTCCTATTTGCTTATTTAAATCCTTCCTCTTCTTCAAGGTGCAGATTAAATTCCTTCTTCTCCAGAGAGCCATTTCTGAAGGTCCCCCCCTTCTTTTCCCCCTCTCTACCTTAAATTCCTGTTACATTTATATATAGCACTACACTGCTTAGCATTTACTTACTTTTTAATCACATCAAGTGCGCTCATCAGTTATCAGAGAACTCAGGTTCAAATATTGACCCTGACACTTCATCTATAAAATGAAGGTATTGAACTTGATTGTTTCTAAGGTCCCTTCCACCTCTCAATATATCATCCTATCCTATTGTGACTGTAAGTTTCTAAAGGGCAGAGACCATGGCTTGGGCTTCTCTCCTAGCACTTAGGAGAAGATGGAACACAAAATGGAGACTCAGTGAGTATTTGTTGATAAATGATAGACATGATTCACAATAATTGTTGTCTGTATGGAGAGCTCAGGGTACAAAGATCAAAACAATGTATCCCCCTCCCACCCATGTATCTATGCAAAAGGTATGGGGGTCACAGCTTTAAGATGGAAGGGAACTTAGAGGTTACTGAGTCTAGGTCTACATTTTGCATAATAGGAAACTGATACCCAGAGTGGCTGGGTCACAGAGCTATCATGTATCAAAAACAGTATTTCAACCTTGGTCTTCCTGACTCCAAATCTAATGGTCTCAACTTCGGTTTATAACTGAAGCAACTTGCTTGCTGTCCACTTCTATTTGTAGTTTAAACCCTCAGACTCTCAGATGTCCTAAGTCATATGTTTCCCCAGTCAATTCTTACCTATTCTCTGGAAAAGGTAGCGTCTCAAATCACTGGCTTAGACAAGAGTTTGTGTGTCTCAAGTCATTAAAGACCACTAACCTTCTGGTGGTTCTTTTAGCAAAAGACTCTCCCTTAAGGATCTCTAGCTCCCAACAGACCAATAGACCATCAGTCTCTAGCTTCCAACAGATCAAAAGATTATTAATTCTCTAAGACAAGATTCCATTATCCTATTTTCCCAGAACCATAGTTGACCAGAAAATTCTTTTCCTGAGAAAGTGACCATAACTCTAGGTCTGGGTAGGGATGTATATGTATGTAGAGATACATATACATATTTGTATATACATATATGTATGTATATGTCCTCATATATGTGTATATGCTATCTATAACTATGGTATGTTTATCTATAAGATTTATGTATGTGTTTTATGTGTATATACACATACTTATATGGACATAAGATAAGGAAGGGGCAGATTATGCATGACTGTCATGGCATTATGACTTGGATGATTTGGTCTTTGCCAACTCCTCACTCCCTACCAACATTGCAGAGTGACAGAGCTTATCTGAATGACCTTAGGAATATCTGTGGCTAACTACTTGGCAGTGCTAATCAGTCGTGTGCACTTGCTGATAAGGGAATGAGCAGGCTTGGGTCTCCCCAAAGCTTCAGCACTTAGTGCCAACAGCTATGGAAGAATAAAAGATCTCTGTTTCTGTGGTGTCCTAGTGATCATTGGAGCTTAGCCTTTAGGCACAGACTCTGGGAATCAAATATGAACTCCAAAAGCATATCAGTGTCTGAGAAATGTTAGTTTCTTCAGCCCCTACAGTAGGATGGTTAAGTCTACCTAACTTGAATCCATAATTAAAAAGTTTTGGAAAGTTGGAAAGTTTGGAAAGTTTTGGAAACCCTATGACCATTTTTCCAAACACAGAAATCAATCAATTGACAAATATTTATTAAGTGTTTATTATGTGCCAGGCCCTGTGCTAGGAATCAGGGGCATAAATACAGAAGTGAGAAAATTCCTGCCCTCAAGGCTTTCCTCCTAGCAGAAAATGCAAAATGTCTCTGATGAATAAATACAGAATATACGCTAATGAAGCAGACAGTGATTCGGGGTGGGGGGAGGGGATGGAAGGGAAAACAACTGGGAGAGTTAGGAAAGGCCTCTATGACCAGAGATTGATCCTTCAGGGGAGTGAGGGATTCCAAGAGGTAAAGTCAAGGCAGGAGAATATTTAAGGCAGGGGGATCAGCCTATGCAAAACCTCAGAGGCAAGAGATGGAATACTATGTATGAAGATAAAATAGAACACTTTGGCTGGAGCTTAGAAATATTTGTTTTATTAGATAGATTATTTTTGGTTTATACTGAGGAGGCAGAGATCAGATGATATTCTATGTGGAGAAAGGAGCCTTAGGGACCAACAAGTCAACCTTCCCATTTTACAGATGAGGAAAGTGAAGTGCATAGAGGTTAGGTGACTTGCCTAAGATCATACAGGTAGTAAGGAACAGAGTCAGGATTTGAACTCATGTCCTCCAACTCCAAATCTAGGACCCCACCCCCACACCATGCTACCTGTTAGTTCTAAATTTTCTTTTCAAGAATGGAAAAAAAAATCTATTCTCAAGTATGTTTGCTTGGCCCAATTGCATTTAAACTGCCAGGGTTTATGAAAAATCAAGCTCCTTGTTGGTCCTATAATTCATGCAGCCTTCTCTTGCATCCCTCTGTCAGGGCTTTTTGACTCCTAACTCAACCAGTCACAGACCATTATTTCTTTCACCTAAAATATTTTTCAGTGTCAGGTTCTGGAGCATAAAATTAGCCTTCATTGTTTTGACTATTATTGATTTTGTTTGGGGGCTAAGGAAGGAATAGAAACCAGCAGCAGCAGAGCCTCAGCCAGGAGGGCTTGGCAAAGGAAATTAATTTTTGCTGACGAATTTCATTCGTGCTGGGGCCTGATGGAATTGTCAGGAGTCTGAAATGTTTCCTTGGCCCTGGAAATCGAAGGGATAATGATGGCAGTAATGTGGTATTTTGCCCTCCTCTCTCCCTCCCTTCACAGGGCGTCTGGGCCATATCTGTCACATGGTCTCTCAGCTGTCCTTGAGGTTGGTCGGAAATGAAGAAGAAAGGGGAGACTTTTCAGGAGACGAGGTTTGAATTGGTTTGTCTGAGTATCCTAAGAGTTCAGTAACCTGAGGCACTCTTGGGGTAAGGAAAAGCACCCTTCAGAATCAAGGATGATTCATGAAAGGGCCCTAAGGCTGGGAGTCTTTCCAGTCAGACAAATGAAAAGGACATAGTTAAGACTGGCTGGGGGGAGTGGGGCCCCCTTTTTCAAATAAACCAAATTATTAGAGAATTTTAAAAATTTCACTCCAGTGAAACAATTTACTTCATCTTCTCCTTTTTAATCCCATATGGATCGACAAAGCAATTATTGTTTTAACATTCCTTGGAGGTACTTCTGGCCTTGGGCTTCCTTTCCTGTCCAGTGACTGACTCTCTCGGAAAACTATCTAGGAAAAACCCAGGAAATACTTTAGTCCATTTCTTATTCTCTAGTCACCTTCTCTACAACCCCTCAATAACCACTTACTGCCATGAAATTTGATCAAATCAGTTCTACCATTGTTCCTGGATAGGGTGTGTCAATCTACTTCACTATGGCTAGACTCACCATCCCTATAAATTCTGAATGAAAAATCCTCTCTAGACACCATTTTACTATATATCTTGTCTCCCCCATTAAAATGTAAGCTCCTTGAGGTCAGGGATTGTCTTTGCTTTTTGTATTTATATCTTCAATGCTTAGCGTAGTACTTAGTATGTAGTAATCACGCGATAACATTTTTTTTGGTTTTTTGCTTTTTGGGGGGTTTTTTGGTGAGGCAATTAGAGTTAAGTGACTTGCCCAGGGTCACATAACTAGTAAGTATCAAGTGTCTGAGGCTGGATTTGAATTCAGGTCCACCTGAATCCAGGGCTGGTCCTCTATCCACTGCCCCATCTAGCTGCCCCGATAACTTTAAAAAAAAATTCATTCATCCAGTTACACAACATCAAATTAATTTTATTCTAAGATTCTAAGTATTAGATGTACACATCCTTATTACATATCCCTAAATCTCCTTTCCCCATTTAGAGATAAAAAACTGACAACCTTTTTCTGTGCTTTGTACTAGCTAGTTCCCATGTTTAGAGTGCATTTACTCCTCACCTCTGCCTCTCAGAATCTCTGGCTTATTGCAAAACTCAGCTCCAGTTATACTTATAACCTTTCTATCACCTCTGAGCTTCCTCATCTCAACTGTGTTCCCAGAAAGTGGCTAAATCTCTTTCTTAGGGAACTAAGTAGCACCTTCTGAGTGCATCTTTCTAACACTATGGGTGTGCTCTACCAAATATTGATCACCAACTAAAGTTAATATCTCCCCTATATCACTACTACAAATGGTTGTTTACTAAAAAGATATAGAAGGAACTAAACTTCAAAAAATATTGCCTTGAACTAGGAATGGAACACCTCCCCTTTGGTCCATAGGGAGAGTGGGCTCAAACTTAAAAGCAGTTGCTCTAAATATTTGCCCCCAACCTATTCATTTCCAATGTGATACAGAGATGTATAGAATCAAGACCACCTATCTCAGCCCTGTCTTTGCTTGTAAGACACAGTGACTTTACTGGTATTGATGTACTACTGGGCTAGGTCCTATGGGCTGCTGCTTATTCCTTATGGCTACATTCTTCAATGGGCTTGACTGCCAATAAACTCCAGCTATTCTAATCTTAAGAACCTAACCTAAAAGTAGGAAAGAATAGACACAATAAGGGGCAGCTAGGCGGCACAGTGGATAGAGCACCAGCCCTGGATTCAGGAGGACCTGAGTTCAAATCCGGCCTCAGACACTTGACACTTACTAGCTGTGTGACCCTGGGCAAGTCACTTAACCCCAATTGCCTCACACACACAAAAAAGAAAGAATAGACACAATAAGGGCACATGGAGGTGATCTGGCCGTTCTTAGATGACATAAAGTCCTGAGGCCCCACCCATCTGTCCCAAAGGATGATGGACTTTTGTCCTCCTTATTCCAATAAAGTCAGGAAGAGAGAACAATTTTGCCAGTTGTTGTTTTGTTGTTGTTCATCTTTTCAAAGAGGACTAATGACATCAGAAGGGTGAGGTCTTGACTTGCAAGTGAATTGGATTTAAGTGAGGGAGGGCTGTGCAGTCACCAGCCTCACTCTTTCCTTCAGTCATCTGATTCCAGTGGCAAGACAAAGGTCAGTATGACTTATTTGGCCAGTGAGTGACTTTTTGATGCACACCCATTTTTGGCTCAGCAGCCAAACAACCTTCTTTTTATTTCCCCCACCACATAGTAAGTGGAGCAGAAGCTGTCAGAGAATACTTGCACATACTTTGAAGTAGAGAGAGGGCCCCTCTATTCCATGGCCTCACCAAACCTCTCTGTGGGTCCCCTTTTGGGGCTCCTAGAACTGATGTTTCTTTTTCCAATTCTCCCATTACACTCACTCTATACATGAAGTCCTTGATTCTCTGGCTACTAGCATCCTTCTTCCCAAGGAAACCTTGCATTTATTTTGCATATATTATATAAATATTTGTACATGTCTTCTCCCCCAGTGGACTGTAAGTTTCTTGAGAGCAAGATTATTTCACTTTTGTCACCATGTCCCCAGTGCTTAGCACAGAGCCTAGCACACACTAACAACAACAACAACAACAACAATATTTTATGCGATGCTTACTATGTGCCAGTCCTGTTCTGAGCACTTGACAACTATTATGTCATTTGATCCTCACAATGGTCCTGGGAGGTAGGTGCTATTATTATCCCCATTTTATAGATGAGGAAACTGAGATAAAGAGAGGTTAAGTCATTTGGCTAGAGTCACACAGCTATTAAGTGTCTGAGAAAGGATTTGAACCCAGATCTTCCTGACTCCAGACCCTGGACTCTATACTCTGTGCCACATTTATTAAATATTGATTGATTGAATGACCCCGTGATAATTTAGTAAGTGGCAAAGGTAGGATTTGAACTCAGATCTCTTAAATTTAGGTCCAGTGCTTTTAATTCCAAGTCATCCTGCCCATTTTCTCGCAAAGAGAAATATAGATATATTTGTACATATATGTGGTGTGGGTATTTCAAAGGAATGCTGCAGGTGGGATGAATAGAGAAACTGTTGACTATGAGACAAACTCCTCCCTCAATTTTCATTCATATTAAAGATCTACCTTGCTCAACTTTTGGTTAGTAGCTCTGGCCATCCTTTGTATGATTGGATACTTCCTCATTTGACCCTTCTGGCTACTCAATACCTTTGTCCAAAGTGAACCATTTTGGTCTCCTACACTGACTGGGTACTAAAAGGGCTCTATTGTTTTCCCTAGACCATGCCACCATGACTCATGTTCTGAATCAGGCTAAGAAATCCACATGAGGATTCCTCTATCCCTTCCTTGCCCTATTTTGGCTTTCACTATTGTAGCCTCTACTATCTTCCAGGCCTGTAATATACTGGATGGTAAGGAGACAAGCAGCTAATCACGTGTTGGGCCAGCTGAGGTGTAGGCCCTTGTTGTGGATAATCTTGTCCTAAATTTTGGTATTGGTGTGTTTCAAGTGCCCAATCCATCCCACTTAGTTGGCTAATTTAATAAGCAAGATGGGGTAGAGAGAGACTTCATTAGCTGCAAAATTCACACAATAACCAACATCTTCCTCCCTTGTCATTAAGCACTGTCTTAATTAAACTCTCTCCTTATTCTTAATCTGAGGGGAATACATGAATGGTGTTCCCCCCCATCCCAGAAAATACTTATTCCTTCTCCACCTCTCCTCCCCCCACTCCCCATCCCAAACACTTCATTCAGTAATGAGTTTGCTCCAGGAGATAAGCAAAAAGAACGTGAGGTTGGAGCAGCTCTCTCCCTTGGAATTTGTGCGTGCATATGTGAGTGAGGAGGATGCCTTAGGAGTGCTAAATATCAGAAGCTGTTGTAAAGAGCTTAATGATAACTGTAACTGATCCTTTAATTTAGCACAGGGAGCTCCTGTACCAGTTATTAGAAGCAGTCATTAAGTACCTTTAGCTTCTCTGTTTTTGTTTTTAATGAATAATCCTTTCTTGAATGTGATGCATTTGGAGAATAAAATAGAGCTCAATTAGTGATACAAGACCTAGTTTCATCCATGGGAAGCTGTGAGGTCCACAGAGCTGGGATGCCTAGCAATAATCCCACCTGCTGGAACAACTTCAAATAAGAGGAGATGGTGAGGGTCCTAGTGTCTAGAACAAATGGAATGATGCAGAGTTGACACAATACATATTTGTGGAAGGAATGAATGAGAGGTTGGAGAGAATATTTATTGTCACTGTCATTGCCACCATCATGTGACTGTATTTTAGCCTTCATTATTTTAATGGTACCATCCCAGATTAGCCAAAGCTTAAAATCTTAGAGTCTTTAATTCTTCTCTCTCCTTCACATCCATTCAGTCTTCTGGGTTCATCACAGCTCTCAGAATGCATTTTATAATGTTCCTTCCCTTCCATTCACACTATTATGTTGCTCCAGGCCCTTCCTATCCCACACAGAATATAAGTGAACCAGTGGAATATGAATTTTGTGAGGGCAGAGACTCATTTGCCTTTGTCTCTGTATTCTTACACTGAACATAGAGCCTGAGACAGAGGATGGGGAAGGGTAAGTGACTTAACTCTTTGTCCCATACTGGATATGTGTCAAAGGAAGGATTTGTGCCTAGGCACTAGGGCCTGGTCTGTATGTGTTTGATTAAAAAGTTTACTGCATTGAAGTGAATGGAAGTTTTTTTTGTCCCTCTATGTTATCTCACAAACTCCAAAACAGAAGAGAAAAATTCTTAGACTATATTTTTAATCAGTTTCCCTACTAATATGCCTTATGTACTCCCCAATTTCCTCTGGGATTGAATGCAAATTCCTTAGCCTGGCATTCAAAGCCCTCCACAATCTGGCCTCCACCTAAATTTCTAGCTTTATCCTCCACTAGCTGCTAACATAGACTTCTCTTTCTAATCAAACTTTACTTTGTCCCTTGAACATGTCTTGTAATTTTTGCCTCTATACTTCTTGTTTCCCCTTTTTTCAGTGCCCTTTTGTCCCCTCTTCATTCTTTCAAATACTACCCATTCTCTGAGGCCCAGTTCAAATTCTATCTCCTCTGTGAAGCCAGGCCTGATCACCTCAATCAGTTAATCAATAAACATTTATTAAGCACTATGTGCTAAGCACTGAGGGTAGAAAGAAGGTCAAAGGAGTCAAATGGGAATATACAACTACATAAAAAACAAGCTATAAACAAGACAAATAAGAAATAACAGAGGGAAGACCCTGGAATGAAGGGGGATCAGGAGAGACTTCTTATAAAAGGTAGGATTTTAGCTGTGACCAGAGAAGACAGGAGGCAGAGATGAGGAAGGTGGGGAATTCCAGGGAAACGTCTCCTAGTCAGGAGATGGAGTAGCTCTCAGCAAGGACACCAGGAACCTTGGATTGAAGAGGAATTTAATAAACCTGGAAAGGTAAAGAAAGGGGAGGTGGGTTATAAAGGGCTTTGAACACCAAACAGAAATCTAGAGATTCTCTTAGTTGCATTCCTCTAACACATTTTCCAAACCACTCATTTGTCACTTGGAATGTAGTTTTCATGCATACATAGTCCAGCTAAAATATATACTTCTTGGGGGCAGCTAGGTAGCACAGTGGATAAAGCACCAGCCCTGGATTCAGGAGTACCTGAGTTCAAATCCGGCCTCAGACACTTGACACTTACTAACTGTGTGACCCTGAGCAAGTCACTTAACCCCCATTGCCTTGCAAAAAAAAATTAAAAAAAAATATATATATATACTTCTAGAAGAGAGGTTCTTTTTAGTCTCTGAATAGAGTACTAGGCCTATAGCCAGGAAGACCTGAGTTCAAATTTGACCTCGGACACCTACAAGCTTTGTGGCCCTGGGTAAGTCATTTAACCTTTGTCAAACTCAATTTCCTCATCTGGAAAATGGGAATAAAAATAACATCTACTTCCCAGGGTTGTGAGGATCAAATGAGATCATAATTATAAAGTGCTTAGAAAGTCCCTGGCACATAGTATCCCTATATAAATGTTAGCTCTTATTATTATCCTCCCAATGCCTTCCATATTTGTTGCATCAGGACACAGTGGATGAACAATGAGTAGGCCTAGAGGTGAATAGGAAGAAGAGACAGAACTAAATTACCTTTGAAAAATTCTTCAGTGCTTTTGATGACTGCTGGCTTCTCCCTAGAATAAAGAACTATATATTTTTTAAAAAATCAATATCATCCTGGTGATGCACTGACTGTAATAATATTTCCCACCTCTGATGCTTACTCTCCATGTGGCCTTGAGCAAGTCAATTAATCTCCTTGGACCTCAATTATTTTATCTGTTAAAAAAATAAGAGGCTTGGGTTAGCTAGCATATGATGTAACTTCCATCTCTAAATCTATGTTTCTTTTATAATCAGGATTTGACAAATGGCTAGATTACCTAACATGGTGTCACCCATGTGGAAGGTGGGGGACCTGCTTCTGGGAAAAAAAAAACTGGCACATGTATGGGCATTCTGTGTTGGCCTTTCAGGTGACTGAAGTCTTTTTAGGTATTCTAAGCATGTGCCAAACCCCCATTACTCTGATACTTCCCACTGAGTACTTATGGAGTAGATTTGGACAGTTGAATGTTTTGTTAAAAAGATTGTTGGAGGGGGCAGCTAGATGGCGCAGTGGTAAAGCACTGGCCCTGGAGTCAGGAGTACCTGAGTTCAAATCCGGCCTCATACACTTAACACTTAACTAGCTGTGTAACCTTGGGCAAGTCACTTTACCCCAGTGGCCTCACTAAAAAAAAAAAAAAAAAGATTGTTGGAGTTTGGGTAGTGACACCTAGTGAGACCATTACCAACCACCACGATAGCAACCCTTGGAGACATGTTCAGGAGAGAAAGAATGCATAGTTTCTGGTGAGGGTGGCAAGGTAGCAAGTGAGAATGGCAAGAAGATGGTAGGAAAAAGTAGGGAGTAAGTAAATCATGCTGACATTTGCCAGAAAAAGTGGACCAGGTGAGGCAGACCCTAAGCAGGACCTGAATAAAACTTTCCATAATGCAAAAAATAAATAAAAGAATTACCTTTCTATAATGGTTGTTTTATACCTTGCATAAAAACAGATGATGAAAATTTCAGGTTTAAAAGGCTAGAGGGAAATACCAAAGAGTTGAAAATTTGGTAAATAACCTCCCCAAGCTCTCAATGTTTGACCTGGGATTTCTGAGCTCTGCTGGCCCCTGTATCCTGACTTCCTCTACCATCACCCCTGCCCCCCAAACCTCTAGCCTGGTCTCCTAGCAGGAGAATTAATTGCTCTGCATAGTTTTGCCTCTCAGTTTGTAACATGATCTGACAGCTTCCTCCTCTTTCCCCCAAAGGGACTCCTTCTAGCCATGAAATTGAATAACTTTGTAAAGTTGGAATTCCTGTCTTGGGATCCCTGACCACAACAGCCTGGGCTGTAGTGATTGCACTAGGTTCTCCTGGTCTGATGGGGATGCCATGGATGCCCTTGTTCCCCAGGTCAGAGCCCAGCTGTGTAGGCTTACATGAAGTTGCCTTTCACCATGGCAATTCCCAAGGTTGTTGGTTTTTTTGTTTTGTTTTTATTTAGTTTATTGCCTGTGGGACTATGCCACTTTTTAGGTCAACTGTAGCCCTTTTCCTATATGATACTGTTTTCCAGAACAGTCAGAAATCCTTGGATGTAATAGAACTAGAACTGAAGAACAAGGGGTCCAATCTAGGAAGGAAGCTAGAGCTACCTTAGATCTCTAGCTAGTGTGTAGTGTCTCTAAATCCAACCACAATCCTATCAGCTTTTACTAGAGAATATCTATCTATCTATCTATCTATCTATCTATCTATCTATCTATCTATCTATCTATCTATCTACCTACCTATCTATCATTTATCTATCCATCCATCTATCTCTCTATCTATATACCTATCTATCCATATATATGTATACATATATATAATATATGTGAGTATGTATATACATACATATTCAACCAAAGAGGTGTGTGAATATATGTGTATGTACACACACACACACACATGTACACACACACCTTTCATTGACTCTCCAAACAACATTGCAGATCCCCTTTCATGAAAAACAACTCCAACAAACTTCATGAATTTCAAAACAGTAATTGGCTGAAGATGTGAATCTTTCCATTGGTCTTCTTGCATTTTCCTGACTTACATTTACACATGGGCCAATTCCTGGATTCCTCCCTGCTTCTCTAAGTCTATTTATATCCTTTAAGGCTGATCTTAAGTCCTATCTCTTCTGTAAAGCCTTCTCCAAATCTACTAGCCCACAATGACCATCAGAGCATAGCCTTATATCTGGAAGGTAACTCAAAGGCATATCTGCTGCCAGCTTCTTATTTTACAGAGAAGGAGATTGATGACCCAGAGGGTTAAGTGATTTGACTGAGATTATACAGAGATTAAGGAGAGAGTTTAGGATTCAAACATGAGGCCATTTTGCTCTGTATCCAATGCTCTTTCCATTTTACCAGATAGACTTCTCTTCTGAGTTACATTTACTGCTCGCTTTCTTGGCACTTAATCTATGAAGGAAGATGCTATCTGCATCCAGAGAAAGAACTGGTAAATAGAAGTATGGATAGAATGAGTTTTTATATATATATATATATACATACTTGTGTCTAATGGTAGCCATCTCTAGGGTGGGGGAGAGGGAAGAAAAAAAAAAGAAAGTTACAAAACTTATATATTTAAAAAGGAATAGCAGGTTGTACATAATCGATTTGCAATTTCATATACAATCATCTTTTAATTCTACTATTATAAAAATGCTTCTCATTTCAAAAATTAAAAATAAAGATAATTCAAAAAAAGAAAACTTAGAAGGAAGCACAAAAATTTGGATAACTTTGAAAATAGTGTAGTATTTGTTAGATAGGTTTTTTTGAAGTAAACATTTTGAAATGGAAATTTATTGTTTTATATTGAATCTTTTCTTTATGTTCTGCTGTGTACATGGGAAGTTTTTCCCTTTTCCTGTTTTGTATTTAAGTTTAAATTGAATATCTATCTATCTATCTATCTATCTATCTATCTATCTATCTATCTATCTATCTATCTATCCATCTATCTTGTATTCTCAGTTACTCTTTCATGATTGTGTCTACTCTCTCCAGACAGATAGGAAGCTTGAAGCCAGGAACATGCGTTGTTCAATGTACCTAACCAAATACTAGGCACATTATATGAGTTGAATGAATGAAGAAATGTGTTTAGAAGTAGAAATACATTTAAAACACGTGCATGCCCCGCAAAAACAAATAAAATGTATGCATGCATTCAAGAAAGGGAGAGAAGGTTGGTTCTTCTAACTACAGGCCAGTGAGCTTGACTTTTGTTCATAACAAAAATTCTCAGATGCATTATTAAGGAGATGGTTTGTGAAATTTTAGTAAAAGAAGTAGTGATCAATTGATATTTGATGATGTAAGTTTATAAACCAATCAAGTATTTATTAAGTACCCACTATATCGATGTCTTTATCTATAAAGTGAGCTGGAGAAGGAAATGGCAAACCACTCCAGTATTTTTGCCAAGAAAACCCAAAATAGGATCATGAAGAGTTGGAAATGACTGAAGAAATGACTGAACAACAACAACAGGTAACAGGCAGTGTGTCTGGGCCTGGAGATACATATATAAAAAACAAAATCCCTATTCACAAAAAGCTTAGATTCTCATTGGAGTGGCAAGTACATACAAAGGTATATACAGTATAAATATGAAGTTAATAGACACAAATATATACAAAATAGTTAAATGCAAATTGGTTTGGGAGGGAGGGTAATAGCAGCTGGGGGATCAGGAAATGCTTCAGGAAGATGGGGGTGCTTGAGCTGTATTTCAAAGTAAAAGAGGGACTCTGAGGAAGCTCTAATAAGGAACTGAATTATAGACAAGTGAGATAGCTACAGATATGAGAGATAGAGCATTATGTGTGAGGAACAGAAGGGAGGCCAGTTTTCCTGAATGGAAAAGTGCAGGAGGGGAAATAATGTAAATAAGATGCTTAAAAAACCAAGATAGGCTGGGACAGGGTTGTGAACGGATTTAAAAGCTAAACAGAGTGGAGGAGATGTGGGAAAACTGAGATGCTAATCCACTGTTGGTGGAGTTGTGAACTAGTCCAAACATTCTGGAGAGCAGTTTGGAACTATGTCCAAAGGTCTATCAAACTGTGCATACCCTTTGATCTAGGAATACTACTGCTAGGTCTATATCCCCAAAAAAGAGAAAGAGACCTATTTGTACAAAAATATTTATAGCAGCTCTTTTTTCCGGTGGCTAAGAATTGGAAATCAAAGGAATGCCCATCAATTGGGGAACGGATAAACAAACTGTGGTATATGATGGTGAAGGAATATTATTTATTGTGCTCTAAGAAATGACAAGCAGGATGATTTCAGAAAGGCCTGGAAAGACTTGTATGAACTGATATATAGTAAAGTGAACAGAACCAAGAGAACATTGTACACAGAGACCGCAATATTGTTTGATGAAGAACTGTGAATGACAACTATTCTCAGCAATACAATGATCCAAGACAATCCCAAGAGACTGATGATGAAGCATACTACCCACCTCCATAAAAAGAACTGATATTGATTGAACACAGACTGAAGCATGCTATTTTTCACTCTTTCATTTTTTTTTCTATTATTCAAGTTTTCTTATACAAAATTACTAATATGGTAATGTTTTTTTTACATAATTGCACATGTATAACCTATATCTGATTGCTTGCTGCTCAGTGAGGAGGGAGGGGTGGGGTGGGAAGGAGGGATAAAATTTGGAATTCAAAACTTTAAATAAAAATGTTTATTATTTTTTAAAAAACTAAACAGAGGAGAATTTGTTTTATCTTAGAGGCAATATGAAGCCAGTGGAGTTGTCTGAGTAGGGGAAGAACATGGTCAGATCTGCACTTAAGGAAAATCGCTTTGGCAGTACTGTGAAGCACTGACTGGAGTGGTGAGAGACTTGAGGCAGGGAAACCAATTAGGAGGCTGTTGCAATAATCCAAGTGAGAGCTGATGAAGGCCAGAACTAAGGTGGTTGCTCCTAGTGGAAAGAAGGGGTCAGATGTGAGAGATATTGTAAAGGTCAAAGCAAAAAATGTTTGTCAACTGATTGGCTATGTGGGGTGAGGGAGAGTGGGGAGATTATGAATTTGAGACACTTAAAGGATTATGGTGCCTTTGACAGAAATAAGGAGGTCTGAAAGAGAAGGACGTTTGCTGAGAAAGATAATGAGATCTGTTTTAGACATGTTGAGTTAAAATGTGTTTGGGACATCCCTTTTGAAATGTACAATAGGCAATCCAGAGGGACTTAGGGAAGAGCCTGGCCTGAATGTATAAATCTGAGAGTAATATGTTTGAACATGGGAGTTGACAGAGATTCCAGAGTGATAGGAAGCAATATGGTGAGCTCCTGTCCACAAACTCCTCCAAGCAGATCTAGAAAATGCACCAGACCAAATTCAGATGGGGAAATTCAGGGGGAAAAAAATCACAGTGAGTCCTTTGTCTCACCCAGCTCACCATATGGAGACAAACAGGGAGGTCTGTGGACACTGGGGTCAGGGTTGGGCCAGGAGGAGAGAACTCCAGTGGGCAGGGAGAGGTTATGCACTAGGGCAAGAGGAGGTCCCAGATTGATCCCAGGACACCCCTGTATTCATACCATGGTACTGTGACTAGACAAGAAAAGATTTTGTCACCCACTACTTAAATGCAGGTCACAGATCCAGGGAAGGGATGTACCACCTCTACTTCTACTTTTCTCATTCATTCCTATACCCTTTACAATCTAGTTTCTAACTTCATTGCTCAAATGAAGCTACTTTCTCCAAAGTTAGATGGTTCAATGGATAAAAGCACTAGATCTGGAGTCTGGAAAACCTATATTCATATCTGGCCTCAGATACTTCACTAGCTGTGTAACAAAAAAAAAAAATCTCCACATGACTCAGTTTCCCCATCTGTAAAACTGGAGTAAGAATAGTGTCTAATTACCAATGTTGCAATGATAAAAAGGGATAAAATGTGTAAAACATTTTTTGTCTCAGGGTTTTTTCTCAGTCTTAATTGTTCTCAGTCTATCCTATGCATTTGAAACTGTTGATCATCCTTTCTTCCTGGTTACTAGGTCCTCTCTGGATTTTTGTGACACAGTTCTCTCTCTTGACTCTCCTCCTACCTCTCTGACCACTCCTTGGTCTCCTTTACCAGCTCATTGTCCACATCATGTCCCCTTAATTTACTTTTCCCCAACGTTATGTCCTGGGCCCTCTTCTCTTTTCACATTTTAGCAGGTATATTTTATCTTTTTTGTGTGCCAAGGACCCTTTGGGCAGATTGAGGAAACATATGGACCCCCTCTAAGAAGAATGTTTTTAAAAGTATAAAATAAAAGGTATAGGATTACAAGGGAAATCCATTTTATTGAAATACAGTTATCAAAATATTTAAGAAAACATGTTCATCGATCTTAGCTTAAGAAATTCTACTCTTTATTCTTGTTCTTGATAACCTCAGCAGTTTCCATAGATTAACTATCATCTTCTTCTAAAAAATACTTTAAAAAATATTTTATTTGTTTTAACCAGGCAAGATCTGCCTTCTCACCCTCACCCTCCAACTTTACTCCCCCATTTTTAATTGAGAACACAAGTAGAACAAAATTCATTACAAATATGTGTAATAAATTTTAAAAAATTCCACACTAACTAAAAATGCTTCATTCTGTATTATGAGTCCTTCACCTTTCTATCAGAAGGTAGGTAGCATATTTCCTCATTAGTCCTCTGGAATCCTGGTTAATCATTGGGCTAAAAAGAGTTCAACACACTAATATCCCATCACATTTATATACGATAAATTGCTTATCCATTCCCTCAGAGTCCAATTTTTTTTGCAACTTCAAAAGGATTTATAAATTTTTTGTACATTCTTATAATTTGTTTCCTGTTATGGGGAAATAGGTGGGAGTTTGGGGTAGGGGTTTGGGATAAGGGTTCTTAAGAATTCCTCTTTAAAGAATTATACCCTCTTGCACACAAATCCAATTAGAATTGAATAATACTTTATTTAAGGTCCTAGGGAAAGGAAACCAAGAGAGAAATTCTTGGACTTCTCATAGGGAGAAAGCATGGCACAGAGCATGGCTCTGAGATACCTATCTCCTCGAGCAGGAGACAGGCAGATACTCTTATAGAGGACTGATGGGGGTGACTGTGGAAAATTCCCTTATTGGGGGAGGATCATCCCCCACTGGTGGTGGCTGGGGAAAGTTGGGTGAGGGGCAACTCTGGATCTCTCAAGCCATCTCTGTCCTCCTCATGCCACAAAGGCAGCTGCCACACCTAATCTTGTCTCCCCAAGAGTGGCAGAGACTGGAATGAAGGGTGATGGTCCTGGAGTTAACTCAGTCCCAATCCTGTGCCCCTTATCTCTTTAGGTGTGTCTTTGCTTTAGTTTTTCAAGGAGAAGGTTCTTTTGATTTATCCCACAAAATTTCTGGGATACCCAGGGCCATTCAAATGAGGTACTCAGGCCCATAACATTTTCCTTAGAACTAATCTCTCTCTCTCTCTCTCTCTCTCTCTCTCTCTCTCTCTCTCTCTCTCTCTGTACAGTTCAGATGAGAATTAGGTTTGAGTGTCAGCCACTCCTTTCAAACCACCCCCACCCCATTTGTATAGATGCCTACTTTATTCACCTTGCTTATGTAAGATAATTTTCCCTAACCTTCATTTCCCTTTCCCACCTAGTATATTTGTCTCCCTCTCTTTCTCTATTCTTCTTCTAAAGTCATTAAGATGTGACAAAAGACTCCTAGGTCTTGGCTAATTAGACTCTTTCTATAGCCCCTGATGATGATAAGGTTCAAAGGGGATGCATATATCATCTCTCCATATTTAAATGTAATCATTCCATCATTATCTAGACCTTTATCATTGTTCATTCATGTTTACCTTTTTATGTTTCTCTTCACTTCTGTGTTTGAACTTCAAAGTTTCTCTGCAGCTCTGTTCTTTTCATCAGGAATGCTTGGAAGTCCTCTATTTTATTAAAGGTCTATTTTTCCCCTGTGGCATTATATTTAGTTTCACTGGCTAAGTTATTCTTGGCTGTATGCCCATATCCTTTGCCTTCCAGATTATCATAATCCAAGTTCTCTCCTGCTTTATAGAGGTGGTTGCTAAATTGTATGATTCTATGACTCATAGGCACCTGAATTCTTTCTTTCTAGCTCCTTGTAGTATTTTTTTCTTTGACCCAGAAGTTCTGGATTTTGGCTATGATGTTCCTGGAAGTTTTTATTTCAGGATTTATTTCTGAAGATAACAGATGATTTTTTTTTCTTTTTTCATTCTGCTCTATGATTCTAAGAAATCGGGATAATTCTCTTTTAAGACTTTTTTCTATTTTTTCAGCCTTTGACTTTGTTTCAGTATTTCTTGTTGCCTCATAGGGTCATTGGCTTCTATTTTATCTGTTCCAATTTTCAGAGAGTTTTGTTGCTTGGGAAAGTTTTGGTACCTTTTGTGCCAAATCTGTAATTCTTTTCCTGTTTTTCTACAGCTTTCATTTCTTTTCCAATTTTTTTCCCTCAGGCACCCTTATTATATACATGTATTTGTATATATAGATATATCTTATAAATGTGTGTATATATATATATATATATATATCCATATAAACATTTTAACTCTCTTTTTAAAAAATCTCTTGCTTCATCTTTACCAAGAATTCTATTTGAGTTTGTGCCTAAGCTGTATTTTTCTCTAAGGCATTCATTACTTATAGATTAATTTCTTCTGTGTTTGTGTCTTGAGCATCTCTGCCCCTATACTAGCTCATTATGATGGAGGTTGCCCATTCTTCCAGTCTACTACCTTAGTTCAGACTTGATGTTAGAGCTGGGCTCTGCCACACTTCTAGAAAATATCTTCTGTAAGATGGTTCTGATTCTATTTTCTTGGGATCTTTAATGTTGTGTCATTCTAGGATCCCAGGGGTAAGATGGGAACCTGCAAACTTCACTGTTCTGAAAGTTGTCTGATTCAGGGCAATGCCTGTTTCCTGCCCCCCAGTCCCCAACCCAGTCTGAGCTCTGCATGGTGGAGGTAATCTAGAGCTGAGGTTTGTCAAGAAAAAGCAGTGAGAGGACAAAGAGGGAAGGAAATCAAGAGAAGAGGGTAGTGTAGAGTTGAAATGGCTAATTTGGGTTGAGTTTGGAGAGGGAGGAAAGAGAAGTCAGAGCAGGGTTAATGGCCTGAGAAATCATTGATGCGTAGAAGGAAGGGAGGTCTCAATGAAGGAGAAGAATGGATTCGTCAAGAAAAAAATATGCCAATATTTCCTTTTTATTAGGATTCTTAGACTCTTAGAAAGACCAGGGAAATATCATGAACATTATATACTTAGATTTCAATCCAACATTTGATAGAAGTCTATCATAATACCTTTATGCCCAAGGTGGAGGTAGATTTAATGGGATATAATATCATAAGGTTAATTCAGAGTTAGTAGAACACCTAACAATAGCAATATCAATAACACTAAAGAATGCTTATTGGCTAAAAGAGTGTTTATAGGGGATGATATTAAGATTCAATTCAGAAGCTCCAGATAAACCCGTCCATTCAGTCCCAAATAATGTGGTTTAAAAAAAAAAACAGAGCAGCCTAATGCACATAAGAACAGAGTGAAATTATTTTTCAGCAAAAGAGGACAATTGAGATCACCTACTGATAAGGCTGAACAGCTCAGCACACAGTCTGGACCGAGCCAGGAACAGATAGTGCTTACAGCACTCATCAGAGTCTTCAGCGTCAGCAGCTTCTGAGCATCTGATCATGGACTGGTGAGGGGGTTTGGCAGTAGGTCAGGGTGAAGTGGAGGCAATCTCTACTGGAATTGGGGTGAAGTGCCCTGGTTCTGAACCAGTGGGCTGAATTGAGTGGTGGTGGCCCAGTGCGGGAGGGGCACAGACAAATCAAGCTTCGGACCATAGACAATGAGAGTTCAATCAGACTTCTGTTTCCGGGTCAAAGAGAAAGCGGCCATGAAACTCACAGGCCAGGCAGGCTGAGAAGAAGCCCAATCACTCTTGGGCCACCTTGTAGCTCGAACAGTGTGTCCTGGAAGCAGCACTACACTTTAAGAAGGAGTTAAATGCCAAGAAATAGCAGGCCAAGATGAGTAAGCATAGAAAGCAGAAGACCATTAAAAACTTCTTTGGGGGAAAGGTAGATGACAATACACCCTCAGAAGAAGAAGAAGATAATAACAGGGCCAAAGTTCCAACATTCAAAGCTTCCAAGAAAAATTTGAATTGGTCTCAGGCCATGGAAGCTCTCAAAAGTGACTTTGAAGAGAAAATAGGAGAGATAGAAGGAAGATTTAGAGAGATGGAGGAAAGAATGGAAAGAGAAATGAGAGCAATGAAGGAAAGTCATGAGAAATAAGTCAACAGTTTGAAAAGTCAAATGGGAAAAGAAATAGAAAAGCTCTCTCAGGAAAATAATTGCCTAAGAATTAGGATTGAACAAATGGAAGCTAGTGACCTTATGAGAAATCAAGATGCAGTAAAGCAAATCCAAGTGAATAAAAAAATAGAGGGCAATATGAAATATCTCCTTGGAAAAACAGCTGACCTGGAAAACAGATCCAGGGGAGAGAATTTGAAAATCTTTGGACTACCTGAAAACCATGACCAAAATAAGAGTTTAGAAAACATCCTCTAAGAGATTGTCAGGGAAAATTGTCCTGATATTCTGGAAGCAGAAGGCAAAATGGAAATTGAAAGAATCCATCGATCATCTCCCATGTCAAAGAGAAAATACTGCAAGCAGCTAGAAAAAGGGAATTCAAATACTGTGGAGCTCCAATAAGGGTAAAACAGGATCTAGCAGCATCTACACCAAAGAACCAGAAGGTATGGAATATGATTTTCCAGAGGGCAAAGGAACTGGGACTACAGCCAAGAATCATATACCCAGTAAAACTGGGTATACTCTTTCAGAGGAAAAAGTGGGACTTCAATGAAAAAGAGGACTTTCTGGCCTTTGTGATGCAAAGACCTGAACTGAATAGAAAATTTGACTTTCAAATACAAGATCCTGGAGAAGCATAAAAAAGTAAACAGGAAAAAGACTTCATGTGGGATATTAGAAGATCAAACTGTTTACATTCCTACATGGGAAGATAATCCTTTGAACTCATAAGAACTTTCTCAGTAAGGAATTCATAGAAGACCCAGGTCTGACCTGAATTTGAAGGGATGATATCTGTAAAGCATTTATGTTTTATTCTTTCTGAGGCAAACGGGGTGGCGTGTCTTGTGTCTGGGACCAGATTTAGGCTTGGGGTCCCCTGGGTCCAGGGTTGGTGCTTTGTCCACTGTACCACCTAGCTAACCCATGATGACATCTTTAAAATAGGGTTAAGGTGTAGGAGGAATAGACTGGGAGAAGAGGAAGGGGAGAGATAGTCTGGGAAGAGGTAGTTCACATGAAGGAAAGAAAAAAAAAGCTTATAGAGGGGAGGGGAAGAGAGGAAAGGAGTGGAGGAGTGAGTGAACCTTAATATCATTAGAATTGGCTCAAAGAGGGAATAATATACATACTCAAGTAAGTATAGTAATATATTTTTACCCTGAGGGAGGGGAGGGAGAAAAGGTGGGGGGCAGAGAAGAGGAGAAGGATTGAAGGGCAGATTGGGGGAGAGAGCAGTAAAAAGCAAAATACTTTTGAGTAAGGTGAAGATGTTCTGCATTACTGCACAAGTATGACATATTGAATTACTTGATTTCATAGGGAGAGTTGAGGAGGGAGGGGGGAAGAAAAATTTAGAATTCAAAATTAGCTCAAAGACCTTAATCTCATCAGAGTGGGCTCAAGGAGGGATAACATCCACACCCAATTGGGAGGAGTAATTTATTTAACCCTATGGGAAAGTAGGAGGGGAAGAGGATAAGGAGGGAAGGGTGAAAAAAGGGAGTGCAGAGCAGGGGAGAGGACAGTCAAAGGTAAAACACTTTTGAGGAGGAATAGGTTAAAAGAAGATAGAAAATAGAGTAAATATCATTGGAAGGGAATAGGATGGAGGAAAATAGTTATGACGATTGATTATAATGGCAAAATGTATGGTACCTACTTTGCTGGGTTAATATGAAGAAAATTCTTTGTCAAATTTAAGGCACCATATACAGGTTATGATGAACAGGATACTATCAGAAAACCCCGGAAAGACCTACACCAATTGAAGCAGAATGAAATGTACCATACATAAAATAACAGCAATAGTGTAAGATGATCTGCTGGGAATCATGTGGTTATTTTTGCTGAAGCAAGGCAATGATCCAATATAACCTTGAAGGACTTATGAAAATTGCAAACCATCTACAGAGAAAGAACTGATAGTATTTGAAAACAGATGGAAACAAATTTTTTTTTCAATTTTTTTGTTTTTGACAATTCCTTAATCTGAAGTTTTTGTTTTTGACTGTCTTCTCTCACAACCTAACCAATATGGGAATGTTTTCCATGACTACTCATATATAACTTATTTTGAATTGCTTGAGTTCTTGTGGATGGGGGGTGGGAAGGGAGGGAGGAAGAGAAGTTGGAACACAAAGTTTTAAAAAAGTGATGTCAAAATTTGTTTTACATATATTTTGGAAAATAAAATTCTATTTAGAAAAAGACTCAGTTCCTGGCCTAATGTTTCCATTCATAATTTGAATAAAGAAATATGTGACATAAGGATAAGACAGAGAATTGGATCTGTGGTATACTAGTGTAAGGGAGTCCCACGTGAGGATATTCCCTCTGACAATGCAAGTTGCCATCTTCTCTGAAACTTGTAGTCTTAAGAGAATTGCCTAGAGCCCTGAGAGGTTAAGTAATTTGCTCACAGTCACAGAGCCATCATGCAGCAGGGGCAAGACTTGAACTTGGATCTTTCTGGTACTAAGGCCAGCTCTTTGGAGTATACCATGCTGCTTCTCCATGTGACACGATTTCCAAATTTATTAATGACAAGAAATTTTGACTCATAAGCTAAAGTATTAAATGCAAAAGCAGGAAGCAAAAATATCTCAACAGGTGGATAATATGACAAAAAAGGAAAATAATGAATGTTGGAGAAGCTGTGGAAAAATTGGAACACTAATACATTGTTAGTGGAGTTGTGAACTGATCCAACTATTCTGGAGAGAAATTTGGAACTATGCCCAAAGTGTTATGGGCCTGTGCATATCCTTTGACCCAGTAATACCACTACTAGGTCCATATCCCAATGAGATCATACAAAAAGGAAAAGGACCCATATATACAAAAATATTTTTAGCAGCTCTCTTTGAGGTGGCAAAGCATTGGTAATTGAGGGAATGTCCATCAATTGGGGAATGGCTGAACAAGTTGTGGTATTATGAATATAATGGAGTATTGTTTTGTTATAAGAAATGATGAGCAGGCAGATTTCAGAAAAACCTGGAAAGACTTAAGTGGACTGATGCTGAGTGAAATGAGCAGAACCAGGCGAAAATTCTACATAGTAATAGCAACATTATGGGATGATCAATTGTAATAGACTTAGCTCTTCTCAGCAATACAATGATCCAAGAAAATTCCAAAAGACTCATGATGGAAAATGCTATCCACATCCAGAAAAAGAACTATGGAGTCTGAATGCAGATCAAAGCATACTATTTTAACTCTTTTGTTGTTCTTTTTGCTTCTTCTTTTTTGTGGTTTTTTCCCTTTTCTTCTGATTCTTCTTTCACAACATGACTAATGTGGAAATAAGTTTAACATGATTGTACTATATAACCTATATCAGATTGCTTGCTGGTTTGGGGGAGTGGGGAGGGAAGGAAGGGAGGAAAATTTGGAATTAAAAATCCTATAAAAACAAATGTTGAAAACTATCTTTACATGTAACTGGAAAATAATAAAATATATTTATGATTAAAAAATAATTTCCAAAAAAAAAATAAATAAATGGAAATGTCTCAACAGGTTATAATAATGGGGCCAATAAAATTCAATATATTTTAGTAAGAATAGAGAGATGGTGTGGAGTAGGGGATAGACAACCACCAGGAATATCTGAGTTCAAGTTTGTCCTGCCGTATTATGGCTTTGTAACTATGGACAAGTCACGTAACATCCAAAGTTTCATAGGCATCTCTTTAAGACTCTCAGTTGTAGAAAACTTGCTGATCTGCTTTGGTAGAGGGAGTTTCTTC
Organism: Dromiciops gliroides; assembly: GCF_019393635.1. Classification (NCBI taxonomy): domain Eukaryota; kingdom Metazoa; phylum Chordata; class Mammalia; order Microbiotheria; family Microbiotheriidae; genus Dromiciops; species Dromiciops gliroides. The sequence goes on from NC_057863.1 coordinate 354,177,247, forward strand.
ACTTGGAAATACTAATGAAATCATAAGTACAGCCCCTGTTGCAAGCCCTTAGATACAGACATCTTTGGAGGAGCTGTGGTAAGACAAGCATACTAATATAATTGGCCAATTGTCAATTGGTCAATTCATTCTTGAAAACAATTTGGAACTATTCTCGAAAAGTGATTTAATTCTGAAGACTCTTTGACCCATCAATACTCCCTTGGCATTTAGGTCAAAGGTGAGAGAAAAGAAGGGGACAACTGTTGAGGGCACCACCATTTTGTAGTTAAACAGGACTACAAACTCACTGTCATTCACAGTTATTCATTCTCTTCTACCTCACATTTACAATCTATTGCCAAATCCTACCATTCCAACCTTCACAACATCTTTCAGATATGTCCTCTTCTCTCCACTCACACAAGCATGGATCTAGTACAAGCCCTCCTCAGGCTCCTAAACTCCTATTCGTCCTCACCTAAACTACTGCAACAGCTGTCTAACATTGCCCTCTTTCAAGTCTCTCCCCAATCCAGTCCATCTTTCATTCATCTCCTGAAATGATTTTCCTAAAGTGTAGGTCAGATCATGGGCAGGCTAGGTGGCACAGTGGATAATGCACTGGTCCTGGATTCAGGAGTACCTAAGTTCAAATCCAGCTTCAGACACTTGATACTTACTAGCTGTGTGACCCTGGGTAAGTCACTTAACCTCCATTGCACCACAAAAAGAATGTGAGCTCCTTGAAGACTGGGGCTATAGTGTCTGGTATACAGTAAGAATTTAATAAATGCTTGTGGTCTGGTTTAACTAGATGGCCTCTGGAATTCCTTCCAAAGTTGAGATTCAGTGATTTTTCTTTTTCATTCTATGATCCTAGTTAAGTGACCTGCACTTTCTCTTCTGGAGACTGAATATTCTCTGGTTGTTCCTTCAGTAGAAGGATCAAGGTTTATTCTGCACTGAAGTGCTCTGGGCACAAGAGGTTCCTTGTCACTTTTCTTCTTACTTGCTCCGCTGATAAATAAATGCTCCACTGGAGCTCCTTGTCTAGACCTTGTTAAGATACTCAGACTTCACAGTATCATCAACATTGTGTGTTGATCAACTGTGATAGACTAGATTCGTCTCACCAATCCAATGCTACAAGAAAGTTCCAAAGAACTCTTGATGGAAAAGGATCTCCAAATCCAGAAAAAAAAAGAGCAACTGTGGAATATGGATCATACTATTTCTTTTGGTTTTGGTGCCGTTGTTTTTCTTTTTTGAGGTTTTTCCTTTTTGCTCTAATTCTACTCTTATAACATGACTAATGCAGAAATATGTTTAATATTATATACATATACATATACATATACATATACATATACATATACATATACATATACATATACATATACATATATATATATATATAACCTATATCAGATTACCTGCTGTCTGGGGGGGAGGAGGGAGGGAGAAAAATATGAAATTGGAAATCTTATATAAACAAATGTTGAAAACTATCTCTACATGTTACTGGAAAATAAAAGATACTCAGACTTTATGGCAATGTGTGAGCTATCTTGGACATGATATATAGATATGATTGTCTTAACAGGACAAGAAGTGAAAGGTGAATTCTGCAGCCCAGGATAAGACAGAGTGGGAATGAAGCTGGAGTTACCAATGTGAGCCTTGAAGAGTTTTTCCAAGCATACTTAAGCTGCAGACCTTCAATTCTACTGGCATATTTTGCATTAGCCCCACCTACATTCCCTTAGGCCAGCTGCTTTGCCTCCTGAAAACCCTAACCTACCTCCCACTCACCCCATTCCTGCACTAAGATAACCCCAGTATCTGGAGTCAACCAATACACTTCATCACCTCCCCCAATCTTCAGACACAGTCCTCTGAAAAGCAGGCACAAAGGGACTAGGAAGGCAGGGTAAGGAAGATTATATTTCTTTTAGGCTCTTTGTCTCATTTCCATGAAGTATATTTCTTTGAAGTTTAGGGAATTTTTTTTTGGCTGACCTCAGGGGTCATTGCAATAGGTACATGAAAGAAAAAGGGACCACTGGCTTGGCAGAGTCCCCAGGGTGCATCCAGGAACTCCATCCTTCTCCAGAAGTGTGCTTTGGCTCCCAAGAAATTTGGATGAGAAAGATGTTGAGAGGTATCATTGCAACACCCTTTCTTAGGTTTGTGGCATCAAGTTTGTCTTTCCATTGTTTATTTCTGCCAGGCCAAACCTCATAGCATCCCCTCAATTTGAGGTCATCTTCCTACCACACCCTCCCCTCCAGAATCCCACTCCAGAAAAAGACAAGGTACTTTCTTTTTTTTGATTCCCCCAAAGGAAACCTGGCACAGGGGAACAGAGTGGAAGGGATCGCCAGTCTGCCTGAGGCGTTAGCTTTTGCCTACAATTCAATTAAAAGGGAAACCGTGCAGCATGTGGCAAGAGCCGTTCTGGGTTGGCAGTGGGGAAACCGGACAGATTTTGCCTCTGAGGTCTTATCACAGGATTTAGAGCTGGAAGGGACCTTGGAGATCAGGTCCAACCCCCTCCTTTCTCTGATAATAGCTGATATTTAGTCTAGATGGTATTTTAAGGTTTACACAGTGCTTGATGGTCATTGTTGTAATTTGATTTTCCGAACAATACTGTCAGGTAAGGTTCTACAGCCATTATCACTGCTTAACACATGAGGAAACCAAGGCCTGGAGAATTTAAATAATTTGTCCTAAGTGATACAAATCATAACTGTCAGAGCTGGGATTCAAACCCATGTTCTCTGACTCTATTTCCTATCTTCTTTCTTTTCACTATGCCGCGTTGACTTCTCTGAAGTGAGGAGATGTAGTACATATCCCATTGGATGAAGACCAATAAAAAAAAATACAGAATTCTCTTCACTTTGTGTAGCCCTGTCTAAGAGTTCAAGTTAATAATTTGGTGAGCTCAGACTTCATGCTGTACCTTTCAAAAAATGGTCTTTCTTTGTCTGGCAATTCTCTATTCATTCAACCAGAAAAAAACACCTCTAATTCCTTCTCTATTCTAGAAGCTAAGGGGAATCTAAAGATGATTCCTGCCCCTGCTTTCAGGGAGGTTATAATCTAGAAGAGGAGATAAGACATTTTCTGGAATAAGTAGGATTTTAAAAATAGGATGTAATTAGTGCATAAGAAAAATAGGAAGAAAGAGTTAAGAAACTTCAGAAGTAATTCTGAGAGGAGTCAGTGGCAGGACATTGGAGAAGGCTTCATAGAGAAAGGGGCTATTAATTAAATCTGGGGCTAGGGGGTTGGGGGATTTCAATTCAACAATTCAGTTCAATCCAACAGTCATTTATTGGTTTCACTTTATATAACACACTTTGATGAGGAAACAAAGATGAAATAAGATAGTCCCTGCTTTTAAAGAGTTTATAGTCTAAAAGAGAGGAGATGACAAATACAATGATTTACTCTAATACAAGTTATGAGTGCATAGGAGAGGTCCCAATAGAGGGCACAAATCCAAATCTGGCCTCAGACACTTGCTGGCTGTGTGACCCTGGACAAGTCATTTAAACTCTATCTCAGTTTCCTCATCTATAAAATAAGGATATTCAGTACCAACTTCCCAGGGGTTGTTGTGAGGATCACATGAGGTAATAATTATTTTATTTATTTATTTTTTTTTTTTTAGTGAGGCAATTGGGGTGAAGTGACTTGCCCAGGGTCACACAGCTAGCAAGTGTTAAGTGTCTGAGGACGGATTTGAACTCAGGTACTTCTGATTCCAGGGCCGGTGCTCTATCCACTGCGCCACCTAGCTGCCCCAGGTAATAATTATAAAGTGCTTAGCACAGTGCTTGGTGCAAGTATACACTATATAAATGTTAGTTGTTGTTGTTGTTGTTGTTGTTGTTGTTGTTATTATTGCAGGGCAATGAGGGCTAAGTGGCTTACCCAGGGTCACATAGCTAGTAAGTGTCAAGTGTCTGAGGCCAGATTTGAACTCAGGTACTCCTGAATCCAGGGCCAGTACTTTATCCACTGCGCCACCTAGCTGCCCCCATTAGCTATTATTATTGTTATTATTATTATACCAGGAAGAGACCTCAGAGATCACCTAGTCCAAAGTCTCTCATTATACAGATGAGGAAACTGAAATCCAGTGAGTTTGTGACTTGTCCAAGGTCAGATCCTAAGAGTCAAAGGCATGATTTGAACCTATATGCTCTGACTCCATGGCCAGAAAGACCTGTTTGTTTTTGTTATGGTTGAGTCACTACAGTTGTGTCCAACTATTTATGACCCCCTTTTGGATTTTCTTGGCAAAGTTACTGGAGTGGTTTTCCATTTCCTTCTCCAGCTCATTTTACAGATAAGAAAACTGAGGGAAACAGAGTTAAGTGACTAGCCCAAGGACACATATCCACTAAATGTCTGAGGTCACATTTGAACTCAGGTCTTTCTGAATCCAGGACTGGTGCTCTATCTACCAAACCACCTTTCTGCCCAAGAGAAACCTCTCTTTGTTATATTATTGTTGCTTCTCTGCTACCAGAAAGCCATGTTGAATAGTAAGTATAAAATCCATTATTATTTTGTGTACACAAATGACCTATACATGGGGCCCGACAAAGGAGAAAGGACTTTGACTGGAAGTGATGCTTTATGTATCTTTAAACAAACCACACATGTTACATTTACCCCAGGCATTAGCCAGAGGGTCATCTGCTGTTCAGAGAAAATCAGGAAGGCCATCAGTTCTCTAAACAGAATCCTTATTCTGCACAGGACTTTCAGAAGTCTGTTCATTCACCTCCAGGCTCAGTCACTGTCAAGTAAACCTCCAACTAGCAGTGTCAACAACAGGAGTTTTCAGTTTTCCAGGTTTTATGGTGTGACCACCCTAATACCAAGTTCTTCCTCCAGTAACTTCAACCTCTGTGAAAAAGGAGGAATCTCTTCCTTGAACTGTTGGAGGTATAGAAGATGACAGAGGTAGGATCTATTATGGATGTGTGTATATTCTGTAAGGTGAGTTAAAGGGGATGCCTATCCAAGGCATAATAGGTAGTTGAGAAAAATTAGTTCCATCTTAGAACTTGGTCAGGCATTAAAGACTCTAAGGTCATTCATTGTATCCTAAGCCATCAGCAGTCATTTAGACTTTTATCTTGCCTCTGGACTTCAATGACTCTGGAAGAGAGAGTATGAGACTGACCCACCAATCAAGATATTACCCCATGATGACATTATTCCTTATGGAAATGAAGGATGGTTAACAACAACATTCTGTAAGGTCTTGGATCAAAGGAAGAGGTAGTGGCATAGTTTCTGAGGTAGGGATTTCACGGTTTGTGTCGGGGGAGGAGAACCAGGCTCCAAGGAAGTATTGGCCTTTCTTAAGCTTACAGGCCAGATGACCCCAGGCAACACTTTAAACCTCTCTGACTTTTAATTTCCTTATCTGTAAAACTGAGATAATACTGCTTTCATTTTGTGCCTCACAGGGTTGTTGAGAATAAAGTGCTTTACAACAATAAAAATAATGATAATAATAGCTAGCATTTATATATTACTTTAAAGTTGGCAAAGGGCTTTACATGTGTCAACTCATTTAAACATAAATGAAGCACTCCGTAAATGTGAATTGTTCTCATTATTGATTGCCCAGGCAATGTGGAGTGGACTTGTAAACCTTTCAGGATTCTAACAGTGGAATGTGGATGGGCCAAGGTGAGAATACAAGAAGCAACTACCATGGAGGGAAGCCCTGGGGTTCTTTTTTTTTTTTTTTTGGCGGGGCAATGGGGGTTAAGTGACTTGCCCAAGGTCACACAGCTAGTAAGTGTCTGAGGCTGGATTTGAACTCAGGTACTCCTGAATCCAGGGCTGGTGCTTTACCACTGCGCCATCTAGCTGCCCCCAGCCCTGGGGTTCTGAATTAGAAACTGTTCGTATCAAGACCTCAGCCTCATCAGCAAACATTAATTGAGTACCTACTCACACACACACAGTTCCAGTCCAGGGAAACAATTTGGCTTCTGTTATATTTATGAAGCTCAAGAAGTTGTTTACTGAGCAAGGAATTACATTAACTCTCTGATTCTCTCATGACCTCTGTAAAAAAAGGTGAATTTGTCTTTTTGCTTTATAGATAAGCCCTATAATGATCTCTAAGTCACATCTATAAGTAGCAGCTGAGAGTGAATTCTGGGTGTGATGTTTAAAATCTATAGTTTGTGATCTCCTTTAATTAGAAGATCCAGCACCAGTCTTTGGGCATTAAACATTTATTAAAGCATACAGATATTCACAAGGAGTTCAGAAAGTTAAGTAAAAGCCTATCTAGCCTAGAGTTCCAGCCTGGTTGAGTTCTTCCTCAAGTCCTCCTCCATGAGCCTGCTTTAATCAGGAACTTTCCAGCAAGCTGATTGTGGAAGCTTTTATAGGTCTGGAATAGAGGCGGTCCTTACACACTGCTTCAAGCTGATTGGTTGGCATCATCCAAATCCATTGGTTTTGAATGTGTTCTCAAGTTGAGTTCACAGTCTAACTTCTGAGAACAATACCTTCTTAAGGGATAGCCAGGTGTGATTACAATCTAGTTAACTGGAAGTAGGCTTAATCAGCAGTCAATCACTCTCACTTGATTCAATCAGTATAGATTAATCTCCAGGTGGGTCTTTGAGTAACTGCTAAATCCCATTATTTCATCAAGTGGGGCAAGAGACTGGTGAATGGAGGTAGTAAGGCCTGAGGGTATAACACTAGGGAGCAGAATGCAGGTGGGATGGTGAATTTTTTTTTAAATAGCTTGCATTTCATACTTCTTTAATATTCACAAAACAATATGTGTGTATGTATATAAATTTGATCTTTACAACAAATATGGGAGGTGGGTACTGTTATTTTGCCTATTTTCAGATGAGGAAACAGAGAGTAGCAAACAGACTTGTCCGATCCTTTTGACAGTTCTCTCATTGACTTTGCTGTCTAGGTATCCATTAAGCTAAACACTGGGAGCAGTCAGTGCCAGGACCACCTTGCACCCCCTCAGCCTTTAGGAGGAATCTAATCCTGATCTCTATTGCCAGGGAAACCATGAGGTTGGCAGGGTCCCAGGACATGCTCTGACACTGCCAGTCTGTAAATCTAGCTTTAACTTAAAAGGAAGTAGAGAATAGCTACTCTGGCAAACATGCCATCATTGGATTGGATAGTATTCACCTTGTTCAGATGTGAAAACTGAGGCTTTGAGCACCAAGGTAATTGGCTCAATGCCATATACCAAGAATCCATATTAAAACCCTCAATCTTTAAGAAGCCTCTTTGTTGTAAAGGGTATTTGGGCTGTTATGGAATCTTCTTAGGACATAGTGCTCCACTTAATATATTTGGGCACATGTCCCAATGCCCTTTTGACCAACAGCAATGTATAGGCTACCTTAGTAAAAGTTCATTAGTGTTTAAAATGGAGGTAGAAAGAATCCCACTGTATTCTGCCCTGATCAGACCACACTCACCTGAGGAATTTATATGTTCTATCTGGAGACCAAATTTTAAGAAAAACATTGATGAACTAGAAAACTATCCTGTGGAGGATGAACAGGGTGACACTTGTAGATGATCTAGATACTCTGGTCTTTGTATTAAAGAAAGAGGAAACCTAGCCCGCAGCCCTGGTCAACTTACACACACAAATGAGGAAGACAGAACAGATCCAGGAAACAAAAAAAAAAACCAAAAACACAGAAATAACATCCACAATTCAATCAATCAATAAACCTTTATTAAGCACCTATTATGGGCCAGGCACTATTCTATATTCTAGGGATGCAAAAAAGAAAAAAAAGGTAAAATACAGTTTCTACCCTCATGGAGATTACAATTTAGTTGGGCAGGTGATAACATACAAACAAATTTACAGGAAGACATCTATATACAGGATAAATAGAAAGTAATTAACAGACGAAAGGCACTAGAATTCAGAGGGGTTGAGGAAGACTTCCAGTAAAAGGAAGGATTTTACTGAAGACCTAAAGGATGCCAAAGAGGTCAGTAAGTGGAGTGGAGGAGGGAGAAATGTCCAGGCATTGGGACCACCAGAGAAATGTCTTGTTCATGGCCAGGAGGCCAGTGTTACTGGATCAAAAAGTATGTGTTGTGGGGCAGCTAGGTGGCACAGTAGAAAGAGCACTGGCCCTGGAGTCAGGAGGACCTGAGGTTCAAATCAAGCCTCAGACACTTGACATTTACTAGCTGTGTGACCCTGGGCAAGTCACTTAACCCCAATTGCCTCACAAAACAAAACAAAAAGTATATGTTGGGAGAAAGGCATAAGAAGACTGGAAAGGTAGGAGGGGCTAAGTTATGAAGGGCTTTGAATGCCAAACAGAACATTTTGTATTATTCCTGGAGGCAGTGGGGAGCCACTGGAGTTTACCGAGTAGGGTTGTGACATGATCTGACCAGTGCCTTCGGAAAATCATTTTGGTGGCTGAATGAAGGATGGCTTGGAGTGAGGAGAGACTTGAAGCAGGCAGACCCATGTAGGGATGTTGCAACAGTCCAGTTGTGAGATGATGAGGGTCTGCACCAGAGTGCTGGAAGTGTCAGAGGAGAGATGTTGCAAAAGTGCCTCCGAAGGGAATTATGGAATCATACAGAGTGAACTCTGGAGTGAAAGATGCAAAGGATCCCGGGAAATGTCTTCAGGCTAGACTTTACTGAGTAGGTGAAGGGATGGGGAAGCAAGGATGAGAAAAAAAGAGAACATAAAAGGGAGGACAGTGTTTGGGATTTGAAGCTTCCCGCCTACCTATAGGAATAGCCAGCAATGTTCCCAGCTGGAGAACACTGGAACTCATTTAACATTCTCTGAGGGCTTTCAGATCTTTACAGGGTTCTGTAGAATTACAAAAACAGAATTAAATCTGGATAGATGCTGCAGTTGGCCAACCCCAGAAGCTAGGCTAGAAGATGCCGGCACAAATGCAAAGCATGTCCTGGAATGAAGTAGGGCTTCAGCATAACTTCATTAAAAATTGAGTGTGCTGTAATGTTGAGCTATTCTTAGCCTGGATAACTTTTTAAAAGGTTAAGTCTAATAACTTGGCTTGCTTGTCATAGATCTCCTGATTCTAATATAGATGAGGGAGGTGACCTCTATGACTCTACAAATTATTGGAAATAAGGAGATAGCAGTTCTTGGAACTTTTGTATTGATTGGTTAAGTAAATCATTTGCTAAATGGAAATCTCATTGGAAGGGTATACATCTAACTGAATTAATAAGCGGCCCGATTAGGCAAAATGTAACAAAAACACCCTGATGGATTGGAGGCTTATAAAGAGACCCCGAAGAGTCAGGAGGCTCAGAGGAAATCACAGGATCACAGAATTTCAGAGTTGGAAGGGATCCCAGAGGCCATATTAATCAACCCATATCTGGGAAAAAAAAAAAAAAAGGTTTCTGTCTACAAAGTGCTCTACAATTGGTCATCTAGCCTTTGCTTAAGGACCTCAAATCATGGGGAAGTCATTATCTCTCCAGACAACCCATTTTACTTTGGATAGGTTTAATTGATTAGCTTTTTTGTAATACCAAGCTTACATTTGCTTCTCTGAAATTCCCACCCATCTGAGGCAGCTAGATAGCTCAGTGGATAGAGCTTTGAGCCTAGAGTCAGGACAACCTGAGTTCAAATCCAGCCTCAAACAAGCTCTGTGACCCTGGGTAAGTCACATATCCTCTATTTGACCCCATTTCCTCAACTATAAAACAGGGAGAATAACACCAGGCAAGTGAATATCAAATAAGATGATATTTATTATTATTTTTTAAAATGGCTTAGTGTCTGGCACATTTTTTTCTCATGAAGGAATTTTATTTTCATTTTCATTTTATGCATGGTAGTCATTTTATGATCATTTAGCCAAAAGCAGGACATTAAGTGCTTTCCTTCTGAGATGGATCAGAATACCTTCTCTGGCAGAATGGGCACATGAGAATAACTTGTTCTAATGACTATGAAAGCAGCTGAAGTAGGCCTGGTGGAATGCATAGAGCTTAGTCAGATAGTCAAGACCCTGAGGTCATCCACTACATCCCTGGCCAAGGCCAGTCAGCTTGACTTTAGTCCTGCCACTAGTGCTAAATAAGTGCTTATCTCCACCCCCTTTCCCCCTTCCCTACCCCAATTTTCTTAGTTCTTCCTTTTAGGGTCAAGTAGAATTAAAGTTAATCCCTTTTACACATGACAACCTTTCAAATACTGAAAAATTGCTAACATGTCTCCTGTAGATCATCCCTTATCCAGGCTAAAGAACACCAGTTTCTTCAAGTGATCATCATAGATCTTGAGTTTGAGGTACTTCACTATTCTAGTTGTGCTCCCCTGGATACTTTCGAGCTTATCAATGACCTTCCTGAACTATGGCTCCCAGAAATGAAAATAAGCCCTCTCTAAATGCGGTCTGACTAGATCAGAGTGGAGTAGGATTCCTGTCTCTTCGTTCCTGGATGTTATGCCTCTCTTAATGTACTCTAAGATTCTTTTAAGTTTTTCTTGGCTGCCATATTCTGCTACTTAAGTCTGATTGGGCTCATAGTCCTATACACTAAAACCCCCTAGATCTTTTCCAGATAAATTACTAAATGAATATATCGACCCCATCTTGTACTTGGGAAGTTGATTGTTTTAAAACCAAGGGAATTTACCCCAAGTGAATTTTAGTGTGTTCAATTCATTCCATTGCTCTAGATTTTTTTTTTTTGGTCAAGACTTTTTGGAATCCTGACTCTGTCATCCAGTGTATTAGCCAGCCCTCCTATCTTTTTATCATTTGCAAATTTGTTCAGGATGCCTCCCATGCCTTTTGCCAAGTTGCTGATAAAAATATTAAATGGCAAGTGATCCCTGGGCCACTCACTCCACTGTAGACCTCTTTCCAAGTTAGATATTAATGATTAACCAGTTCCGAATCCATCTAACTGTATAATCATCCCATCCATGTTTGTCAACCCTTTCCACAAGAATAGAATGAGAGACTTGATTATATACTTTGCAAAAATTTCTCAGTGTTATATAGCAGAAAAGACAATGACTCTGGAGTCAGAGAACTTGGATTCAAATTCTGCTATTGATGTTTACTGCCTGGATAACCATGGTTAAGTTACATAATGTCTGTATTCTAATCAGAAAAATGAATTTAGACTATTTGGCCTCTAAGGTCCCTTCCATCTCTAAAGCTATGATCTCTCAATATCATTCCCTCAAATCTGAGGTTACTAAGCTCTTATTGAGGGGGTTAATTTAGAAACTGATGTCACTGGTCTCAGGATTTGCCTCATACGCACTATTTCTGATGCAATTCCCATGATTCAATATGCTTTTCTTGCCTGTGTTATGACTCGCCCCTGAATACACCCAGACTGAAGGCACTTTGGGAAGTCTGTTTGCGTGCTGCTGCCTACTCATTCTCTGTGGCTTTCTGTCTGGCTAGGGAAACTAAGCCAGCCCATTCACTCTCTAGCTTGCAAACATTGAGCCATTAACCTGGAAGGCAGTGGCCAAATCTGGTTCCCGCCTCCCACCCATGCTTACCACAGCATAACACACAAACATGTTTTGGAGATAAGGTCTTGATGCTGGTGATTCTAGCCCAGCTCATTTCGAACACAACAGGGATCTTTTTCAAATAACCTATATCCTGGAGTGAGGAACCATTAATCCTGGACCAGGGAAAGAATGCTCATTTATTTTGCTTTGCTGTAGGTTCAGGGAGCTTCTGCAAGGAGAGGTCAAGATTGAAGGAAACTAGTACAGACTTTGTACCTATTTGGAAAGACCTACAGTTATCAATTTGATGTCCTCCACTCTAATGGACAAGAGCAGGTGCCATTAAGACAGTGCAACAAATAACACAAAAAAATTACTATTTGATAATGACATGTATTACATGGTATTCTGTTTTTGTTTTGTCTCTTTCCAGCAACAGCGGCAGCAGATTTACCTTCCTCATTAGGTTTGGCTCAGGCTAAAATGAAAAGGCAGATGGCCCAGAAGTATGTTGAGAGGCAGGGAAAAGCCAACTTGGAATGAGAAATTTGCCATGGATAATTGAGAGTTGGCTATAATAGATAGATAGATAGATAGATAGATAGATAGATAGATAGATAGATAGATAGATAGATAGATAGATAGGTACATAGAAAGATGATAGATACATAGATAGATAGAAATTTACCATGGATAATTGAGAGTTGACTTGATAGATAGATATATAGATACATAGATACATACATAGATAGATAGAAATTTACCATGGATAATTGAGAGTTGACTTGATAGATAGATATATAGATACATACATAGATAGATAGAAATTTACCATGGATAATTGAGAATTGGCCATAATGGATAGAAAGAGATGGATGGATAGATAGGTAGCTATATGGATAGATAGAGTGATAGATAAATGGATGGATAGATAGTTAAGTAGATGGATGGATAGATAGGTGAGTAGATAAATGGATAGATAGATGATAGATGGGTAAACGAATAAGTAGTAGATACAGAGGAATAGATAGATAGGTAGACAGTATAACATATGTTATAAAAAGAGAGGTATAAGGGATAGAAAGATAGCTGTGGGGGTTAGAAATGTGTAGGTTCAAGTCCTGAATCTGACAAAACAGTTTTGTGACTATGGGCAAGTTATTTAATGTCCCAAAACCCTCAGACAACTTTCTAAAATTATGTTACTTACAAGTTGCTAATGTGCATCAATGCAGAGAATTTCTATATTGGGATTTCTCCAGGCCAATGAAATCTGAAATCTAGACTGGTTAGTCCAGTTAATTTTCCAAGCTGTCAGTTTGCTTAATACCAAAGTTAAAATCCTCAGGGTTTTTTTTTTATAATTATCTGTTTTTAAACCTAGAAATGGGTCCATTTTAAAGCAATGCAGAAAGACAGTTTAATAATGATGATGATGATAAATAGCAACATTTATATAGCGCTTACTATGTGTCAGACACTATGCTGTGTGCTCATAGATTTAGAGCTTTGAAGATCAAATGAGATAATTTTTTTAAAGTACTTAGTGTCTGGCACATAAATTGGTGCTACATAAATGCTTATTCCCTCCTCTTCCCTCCCCACCCAGCTAGTCCAACCCCATCATTCTACAAATGAGGAAATTAAGGCCAGAGTAGTTAAGAGATTTGCTCAAAGTCAGGCAAGTGATCCAGCTAGGATCTGAACCCAGGTCCTTCAGTCCCAAATCCAATATGTTTTCTCCTCAACTGTGCTGCCTCCTCACAATCTGATTGTAACAGACTTTTTCATTTGATAAGAAATTTCTCAGGTATATGGTACATGAAATATTTTTTGAAAAATACACAGATATAGAATTAGGTATGCTTCCAAAATTCACTGATTTTTTTTTCAGGCCACCATTTTGCCAGTGTGAGGCCTTTCTTCTATCTCTTTGCTTGCAGGGGAGGTAGACATACTGAGGATAATGGGGATGTCAGTTGGAGGGCAAAGAGGTGAATGTCCCTCCAGAGTGCAGGGCTCAGTGATTAGAGCTGAGTGGGAGTCTAGATTCCTCTTTCCGTTCCTGGTACCAGGACGACAAACACATCCACCCTGACCTTGCTCAAGTAGTTAACCAAAGGGTTATTTCCTTATCTGTACGTTGGGAATAATAACACAGTACCTCACTGACTGAGGGAAGCTTAGTCCTCTCATGGAAGTTAGCAACTTACAGGAAGAGTAAATATTCTTTATTAGAAACAAATGTGTCTCTGTCTCTCTTCCCCCCCCCCTTCAGATAGCTGGTTATCCCCTCTTGGAGGCAATGCATTTCATTCCTCGGTATGCCATTTTCCAAACCTCTGACATTCTGCGGCACCTCATCATCGGCTTCATCATGGATCATGCCAATTTGTCAGTTTTAATCTGTCTGAAAACCCGCAGCTGCCTGCAGAAATCTTTTTATTTCCTATATGTTGATATAAAGATTTCACACATTGATTTTTATGTAGCTCTGATTACATGCAAGCTAAGCAAACAGTGACAGGTTGGTACTCAGGGTAATGAATGCTCAGCCAGATTAATACAAATCAATTGCATTGGCAGCTTGCAGGAGAAGTGCAGGGGGGTTGGGGGGGAGTGGGGGAGGGTGTCTGGCCAGCACAGGCTGCCAGGTGCATGCAGATGGTCAGAGGCTGACACTCTTACCTATTTACTGTGATGGACTCATTAGCAGGTTTCTCTGTGGGCCTGTTATGGGTTTCTTGCTTTAAATGTCACCCAATAGAGCTCCTACTACCCCACCCCCACACCCATTCCCTACAAGGCAATTGATAAAAAAATCACCAGATCCTGCCAAGTGAGTAAGCCCATCCATGACTCGGGTTGGGTATGAGGGAAGGCAAGCCATATAGGTCCTTTGGGTGGAATTTCCATCCCAAGAGCAGAAGCTCATTAATAATAATAATAATAATAATAATAATAATAATAGCTAGAGTAACCCAAAGAAGTAACACTGCTAAGATGTCAAATCAGTCAAAAGATTTCTTGACACCTTATCATTGTCCTTTCTACTGAACTGTTTATGAGTACTAATAATAACTAGTGCTTATTATTAGTTATACAGTGCTTTAAGGTTTGCAAAGCACTGTACAATTATCTCATTTTATCCTCATAATAACCTTGGGAGAGAGGTGCTTTTATTGTCCCCACTTTGCAGATGATGAAACTGAGGCAAATAGGTAAAATGAATTGTCTAAATTCACATAACTAGTAAATGACAGATATCAGATTTGAACTCAGGTCTGTCACAACTCCAGGACCTGAAGTTTATCAACTGAGCTATTTAGCCACCAAACACTGAATTCACATGAAACTAGTACAGATGATTAAAGCACCAAGGACTAGATCTTTCTTCCCTTCCCCCTCCTTTTATGGGTTGTCTCTCCCCATTAAGTCCCTTGAGAGCAGCCAATTCTGCTATAACACAACATATTTGATCCTAAAATTCACTATACTATACAAAATAGCACAATATAAACTACAAGGCTTGTGGGAAAACTGGAGTTAAGGTACAACACTCAAAAAATTCATCAGTGACACATTAAGAAAAAGATAGGAACCTAATAAAAATGGTAGCACAGTCTTTTATATGCATAGGAAATATTTCAGACTCATTGAGAAAACTTGGTAATGCCCTGTGGATTTCATATAAAATAGCAGACCAGTTTAGAACACCCAGAGATTTAAGCATCTGGAAGTTTAACAGTGGAAACTTTGAGCTAAATCTTTGAGAAGGAATCATTTGGAGGAGTGGGGGGAGAAGAAGAGCCTCAACCTTGGTCACATTCTCTTCTGCACCCACCCCCTCCCCCACTGTGATCAGAAGAGGACCTGTTGAACCTGGGGAGACCAGAGACTTCCTATTTCTCATTGGCATCCTAGCCAGGGAGGAAAGGGCTTTCAGCAACCAAGAACCCTTTGACACATTTTTAGTCAACTTTTTCTTGGACTCTCTCTAAATATACTAGTAAGAGAATGTGACACAGATGACATGTATTCTTTTGTTTTGTTTTGTTTTTGTTTTTAGTGGGAGAAGATTTTTACCAATTACTCTTGCTGTTGTTGTTGTTGTTCAGTCATTTCAGTTGTTTCTGACTCTTTGTGACACCATTTGGGGTTTTCTTAACAAAGATAGTATAGTGATTTGCCATTTTCCTCTCCAGCTCATTTGACAGATGAGGAAACTAAGACAAACAGTTGCCCAGGGTCACAGAACTAGCAAGTATCTGAACCCACATTTGAACTCTGAAAAATGATTCTTCCTGACTCCAGGCCTGGCACTCTATTCCCATTCTTAGTATATTACCTCAGTTAATACCCCTTGCTAAAAGTTAATTAAGTCTGAATGACTAACAAATTTCAATTGATAATCTGGGGAGAAGCACATTGGTGGGAGTTTGTGAGCTACAGGGCTACGCCTAAACCCTAATGGGGAGACAGAGGGCTTTCCTCTAGTGACCCAACCAGAGTTACATGTGTAACAAACACGTGTAACAAACCTTAAACCTTTAAATGTTAGCTATTTTTCTAGAAGAAAATATTCATGCTATATGTTCATGATGCTCCTGAATAATCTACAAACCTTTGGTCTCTGATATTTCTTAATCTTGAACCACATTTTCCAAATATTTTTCACCATCTTCCTCAGTACCCACTATAGCATTAAAGTCACCCAGTAGGTGTTGACTTTGTGGTATTTGATCAAGGTCACCCTCAACTTTCTCCACGTCTTCATCCTCAGCCTCAGATGCTAAGAGTTAAGTGAAATTATATTCATGGAGGTCTTTTTGCCTTATGAGCACCATAAGATGAAATGACCCTGTGTCACATGGAATGATTTCTCTTTGGGAGCACAATGAAACCTACTCCACCAACTTATTTATTTGTGCTTCTCGGGTTAACCTGTGAGCAGCCCTTCTTCTGTTTAGCAGCATCTGCTTTATGCCTTCTGACTTTATTTATAGTGAGAATGTCAATATGGGTATGGTCCAGCTCCTTCAGGAAGGTATTAACTTGATTGCACAGTCATCTCACATTTAGAATAAGATCCAGCTGGACCTGCAATTTCATTGATTTAAGGAACTCTCCAATGAGAAGAATCCCTTTACCAGGGCAGGTTGGTACCTTCTCTGCAACTTAAGATATCAGAGCCCACCAAAGGAGACATGCATGTGTCAGAGGAAAGACTTAAACCCAGGTCCTCTTGGCTTTGAAATCAGCTCCTGTTCACTTTATCATTTAAAACACCAAAAATGGAGGCAACTGGGGTCAAGTGACTTGCCTGGAATCACACAGCTAGTAACTGTCAACTCTCTGAGGCCAGATTTGAATTCAGGTCCTCCTGACTCCAGGACTGGTGCTCTATCCACTGTACCACCTAGCTTCCCCGGTTCTCAGCATTCTCTGCTTGCTTTCCTACTATCTACCACTACTACTGAGGAGACACAAGGTCTTGTGGGACTGAGAACCATTTCGCATCTTTGTTTTATGGCTGTAAGTGGTCAACCCGCTAATGATAAGCCTTACTCATCATTGGATGGATACTTAGGCAGATCAGCTGGGATCATGCCCAAAGGCTTGCACTCTTGGTAGACCCTACCAGAACCTGTACTCTATTGTCATAACCTCTGAGAGCCCATGGTCAATTCCATGCCATAATGAGGTATTACAGAAGGATTTTGATGAGGAATGTGGATTTCCATTTGTTCTTTGATAATAACAATTAGCTATAGGGACCTATTCCCAGAGAGGAAGGGCCCTGGAAACTGTACTGATGATTTGTGATACTTGGGTAGGTATCCCTAGCTAAGGACTAAAAAAATAAAAGTGTCTCATCTTTGACTTCTAGTTTCTCTAGGATCCTAGTTCAACCAATAGTTAAGATTTACAGGCTGGTCATCTGTCAATAAAGGTTTAGAATTAGAGAAACAGAAAGTCGGCTTGGGGGCAGTTATTAAGTTAGGAATCTAAGATTCAGGGAACCCGGCCTAGCGAAAACACTTGGACTGCTGCCCATATAATATTAATGGAAAAGATTTAGACTGACTGAAAAATCTAACAAGTAGAACCTACCTTACAGAACATCTTCATCATCGTCATCATCATAAACAGCTAGGGTTTGCATAGCATTTTAAGATTTGTAATGCACTCTACATTTATTTCCTTTACAATAATATTGTGGGATGGGAGTGCAAGAGGAAACTGAGGCAGACAGAGGCTAAGTGATTTGTTCAGAATCAGAAAAGAGGCATGGCCTGGGGGCAAAAAGCTCCTGGTAGGTCCAGAATTTGGAGTCTCCTAGAAAAAGGTGAGATAGGAGAGGGTCAGAACCCAAGGAAAAGTAGCTTTGGGATCCAGATAGGGCTTAGGACATACTTTTGAGGAACACTCACATATAGATCAGGAAGGATCAAATAGAAGGGGTAGTGATTTTGAAGAAAAGGGAGGAGAGATCAAGTAGAAGACTATCAATTGCTCAAGGGCAGCTAGGTGCCCCAGTGGATTGAGTGCCAGACCTGGAGTCAGGAAGACTCATCTTCCTGAGTTTAAATATGGCCTCAGACGCTTGTTAGCTGTGTGACCCTAGGCAAGTCACTTACCCCTATTTGCCTCAGTTTCCTCATCTGTAAAAGGAGGTGGAGAAGTAAATGACAAACCATTCCAGTATCTTTGTCAAGAAAACCCCAAATGGGGTCACAAAGAGTCATACATGACTGAAATGACTGAACAACAACAAAACTCTACTGTTTGGAAAAGGAGGATAAGGATTGGAAAACCAAAAGGTCTGGTTCTAATGATTATGATATCATTATTGATTTCAAGAGAGCAGTGCCACTTAGAGTGGTGATAATAGAGCAAGGGTACAAGAGATTGAGAAGACAATGGATCCTGAAGAAGTGGAGGCATAGGAAAAGAAAATTTCCAAGAAATTTAACAGTGAAATGGAAGAGAGACTGCTTAGTCAAAAAGAATCAAGAGAAGGCTCTTATGGATTAGGAAGAACTAAGCAAGTTTAGATAGGTAGATGGGAGTGAACAAACAGAGAGCGAGACATTGAAAATGCATGAAATGATCAAATGACTACTTGAGCAATGTTCCAGAGAAAGAAGGCAGAATTGGGACCAAGGGAAAATGTAGAGAGATTAGCTTTAGTAAGATACAGAATTATCTCTTATCTAAATTTTATACCTTTTCCAGCACTTCTCAGTCTCTGTGTTAAATGCTTTTATTAAATTTAACTAAATCATTTAATTGAATTGAATCTGCTATTGCCCCATTTTTTCCAACTTATTCTCCTCCACATTCTCTACATTGTACCTAGACTGGATTATTTGCTCCCATTAACCTCAACAATGCCCATAGTTTTCCTATTATATCTGTGTTCATCTGGAATGCCCCCTTTCCCTTCCTTTGCCTTTTGAAGTCTTCTTACTTTTCCTTTGAGATCCATCTTACATGATACCTTCTTCAGTAAACCTTCCTTGATTCCCCCAATTGGTAATGACCTCCACTGGCCCCAGATTTCACATAGTGTGTTGTTTGTAGCTCTCATGCATTTATAACATAGTATGGCTATTTGTGGATGTTCCATATCTGCCTACTAGGCTGTAAGCTAGCCCCTTTATCAGTGTGCAGAACAGCAATCTTCACATAATAGGTATTTAATAAAATGTTCTAATTTGCTAAATGAAATGTTCCCTGCTTTCTGTATCCCATGGCCTATAACCTAAGCTCTGGACTCACATGGGCTAAGTTCAATTAGGAAGGCTTCCTAATGATAACTCCGTGGCTCATTTTGTCTCCACCCAAAAGTCTCCCTTGGAACGCAGGAATCTGTCAGGTAACTCTATTAAGCACCCTGACCCTTGCAAATAACTGAGATTTTAAAGATATTAATATAGTAAAGACTTAGTAAAACATCACTAGCTGACAATTTTCTAGTGCTTTAAGGTTCAAAAAGCATTTTAAATGCATTATCTCATTATATTCTCACAACAGCCTTGGGGGGAGGGTGGTACCCATCTTACGGACAGGAAACTGCTTCTCAGAGAGCTTAAAACTCTTGCCTTTGGTCACTTGGCTATTAAATATCAGAGGCAGAATTCAAAACTAGTTTTCCCTTGACTCCAAGTCAAGCAGCACTCTCCACAATAACAAAATGACACAAAAAAGAGAGGATGAACTATTTCCTAGCCCATTTATGAAAAGAAAAGTTAGGGGCTGGAATCACTAGCCATCTTGGCAGGAAACACAGGCCCTGCAAAGTTCATGGCACCCCTTCCAGTCAAGGCCTTGCTATCAAGGCCCCTGTTATCACCAGACTTACAGCTGGTTCAGTGTCCATTTCTTTTCTCCATCATGCTAGATCTGTGCTCCCTTTTGCTACAACATCCTTTGCCTTTATCGTGGCCATCACCTGTTTAATCTTTTGGTATGGTACTTTAGCTCTTAAGCAACTGGTGCCTCTGTCCACTCCTCTTGACTTGACTCCTCATTTAGAAAATCCCCTTATTTTCCTTGTCATGCTTTTCCCCAGAAGTCCCTGCACCCAACTATTTATATCTTGATGCTCCCTGGGACTTCTCTTCCTTCCCAAGCATAGGATGGGCAAAAGGCCTAATCCCCTTGCAATTGTTCAGATTCTTTTAGCATGAACCATCTCTGAACATGCCTGCAACATTTCCAAATTGGAATTATTTGTATTTTGGTTGGAATGTAGTACTTGGAGACACCATATCATTAAAATGTAAAAGAAGAAAAAGACAATGTTCTCTCTGGTACTAGGAAAGGGCTCAGCCTTGGTCAGGCATAAATTAGAGATGCCCATCAAAAAACAAAAGGTAAGGGGTTTGGGATCAATCACAGAAGTACAAAGACTGGACCTGAGGAAGCTTTAGAAACAGGAAAAAAAGGTTCAGAGTCCTCAAAGGGAGTCCTTAGTCCAATCATCATAAAACAAAGATGAAGGGAGACAATATGGCCAAGGGCAAGATGGTGAGCACCTTGTGCAGGGTTGTGACATCCAAAGGATTAGACGAAAAAGAGGAATTCACTTTAGCTGAACATTAAGAATTAGCCATAGTGACAGAACTCAAGAATATCTAGGTATAGGGCCAGAGGCCCACCATATTGTAAATGGACAGAGGCATTTTGTAACTTGTATTTCTTCATCATTTTCCCCTTAGTGGGATCTTACCTATCATTTCTAGTTCCCATGGTAACCATTAGCTGAGAGGATAGGGCAAAGAGAAATCCTACCTCAGGATACAAGGCCTAGTAGGGGAGGTAAGAGAGAGATACCAGGACACTGTCCAATAGTGGGTACACATAGAGCTTAGGCTGGGGATAGAGGGGGGGAGAAAGAGAGAGAGAGAGAGAGAGAGAGAGAGAGAGAGAGAGAGAGAGAGAGAGAGAGAGAGAGAGAGAGTGCGAGAGCCAGATCAGGGAAGAACTTGCTACTAAGAGGAAGCTGCCATCTGGTAACTTCCTAATTAAACTAATCATTCTTATTAATTAGATGCTGAGCTCAGTTGTTCTTACTTATTGAAGAAGTGTGGCCTTCAAACTTCAGCACCCTGTGGCAAAGCCCCAGTTACTACTCCCTGGTTATATTAAACAGCTTTAAAACCCCACATGGAATCTGTGTGTGATCACTCATTGCTTAGCACAGTGCCTCAAACACAGTAGGTGCTAAATAAATATTGATTGACCAGGAAATGATTGATTACAGAAGTGACTAGAGAACCTTCTCAGAAACCCAGGCTAAGCTAGGAATTTAATAATCACATGAAGCTTTTCTGGATGGCACTGGTGAGGACTATAGACAACAGAGTGTAAAGCAGATGGACTATTCAGGAACATGGAGAAACTGTAGATAGCCCCTGCCCCTCCTTCCTTTCCTATGCCCTTCCTCCCCACAAATCCTCTGGCTTACTACCCCTCACACTTGAACCCTTGTTAATATAGTAAGTTTCATTGCTATCTGAGTGTTTCTGTTGTGTAACTCTCTTCTTCATCAATCTGAGCTCCTTGAGAACAGACAGGGATGGGGTCTTCTCTTTCTTCTGTAAAAGTGCCTAGGACAGTGCTGATCACCCAGCAGGTGCTAAATAAAGGCTTATTAACTCAACAGGCTCATCCATGTTTCTCTATCATCAAACTGATTTCATTATTTATGTTTACCTTGTGCAATTATCAGCCAACCATGGTAAATCAGAATAATTGCCTTTCCATTGGTTAACTAGATTGTCTAACACAGAGAATAATTAATTATTCACCAGTAAATGAATCAGTTTAATTGGTTTGAGTGTAGACACCAGATGAAACATCGTGTTTCCATCATTTTCGGATATTGATATGAGTGAAGGAGAAACACAAACAAGGGCTGTGAATCCAAGGACTAGATGAAAGACAGCTTAAATGATGAAGACCTCAGTTCACTCGCAACACAAGTCTTTACTAAGGATGTATGTGCCTAGCCTTTGCTAGACAGGACAGAGATACAGGCAAAAGAGAAAGCATAGTTTCCGTCTGCCTTTGAGAACAGAATACAGTTGGGGATACAAATCTCACATCCATGAAACATTTACAGAACAAGACAAAACAGCATGTAATGACATGCTAAATTGTAAAGTACAGGGGAAAAATGGAATGGAACTGCTTTATGAAGAAATGAGTTCCCTGTTACTTTCCCGGTTCCCTTTAATGCTAGTGCCTTCCTTCTTAGATTTTCTCCAATTTATCATCTATGTGTATGTATGCATATTTTACATAGAATACACAAATGTATATATTGGCACATATGTTATTTGAATTTATTATTTGTTATATAAATATATAGTTGCATATATATTTACATATTTAGTTACATGCTATCTCCTTTATTAGATTTTTTTTTTTGGTGAGGCAATTGGGATTAAGTGACTTGCCTAGGGTCACACAGCTACTAAGTGTTAAGTGTCTGAGGCTGGATTTGAACTCAGGTCCTTCTGACTCCAGGGCTAGTGCTCTATCCACTGCGCCACCTAGCTGACCCTCCTTTATATTTGCCTTTTTTGCATGTGTGTGTCTCCAGTGCTTAACACAGAGCTTGGCACATAGTAGATACTTAATAAATGCTTGTTGACTGTTAATGGAACTATTCAAGCAGAGGCTAAATACAAAGTTCAAGACAAACAAGGTACGACCACAAACCCACTCAAAAATCTCAGCCACACTAAAGAAGGGAGACACTGTATAGTTATCCCTTCCTCATCATGGGGGCTAGGAGCTCAGCACCCCTGCATCTGGAAAATCTTCAGGGAAGCCCCTCCCTTCATACCAGAGAAGAAGTTTGAATTTTTGTGGTATTAAAAGATAAAACGCGTTGATATTATACAATGCTATACATATCTTTTATGCATTTCTGGGTTTCTGAGCTTTTTTTGTGTCAGCTGCTGGCTGTCATCTGCAGCTTCTGCAGACCTCCCAAAAATTCCCATTGAATTTCTTATCCCAACCCTTGATATAGTGAAATTGTGCTGGGGAAAGTCATGATGTAGTACAATGGAAAGGGCATTGGATTTGGAGTCAGCAGACCTCAGGCAAGTCACCTCAACTCTCTGGGCATCAGTTTCCTTAGTTTGGGCCCTCATCAGGTCTAACCCATACTACTGTAATGTTTTGTTTTGTTTTCTAGACAGTCTATCTGCCCCTGCAATTTATCATATACCAGACTGCTGGAGTAATCTTGTAATCACCCCCCTGCCTAAAAGCATTTAATGTTTCCCCATTACCTACCAAATAAATCCTATGATCCTTTCCCCCGGTATTCAAGGCCTCCACAGACCAGTTCCAACCTCTCTTTCCAGTATTATTTCTAGCAACTTCTCCATTTTGTACTGTAAAGTTCCATAAAACAGGGCTGCTTGTCATTTCTTGAACATGCCCAACACTGCCATGTCTTTGTGCCTTTAAAATTCAGGCTACTTCCTTCCCCTGAAATATCTTCTCAGTATCTTCATTGATTGAAATTCTAACCTCTTTCAAGGCCAAGTTCAAACACCATTTCCTTCATGAAACACTCTCCCATCTAGGCCACCTCAACCCAGATTCAGCTATCCTCTCCCTTTCATTGCATCTTGTCAGTATCTCTCCTGTGCACTCATATTCTATTTTGCATTATAATTATATGTGTGCATGTTCTATCTCCCCTATTAAATTGTAGACTCCTTGAGTTCTGTGTCTTATTAACCTTTTATCTCCCTAGCACCCAGCACAATGGAATGGTCAATGGGTAATCTGCAAGGATTTATTAAACTCATATTATGAACCAAGCCCTGTGCTTTAACACACCAAGGATACAAAGAAAGCCTTGTGGGAGAAGAATGGTGACAATTCTAATCTGATTGAATATGAATTAAGCTCTTACTGTGTGTAAGGTACTGTGCTGGGGGCTAGGGAGAAAGAAGAAAAATAACACTCTTCCTCACCTCAAGAAGCTTATAGTTCTGGGAAGGAGATGTACTATGTACACAATTAAGTAAGCTCTTTGATGTTAGGACCGAAGAGAAATCTATGTGGGGTGGGGGTGGGGTGGAGTACAGTGGAAAATAAAGTCAGATTACCGAGAGCCTTGAAAGCTAGGCTGAGGAAGATAAATTAAATGTAGTAAACAGAAGAGAACCGCAGCCTAGAAGTTGTATGTAAGGAAAAGAATGATATAAAAGAGGAAAACTAATAAAGGATAGAATACAGTTAACACATGAGATTAACACATGAGAAGAGATTTTTTAAAAATAGGAAGGGAAAGAAGCTGAAAGAAACACATACTCTATCAGAGAAGAAACATTGACTGAAGTAAAACCTCCTCTCTCCCTCCCTCTATCCTCATTCCCACCCCGCCCCCACCTCCCTAGCCTTGAAAAGCCTCGGAAGGAAATGAACATGAGGAAGATACGGCCTGCCAGGAACTGAGAGATTGGACTGAAGAAGATGGATGATTTTAAAAGAGGCATCGAACTGATCCCCGAGAACTTTAATTTTCTGGGCACGGGTGAGCTTTTCCTCAGCTTCACCTAAATGGAAATATAAATAGCTGAGAAAGAAGGCAGAGGATCGGAACTGACATAATGGACTATATTGACTCTTTGAGAGATAGAAGGGTCTTTCTTAAAGGCATAATATTTTACATGATCATTTGTCAGGCCTCCAGCAAGTGAATTCTCTCCTTTAGGGGACACGGGTAGATTGGTCCATCTTGGTCCTCAATTTAAGGCAAATCTAACCTGATGACAGAATATGACAGGGACCTAGAAAAGGGGATGAGTATTGTGAAAATACCAGCTTTTCCTCTTCTACCTTCACAGATTCTTTTGAAAAGAAAATACCGGAAAAAACAGTATGAATTCCAAATATCCATTCCTAAATGTTCAAATGTCCACTTCCATGTCTTCTGGACCTCAACCAACCTGCCAGTGATAGAGGCTTGATTTCAATTTGATTCAGTTCTGCAAACATTTATTAAGAGACAACTAAATGTAAAACATTGTGGAGCCATAACAGACAGCAAGAGGAGTGTTAGGGCTTAGCCCAAGACCACAGACTTTAAAGTATACTGAAGGATTCAGAGGGCACCAACATCCTTTGTAATATCTTCATAGCATAGAAACAATTTACCTAGTTAAGCAAGAATAATTAGTTAAAATAGAATGCAAAAAGATGCCTAGACTGAGCTCCTTTCCTATCCTTTTGCAACCACCACATAAAACATTATATTCTTGCTGATGTTCCAGGGTCTATCCTTTTTATTTATGGCACAATGTCCCCCATCCTCACATTCAACCAGAAGTACACATCATGTTGCTTACTCCAGACCTAGTTTTTAGTATTATCCTGGGAGCAAAAGTTCCCAGTCATGGCTTTGGCTGGGTGCTGAGGCTACAAAGAGATTTTTTAAAAAGGAAGAGAAGGGAAGGGAAGAAGAGGAAAAAAATACTGCCCTCAACAAGCATTTATTCTATTGTTTTAGGAGGCTCTGAACTATTCTTATCTTTCCCTCCATCTACCCCATGCCAAATCCAAAAGGAATTCAGACATTGGCCCAGGACCCCTCCTGGGAAAGTTTCCAGTCAACAGATTATTCAACTTATAACCCCGTAAGCATGCTATCAATATTATCACCAGTATGTATTTGTTTATGCCAAGAGATATAAAGATCTCCCAAAAGACTCTTGGCTCATATGCTTCTTTTAGTCCTACTCGTTCTTCAAAGGTCACCCCCAAGTGCCACTTCTACACCACCTCAAGTCTACAACAATCTTGCCCTCTTATAAATTCCAGGAAGACTCAGTGTTGGGGCAGCTAGGTGGCACAGTGGATAAAGCACTGGCCCTGGATTAGGAGGACCTGAGTTCAAATCTGGCCTCAGACACTTGAAACTTACTAGCTGCATGACTTTGGGCAAGTCACTTAATCCTCATTGCCCTGCAAAAAAAAAAATAATAAGTGTCTATATTATCCATTTGGTTCTCATCTTATATTACTGGATATTAAAGGAAGAAAAGAAAACAAAAGGAAGGAAGGGAAGGTTTGGGGAGAAAGGAAGATGAATTCAATTTGGAGCATGTTGAATTTGACTGTCCAGTAGACAATTGGAATTGAGGAACTGGAGCTCAGGCATGGATAGAGAGAGAGAAAGACAGACAATCAGATATAAAGATATAAACATAAATATACATATATATATTTGGGAGTCATCTTTTTTATGTTTTATCCCCAAGTAAATTGGTGGTTCTTTGAGGACAGTAACAATATCTGATGTTTCTTTGTATTTCTAGTGTCTAGTACAGTGTTAATAACACGTACTCAATAAATGTTTATTCATGCTAAGTCAAACATTGATTAACCTCCTACTATGTTAGGTGCTAAGGAGACCAAATAAAATGACACCAGCCCTGACCTCAGGAAACTTATAGTTAGTTCAATGAGGGATATAACATGTATAGAAATCTGTGTGACACAAGGTGTTAGGGCAAAAAAGAGGTCCAGAAAAAGTATTCTAAGAAAATTTGAGGAAGATCATTTTTAGTTTGGCAGGGATGGGGTGGGGGTGGGGGTAGGGAGAGGAATCAAGGGAGGCTGCCTGGAGGAGGTGGTGCCTGAACTGGGTGTGGAGGGAGAAGGATATCAGCAGGTAGGAAGGTAGAAAAGATAGTTCCAGGCATGGAGGATGACCCATGTGAATTTATGGAATCCATTCAGCACAGGCTGAGATCACAGAACAACCAGCAGACCAGTTCTTACAAACTAGAGTGGTTTAAGGGGAAAAGTGTGAAAAACGTTAGTTATGGAAGCTGGAGCTAGATTATAGAGAGCCTGGAATGACAAGTCAAAGATTTTGTATTTTATATTTGTATAGGCGTTAGTGGGTTGTTGAAAGTTTTTTTGAGTTTTACAGGAAGGTGGCCAGGCCTGTGCATTAGGGGAATTATTTTGACAGCTGTGTGAAGGATGTATTAGAGGGAGAGATCTGCCTACCATGAAGAGTAGTAAGAGGACTATTAGAATGCTCAAGAAGAGATTCTCTCTCTCTCTTTCTAATATACCACCTACAAAGTGCAGGGAATTGGACTAGGGGGGGAAATTGAGGCACCAAAACCAGTGAAGTAATCACACACATATTAAGTGTCAGAACCAAGAAAGAGTAAAGTTATGGGATCAATGGGAGAAGAGATTAAGAAGAAGGATGGTGGGGCATGATAGTGTCAAATGCTGTAGAAAGGTCATAAAGAATGAGGGCTAAGAAAAGATGATTGGATGTAGCAACTAAGATAATTGGTGACCTTGAAGGGAGAAGCTTCAACAGAATGCAACTTATTGTACAACTGAGGCCCAGGAAGGGTAAGTAATTTGACTAAGATTACAAAAGTAGTAGCCAACGGAATCATCTTTCAGACTTATGTGCTCTGATTCCAAAGCAAATGATATTTCCACCACACCACAGACTGCAAGTGTAGGCCTCTTTCTCCAAGAGTTTGGCACAGAAAGACAGGAAAGTGATGACAGAATAGCTTGAAATGATAGCAAGGTGAAGGTAAGAGTTAATTTTAATTCCTTCTGCTCTGTTAAGTCCTTACCATATTTTGTCTTTTATCATGCCCATTTTTACATGAAACATTCCTTTGATAGCTCTAATTTTCTTGAAGAGATTTCTTGTCTTTCTCATTCTATTGTTTTCTTCTATTTCTTTGCATTGCTCACTTAATAAAACATTCTTATCCTTCCTTGCTATTCTCTGGAATTCTGCATTCAGTTAGGTATATTGTTCCCTTTCTCCTTTACATTTTGCTTTCCTTCTTTTCTCAGCTATTTGTAAAGCCTCATCAGATAGCCATTTTGTGCTCTTTTTTTCTTTTGGAATGTTCTTGTTGCTGCCTCCTACACAATATTTCCAACCTCTATCCATTGTTCTTCAGGCACTTTACTAGTTCTAATCCCTTAAGTCTATTCATCACATCCACTTCATATTCATAAGGGATGTTATTTAGGTCATTTCTATATATTCTGATGGTTTTCCCCACTTTCTTCAATTTAAGTCTGAATTTTTCAATAAATAGCTCATGATTTGAGCAATAGTCAGCTCCAGGTCTTGTTTTAACTGACTGTATAGAACTTCTCCACCTTGGTTGCAAAGTATATAATCAATCTGATTTTGATGTTGACCATCTGGTGATGTCCATGTGTAGAGTTATCTTTTGGGTTGTTGAAAAAGAGTGTTTTCTATGACCAAAGAGTTATCTTGATAAAATTCTATTAGTCTCTGCCCTGCTTCATTTTGCACTCCAAGTCCAAACTTGCCTGTTCTTCCAATTATCTATTCCTATTTTAGCATTCCAATCCCCAATGATGAATATAATCTTGTTTTGGTGTTATCTTTAGAAGGTGTTGTAGGTCTTCAGAGAACTGATCAACTTTGGCCCCTTTAAGCATCAGTGGTTGAAGCATAGACTTGTATTACTTTGATGTTTAATGGTCGGCCTTGGATTCGAACAGTTATCATTCTGTCATTTTTGAGATTATACTCCAGTACTGCTTTTCTCACTCTTTTATTGAAGATGAGGGCCACTTCATTTCTTCTAAGAGAGTCTTGCTCATAGTAGTATATGTAGTGATCACCTGAATTACATTTACACATTCCCAACTAGTTCACTGATGCCCACGATGTTGTTTCATCTTTCCATTTCATGTTTGACTACATCCAGCTCACCTTCATTCCTAGATATTACATTCCAGGTTCTATGCAATATTGATCTTTGCAGCATCAGACTTTCTTTTCATCACCAGGTGCAAGCACAGCTGAGCTTCCTTTCAGCTTTGGCCCAGCTGTTTCATTAGTACTGGAGCTACTTGCAGTTATCCTCCATTCTTCCCTAGTAGCACATTGGATACCTTATGACCTGAGGGGCTCATCTTCCAATGCCATCTCTTTTATCATTTTAGTATCATCCATAGGGTTTTCTTGGCAATGATACTGGGGTGGTTTACTATTTACTTCTCTAGTGGATCAGCTTTTCTCAGAGTTCTCCACTATGACCTGTCCTTTTTGCATAACCCTGCACAGCATAACTCAAAGTTTCAGGCATTCACAAGCCCCTCTGCCACAGCAAGGCAGTGTTTGGAGGCAGGGAGAGGTGTACTTCATTCTACTTATCTATAACAAAGAAGTAGCCTGTAAAGTGCTTTGTATATCTTAAAACACTATATAAGATATTGTTGTTGGTATCATCATATCATCATATCATCATCATTACCATATTATGTGAATTCAAGCCCCTTTATTATCCTGCTTTATCATACTCTGGATAGGTTCCTATTCATTGGTGTGCTTTAAAAATGCCATACCTATATCCAAATATAATGTTCCAAACAGGGGCTGTCCAAGGTAAATTAGAACTTCCTTTTTAAAAACTCTATACCTCTAAAAAAAGTAGCATAGTCTCCAGAGAGCCAGCCTTGAAGTCAGGAAGATCCAGGTTCAAGTAGTGCCCCTAAAACATACTAACTGTGTGGCCCTGGGCAAGCCATTTACCTTCTGTTCCCCAGGCAATTTTAATGACTAAATTAATGAAAAGCATTTATTACAATTGTACAATGTGCCAAGCACTGTAAAAAAGATTGGGATATAAATATAAAAGTGAATTAATGTCAGCTCTCAAGGAACCTCCATTCAGATGGGGAAGACAACACATATAGGGAAGTCATGGCCATGGAATGGGGTCTGGGAAGTAACAGGATTGGTGAATAGAGCCAGAGGAGGGTTAATTACTATTACCTTTCTGTAAAAGTACCCAAAGCAACAGGTAGAAAGCAGGGTTAGGAATGGAGGTAAGGGAAAAGAAATGTAGTTTGCAGATGACAAGAAAATGACTGGGGTAGGTTATTAAGTGGAACAGAAGGATAGTCTGGTCTAATCTAGACTGGGCTAGGTGAGGTTTGTTCTCAGTAGCTCCCTAGTCAGAAGAACTGGGCCCTAAGGCAAGAATTTCAAAGGTGAGTGGTTTGAGTGAGATAAAAGTGAACTTTGTCAAAGGTTGCTGAAGTTCTTCCAAGATGAGACAGAAGCAGAGGGATGGTTTTGGTGATCACAGTCCTTCCTGTTGGTCAATAACCATTTATTAAGTATCTACTATGTGCCAGGCATTGTGCTAAGTACTCAGGATATCAGGAAAAATAGACCACCATCACAGTCAAGGAGTTCATAGCCTAATGCAAACAACTAAGTACCAAAAAAAAAAAAAAGCTATATATAGGATAAATTGGAAATAATCACCACAGGGAAGGTATTAGAATTAAGAGAGGTTGAGAAAGGCTTCCTGTAGAAAATGGGGTTTTACTTGGGATTTAAAGGAAGCCACAAAAGGCAGTAGGCGAAGATGAGAAGGGAGCACTGTAGGCATGAGGGATAGCTAGAGAAAATGCCTGGAGAGATAAAATGTTCTATTCAAGGAACAGCCAGAAAGCCAGGGAAGAGTTCAAGGGAGTGGGAGGGGCTTAAGGTGTAAGAAGTCTGAAGAGGGGAAGGAGGGACTCAGATTGTCAAGGACTCTGAAGTGCACAGAGAACAGCTGGCTGAGATATGAAGCATTGTCTGATCTGGGGCTGAAGCTGCATTCACTCACTTGCCAATCAGGACACTATAATATTTGTAAAGCACTTAGCCTGGTGCTTGGCATATAATAGGCCTGTAACAAATGACTGTTACCTTCCTCCCTCCCCTAAAACTATAAATTGCAGAGCAAAAACTGATCTGTACTGGTAGGGGGAATATCCCCATCATGAATTCCCTATACTAATGACATACCATGTTTGGATGAAAAAAAAAATACAACTAATGCATGCCTAAGTTCACATCAGTTAGCCTTTTCTGGCAGCCACATCACGATGTTGATTCATATTGATTTTGCTGTTGGTGAAAACCCCTAAGTCCTCTTTATGTGAACTGTTGTCATTTACCCTATTGTAGAGTTATACAGTTGATTTTCTTAAATCTAAGGGCAAGACCTGACATTAATCCTTATAAAATTTCATCTTGCTCCATCTAACCTTTTGTTCTAGCCTGTCAGAAATTTTGGGATCTTAATTCTTTCATTCAACGTTTGAATTATCCCTCTCAGCTTTATGTCATCTGTAAATTTGCTCCAAATCAATTCTTGGGTGAAGAAATAAATGGCATGTGTATGAAGCATTAGACAGGACAGGACCACTTGAGACATTTACCCAGATTAACAGGAGACCATGAATCAACACTCTTGGAATATGCCTTTGACTAGCCTTCAATCTATTTGATGTCACTATCATCTATCCCATATTTCTCTATTTTGTTCACCAGATGTTAGTGAGAGTCTCTTTCAGAGCCCTGCTGAAATCTAGATCTTGTGTGTATATAGTCTATCTATCAGTTTCCGGCCTAGGAGCCGTATGAGAAAAGATATCAGGCTAGACAGGTGTGACTTATGCTTTGTGACTCCATTCTGGTTCCTTGTGATCACCTGTAACTTTTCTGATTGCTCACAAGAATTTTGATGGTGATTTGTCATTGGTCCAGTTTTTTTTGTTTGTTTTGTTTTTTTCAATTTACCTTCCACCTTTTTTATGTTATAGAATGTTTGCCATTTTTCAATCTTCTGAGTAGGCCAGAAAGGTCGTTGGATGTTCCAAGGTAGAAAGATTCTTCCAAGATGAGACAGAAGCAGAGGGATGGTTTTGGTGACCTAAGAGCTCAGGGAAGTCTGGAACAGAGGGCAGACATGGGAGGGAAAAGGCAAGCCCCAAGAGTACTGCCAGCCTCAGAGCTCTCTATTCCAGTCTCCCAGGGAGTACCAGACTGGAATTATATTTATCTTCCCACCTACATGTTGCTTGTCTATGGATACAATAGGCTCAAAACTAAAAGCTGCTCCCTTGGCTGCTCTGCATTAAATAGGATAGCACAATTACCCCAAGCTTAAACCTTTACATTTGACTATTTCTCAGTAAGTCTGAGTTACATTATAAACCATTGCAAATAGTGAATAAATACATTTATGTAAGTAAAATAGCAAACAGAAATTGAAGTTATATAGATTTGTTGTTCAGCCATTTCAGTTGTTATTTATTTTTTTTTTGGAGAGACAATTAGGGGTTAAGTGATTTGCCCAGGGTCACACAGCCAGTAAGTGTTAAGTTTCTGAGGCCGGCTTTGAACTCGGGTCCTCCTGAATCCAGGGCCGGTCCTTTGTCCACTGCGCCACCTAGCTGCCCTGTTCAATCATTTCAGTTGTGTCTGACTGACCCCATTTGGAGATTTCTTTGGCAAAGATACTGGAATGGTTTGCTATTTCCTTCTCCAGTTCATTTTATTTTTACAGATGAGGAACTTAGGAAAATAGGGTTAAGTTACTTGCTCAGGGTCTCACAGCTAGTAAGTGTCTAAGACCAGATTTGAACTCACAAAGATGTCTTCTTAATTAATTCCAGGCCAGGCACTCTATCCACTGTGCCATCTATGTACCCTGTTATACAAATTAAAATATGCCAAAAATATAGAGTGAATGAGTAATTCAGATGGGAGCAAGATAAGATTTCAGTTTAGTCAAGAAGGGGGCATAGATCTCACCTATGGAGAAATTGTCTAAAGTATAAGAAGACAAGCTGGAAAGGAGGGACATATTGAGGGTATGGCTTCCTCTACATGTCTGCACAAAGTCTTTCTCTCTCTTCCCATTTTTATGCATAGAGAGCCTCATAGTGAGCCTGGAACCATGTATGCCTCTCTCTTTAAGAAAAAGAATAGATTGTAATGGAATATTATTGCACTATAAGAAATGTCAAGCAGAATGATTTCAGAAAAACCTTAAAAAACTTACATGAACTGATGCATAGTGAAATGAACAAACCATGACAACATTGTGCATAGTAACAACAATATTGTTGGATGAAAAACTGTGAATGAGAACTATTCTTGGTGATACAATGATCCAAGACAATCCCAAAGGACTAATGATGAAGCATACTATCCTCCTCCAGAGAAAGAACTGATATTGATTGAATAAAAACTGAAGCATGCTATTTTTCATTTTCTTTCTTTCATTTTTTTCTTTTATTTGAGTCTTCTTATAGAAAATGACTAATATGGAAATGTTTTACATAATTGAACATTCATAACCTATATCTGATTGCTTACCATCACAGGGAGGGGGAAGGGGAAGGAGGGACAGAATTTGGAACTCAAAGCTTTAAATAAAAATTTGAAATATTTATAAAAGAGTTCATAGAAAACTCACTACAGAGAACCAAGACACATTTTTTCCAACAATTAAGCAAGTATATGTGGTTAAGAATAAAAGAATATCTTCCTTGAAGCTCTCACACCAATTGTTCCCATTAGACCTCATATCACACTCAACATTGTTTCTTCTAATTCAGTCATACATAGGTAGCAGGAAGACTATTAAAACTAAAATGGAAGCTCTTTGAGAGTAGATGTTTCACTTTTGTCTTTGTATTCCTAGTGCTTAGCACAGTTACTGGTGAATAAAAATTGCTGAATAAATGTTATTTATTGATGATTTCAACTGCTCTGAGGAAATAATTTAGCCCTTTTCCTATCTGTTCCCTCTCCTTGTATCCATGAAGATATACAACCAGGAGTGTGCTACAGCCAGCTTGAACTGACTCATAGGAGCTGATTATTCAAGTTTCAGTGTGATTATTTACACTAATCAACAAAGACTACAAATCAGAGCTTGGTTTATTATTTTGTAGATTGTCCAGACTTAAGAAAGTGATGGAGAAAATGTTAATAATGAAAATTCAACTTTAAAGTCGGTTGTTGCTTTTCAGAATACTAGTTATTAAACATTTACTAGCATATTACTATATGCAATACTATATTTAAATAGATTTTTATTGTTATCTTTTGTTTCTACATAACCTAGATTTCTCCTTCCCCTCTACCTTCTACCAAAGAGCTATTCATTATAACAAATAAAATTTTAAAGAAAAGAAAGAAGAGGGCAAAATTCAATAAAAGCAATCAGTATGTTGAAAAAGACAATGCTATTTAAATTGTTCTATAACTGGGCACCCTGACCTTTGCAAAAGACAGCTTGGTATTCATTGAAAGCACAGCTACCCAAAAGATATGCCAGATTATCCCATGGTAAGATAAGAATATTTTCATTCAGAATTCTCTAATTCAATTCTTATGATTCAATAAATACCCATTAATTTGCTTGCGGAACCCTGTACTAGGTTCTGGGGATACAAAGATGAAATATAAAATTCTTCTACCTCAAGAAGTTGACAGTCTGTTGACATCATATAAACCAATAGTATGATGTAAGAGTGTACATAATAGAGGCAAAGGAAAAATCCAGGGAAAAATACTCCAGGAAAAAAAATCAGTCAGGGGAAATCACTTTTTAACTAAGGGGCTCAGGGAAGGGTTCAAGGAAGAGATGGCACCTCAGCTGAGTCTTTGAGGAAGAGAAGGATGTCCATAAATAGAGATGAAAAGGGAGTACATTTGCAACACTGGGGAGGGGTTGCAAATAAAATGAAAGTGAGAGATTACCAAAAAGATCTATCCAAGAGCATCTAATAGTCTGTAGAGTACCTAGAACATATAGTATGTAGAAGGGAATAATAAGAAACAAGGTCTAGGTTGGAGACAGTGTTGGAGGATTGTAAATACTTGGCTAAGGAATCTGTATTTTTTATTCTATAGACACTAGAGAAGCATAGAAGATTAGAGGATTCCATATTAAGAACTAGAATGAGAGGTCACCTAATCAAGGCAGAATGGTACAATGGAAAATATATTGGATCACCTGGTTTCAAATCTTGCTTCTGTTACTTGCTGGGTTGGCAGTAATTGCCTGAGGAAGTTGGATTTAGATGATCTCGGGTGCCTTCCACTTCTAAATCTGTGATAGTAATAGAATCTTCTCGTTTTACAGGTGGTAAAATGGAGGTAAGTTATTTGCTCAAGGTTACCCAAGTAGTAAGGGGCAGAAATCAAGATTCAAACCTGGTCCTCTGACTCCGAATCCGGGGCCTTTTCCATTGCAAAGCATTTCTTTTCCATCTTCTTCTCTTTTTCCCTCCTTCAGCTTAGTGGGTAATCTTGATGGGGAGAAAAGGAAGAAAGTTTTAGGTAGGTATGAGTAGCAGCTACAGCATATGAAAGTCTCCAGTCTTAGAAATCTATCAGCTATTCTCTGGCCTCTAGCTAAAGCATGCAATTGTGCACGCTTTCAGAGATGGAGGGCACCGTGTGTTGGAAAGTTAACTTAATTAATGCTAAGGTCAGATTAGTATACATCTTCATTACATGAAGAGAGTTAACCCCGACTTCAAGGTAATTTGATGTCTATAATAACAGAGTCTGAAGGTCTATGAGCTGACATTGTTAAATTTGCTTTTCAGTAAGGAGAGATGTTGAGATGATGGGCTGGATAGAAAGTGTTTTCTGCCCAGCAAAGAAGGATATAAAATAAAACCGTGACTCACATCTTTCACGTTGGCTATGTCTCGGTGTCATTAAAATCTGTCTTGCAATAAATACAAAGATTCCTTTCGAGCCCATCTGCCCCTGAGGAGATATAAAGCAATAAAATCAAAGAAATTGGTGTTCTTTTCTACATGGTTGGCTGGAAATCATAATTTCCTCTTGGCAAGAGGGCGAGTGACTATTTGTAGGGCTGCTTTAAAGTAGCTTTAACCTCCAAGCTGCCATGAGTTAGTCTGCAAACTCAAGTCAAAATTTAGAAGAACTCAACTGGACAAGAATAAGATGGAAGTAGGTGGGGGGAGTGAATAGATAGTAATTCAGATCAAAAAGACTTGTACGTTATAGTTAAACACAGGTTCACTATGACTATACTATATGATCTGAATCAAAATGGACACAGCAGCCAAAATTTTTAAAAAGATTTAAAAAACACCAGAACAAAACTAATTCAATCTTAGACTAGATTAGTCAAAGCAGAATGTTCAGAAGGGAGGTGGCATTCTAATTATATTTTGATTTCATCAGGTCACATCTAGCACATTATTTCTGGGTGCCATTTGTAAGGAGGGATGCTCACAAGGGGATGCTGGTTAAGAAGTTGTCGACAAAGACAGTGATAAGACTAGGGACCGTTCTGTTGGAGAAGTGGTTGAAGGAACTGAGGGCATTTAGCCTAAGGAAGAAAATACTGAAAGGGCTCTTATGTAGAACGTGGGTTAGATTTGGGCTGGACCCCACAGAACAGAAGCAGGAACCATATTGGAAAGCCATGGGAAAACAGATTCTGATTCCATATAAGG
The DNA here is from genome assembly GCF_019393635.1 of Dromiciops gliroides. NCBI lineage: Eukaryota > Metazoa > Chordata > Mammalia > Microbiotheria > Microbiotheriidae > Dromiciops > Dromiciops gliroides. The sequence goes on from NC_057863.1 coordinate 354,213,653, forward strand.
AAGAACTTCCTTCCACTGGGGCCTTTGACAGGAAGTGAGTGCCCTAGAATTGCTTTCACTGAAAAAATCACCTTGTCTGTTTATAGACTACAGTTGTATGGATGTTGGTCATTCATTGTGTACTTACGATGCAGAGAAGCCCTTTGAAACCCAAGTTATTCAATCATTTTCCTTGTTCCAGTGAAGAATTAAGCAGGGCAAACTTTATGTAAGGCTAAGAAAGAAGAAGTAATTTTATTTCCAGAACTGTTTTCAAAGATGACCTGAGCAGGGAAGTAGGATGGGGAAATCATATGATTATTTTCTTCCTCCTGGACATGATCCTTACAGTGAAGCTTCATCATTTGGTTTGAAGTTAATTCTTAGATCTTTTGAAAGCCCCATCTTCAAATGGAAGTGCATCTTAAAGTCAAAACAAGATAATAAGTGATGAGTACAATCTAGGAACACATTAAGTGCTTACAAAGTTCTCCGTTCATTTTCCTCCCTTTTCCTTTAAAAGGTAATCATCTGGGGGCAGCTAGGTGATGCAGTGGATAAAACACTGGCCCTGGATTCAGTTCAAATCCGACTTCAGACACTTGACACTTACTAGCTGTGTGACCCTGGGCAAGTCACTTAACCCTCATTGCCCCACTAAAAAAAAAAAGGCAATTATCCTATCACTTCAGAATTGTGTCCTTTATCTTCCAATCAGGATTTTGAGAAGCAGTCATTGTTTTTAATTTCTTCCTGAGTGTTATGACTAGAAGAATAAAAAGACCTCCAACCTCAAACATCTTACCTTCTCTCTCAATTCCTGGATTTGCTTGGATTCCTCCAACCATTTAATTCAATCCAACTCAATTTAATAAGCTTTTTTAAACACTTAGAAGCTAGGGATACAGAAATGAGAAATCATGGCCTCCTAGCTCACAGAACAAAGACATGTAGAAGGATAAGAGATATCTCATTGCAATGAAATAAGTACAAAAGAGATTTAAAAAAATCAAAATCCAAGGAGGAAGAGATCATTTCCAAAGTTGTTTTTTTTTGTTTGTTTGTTTTGGTTTTTTTTTTTGTTGTTGGGGGGTGGGGAGGGACAGAGGGGTACAGATGGGAAAAGGCTTTTTGGAGGATGTGGCTCCTAATTAAGACTTTGAAGGAAGGAGAATTTTAACAAGCAGAGGTCATGGAAAGTCCATTCTAATCATAGGGGATAGTGACAACAAATGGCACAAAATTAGGAAAGGGAAGGATAGTTAATAGTTCAGTTTGACTGAGATGGAAAGGAAGTGCATGAAGGGGAGTTGGGTGTAAAAATGTAGGCTAGGTAGGTTGGAACCAAGTAGGTCTCATATGTGGTGATAAGGAATTTATTTTTATTTGTAGGCACCATTAGAGAATTATTCCTTTGGATAAAGGCTGAAGTTTCTTGTTATAATGCATTCTATCTGACACTCACTCCCAATAGAGCTTCATCTTTCATTTATTCATTGATACATTGATAAGATTTCAAGCTGGAAGGGCCTTTAGAGGTCACTGAGTCCAATCTCCTCATTTTACAGATGAGGAAACTGAAACTTCTAAAAGTAAAGTGACTTGCCCAGGTCACTTAGCAAGTGTCTGAAACAGGTTCTGAACCCAGGTTTTCCTCTATCTACTGTACCTACTATAGTACCCAACTCAAAAAGCATTTATTGAATGTCTATTAAATGTACTGTGGTGGATTTTTTTTTCTTTTCTTTTCTTTTTTTTTTGGTGGGTCAATGAGGTTAAGTGACTTGTAGAGGATCACACAGCTAGTAAGTGTCAAGTGTCTTGAGGTTGGATTTGAACTCAGGTCCTCCTGAATCCAGGGCCCTTGCTTTATCCACTGCGCCACCTAGCTGCCCCTGTGGTGGGTTTTTAAGAAGGAAGATAACAATAGTGCTCTCAAGGAATTTCCAATCTGATAAGGGTGTGCATGTGAATGGTGTGTGCACATGTGTGTATGTGTGTTATGGGTATTGTTCATTCATTTTCTTTTTTTTTTTAATTTTTTTTTTTTGCGGGGCAATGGGGGGTAAGTGACTTGCCCAGGGTCACACAGCTAGTAAGTGTCAAATGTCTGAGGCCGGATTCGAACTCAGGCACTCCTGAATCCAGGGCCGCGCTCCATCCACTACGCCACCTAGCTGCCCCTGTTCATTCATTTTCAATCTTGTCCGACTCTTCCTGACCACATAGGGGATTTTCTTGACAAAGATACATTCTTTAGCTGATTTTACAGATGAGGAAACTAAGATAAACGGACTTAAGTGCCCTGCCTGGAGTCACACATCTAGTGAGTGTCTGAGGCCAGATTTGAACTCAAGAAGAGGAGTCTTTCTGATTCCAAGCCCAGTACTATATCCACTGTACCACCTAGCTTCCCTTGGAGCTATTTAAGCCTATTTGATAAGTTCACTAGCTTCACTTTGAAAGACAGTGAACAGAGGCAGCTAGGTGGCACCATGGATAGAATACCAGCTCTGGATTCAGGAGTACCTGAGTTCAAATCCGGCCTCAGACACTTGACACTTACTAGCTGTGTGACCCTGGGCAAGTCACTTAACCTTCATTGCCTTGCAAAAGAAAAAGAAAACAAAAAAAGCAAGACAGTGAACAAAGCACTTAGATATAAAGATGGAGCAGTTTAGATGGGTAAGGAGTGACAGGTAGGCAAGTCCTAGAGTATGTCTATGTGTATGTGTGGGGTGGGGGAGGGGGGCTGGGGACCAAGGGAGGAGGTTCCAAGAGATGAAAGGCCTGTATGTGGAATCCCTTAACAATAGGATAAAAAAGCAAACACCTCATTTCTTCCTCCCCTCCCCCTCTAACCCCAGGACTGTGGCAATGAGGTGGCAGGGGAATGGAATCCCCCTTGGATGGCTTCCTCTCCCTGTAACTTTCACCTCCTAAAGCTATTGTTATCAAAACCCAATTTCCAGGAACTGGTTCAAGTCTGATTCTGAGCTGCACTTAAGCTGCATATTTGAAGTAATTAATGGCAAGGAACAGGCCCCTAATATAACCCGAAGCATTTTATTTGAATATCTATTCAATGCTCTGTTTTAGCACACCCTGGAATGGGAAACTATATTCAGATTATCTCCTCTGGAGATTGTTCTGAGGAAGAAAGCCAGCTCTCTTTCTAGGGGAAGTTGAAGACAACCTAGAGGTATGTGTGGGAGGGGAGAGAGGTGAGACTGAGGGGAGGTGTTAGTAACACAGATAATCACTAAGTGTCTTTAATTCTGCCTCTCCCCATTATAGAATGGGTCCAAAGCATGTCACAATGTTTCTTCAAACTTACTAAAGATCTACACAAGGAGTTTTAGGATTATAGACCTGAAATAGGGAGGGATCTCAGAAGACATCTGATTGGACATCTTTATTTTCATGTAAGGAAACCAGAGCCCAGAGGGGTTCACTTTTTTTGCTTAAGGTCACATAGATGGTAAATACCAAAGGGGGGACTTGGATCTAAATTCTCTTCCTTCAGAGCCACTGTTCTTTACATTGTGTCACTGTCTCGGGAGTCAGGAGACATAAATTCTCATCCCTGTTCTGTCACAATCTAGTAATGTGACATTGGTTTGTGTTGAGTAGTCATTCTACAGGTAGCACACATGGTAAGTGCTCTGATGGAAATCATGAATAGACTCTACATCTGGTGGCCTAGAATGGCTTCTAATCCTCAAAGGGCTATAGGGAACCATAGGCTATCTGGAATAACTTTACAAAAGTGCCTATTTTCCATGGGAAAGGACAAAGGGACCTTGGATCAAGACATCGTATTGATTTGAGGAGCATTTAAGGGAAAGAAAGGCTTCCCTCTGTTCTCAAACAAACGGTAAAGCTAACAAAAACAGTGCCAACTACTAAAGATACTCTGAATCAGATGTTGGAAAAGTAATCAATGAGAAAATGATTGTGCCATCTTAGAATATATGATAGAGAAGGAGGGGAAATCTGGACATAGTCCAACCCACATACATCCCAGAGTTTTGGAGAGAATATATCAAAAGGTTCACTGAAAGCTTTTTTTTTTTCCTGGGGCAATGAGGGTTAAGTGACTTGCCCAGGGTCATGCAGTTAGTAAGTGTCAAGTGTCTGAGGCTGGATTTGAACTCAGGTCCTCCTGAATCCAAGGCCAGTGTTTTATCCACTACGCCACCTAGCTGCCCCACTGAAAGCTTTTAAAAGCTAAAATTCTACAGGACAAATGAGCCCAGGAAAACTAGAAAGAACTCAAGGGTAAAATTCTGAGGCTATAAAAAGAAAAATTTTGATAAGGAAGAAGAGGAGTTGCAAAGCAGTGATGTCAAACTCAAGTAGAAAAGGATGCCCATGGGATGCGTGTTGATTAAAAAAAAAAACAGCAACACATTAACATTATCTATGTTGCATTGCATTTTTATTTATTTTGTTAAGCATGTCCCAATTACATTTTAATCTGGTTCTTGTCATTCATGAAGTGCATCACATTTAATCCAAAGGGGACCTCTGGTCTAAAGGAACAGAAATGGATGCCCAGGAAACTCATTTACCAATATAGATTTTTAAAAGACATGCATCAAACAGTGGAAACAATGGCAAATAACAAAGAGAGAGAGAGAGAGAGAGAGAGAGAGAGAGAGAGAGAGAGAGAGAGAGAGAGAGAGCACAAAAGAATATCAAGAATATGAAAGTTCAGAATGAGTTAAGAACAGTGAGGAATGCTCAACAATTCTGAAAGAAAAAAAATCTGTGGGATTTAGTGAATGGCAAGGTCAACACTGATTAATAGTATGACATGAAAATATTAAAAAGTTAACATGATCTTGGGGTACATCGAATGAAGCAGAACAAGAACAGGGACCATCCTCTTGCATTTTATCCTTGTCCAACTACACCTTGCAGTATTGTGCTCAGTTCTGGACATTGCATTTTAGGCGAGACTATGATAAAACCAGAGATCTTATAGAGGAGGGGAACTAATATGGTAAAGAACTTTAAGAGGATGTTATATGAGGATAAATTGAAGCAATTGAGGATGTTTTTACCTGAAGAAGGATGTGCTCCCCCACTGAGTGATTAACCACTATTATTCCTCAAGACATCAGGAAGATAATGACCTGCTCATGAATTGGATATAAGTGAGGCAGAGCTGTGCAGTCATCATCCTCACTCTCTCCTCCAGAGTCATGGAAGTCCAGTGGCAAGACAAGGGTAAAGAGGACTGGCGATAGCCCAGGATGCAGTAGGTAACTTTGGCCATTGCTCTTCAGTGAGTATCTAGCTTCCTATGTTCCCTCCTGCATGGAAGCTTCATCAGTGGTTAAAAAACAGAGGGTTCCAGATTGAAGGAGTTGTATGGGGCAATTGGAGCACATTTTTAAATGAGGAAAGACATCAGTGACATCAGTCATTCAAAGTCTAAGTCCCCTGCTCCACTGGGTTATTATTCTCATTGCTGCCACCTCTAGTCTTCAACTGAGGCACTACCTCTTTCCCATAAAAAGAGTTGTCTTTTTTTTAGGCTATATCCCAGAAACTAAATTTCGGCTCTTTTAGGGAGAAAGGCCTGCGCTCACACCCTCAATTACTGGAGAGGGTAGGGATGATCTCAGTTGCATGTAGCTTTCTCTCCATAAGAAGAGATGTCTGTCAGTTCCCAGAGTTTTTGTCTCCGTGACTAAGCTCTTTTGGAATTAAGACTAGTCAGCCAAGCTAATTAGAGCCTATAGATATTTAGTCTGTCATTTGAATTCACTTCTTTTTGCTAACAGCTAGCAGGAATGACATCCGTGGCCAAAACCTCTACCTAACTGTGTGGATGACTATTTGGGAATGTTGTCAAGGTGATTCTTGTTCAGCTGTGAGTTGAATGGGATGGTCCCTAATTTCCCTTCCAAGACTGTGATTCTCTGGCTTTGTGATGCTGTGAAGACACATCATTTCTCATTACCCAACAAAAGTAATTCCACAGCCAAGATCAGGAGTCAGATCTGCTTTACTACCAAAGGGGCAACTTCTCAAGACTGGGCCCCAAACATCTCCATTCAGACTCAGCCAATAGGTTTAAAAGAAAAAAATCTAGATGTTGTTTTGTCAGCATTTTTATTCACTACACATTTTTACCAAATGTTAGTCTTTTCTTAGAGCTACAGAGTTGAGTCATGGATGATTTCTGATTCTCTTTGAAATTGTTTAAAATGGGGGGCAGCTAGGTGGCGCAGTGGATAGAGCACCAGCCCTAGAGTCAGGAGTACCTGAGTTCAAATCTGGCCTCAGACACTTAACACACACTTACTAGCTGTGTGACCCTGGGCAAGTCACTTAACCCCAATTGCCTCACTAAAAAAAAAAAAAAAGAAAAGAAAAGAAAAGAAATTATTTAAAATGTCCTGTGATAAACAGACAGGAGTGTTTTGGAGGCAGCTTATACCAATTTGTGAGAACTGATTGTTAAATTTTCACTGGGAGCCTTAACATCTCAGAAATCAGCAAACACTACAAATTGGGGCTTGATTTTATCATTTTGTTTCTTTTCTAGACTTCAGGAAGTGATAAAGAAAATGTTACTAATCCAAATTAAACTTGAAAGTGTGCCATTTTTCTCCTCTAGACAGACAATTGTTAAATATTTACCAGCGCATCACTGTATAGAGAATATAGATTCCACTTCCTCACAGATCATATATAAAGGCATATATTTATCTATAAAAATAGATATACATATCTACATGGATTCATATGTATAGATATGTAAAAATAGGTATATATCTTTGTTATATAATTTATAACATATTAATATATGTACATACATAATATATCTCTTTATATCATACATTATTTATAGTATATCTTTTATGTTTGTATATTATATTAATAGATATTGATATATAAAATGGGTATATATCTTTATATTATATATAATATTGATATATGTAGATATATTTAAATGGGTATATGTCTTTAAAGTAGATTTTTTTTTTTTTGGTGAGGCAGTTGGGGTTAAGTGACTTGCCCAGGGTCACGCAGCTAGTAAGTGTTAAGTGTCTGAGGCTGGATTTGAACTCAGGTCTTCCTGAATCCAGGGCTGGTGCTCTATCGACTGCGCCACCTAGCTGCCCCAATTTTTTTTTTTTATCAATATATATGTATATGTGTACATTCCTTTTAGGATGACTTGGCACATTTTCTAAGGAGGCTGGAATAGGTGATCTCCAAAGTCCCTCGCAGCTCTAATTCTATGATCTTATGGTCCTGTGACCCAGCAACAAAGCCATTGGAAACCTCAACCCTACAGCCATCTGGTAGCGATTTCCCAGCTACACCTCCTGAGGACTCATCAAAGCCACAAATCTGGCCACAGAATTTTTCTCTGCCTACTAACAACTGCCGAAATCAAGTCACCTGGTATTTCTACATTCACTATTACAGAGATTATGGCAAACAAGGCAATAATCTTAAATGTTTTGCATTTCCTTTTTCTTGTACTCAAAGGTATATATGTATATGTATATATATGTATATATATATGTGTGTGTATATAAATATTAGGAGCAACATTATCCTCCATTTAACAGCTAAGGAAACTGAGGTCTGGTGCCATTATATGAGTTAAATGATTGTTATTTAAGTAGTGGGGGGTACATATACCAAGGGAGACTTTTGGGGTTACTGTTCCTTTTGGGGCCCTACTAGTTCTCTACCCCTTTGTATTTCTTCTTCTTGTGAGGAAGAGGCTGGAATTTCCAGGGTAGGAGTAGCTCTGGAGCAACAAGGGACTCATTCCCAAGGCTCACTCATCCTTCTGCTTTTACTGAATGCCCTCATAACACTGTGATGAGGATTTTGGTTCCTTCAGAGTTAAACTAAGAATCTGGCTTGCTTGCCACAACTTTCTTGCTTTCTCCTAGGACCCCCAAACCCTTCATCAGCTCCTGACCTGCAGCCTCAGCAGCTGTTTCATAGCTGGACCATGACACAACATAGGAGTTGAGGTCCAAGTAAGAAAACAAATCCAGTTGAGCATAAAATAGAAAATTGAGAGAAAAGCCCTTCCTGGAATAGGGGAAAGGGAGGTCACATAATAAAACAGAAAACTCCCTGGCCTTGGGAGCCAAGAAACCTCGTTTATAGACTTAGTTCTGCCACTAACTTTGGCAAGTCATGGCCTGTTGGTGGGCCTTGGTTTCTTAACCTATGAAATGAGAGATTGGCCTAGATGATTTTAAAGGATAGCTCTGAATGATAAGATTTTTTTTTTAAAGTCAATGTTCATAGATAAGGCTAGATATGGATCTGGATCTGCATTAAGAAGCATTCCCATGCAACCCTCTCATTTTGTAGAAGGGTGTCTTTAATCTGTTTTGGATTCTTTCAGATCAACATGCAATAAATAAATCAACAGGCTTATATTAAATGTCTTCTCTGCTGTGCTAGGTTGGCACTGGGTAATACAAATATAAAAATGGAAAAAAAAATTGTCCTTGCCCTCAAGTAGTTTCCCCTCATTGGTTTGGCCATAGTTTTGATCTACATAATATAAGCAGTCCATTCATTCAGTGAATAAATATGTATGGAGTACCTATTGTCTGTGTGACCCTGGGTAAGTCACTTAATCCCATTTGCTTGAGTTTCCTCATCTGCAAAATGAGCCAGAGAAGGAAAGAGCAAACCCTTCCAATATCTCTGCCAAGAAAGCCTCAAATGGGGTCACAGAGAGTCAGACACAAATGAAAAACAACAAATTATATACCATACAACATGTTACAGTCTGGTGATAAAGAGATAAATGCAAGTCCTTATCCTCCAAGAATCCACAGTTGAAGAGAGAAGCTGATGTATTAAATAACTTAAATACAAAATTAAATTATGCTCTGTATACTTTAGAGACGTGCACCAGCAAGGTAGGAATTTTAGAGGACTAGTATCAGAGGGGAGGTGATCTGGTTCACCCCCAGTCCACTGTAATACAGAAGAAAGGGCTCAGGAATTGGAGTTAGAGAATCTGAGTTTCAATCTGCCAGTTAACTACTGCCTTTTGTGACCTTAGGCAAGTCATTTTACCTCACTGAGAGCTTCAGTGATCTCATCTGTAAAATGAGGGAGTCAGATACAATGACCTCTTAGTCTATGTCCATGATCTTATGAAAGCACGAGGCCCTATAATAAATCCTTCAGTGATAACGTTGGTAATAAAACAGTCCATGGATACAGGAGCTTAGATTTGAAAGGAACTTTGGAGATCATCTAATCCAAACACTTTTGTTTTATAGATGGTAGGTAGATCAATCACAAGCATTTATTAAGTGCCTACTATATTCCAGGTAGGGCAGCTAGGTGGGACAGTGGACAGTGAAGATGAATCTTCCTGAGTTCAAATCTGGCCTCAGACACATACTAGGTATATGACCCTGGGTAAGGTACTTAACCCTGTTTGCCTTAGTTTCCTCATCTGTAAAATGAGCTGGAGAAGGAAATGGCAAAACCACTGTAATTTCTTTGGGGTCACAGAGAGTCAGATACTACCAAAAAACTGTTGAACAACAAATACCAGGCACTATGCTTAGCACTGGGGATACAAATATAAGCAGAAATATATTCCCTGACCTCAAGGAGATTACATTCCAATGGGGTAAGATAACATATAAAGTTGTTGTTGTTGTTCAATAATTTGCTGTTGTATCTGGATCAAGGCATAATATTGATTTGAGGACCCTTTAAGGGAAAGAATGGCTCCCTTGTGTTCTCAAACAAATGGTAAAGCTTTAAAAAAATGGTGCCAACTACTAAGGATGCTCTGAATCAGATGCTAGAAAAGTAATCAATGAGAAAATGATCACTCCATCTTAGAATACATGATAGAGGAGGGAAAATCTGGACATAGTCCAACCCACATACATCCCAGAGTTAAGTGAGTTGCCCAGGGTCATACAACTAATAAATATCTAGGGCTGCATTTGAACTCATGAAAATGAGTCTTCCTGATTCCAAACCAAGTGCTCTATCCACTGTGCCACCTAGCTGCCCCCCAACACATAAAGGGAAGCTAAAACGGGGAGTAGGTGTGGGGAGAAAGTAACCAAGTGACAGGCATGATGGTGAAGTCCAGAGACTCAGAAGCATGGCTGGGAGAGAAATGAAGGTTGGTTTTGACTGGTCCCTCCCCAAAACAGGGCCTAGAGGGTACTCACCAATGGGAGAAGGGAGCCAAGCAGAAGAAGGGGATGTTGAAGCATGAGAGGGCTAAGTGGAACTTCAGAGGAGAGAGATAACCTTTGGAGTGTTAAGTTCAGATCTAGACACAATCGTTTAGGGAGGACATTTATAAAACAGAAGGAGGTAACTTAGGATAAATGATCTCAAGTTCATGCCATTTGAGAACAGAATGAAGGAAATGGGATGAAAATTCAGCTTAGAGATGAGAAGGCTCTGGGAGGAAATGATGGTTATCTTCAAGTATTTAAGGGATTGTCATAGAGATTCTTCCAGTGGGCAGCTAGGTGGTTCAGTGGATAAAACACCAGCCCTGGATTCAGGAGGACCTGAGTTCAAATCCGGCCTCAGGCACTTGACACTTACTTGCTGTGTGACCCTGGGCAAGTCACTTTATCCTCATTGCCCTGCAAAACAAACAAACAAACATAGAGATTCTTCCATTTGACCTGAGAGTAGAACTAGGAACAATAGCTAGAAGATATAGAGAGACAGATTTAGACTCCAAGAAGGGGACTGGGGAGAAAAACAATAAAACAAAACAAGATAAAACAAAACAAAACAAAAAACCCTCTTTAATGATTTGCCCCATTTTAATGGGAAAGGCTGCCTCAAGAAGTAACAGACTCCCTTCATGAGACGTCTCCAAGCAAAATCCTGGTGAACATTTGTTAGAGATGCTAAGGCTGTAGCAGGAATTCTTTTTCAAGTATGGCTTTGTCTGGATGGCCACTATAGTCTCTTCTCGCCTTCTGGGATTGCGGGGTTTTGGCTGCAGGAGAGGAGGCAGGGAGGGCATGGTGATCTCCAAAGACTTCATGGATTCAATGCCAGAAGATTTGGGTTCAAATCTTACCTTTGCTGCAAGCTTCCCATAAGACCTTTCCATCTGTGGACCTCAGGTGCCCTTCCTGTAAAATGAAGGAATTGTACTAGACCGCCTTTGAGATCCCTTACGGCATTAAATCTTCACTCTGGGCTTTGGCTCAGTGACTATGTGGCATACTTTGATTAATATGGCACCTCTCCTGCCAAACATTGAGAAAAGAAAGCCCCTAACCCTCACTGAACTTAAAGGCAAAACTAAATAACACCAATAAAACAAGAGACTTAAGAGTCGTGCATGTTTACCTATAAAACTATGTTTATAAAGCAGAGGAAAACCATATGGCTCTTCTACCTAATCAAGGGAGACTTCCTGGGGGAGGTAGGCTGAGCAGGCTGCGGCTGCCAAAAAGAGAAGAGGACAAATGCACCCTGTTTGACCCTCTCCCTCACTTCACTCAAATGCCAAAGAGCAGCCTGTGTTCCCAGAGGCCCTGAGCCATACAATGGGCTGCATTCACTAACCCAAAGTCATCCTCTCTCATACTCTGGCACTAACTAACACACAATGCATATGCCAATCCCTGAATCACTGTCCACTCAATATAGCATCCACTGCTAATTAAATACAAATTTTACCAGGTATAACCAAAATTTGATAAAGTTTCCAACAGCAAAAGGATATTTAAAAAATAGTGAAATTTTTTTTAAAATTAAAGTGCATAGTAACAATAACAACTTAAAAAAAAACACAAGGAAGCCATTGAAACATCCAAAGTGACTCCTTTAATTAAGGACAATCTCCTTAAATTACATTCATTTCTCGTTGCCCTTTTCAGGGCAGTTCAGGGTGAATAATATGTTTGTTTCTAGCTGAAGAGGTGCCAAGTTTAAGGCACTTTTTGCTTTAATAAAAGTGGCCCTCGCTATCAGCCAGAATGCTGTCTGCTTTCAGAGACACATTGAGACTGGTTTTACCCTGATCTCGAAGAGTGATTGTACCAACTAATCCATAGCAATTTCTCCTTTCTAAACATATTCAAAGGGAGTAAGAAATAAGAGCAATGAAGCTCAGAGGGTTTTTTTCCTGATCCTGGATTCCACTTCACTTACAGGGCTGTATGCTGGCCTGTGTCCCTGTCTTCCTATCTAGCCTATACACAACTGTTGTATTACATTTCTCAAACATCACTTCCACTGAATCACTCCAGTACCTGAGATTCTAAGTTCTATTGTAAGACAGTTCCCCTTTGCCCATTATGTCAAGCCCAAACACTTCGGCCTCTACCTATTGCTTCCTGTCCCCAACCCTATGTACCTTTCTGACTTCCTCTCCTACTTTACCTAACCAAATGCTCTGCTCTAGTCAAGGATCATTTTCTCATCACTTTTCTTTACACTGAATCTGTGGATGAGCATTATTAACTTCATTTGACAAATGAGACATTCAATTCAATACATATTTATTAAGTTTCCACTATTTGCCAGGCATAGAGATACAAAGCCAAAACAAACGTTGTCCCTGCCTTGAAGGAATTATGATGGAGAACTATTTGTATACCTATAAGTAAATACAAAATATATTCAAAGTAAATAGAAAATAGCAATTTGCAGGGTACAATCCCAACAATTGAGAAGATCAGGAAGGGCCTCCCAAAAGAGAAAGCACTTGTCTATGCCTTTCTAGACCTAAGAGTTCCAACAGGTGGAGGTGAGGAGAGAGGGCATTTTAGACTTGGAGACAACTTTTGCAAAAGCGTGAAGTAAGTAAGTATTTCTGCTTGGGTGGGGGGTACAAACTCCAATTCTATCATTCTTTTCACAAGCTCTTTGAGGCCAAGAATTATGATTTCTACTTCTCTTTACTCCCTTATAGTGCCTGATATGGTTATAGGTACACAGTGGGCACTATATACTTGTCTTTGTCTTGATTCACTTATGTACAATCCTTTTTCAATCCAATCAATCAATAAACACTAATTAAACTCCCAGTATTTGTAAGACATGAGAGTATGGCATAGTAGATAGACAATTGGTCATGGAAATCTTACCTCTGACACAAATTGACTATGTGTCCCTTGGCGAATCACTTAACTCAGTGCTCTAGGTAACTCTCCATGACTCAAAGTCTTGGCCTTGAATCAGAAAGACCTGAGTTCAAAGCTTGCCTAAGATTCTTATATGCTATAAAATCCTGGGCAATTCACATAACTTCTCTGTGTCTCAGTTTCCTCATCTCTAAAATGAATGCATTGAATTCCATGTCTTCTAAGATCCCTTCTAAACCCTTAATCTACGATTCTAGGATTATATGATTCTCTAATTTGCAAAAGGTGTTGAGTTGCAATGGTAGAAGGAATTGCCTCACCCAAGGGTTCTTTATCGTAATGAAACCCTAGGTCTATTCCCCATAGTGTAATACACTGCTGGGTACTGGTGATATAAAGATAAAACAAGACAAAACAGCCCTTGTTCTTAAGAAGGTGACATTCTAGGGAGATACGGCAAATAAAATAGATATATGTGAACTTGGTTACTTGAAGAGGGACAGGACAATGACATCTCAGGAGATAGGAAAGGCTGCCTATAGGAAATAGCACCTGAGCTTGCCCTTGAAGGAAGCAAGGGATTTCAGGAAGGAGTGGTCAGAAGGTCATGTGTTTCAAGCATGGTGGACAATGTGAAATGGCACAGAAATGAGAGGGATGTCAAGTTGAAAGAATAGCAACAAGGCTAACTTGGCTGGAATAGAGAGTTGGTAAGAGGTAATAATGTGAAATAATAAGCCTGAAAAAGAAAGTGATGACCAGTTTGTAATGGGATTTCCAATCCAAGCTGAGGCTTTTGAAATTTATTGTATAGATAATAAGGACCCACTGAAGATTCTTGAGAAATTCTTGTAGAATGATCCAAGATAATTCCAAAGAGTACATGATGAGAAAAGGTATCCATTTTCAGAGAGAGAACTAATGAACATGTGCAGATTGGAGCACACTTGTTTTCCACTTTTCTTATTTTTCTTGTTTGTTTTGTATGTTTTCTTTTGCAACATGGCTAACATGGAAATATGTTTTGTGGGACTTCACATGTATGGTTGATATCATGTTGCTTGCCTTCTCAGGGGGAAGGGGAGGGACAAAAATGAGGGAGAGAATTTGAAACTCAAAATTAAAAGATATATATCAAAAAATGTTAAAGTTATAATTGGAAAATATTTGGAAAAGCAAATCTATATCTATGATCAATGTAACTCACTACTATCCTATATATATATACTACATCCTAGTTAAATAGAAAGTATTTATAATTCTCTAATCTTGTCTTAGCTGCTTCCATCTCCATGCCTTGGCTCATACCATTCTCCAGGACTAGAATGAATTCTCTTATCATCCTGGCCTGTAGAAATACTTCTCTTACATCAAAGTCCAGAAGAAATGATACCTATTCCATAAGATCTTTTTTGATCATACCAATTGGAAGTGATTTCTTTTTCATCTGATTTTATGACACTTTCAAGGAGTTTATATAAGCTCTTTGAAAGGCAAGGATTATCAAATTGTCTTTCTGTTTATATATGTATTCCCAGTGCTTAGTTTAGTGCTTGGACTACTCATCCTATGCCATCCTGCCTCTTTATACCTTCTCCTACTCTCATTGAAATGGGCATCCCTTTTTATCATATAAGTATTACTCATTCTTCAAGGCCCAGGTCCCTTCTGCAATAATCCTTCCCAGCCCATTTTAGCAATGGGAAAAAGATCTTAGATTTGGAATTAAAAGACCTTGCTTTGAGGAGCTTCATCAATGTGTGATCTTGGGTGGATTATGTAACCCCTTTGCCTCAGGTTCCCTATCTGGAAAAAAAAGAAACAAATATTCACTTTACATGCCTTAGAGTCATAATAAAAGTAAACAATAAAGGGCTCTCAAAAGGGGAGCTCTTAGGAATTCTCCCACTTCTGGACAGGATCCTACAAGATTCTCTGTGTCTTTTAATGGACAATTAATCATAGTGACTAATGAAATCTCTCATCTCTTTTAACTAGTCATTTCTTGTGTGCATCAGTTATTATTATAATTATTTGGCACCTTAGACTGTTATTTTTCTTTTTATGCATGTGTGTCTTTTTTTGTCATTTGAAAGTAAAAGCCCCACATGGGCAGGGACTGTCCTATATATCTTTGTAATATTATTACTATAATGATAGCTTGCATTTGTAGAGTACTTCAGATGACCAAGAATTCCCTACATTCTTTGATTCCTTCATAGTAGAGAGGGTAAGTATCATTAGCCCCATTTTATAGATAAGAAAGCTATGGTGAGCAAAACTCAATTCAATTCAACTAAAAGATGACAGAGGATGGGAATAGTCAATATTGGAAGAACCGTGGAAAATGGGTATACTAACATTATTGATGGAGCTATGAATTAGCCCAAACATTCTGGAAATCAATTTGAATTGGGTTTTCTTTTTTTTCTTTTCTTTTCTTTTCTTTTTTTTTTTTAGTGAGGCAATTGGGGTTAAGTGACTTGCCTAGGGTCACACAGCTAGTAAGTGTTAAGTGTCTGAGGCCAAATTTGAACTCAGGTACTCCTGACTCCAGGGCCGGTGCTCTATTCACTGCACCACCTAGCTGCCCCAGAATTGAGTTTTCTAAAAGAAACTAAAATGGTCATTTAAATCACAAGCATATGTTAAAGAATGAAGTGCCTGTCATTGTACTAAGTGATGGCAAGATTGTCTGAATATTTTTTCTATTCTTACCCCTCATTCTATTACTATTTTATTATTTATATTATATTGTATCATATCATATTACATCCCTTATTTCTTTTGAGCCTCATAGCAACCCTACGTTGTTCAGTCATTTCAGTCATGTTTGACTCTCTGTGATCCCATTTGGGGTTTTCTTGGCAAAGATACTAGAAAGCTTTGCCATCTCTTTAGATCTCTTCTTTAGTCCTCTTCTGTAAAATGAAGGGGTTGGAGTAGAGGACCTCTCTGAGGTCCCTTCCAATTTTAAATTTATGATACTGTGACTTTTACCATATGACAGGCCCTTAGCACAGTGTCCTGTACCTCTATGCCTAAGAAATGTTTTTTAATGATGACAGTGATATATTAGAATTTTTCAGACTTGCCTTTAGGGTTAGCTAAGGTATCTTTGGGGATACAAGGACAAGGAAGCAGAATATTGGGGGGAGTGTTTATATTTTGATGAATAATAAGATGGTGGACACATCTGCATAATAAAGGCTCCACATGTCTTTCTCTCCTGAACCATTGTCTCGGCTTCTTTGTCATTTTGCCTTAACCAGCACCATATTGGTATAGCCTGCAGTGTCTCAAACTTCCTAATCCTTTCCACTCTGTACCTGGATCAAGGAGAGTTTCAGAATTAGCTCTGGGGGCAAAATGCAGCAGAGCACTGAACAAAAAAGGAAGAGTGAGTTCACCAGAGAGGGTTAAGTTGAAAACATGTTTTGCTTGCTAGCAAATCCCAGTCCTCCAAAATCTGCCTTTTGCCGCCGTAAATGATGTGGCCTTAAATATTTAATAAGTGAATTTGCGCAGTGTTTGGCTCATCTACAGCAGTTTCTTCCACACACCACACACTCACATATTTCTAAATCTCCTAATTAATCAGACAGAGTTAGAATCTCATGGCGTTGTAAAGAGCTGTAATAAGCTTCTTTTAAGAGAGTTAAAGAAATGTGTTGATTGGAGCTAGTCAGAAGCACTGACGATAAAGACAATCTGTTCTCAGAGAGGACAGGCAACTCTGTCATGAAGAGAGAGGGGAATTGAAGAAGTATGTTAAGGCCTGCTAGGAGATTAGAGCCTTCCCTCTCCCCACAATCCTCTGCACCTTCCCTCACCCCTTATCCAATCTCAGTTTCCCCTCTTCAAAGCTGTCCTTACAATGTCTTATTTGGACAACAGAAGAGGCAGGTATCAACACCTGCACATCAGTTTAGGTTACTTAGGCAGTGCCAGGCAGAAAAGATAACAAATGAGTGTAAGAGAACAGAAGATTGAGAGGGGTGGAAGTTGTTGGGAATGGGGGTGGGCGCAGGGGAACAGTGATGAAGGAAGGAGGGCAAAGAGAGTCCTTGTGACAACCTTTGCGATGAGATCTGTGTAGAGAAGAGCAAGCCTCCTCAGCATCGTTTCTGCACAGTGGGAAAGAAGGGATGAAAGATCTGCAAATTAATTCATTGTGACAACCTTTGTAAAGAAACTCAGCTTTTGATCTTGAAAAGATTTCATGATTCTGCTGATGGTTTTGTGAAGGGAATGGGCAAAAAGTTAACTTCCATCTGATTCTCCTGGTGAGAGTAAACAAAGTTCAACTTTGCTAGGTTCTATATTTAGCAAACCCCTCCCTTCTAGGGACTCAGAGATCAAGTTTGTGATTCAGGGCATTCAACAAATATGTGGAAATAGAAACCTTTGGGGAACAAAGATCTAATGTGCTCCCATCCAATGGGGAACCTGATGCTCAGCCTGAAACTGACATAATCCTCTGTCAGAGAAGCCTTCTTGCTTCTATGGGCATGCTGCAGTCAGGTGAGCCTGGCCTGACTTTAGCAGAACACTAGCATGCCTTTTCTTCTAAAAGAAACCAAAAACTGATATATGCCAGGAAACTAGGAGATTGATAAAGTCCCTTCATGGGAGAGTCAGGAGATCACAGTTCTATTCTGGACTCTTTCATTGTCTCTCTAAGGAATGTTTTATAGGTCACTTTTCAGTTTCTCAATCTGTACAATGGGGTAAAAGCAATTCCTCCCCTTATCTACTTCACTAAGCTATTATGATATTACCATCTATATGAATGCATGTATGTTATCAATAAATGTGTAAGTTCTCCAATAAAGAAGCTGCTTTCCTTCCTTTGACATACTTTGTCTCTAAAGAGGCTCCACAGTGGACAGGAAAATTTCCTTTGTATAGGTGAGGGGGAGTGTCTTGAGTATGACTTAATAGCCTGAAAAATGAGATTTTAGCCATTGGGCATGATTAACAGAGAGATTGTCTGGCATTTCTACCAAGTTATCCTTTAAAACCAAAACAGATAAACTTATCAAAATAGCTAAGCATGGCAACATTAAAGGGTAAAGTGGAAAATCCTAGAAAATAAATAGAGTCCTAAAAAGTAAGTAAAAAAACCCTGAGGTACAATTAAGTACCTTTCTCAAAAATCCTTAACCATGGCGAAGGCCCACAGTGGATCACATGAAGAATTACCCTTCCCTTACTGTGGCTGAGAAGTCTTTTCCTAAAAATGACCAATTCATAATGCTTGAAAGTCTGCACCCTGGAAGTTGGTTGAGAAGGAAGGGGAACAGTGACCAGAACAAGAGAGGCAGTAGCATCACTATCCTTGGCCTTGGTCAGATCACATCTAGAGGGTCATGTGCAATTCTCTGTTCAGCATCCTAGGGAAAACATTGGTCAACCAGATTAGAGTTAGAGGAATTTGATCAGGATTCATAGATTACTCAAAACCAAGCCAATACAAGGATTGGTTGAAAGAACTGGGAATCTTTAGCATGGAGAGAAGACTTAGAGAAGACGTGATGATGACTGTCTTCAAGTGTCTGAAAGACTGCCAAATGAAATAGAAATTAATCTTGTCTTTGAGGCCCCAGAGGATGGAACAAGGAACAAAGAGAAGAAATTCTAAAAAGTCAGTCAGGTCAGTGTAAGGAAAAATGTCCTTCCCAGGACTGTCTCTAAACTGTATGACTTGCACATTCTGATTCAGCCATGCTTGGGGAGAACCATGCCCTTCATCGAGTCTTTACCCTCTAGTTTCATGCTAAAGCTCTGAGATTCCCTATCTGTCCATAATCTCCTATTCTTCCATTTCTCTTGGTGCTTCATCCCACATAAACAAATGCTTTGTGTGCACCACAACCTTCAGTCACTGCACTTCTTGCTTCTCCTGTCCATCACCTTTATTCTGCCCTCACTTTCCTCCATTTTCAGTCCTGATCCTATACGTAAAGTTAAGTAATATGCTATCCTCTTTCCCTAAAAGAAAGCCTCATCCTCTCCCAAACCCTATATTACCCTTCTCTTGACCTCACTTATCTGCATTTTTAGTCTTGATGCTTTAGTTAACCAGTTCTCCATTAAGTTGTCCTCTACTCTTCTTTTCATTCTTTCCCAAATTCCAACATTGGGATTACCCATCCTACTTCCCCATTTGTTCATATCCATGCACTGCTGAATACCACTGGGCAAAGTCACAGAACTGTGATGACCTGGGCTACTAAGAATCTGTTCTCTGTTCTCAATTGGGTTTCACTGCTACTGGGCAATACTTTTATTCTTCTCCGTGCAGATCCTATCACACTGCCCACAGCATCTGTTCCAACCCTTCCCTTCTCTCCTCAAGTGATTTATATTTTGCCTCTGCACATTTAATAGAGGGTTTTATCTTATATTTTATCCCCTCCAAAAAAATTGAATCCATCCATCATAAGCTTTCTTTTTTCCCTCCAATTCTATACCTCATGTCTCTTCAGTGTGATCTCCCATTTTTTCATCTTTTTTGGGGGGTGGGGGGGGTGGGACAATGAGGGTTAAGTGACTTGCCCAGGGTCACACAGCTAGTAAGTGTCAAGTGTCTGAGGCCAGATTTGAACTCAGGTCCTCCTGAATCCAGGGCCAGTGCTTTATCCACTGCGCCACCTAGCTGCCCCACATTTTTTCATCTTTTATTCCCTTCTCCTTTCCATCATTATCCCTTCTACTTACATATCCTTCATGTCCTGCCTTCCTACAAGCTAAATATAAACTGTAGCATATATATATATGTATGTATGCATGTCTATGCATGCATTCATGTGTATGCATATGTGTATACATACATGTGTATATATACAGATGTATGTGTGTATGTATATGTAAATGCATATACCTGTTTGGCATTTAGAGCCCTTTACACTCGTGTGCCCACTTCCTAAGCAATACCCTAGCGTACTACATAGCAGAGAGGAGAAAGGCACAAAGTGAGGGAGGTTACTTTGTAACAGTCATGAGAAGGTAATTTCTCCTCTTTAAAAACAACTAGAGGAATTTTCTTCTTTCTAAGTTTTTAGAAATTTACATACAATGATTTTTCCTTTTCATGAGGTTTTTCTTTGTTGTCCAGGATTGAACACAAATTTACCTTTAAAACAAAGTCTAAAGTTACAAAAATCTTAATTGATGCTAGAAAGTTTCCATGAGTTATACTTGGAAGATACACTTGGCAGAATATACTGTTGCACCTGAGAAGTCAGAGGGAAGTCTTGTTCTCCAATGCAGAGACAACCACTTGGCTTATGATTCCTATATACCAGGTAGGCTTACCCTGGGCTCTGTATCCTGTAGGGGCTACCCAACACCAAAGTCTATGATGCGAAGGGATGGTTAAACAGCATGCACTAAGTGGTTAAACACATGAACTAAAGACAATAAATAAGGTTTTTTTTTCCAAATCAGGGCTATTATCATAATGAAGCCAAGAATTTTTAAAAGTCCCATTTTCAGTTCAGTCCTGGTAGAGAAAGAGAAGAAAGCCACCTCAGCCTCAAATTCTGTGGAGCCTGGATGATATCACTTGGATCATTGCCTCAGTGTCCCATCCGGTTTCTGTTGTCCAGGAGACAACTGACCTTAGACTGAAGATGATCAAGTGCCCTCCTGGGCAATGCTTCCCCTTGAAGTGAAGGAGGCTTTTATTTACCCGGAATTGCAGTCTACACTTGGCAATGCACTGAAATCACATGGGACTCTGATTCTCTGTGGCTCTGACCTCACTGTGGATTCCCTTGTACTAATGGTTTTATGGAGCATAGATTGCATTACTATGAAGAATTGATTTATGAGCTTTTTCAGAACTATTTAAAGCAACTTTTCCCCTTTCTATTAACCCCCCCTCTACCCTCCAACTCAAGAGGTGTATTTATTTCCCAGAAGGTTGAGTGAGTGTTAGGCCAAAGAGATTCTGCTTACTGAATTGGGAGGGATCTGTTGCCCATTTATAAAGGTGAGAGAGGAGTTTCTTGAGGATTCCTTTATGTATGTATGTATGTATGGTATAATGAAAAGAACTCTAGAATTAGAAGCAAGAGAGCTGGGTTCAAATTCCCATTCTGCCACTGATTAGCTGCATAACCTTGAGCAAGTACTTATTTCATAGGATTATTGTAACTGTAAAATATAAATGGGGCAGCTGGGTGGCACAGTGGCTAAAGCACTGGCCCTGGATTCAGGAGTACCTGAGTTCAAATCTGACCTCAGACACATATGACACTTACTAGCTGTGTGACCTGGGGCAAGTCACTTAACCCTCATTGCCCCACCAAAAAAAATTTTTTTAATATATAAAACTGCAAACTGTAAAGATGCTATTCAACAAACATTTATCAAATGCCTCCTATGTGTACTAAACCTAGAAGAGACAAGAGACATCATCTAGTCCAATGTCGTCATTTCAGTGGTAAGGAAACAGAGACCCAGGGAGGTGGTGGTCATATAGGTAAGGGCTTCTTAAACATTTTCCATTCATGACCCCTTTTTGCTCAAGAAATTTTCATGTGACCCCAGGTATATACGTATATAAAATGGGTAACCTTTTACTGTTGCCAAATGTTTGTGACCCCCACATTCAGTTATGCAGCCCTGTATGGGGTTGTAACCCACAGTTTAAGAAGCTTTGATATAGGTAATAGATGACAAAGGTAGGATTTGAACCCAGGTCCTCTGACCTCTGGAGCTTGCATTCTATCCACAGTATCATGCTACCTTCCATATTTCTGATCAGACTTGAAAAGAATGGCCTGGAACCCCTCCCACAATTCTACCATAGTGGCAAGAACCCAATCTCAAAGTCAGTTGGAGAAAGGGGTTGCAAAGTACCAAGATAAGGCCCAAATGTGGGATAGAGTAGATGAATAGCCTTTCTGTCTTTAGGCATGGGGTGTGAAATGGGGGTGAACAGAGGGAGGGACAGTCCTAGAGACTTTGCTGATAAGAGTAAAAAAGAATCCCTCTGGACAAAACTTTTAGAGTCAAATGAAAGCCCAAGACAGAAAAAATTTTTAAAATTGGATGGATGAATGGATAGATAGATAGAACAATTAGTGAGTGAATAATGATAAATAAATAAAACTGCATAACAAAAATTAACAATTGCTTACACAAACCTCTTTCTTTTTTGTATATTGAAGTGTTGGTGTTTTTTGAAGATTCATTTCTTAATTTTTAAAAATTTAATTTAAAAAAGAGAGAGAAACCCCAGGCAGAGAAAAATGTACAGAAGCTAGTAGTTTACCCTTCACAGAGAAACCCTGAAGGTCCAACAGGGCAGAGAGAACTGTTGGAGAGCCTCTGATCATAGTCCAACCTACCAAGAGAAAGAAAGCGAGAATGGGCCACAGACAAAAGATGCAGACTCTGTAGGACAGACATTCACAAAGGCATTCACTAGAGGAAAGGTTCTTAACCTTGTTTATGTCATGGACCCCTTTGGTATTCTGGTAAAGCCACTAGACCCCTCCTCAGAAGAATTATTTCACATGCATTAAGTAAAATACATATGATTACAAAGGAAAGGAGTTCTGTTGAAATAGTTTTGCTTAAATAAAAAGCTTCACAAATTAAATGATGCAGAAAGATTCAAAGACTCCAGGTTAATAACTCCTGATTCTAGAGAGAGAAGAAAGGATGACCTATGTAGGAATATAAAAGAAACCAAAGTTTTGTGAAAATAAATATGTATTTTTATTTACCATTCAAGTTCAGAGACTGAGAAATCTACACTCTAACCTTTTCATAGGTAGAACCATTAACCTAATAGAAACAGGTGCACCAGAAACCACCCAGTGAGCATACCCATCTCTAAATAAGGACCCTTGTAAGCACCAAGAAGCTGTCCCACAAAAGAATGCAGGTAGCTATTCACCTTCTCTATGAGAAAAAGGGGAAAGATGTTTCAGAGTGAGGACGGGGTCTATTTAGAAGAACAAGACCTGTACAGAGGGAGAATGAGACAATGTAGATTACAGAGATGGAAGAGGTCAGATATGTGACACACAGCACATTTGTCCAGGACACACCCTCAGCATCAGGGCTACCCTGATGTATTGAGTAGATGGGAGCTGGTACCACTAGAACTTTTGCAAGAGTATTTAAGGGAGTCACAGAATCAGACTTGGAAGGGATTTCAATGGCCATCTAGTCTAACCCATTTGTTGTTGTTGTTAAATCATTTCAGTCATGTGTGATGCTTCATGAGCCCATTTAGGATTTTCTTGGCAAAGATACTGTAGTGGTTTGCTCTTTCTTTCTCCAGCTTATTTTACAGATGAGGAAACTGAGGCAAACAGGGTTAAGTGAATTGCCCAGGGTCACACAGCTAGTAAGTGTCTGAAGATGGATTTGAATTCAGGTCTTCCTGACTCCAGGGCTGATGCTCTATCCACTGAACCTCTTAGCTGCCCCTAAGTAGGTGTTTAATCAATGTTTATTGACTATCTGAACTATGCCAACTAATCTTATTCTTTAAAGCAAAGTTTCTTAAACTGTGAGTCAAAACCCCAGATGGGTAACTGAATGTGGGAGTTGAGAAAAATTTAACAATGATAAAAGGTTATGCCTACCTATTTTATATACCTACATACCCAGGGTTACAAGTGGAAAAAGTTAAAAAAAAAAAGTGGAAAAAGTTTAAGAAGTCCTGTTCTGGCAGCAGTCATTGGCATGCAACAAAGAAGGCTACGAATGCCAGACTAAGTTTAGACTTTATTCAGCAAACAACGGGGGAGTCATTGAAAATTTTTGAGAATGAATGTTGGACTATGAACCTGGCAACTATGTATATGGAAGATTGGAATAGGAAAACACTATAGGTAGGCAGAACAGTTAGGACAATTAGGAGAATATTGCACGAGTCCAAGTGAAGAAATAATTGACTTGGACTAGGATGGTAGCAGCAGGAGTAGAAATGGAGAGGAAGGAATGTATGGAAGGAATTAAATAATATCTAAGGATATTTTCCAATTCTAAAATGTTAAAGTTCTGCAATCATTATTAGGAGGCAGCTAGTTGATGCAGTGAATAGAGTGCTAGACCTGGAGTCAGGAAAACCTGAGTTCAAATCCAGCCTCAGACACTCTTTGTGTGACCCTGGGAAAGTCACTACTGGAGAAGGAAGTGGCAAACCACTCTAGTATCTTTACCAAGAAAACCCCATGGACACCACTGGCTTGCTATGATGCACAGGGCTACAAAAAGTCAGACACAACTGAACAGCAACAGCAATAATAATCATTATTGTTGCTTTGAGAACATTGTTCCCAAAAGCACGAGCCAGGGAAGTGGGATATAGGATGTAGAATGTGGCATTGGAACCAAGGACAAATCTTGCTCTCCCACAGCTGCAGCATGTTGGTGCACTGCTATGGTGGACAGAGTACTGATTAAGGACTCTGGAAACCTGAGTTTGAGTTCCACTGTTGACCCTCACCAGCTGTATGACCGTAGGTAAGTCTCTTAAACTGTCTGAGTTTCATCACATACCTTTTCCATGAAATAGAGAAGACACTATCTGAACAACCCACATCATAGGGTGGTTGTGAGGAGGGTGCTTTGAAACCATTGAAGTGCTAGAGACAGACACGTGCATGGTTATTATTATTAGCAATAAAAAGCATCTGCAAGGGGATGAGAAAACTGCCAGCTCTGTCTGAGTGATCTGAGATCTGGAGATAATTTCTTTGCAAGTCCTTCACAACTTGGCTCCAATCTATCTTTCCAAGCTTATTAATGCATTACTGCCCCTCAGGCACTCAGCACTCCAGCCAAACTGGCCTTATTACTGTTTCTCACACATGCCATTCTATCTCCTGGCCTCGGGTCTCTGCCATGCCTGGAACTCACTCCCTCCTCACCTCTCCTTCTTTCTTAGTTTCCTTCACAGTTTAGCCCAAATGCCACCTCCTACAAGAGGCATTTTCAAACCCCTTCTGGATGCTACCGACTTCCTCCTCCCAAAGTAGCTAATATTATTTTTGCATGAATTTTGTACATGTCTTTATGAATATATGGGGTAGTTAGGTAGTACAGTGGAGAGAGAGCTGGGCATGGAAGACTCATTTCCTGAGTTCAAATCCAGTCTCGGACACTTACTAGCTGTGTAACCCTGGGCAAGTTACTTAACCCTGCTTACCTCAGTTTCCTCATCTGTAAAATGAGCTGGTGAAGGAAATGGCAAGCCATTCCACTATCTTTGCCAAGAAAACTCCTAATGGGGTCATGAAGAGTTGGACATGAATGGAAAAAAATAAAGACTGAGCAACAGGGACAACATATGAGTAGATGTTATGTTATCTTACCAAAGGTAATACAAGCTCTTTGAGGTCAGGGACTCTTTTTTTATTTATATTCATATCTCAGAAAGGTGTCTGGCATATATCAGGTGCATAATAAATGAAAAATTGTAGTAAAAAGACCTGAATTTGAGTCCTAGCTCACTCATACCACTTATAGTTGCATGACACTAACAAGTTGATTAATTTCCCAAGCCTCAGTTTTCCTATCTGTAAAACTGGTATACTAATACATAACCTACCTCTCAAAAGAAAATGCATTTTAAACCTGAAACCATGTACAGAAATGTGAATGATAATGATAATGATTAAGGACTGATTGAGTGCCTGTCAACATTGTAGGTAGAAGAACACAAAAGAAATAGAAGACACTTTCACTTCAGTCCAGAACCTTGTATTCTAGTCAGGCCCTCCACCTCCCCCCACCACACACACACACACACACACACACACACACACACACACACACACCCCTTAAGAAATAGTACAAGGCAGAATATGAGTAAGTGTCAGCATGAATGGCATAGACAGTATGTAGCCTGCCAGGCATGATTCAGACAAGCTCAACATCAGAATAAAATGAGATACTGGTAGAACATTGGACAGTTAACCCTCAGAAGTCATCCTAGCCATAGTAGAAGAAGGAAATTCATAGCAGGCCAAAGCTCTTCAGGCAGTATGCAGCCTTAATTCAGCTGAATACCCGGAGCTTCCCTGGACCAGGGCTGATCATGCTGGTTTGTCAGTAAGTAGCTTGAGGGAGAAATCCAGTGACTCCTCTTATCCTGACTTTTTTTTTTATCTATGACAATGGGAAACCTAATGGTCTTTGAGATGACTACCATAAGTATGTCTCAGTACCTTTTCAGGAAAAACTAGCTTAGCCTACATAGAGTAAGTCCTTAGAGGTGATATTGCTCCTATCATTTTTAGTAAAAAGATCATTATAAAGGCATTTCCAGAAAGACCATACTCTGAAGTATAGGTTATCTGATATTTGTTCTGTAGCTCCCAAAATACACCTATCTCTCTGTGACATGTGCAGAATGTAAAAACTTCTGCTATGTGTTCAACCCTTTCATTTGGTCACTTCTAGGTCCTTCACATATTGGGATATTTTTATCATTGTTCAGTCATTTCAGTCATATCTGACTCTTCATGACCCCATTTGGAGTTTTCTTGGCAAAGATACTGGAGCGGTTTGCAATTTCCTTCTCCAGTTCATTTTACAGATGAGGAAACTGAGGCAAACATGGTTAAGTAACTTGACCAAAGTCACACAGCTAATAACTGCCAATGAATAATGGTTCAACCCCCTGATGTTTAGAATACAAAGTAAAAAATACATACAGACGCTGTTCTCAAATAACTTATCGAACAAAAAGAAACAGACAATCAAAAGCATAGCATCCACCAAAATAAGAATATGCATGAGAGGTATCCCTCAGTAGAAATTCACTTAATTTGAATGTAACCTAAGGCTTTATGAATTGAGTCTCAAATCCCCTTTATAAAATATACATTCCAAACTTACAGAATCTGGGAGTCCCATGCCTTCATCTTATTAGAGTAAAAGCTCAAGGTTGGTACTTTAAGGTGATATGCTGTAGCCTGATGATAGAAGATAAAGGAAGGTCTCCTTATCTGTGATCCAGATGGAGAATCTGGAAGTGCAAATGTCCCCATGACAGACTGTGATGATATAAGCCCTCTCTGATTTCCCAGTTAAGTGAACTTTCTAAAGCCTAAGTAAGTAGCGCCCTGGTTCCCCCAGTGCACCATTGGTCAGAGGGCAAATGCTAAGTATATGGGACAATCCTGTCAAGTCCAAGCATGAAGTCATTCATATGAAGCTGGTCTCCACATGAGCTATTTAGGTTTGGCTCTGTGCAAAGCTCTTTCCCCCTGCCAGGGCTCAGTAGGGGAAGGGGCTGGCTCTGGTTCACAGGAGGTAACATCACAATCATGTTGTTTGCCCAGCCAGACTATTCCCCTGCTGAGCCCTGGCCTGAGCCCTGGCCACATGTCGTAGAAGTCTATGCTGTTGGTCATGAGGGAGACTGGTTGAGCAACCATCCCCACTACTGAAATGGATAGCCTCTCTTTTCCCTACTACTCAGAATAGTCTGTTTCATGAAATAGAGTTCCTTGTCCTTGAACGTATTCAAGCAGAGGCTGGATGATTTCTCACTTATGTTGTTAAAAGGTTCAGCCACTAGGTCAAGGGCTGATACAAGACTCCTTCCAACTTATATTTTCTGCTTCTTTGGGGAAAGCAATTCAAAGGGTTTGCCCTTCTGAGGAAGGGTCAGTAGCATCATCTTCATACAGAGAAGAGAGCATTTCCATTATTTCCTGGCAAAAGGAGAAAATCTCACTCTAGGAATGTGAATGTGGAAGAAGGGCCATTGGACCAGAGAAAATCTGTGGAGGACCTGCAAGGCTCACCAAGGATTGCTTATTAATGTCCCGCCTCTTAAATCTGCTATGAGCCAATCACCTCTTTGGAAGGGCCTGTCAGTGCCAGACTCATGACCAGCTTCAATTACCATTTCAACTGGTAACAGCTGCCAAATCAGTGAAGGAGCATCGAGTTGGAAGATTTTATGATGATTTCCTAGTCAAATGTTGAACAGCCTTCAGCATGATAAGACCCTTGGGTCTTGTAGAATGAGCTGAGAACTTAGCTGGACCAGACCTGAACAGGAAAGGCCCCTAATACAAGCATCTGTTTAAAGGCCCAGCTTAATGAAGATTAATTAGAATGTATGCCCATTATCAAAGTGAGGGAGTATTTTAGAATTCTTACTGCAGCCAAGCACACCTGAGCCTCTAGACCAAGCCAAGAGAAAGCATTCATATTAGAGCTAAGGGGCTAAAATAAATCCCCAATTAAGTTTTGCTTCAAAAAGAAAACTCTTCCCCCATAAATACAGTCATAGAATTTCAGGATTGGGAAGAAACTTCAGAGGCCTCCAGCCTAACTCTCTACTAATCCTCTCTACAATCTGCTTAAAGACTTCTTGTGATAGGGAACTCAGTACCTTCCAGGCAGTCCATTTCAATTCTCAATGACAGTAATATTTGTTCTGGTGGGTTTTCTCCCCTTTTCATTATGCTGAAACTTTACATTGTGCTGAAACTCTCCCCTGAACCCCATTTATCTTAGTTCTGCTGTCCAGGGACAAGTAGAACAAGTCTTCCCTTTCTTTTATATGACAACCCTTCAAATATTTTAGGATAGTTATCACATCTTCCTTAAATCTCTTCTTCAGTTTCCACATCACTAACTCCATGCTCATAAATGCACAGATGTGAGTCTCTTCAACATACTGGTTACCCTACTCAGTTCAGGCTCCAGTTTGTCACTATTTTCCCTATAACATGAAAAAAAGATCTAGGAGTTTCAGTGGACTACAAGCTTAATATAAATCACCAGTATGACATAACCTTAAGTATAATCTTAGACTGCATTATGAGAGGGCATAATGTCTCCCTAGTGAAGGAGATGATCACCTTGCTCTGCTCTGGCCTTGGCAGACTTTATCTAGAGTTTTCTTTTCAAATCTAGGCACCTCAATTTAGGAAGAATATTCAAAATGCATTTATGGCATCAAGCATACATACAACAGGGGATTAGAGTATTGAAGAGTATGTCATGCAAGAATTGAAAGAACTGAGAATGCTTCTCATGGAGATGAAAAGACTTAGGGGGAACATGATAATCATTGTCATGAATTTGAAAGGTTCTTTCAGAGAAGACACATTAGCTGTGTGCCTAGGGATAAAGCTAATAGCTTGATTTCAGTTCAACACAAAGCAATATAGCCTGACAACTAGTGATACCTAAACATGGAGTTGGTTGTCTCTGGAGTTAGTGGATTTCTCTTTTCTAGAACTCTTCCAGCAGAAGCTAGATGTTCATTTGTCCAGAATGGTGTAGAGGAAACTCCTGTTTATATGCAGGTGTTATTGTTCGTCTTTTGTTCTTTAAGAGGACCAATGACATCAGGAGGGTGATGTCTAGACTTGCAAGTGATTTGGATTTGTGAGGCAGTGCTGTGCAAAGTCACCAGCCTCACTCTCTCCTCCAGAGCCATCTGGGTCCAATGCCAAGATATAGCTCAGGATGATTGGAGATGGCCCTGGATCCAGTGGGAGACCTTGGCCTTTTTAAGCTAAGATCTTTCCCAGGTCTCAGTTTGCCTGAGTCAATGCCCATTCAGTGATGAAGGCTAGGTAAGAAGTGGCCAAAAATGGCTTCTTTTACCTAGTCATCATCAAAAACAACAAAATCAATCTGGGCAGAGAAGACCCTCAGGGTTTCTGACCAAAGCAGAAACAATTGCTATTTGTACTCACTCTAAGCCTTTAAAACCCAAACAGTGACCAAGCAAAATTTGGGCTGATGTTCCAGATGGCCCTCTTTGGGGGCATGTGTTAGAGTCCTGAAGTCTTTTCCAGATCTGAGATTCTGGGTTTCCATATTTATATTGCTCTTGCACAAGACATTATGATCCTTGGAATACACTCTATAGCTATAAAATGCATTGCTTCTAACAACTTGGAAATTCTTAAAGTCTGGTCCTAGAGACCTCTAATTATCCCCTGTGCAGCTGTGTTCTGGTAAATGCTTAACTGGCTCTTTAAAAAAAAAGAAGGTATGTACAACACACTTTAAAATTTAACCTGCATTATTAATATTTTCTCCATCACTTCCTTAAATCTAGATAATCAACAAAACAAGAAATCAAATCTTAATGTGTATTTTTGCCAGTTTCCAAGGCATCAATGCTCACACTGAAAATTTAACATCCAGCTCTTGTGAGCCAGTTGGAGCTGGCTTCTGCACATCCCTAGGCCACCTAATTATTTCAGGTGGCTCCATATTATTCATGATTATAATAGGATAATGGCTAAGCTTTTGTTTGGAAGATTCATCAACACTGGAATCATGGTGTGTTAGAGTTGAATGGGCCCTTGACTGTCTTCTAGTCCAAATGAGCATGTTTTAGAGATGAACACATGGAAAATCCTAGAGAGGCTATGATTTGACAATGACTGGGATCAAGTTTTCTTCCAACTCCTAGTTCAATATGCTTTCTACCACATCATGCTATGACCAGAGTTCTTTTGAACTCAGTGACTATGTATATTTTGTTTGGTTCTATGTTCTATTAATGTTCCGCTAATTAAAATGCACATACGAATAGAATCTAGCTTCTACTCAAGCTTGGCACAGTGCTGCAAGTCATTGTGTATGCAGAAGAAGATGTGATTTCTGATTGGTGGAGAGAATGTTGAGCTCAGTGCTATGTATATATCATAAAAGGCTTAAAAAGTTGACTCCAGACACTCTTTGAAGAGACTTGAGGATAAAGGATTTTGAAAAAGGGAGATAAGAGAGATAAACATGGATTTTGAGTGGCTACCAGGAGCCTTGGGACTTCAGTCATGACTCCTGAATGGTAGAGAGAATGTTGAATATAGTGCTGCATACCTGCAATAGGGGAAAGTTGATTCTAGATACTTAAAAAAAGATATATTTGTGTCTAGTGGTAGCTATCTCTAGGGTAGTGGGGGGGAGAGAAAAGAAATTTACATGATAACTTTATTATATATTTTAAAGCAATAGCAAGTTGTCCATAATAGATTTGTAGTTTCATGTACAATTATCTTTTTTAAAAAATTATAGTATTTTATGGAAATTCTTGCTTTATTCCATAAATTAAAAATAAAATATATTTAATTTTTAAAAAAGATATATGAGAATAAAGGTCTAGTGAGACAGGCTGGAAATCAAGGACATGTTGGGAAGTCGGTTTCCCCTACACGTCTGCAGTTCTGACCATCCTAGTAGCCATCCCAAAGTCCATGCCTGTCACTTCCTTACCTGTCTTCCTAGAAGCCTTCTGTCTATATGTCTCTTCAAAGAGTATATGGAACTAAGTCCCTTAAGTCACACTTTCTGGTCTTTATATAATCTTTATGAGAATGATTTACATGCACATTGCTTTTGCAAATGATTCTTTATAGTAGACCATATCCTTACAGTCATATAAATGCCAGTCAATAAGCATTTATTAAATGCGTACTATGTGCTAAGCGTAAAGAAAGGTAAAAGACAGTATCTACCTCCATAATCTAATGGGGGAGACAGCATACAACAAATGATGTATACAAGCATCTATAGGATAAACAGGAAATAATCAGCAGAAGGAAGGCACTAGAATTAAGAAGAATTAGGAGCAGCTTCCTCCAGAAGGTGGGATTTAAAGTGGGACAAGAAGAGAGTCAGGGAAAGCAGGAGGAAGAAGAGGCAGAGCATTCCAGGTATGGGGGACATCCAAAGAAAGTAGTCAGAGCCAAGTCGTGGAGCATCTTGTTTGAGGAACAGTAAGAAGGCAAATGCCAAAGAATAAGTGATGGGGGAAGGGAGAGGCAGTGGTAAGGTACAGGATTACACTGTACTTTATATTTATTACAAAGAAAGCATTTGACTTGGTAGAGGAAAATGCAACTTTAAAGGCTCTCCTCCAACAAGAAGCTTCTCATGCATATGTTAATGTCACACAAGATTCCTTATCAACAAAAATGCAGATATGACATTGTTCATTGATCATTAACATCAACCAAGGCATAAAACATGGAGTGTATATAGACATAGACATAGACACATGCATACACACACACACACACACACACACACACACACACGCTCCCCCATGGTGTTTGCCTCTATTTTGTAGAGCATCTTGTACCAGGTACAAATAGAAAAGGAATTCTTTCCAGATGGTGAAGTCCTTTTTGTAAATGATATTGTGCTGATTACACCACGTTTTAGAAAATTACATGGCTTTCTCAATAGGATCCATGAATATTGAAAATAGACTGAAGGAGCAATCCATACATCTGGGACAGACCCTGCTGTTGGACAATGAGTTGGACTCAGAAATCAATAGGAGGGGCAGCTAGGTGGCATAGTGGGTAGAGCACCGGCCCTGGAGTCAGGGGGACCTGAGTTCAAATGCAGCCTCAGACACTTGACACTTACTAGCTGTGTGACCCTGGGCAAGTCACTTAACCCCAATTGCCTCAACAAAAAAAAGAAAAAGAAAGAAATCAATAGGAGAAGAGCAAGTTGAATTGTACTTGGGAAACTGCAGAATCCTTAACTGATCCCAAGTGAATCTCTGGAATAAAGACCTGTTTTTTAAAAAATTATTTTTATTTATTCATTCATTCATTCATTCATTCATTTATTTATTTTTCAGGGCAATGAGGGTTAAGTGACTTGCCCAGGGTCACACAGCTAGTAAGTGTCAAGTGTTGGAAGCCAGATTTGAACTCAGGTCCTCCTGAATCCAGGGCCAGTGCTTTATCCACTATGCCACCTAGCTGCCCAAAGACCCATTTTAAAAAGGCAAACACAAATATTCTAGCGGAGATACTAGATGGCCATGAATCTTAGAAGGCCATGGACTCTGAGCAATTAAAGTTACAAGTGTCTCAAAGAACAATAGAAAGATATATGGTGGGTACAAGTAGACTGCAGTATATTTCCAATGTTGACATATGTGGATGGGGTAGCATAAGGGATCTCATTAAACAAATGTGTAGGGGGCAGCTAGGTAGTGCAGTGGATAAAGCATCGGCCCTGGACTCAGGAGGACCTGAGTTCAAATCTGGCCTCAGACTCTTGATACTTACTAGCTGTGTGACCCTGGCCCCTCAAAAAAAAAAAAGAAAGAAAGAAAGAAATGTGCAATAAGTGGACCAGTCACTGGGATAGAGTTAGAGATAACAGACACAGCCTAAGTGTTCCATTGGTACTTAATAAGTGTAAGAAGACCTAGAAGAAAAGTTCTTCACTTTGTATCATGGATTTCTTTGGCCATCTGGTGAAGCCAATGAATAATGCTTTTAAATTCATAAAATACATAGCATTACAAAGGAAATAATTCTATTGAAATATAGTTTATATATACATATATATATACATATAAATGTATTTGTTTGTTTGTATAGTGTATGTAGATATATATGAGTTGAGTAAAGATGGTACCAAAAGCTGTCATTCAGCAATGAGGAGGAATAAGATGGTTGTAGAGAAGAACCAAATGTGCCTGGGGAGAATGATAAGTAATGAGAGCTAGCATCAAAGTTTGTAAAGCACTGTATATATGCTATCTCATTTGAGCATCACAGCCATGTGAGGCAGGTGCTATTAATATACTCATTTTATAGATGAGAAAACTGAGGCTGACAGGAGTTAAATGACTTGCCCAAGATGACACACCAAGTAAATGTCTCAGTTGTAATTTTTTTTTTTTTTGGTGAGGCAATTGGGGTTAAGTGACTTGCCCAGGGTCACACAGCTAGTAAGTGTCAAGGGTCTGAGGTCGGATTTGAACTCAGGTACTCCTGAATCCAGGGCCAGTGTTTTATCCACTGCGCCACCTAGCTGCCCCCTCAGTTGTAATTTGAACTCAAATCTTCCTGGCTCTTTGCCCAGTGCTCTCTCCACCAAGTTATCTAGCTATTCCAAGTAGCCTTGGAATTTGGAAAAGGCAACCTCTGGGGAGGATTGAAATGGAGGCTCCCCACAATTAAGGATATGTGGAAGACACCAACAAAGTTGATGGTGGAGTATATTGAAAAACTCCCTGGACATAAGTTAGAAGACCTTGAGTTCCACTCCTAACTCCAGCATTGAATAGCCGTGTGATGTTAGACAATTCACTTAACCTTTAGGTGTTTCAATGTTCTTTTCTGAAAAAAGTGGGGAAATCAAACTTTCACTGGCTACCTCACAGGGTGGTAGGAAGCAACCATTTTCCCATGTGTACACTATGAGAATCTACCTCCAGCGTACCTGGGGTTATGTGTTGTTCTGTTTTGTTCTTGTGTCCCTAA
This sequence comes from Dromiciops gliroides, assembly GCF_019393635.1. Lineage (NCBI taxonomy): Eukaryota > Metazoa > Chordata > Mammalia > Microbiotheria > Microbiotheriidae > Dromiciops > Dromiciops gliroides. The sequence continues at coordinate 354,247,995 of NC_057863.1, forward strand.
GAAGTCGCATTTTGAGTTAGCTCTTCCAACTTCATAAATAATAGAAATAAATTTTTAAAAGAATTAATAAATGTACAGATGTGAATATGCACATCTGGAAAGGGTAGGCCTGTCCCCTAGCAAGCAGCACATTAAGCCGGTATTTGTATTGATATTATGGCTGCTGGCTTTACCTTCCCATTTTGCATAATCTCTTTTTCAATGGTGAGGAGTGTAATTTCCCTTCAGTTCATAGAATAGTACTTTGAGAGCACAGAGAGGAAGTCTCTGCATTTTGTGAAAGAGAAAATTACCCGCACCCCTTTTGTTCCCTTCAGGAGGATTTGGATGGATTACTCATACTTAAAAAGGAAGGCGGCTTTTAACCTTAAAAAAAAAAAAAAAACTTGCATTAACACAATGCATTGACATGTTACTAAATCCAAGGAATTTTGGAGGGTAAATTCTCGGACTTTATCCAGAACATGAAACAAATTCTCCAATCTCAGGGTGCGTCAACTGGTTCAGATCTCTGCAACCTGGGTCTCAGGAAGCTGTTCCCTAGACTCAGTAAGCTCCATAATTGACTGCTTAACCCTTTCCGCCTGGAGGGATGGAGAAAGTGGGAGGGAGAGGAAAGGGGTGGGCCAGAGGCTGAGAGCTTATAGCCAGCCCTGGATGAGGGCCCCATCTTGGGAGATCACACTTCTGGAATCTATTTGGGTCCAGAATTGTATTACCTGAGGAATGTGGGTTATGTGCAGCCTGGAAAGTTTTCTGAACCACACTTCCAAGGGTTGGATGTGAGCCAATGCTGAATCTGTCAAAATATTAAAAATGAATTTTTTATAAGAAGGAAATCATGTCCCCCCACCCCCATTTCTGAGGTCACTGATACAGGAAGACTACTTGCTAGTAACAAAACTTTTTCAAGTTTTAGAAGCCCTCCTAAAGCCCTATGTTTCTATAGGACTATGAACAGGAGGTGGGGATTGGCCATAGGGGTAAAATAACCACCCCACCTAGGTGTTAAATGACTCTGAATAAACTCTGGTGAAACATAACTTCAATGATCAGAATTATTTCAGTCTGTCCACAGTATTTATTGAACTCCCACTGATCTCAAAGTCCTGCCCTGGGTATACTGGGGACATGCTAAAGAAGGAACATGAGAGCAAATGGAGATAATGAATATTAAACACTTTGCAAACTTTAAAGCACTATATAAATGTCTGGTATTTGGGGGTTTTTTTTGTTGTTTTTTTTTAAAGACATCTTAGTGTAGTGCAGAGTGTGCTGGACTTGGAGTCAGGAAAAACTGGGTCTAAGGATATGCACAAGGTGACAACACAGACAGGTTTGAACCTGGGGAAGTCACTTAGCTTCTCAGTTTCATCTAGGATCATACATTTAGTGCTGGAAAGGTACTTGGATCTCATTAATCCATACTTCTCACCCAAAGTTACAAATGAAGAAAAAAAGTTCCAAAGAGTTCAAAAATGATTTGCATGAGGTCTCAGAGGTGCTAAGTAGGAGAGGAGGTATTCAAGGTGGGGGTTCTACAACTTCAACACATTTTACCCAGCACCCATTCCACAACTACCTTGCCTCTCAGGGTTTCGAAATAAACCAAAGGACTTAATAGGTAGAAAGTGCTTGGTAAGTCTTAAAGGACTAGAGAAATTATCTATTATTGTTGTTGCTACTACTACTACTACTACTACTACTACTACTACTACTACTACTACTACTACTACTACTACTACTACCACTACTACTACTGCTACTACTACTACCACCACCACCACCACCACCACTACCACTACTACTTTGGAGAAATTAGGATTCCTGCCCCTTAGGACCTTCCCACCTATTCTGTGAAATACACACAAAGTAAATATTTAGACATCCATGCCATGGGGAAGCAAGAGTGATCTGTAGTGAATTGGTATTAGTCAAGAAAGGCAGGAGAAAAGGGTTAATGGCCAACTAAAATAGTCTAGGGACTGGAAATAGATGTAGTCAGAAGAGGTCTTGTTTCCACAGTTTAAGAAAGAAGAGCTAGATGATTGAATCCAAGTTGGAATGATAGTCCTTGGAGGTCAGCAAATTCAACCTTTTTATTTTTTTAAATTGATTTTATTTTTAATTTATGGGATAAAACAATCATTTCTATAACATAGTATAATAAAAAAGATGATTTCACATGAAACTCAAAATCTATTATGTACAAATTGCTATTCCTTTTAAATATATAATAAAGCTATCATGGAACTTTCTTTTTTCCCTTTTTTTCTTCTCTCCCCTCCCTTACCCCCACCCTAGAGATGGTTACCATTAGACACAAATATATATATATATACATATATATGTGTGTGTGTGTGTATGTTAAGTTAGTCTATACATATTTCTATTTATCAGTTCTTTCTCTATATGCAGATAGATGAGAACAAAAAACCTAGGCCTGGCCTGGCCATACAGACAAAAAAGAGCAGAGATAAGCTTTGAAGAGAAGTCCTCTGATTCCAAATGTGGTATTCTTTCTACTACCTCATGCTATCTCTTATGGGGACAAAAGGTGTTGCAGAGAGAGCCTGTTTCCTATGTGACAGATGTAGATATTGTTGTCATTCAGTCATTTCAGTTGTGTCTGACTTGTGTGACCCCATTTAGGGTGTCTTTGGCAAAAAATGCTGGAGTGATTTGCCTTCTCCAGCTCATTTTACAGATGAGGAAACTGAGGCAGAGTGAAGTGATTTGCCCAGGGTCCTAATAAGTATCTGAGGCCAGATTTGAACTCAGGAAGAAGAGTTTTCCTGATTCCAAGTCCAGAAGTCCAGTGTTCTGGCTAAAACTATTCAAGAGATATATTATGGCAGAATGGAATTAGAATAGAGATGAGGAGACATGAACTGTCCCCTAACTTTGGAAAACCACTGACCTTTCTGTGCTTCAGTTTTCTCACCTGTAAAAATTAAGAGTTAGCTGCCCTCCAAGCTTTTCTGGCTCTGACTAGATGTGGCTAGGCAATGTTCTGGATAGAGAAGTGGGCCCTGGAGTCAGGAAGATCTGAGTTCAGATATGGCCACAGATATTCACAAGCTATATGACCCAGGCAACTCATTTAACCATGGTTTGCCTCAGTATCCCCATCTTGTAAAATGGACATAATAATAGCACCTACTTCCCAGAGTTGTGAAGATCAAATGAGAAGATACTTGTAAAGCACTAAGCACAGTGTCTGGAACATAGGGGGAACCTTATAAATGCTAGCTATTAATATTATTATTATTTTGGGGAGTGGGGCAATGAGGGTTAAGTAACTTGCCCAGGGTCACACAGCTAGGAAGTGTCAAGTGTCTGAGTCCAGATTTGAACTCAGGTCCTCCTGAATCCAGGGCTGGTGCTTTATCCACCGGGCCACCTAGCTGCCCCCGCTATTAATATTTCTGACATAGTGTGATTCTAAGCAAAGTAGCCAGAAATGGAAAATGGGACAAAGCAGAAAATGATGAAAAGCCAACAATGAGAAACTATAGAATGGGCCACATAAGGAAAGAAGAAAGTTGAGGTTGGTGGCAGCAAGGTGACTGAGGGGATAGAACACTGGGCCTGGAGCTAAGAAGCCCTGAGTTTGAATCCAGCCTCAGACACTCACCTGGGCAAATCACTTAACCTCTGCCTTTCTCAGTTTCCTTATCTGTAAAATGAGGATAATAATAGCACCTACTTCCTAGGGTTGTTATGAGGATCAAATGAGATATTTATAAAGTATTTTGCAAACCTGAAAGCATTATACAAACTTGAGTTTAGTCCAGCGCCTGAGGGCACATAGTATCCACTTCATAAATGTTTTCTTCCTTCCTACCTAGAGATATAATGGGTGTGGCTTCCTTTTGATGGCAAGTTGTATTGTGTCAGCCAAATCTCCTCTTGTTCCTCAAAGGGATGAGTTTGTTGGGATTTAGAAACCAAACATAGGGCTCCCTCTACAAAATTCCTGAAAAATGGTCTTCTAGCCTCTGCTTGAATATCTTCAGTGATGGGGAACTCACTGTCTCTTGAGAAAAACTACCCCAGTTCAGAATCAAGAGACAACATTGTTAGGCATGGAACAGTTAGAGGGGTTAGACTACTAGATCATCGCTGAAATTCCTTCTAACTCTCAAATTCTGTGATTCGTAGTTAGACAAAAAGTAGGTTTCTGGAATATAAAGGAAAACCAGAAAAGATCAAGATGAAAAAGCAATTTGATGCCTGGAATGGGGTTGAGGGGAGGTAGCATGAGTAGAGAACCTCATCCTACTTTATATTGAGAATGACTTAGAATGTGGGTATTTTCTTACAGCAATGACAACTGATTTTTTTCAATAGTCCAGTTCAAGGGGATGGATCGGGTCATAAAGGAATAGCTGAAGGAGTAATTCTCACCGGAAGTTTGGGCTGCCTTCTTTGTCTTTTGTTTGTTTGGTTGTTGTTTTCTTAATTTGGAGATCATCTCATTTCATTTCTACCTATGATTGGCATTACTTTCCTCCCATTCATTTCCCTGACATCTACATGTGAAAAATGTAGGCTTCTAACAGAGGATAGTGTTAACCTTATGCTCAGATAAGCAGGCATCTGACTCCCTGAAACTAGTTCTGTGTAGTTATAATTCATAGGTACCAAACCCGATTTTAAGATTTTGAATGATAAGAATGAGGACTAATGAATGAAAAAGCATTTTTTAAGCATCTTCTATAGGCTTAGGGAGCAAAGCATGGTGGGTAGATCTCTGGCTTTAGAACCAGAGAGACCTAAATTCAAATCCCTTCTGTGACACATACTGGCTAAGTGGCCCTGGGCAAGTCATTTATTTAACCTCTTGTCACCCCCCCAACCCCTCCACCCCTGTCCCACTCCTCCCCCCCCCCAGCAACTTTAAAACTATAGTTGAATAGAAGGAATCAGCCTGGGGCAGCTAAGTGGCACAGTGGATAGAGCACCAGCCCTGGAGTCAGGAGTACCTGAGTTCAAATCCGGCCTCAGACATTTGACACTTACTAGCTGTGTGACCCTGGGCAAGTCACTTAACCCCAATTGCCTCACTAAAAAAAAAAAAAAAAGAAGGCATCAGTCCTTAGCAATGAACACTTTCTCACTAAATGTTCCTTATACTGATGAAGTTACACGTCTAATCCATGTCTCCTTTGTGTGCGCTGGGCACTTTGCTAAGTGAATATAAATACTTTCCTTGGGATAGTATGACAAAGATGAGACAGTCCCTGCTTTCAAGTAGCTTATATTCCAATGGGGGGATAGAATTCATATAGGACAGTGGTAGCCAGGGAAAGGAGTTTGCATCCAGGGGATCTGAGGGATTGTGAGGAGAAGAAGAAAGCAGACTGTTGAGACTTTTCTAGGAGCAGTCAGGGGATTTATTTGATTATTGTTTCCAGAAAAAGGAGTAGAAAGCTAGGGAAAGAAGAAGGGATGGGTAACAGTTGGGCAGATTTCAAGATGGATGCTCAGATTTCTTAATGGATGGTTAGACGGAATGCAGAGTAATCTGGAACAGTTTAGACATAGTGAGTTATGCAAATTAGTCCTCATTTGTCCTCCAATCAGGATGGCTCATTGACAAGGAAGCGATCCTAAGCATGTTCCGGGTAAGAAAGAAAAAGGAGGATCACACAATCTAATCCAATAAACATTTATTAAGCACCTACTATGTGCCAGGGAACGTGCTAAGCACTGGGGAGACAACAAAAAGAAAGACAGCCTCTGGCATCCAGGAGTTTACAATCTAATAGGGAGAGACAACACACAAAAGGAGGCAGAAAAGAATCAAAGGGTACAGAGGGAGTGGGTAATGGGGTAGATGGGACATCAGAGGCAATTTGTTCTATGGAGTTGAAACCAAGCAAAAGAACAGATGGATACAAAGTAGAGTGAACTGAAAAGTCCAGTTTCTGCCCTCTATAAAGAAAGGTATTGGGAGGGGGTTGGTACTCCACCTTCCAGCCCTCCAAGTCAGAGGAGAAAGGAGGCTGAAAAAGGTGGTGTCCCTCAAGACTTGAGTTAGCATGGTGATGAGCTTAACCTGGGAGGGGAATATTGGGTCAGATATAAAAATGATGACGAAGAGAAGGGAAAGGAATATTAGAAGATGTGTTCTAATGCTATGACAGATGATCATTTCCTGTTTTCCAAATACCAACTACTACATTCCTGTCAATCTGACCTGGTTGCTATTTGCCAAATTCAACTCTATTTACAAGACTGTCTGGTACAATTAAGCCTCTTCTCTTTGTTCATTCCTCCAAATGAATTTCATTATCATTTTTTCTAGCCCTTAAAATAATTATTTGGTCATTTAATTGGTATGGCACTGAATAAATAATTTAATTTAGGTGATATTGTTATTTTTATTATATTGACTTGACCTACCCATGAGCAGCTAATATTTCCCTAATATTAGCTAATATCTAAGTCCATATTTCAGTAAAGAGTGCTTTGTACCTCTATGCCTGCCTGGACATTTCCTCCTCACTTCCACCTCTTAGAATCTCTACTTTCCTCCTAGATCCAGCTCACATGCCACCTTCTCCAGGAGACAATTTCTAACCTGCTAGTAGCTATGATTTTCTCCTTCAAAGAATTCTGTATTTACTTAACTGTTCATTTCTGTATTATATCCCTTGCTAGAATGTAAGTTCCTTGAGGGAACTCAGTATTTCTGGCTTCAGGTATAGCATTACATCCACTGTGCCATAGCTGCTTCAAAAATAAAGCCAAGGGGCAGCTAGGTGGTGAAGTGGATAAAGCATAGGTCCTGGATTCAGGCGGACCTGAGTTCAAATCTGGCCTCAGACACTTGACACTTACTAGCTGTGTGCCCCTGAGCAGGTCACTTAACCCTCATTGCCCCACAAAAAAAGCCTTTAAAAATAAAGCCCCAAAAAATCAAGGGAGTATAGCCCTTCTACTTCTAAGCAAATATGTACATATATCTTTACACACATTTTAAAAATAATGTCATAAATCCAACTAATTCTTTGACTAAGAGTTGGTCAAGGCCAATCTGAAGGTCTTTTCCAACTTTGAAATTCTATGACTATAATTTTAGCTTCAGAAAAGTAGTAGAATGTAATCTTCTTGAGAGCAGGCTATTTCATTTGTTTTGGTAGCCATAGCATCTAGCATAGGACTCCATTTTGTTGCAGGCACTTGATCAAGTTTACATACAGTACTAAGAACACCAAAATACCTAAGAAACTGATTCAAATTTATAAGAACAAGAACTATTCTCCAATAAATAAATGGTCAAAAGATGTTAACATTCAATTTTCAAAGGAATAAATCTAAACTATCAAGAATCATATAAAAATACTCCAAATCACTTGTACTCAGAGATTCTACTTCATGCCTATGATACTGGTAAAAATGACCCAAAAAAGGAAAATGACAATTGTTGGAAGGGCTATGACAAAAGAGGTACATTGATGCATTGGTAATAGACCTGCTAATTAGTATAGCATTCTGGAAAATAACTTGAAACATACCCAAGAAGTCACTAAACTGTGCATGGCCTTTAAGCCAATAATACAGTTACTATGCTTATAACCCAAAGAGATCAAAGAAAGGAGAAATTACCCACATATTCAAAGATTTTTATAGCAGTCCTTTTTTGTTATAGCAAAGAACTAGAAGCTTTTGGGGTGTTCCAATCAATTAAGGAACCATTAAACAAATTATGGAATATGCATATATAGCCATTCTTAAACAAACTCTTCTAAGCCATACATACTAGTAGCTCAGGTTCTTGGAGCAAGGGTAATTATATATCCCTCTCAAAGTTTTGGATGTACCTTTAAGATGTAGTAGGAATGGATTTCTCTTAGACTATTGACTTGATTTCCTACTCTTGTACATTTTGTCTGCTGTACTTCCATTAATTGCCAGTGATTAGCACCCCAGGTCCATTTAACCAATTAACATCTATTAGCTTTTACAAAAGAGATATTTGCTGTGAAAACATAGTAAGAACAGAAGTTATAAATGCTTCCCCCAACATGTAGAGGCACAGTCCCTAGAGGCTCCCTTGACACCTTGGGAGAATGGAGTCAAACTTGACAAAATTTCTATAAAGCATTGGCCCACCAAATTCCCTTCCATGTGCAGCATGACCAGTGGATGGAGGAGGACTCTTTATTTGTGCTACTGCCGGGCTAGGTCAAGCAAGTTGCTTGGGACTTGACTCTTTGCTGTCTGAATTTCAGCAAATCCCCTTCCCAGACTTGTGGTGACTCATTTTCCTCTCCCTTAAAAGCTCACAAGGCCATATCCATTTCCCTTCTCTTTCACCTAAAAGAAGGAAAAATGGATACAACAAAGGCAGAAACAACAGCTGGGCCGCATATTCACGAGCCACACATCTCTAATGTAGTGTCTCCTCTCTAAGGCCATCAGTTCAAACTTGTAATAGTTCTGTTCCCCTCACAATTAGCCACTAAGTAACAAACCAGTTCTATTTAAACACTTCACATCAATTAGCTTTTAGAAAGAGATGTTTATTTCAAAGATAGAGCAATAATAAAAGTACAAATATATCCTCCTAACACCAGGACATGCTCCCCTATGCTGCCTAGGTTTTTGATAAGTGTGGGCTCATACTTAGCAAAACTTCTACAGCACACCGTTCCTACAAAGCTCAGGTCCACACTTGGCATGACTGCCAATTGAATTCTATTACTGGGATAGACCCTGAATTTCGCTTTGGAAGATCATTCCTTGTTCCTTGGGACACTGGCTGACTGCAAAACCCCAAAGCAGCTCAGATTTCCTGACTTCAGGAGGCTCAATCTCCTGACCTTTTGAAACCCACAAGTTTGGAAACTCCAGATTAATCTCCTTCACCAAAAGCAGAAAAGAACAACTGTAAATGGCAAAAGAATCAACTCTCATTTTCACAGGGCTATATGTGGGCTTCAGAGGGGAGAAGGCCTCTCCCCTTACATCACTGTCACTTACAGGATGCTAAGAGAGAAGAATTGAAACCAAAAGAGGACAGGCAAAGAGATTGGCTTCTGATTGGCTAGTGTTCTTTGAAGGTAACTCCCTATCCCCACACATACACACAAATACCCTGCTATGGCTATGAAACCAATCATAGAAACTTTTGTGGTTAGCAGACTAGAAATACTTGTAGAATGTCTACACTGGCTCCAATATCTCTCCAAGGCAACCATCATACATCACCTCTACTATCTCAGAAATAGGATCTCGAGTCTCCTCTTCATGGGAAAATAGATGCCAACAGAAACACTTTCCACTTGTGCAGTCCCCCTACAAATGTACACAATGGACTTGGAAATGCCAATGTTATTTATTTGTTAAGTATTTATTAAGTCCAGGATAAGTTAAGTATATTTTAAAGGAAATAAAAATATATAGCTGGTGCTTAATAAAGTTTTACAAAGAGTAAATGCTTAATAAAGATTGATGGAATTGAATCTGATCTTTAGTCAGTAGTGATCCAATCATTCATAGAGTCCCAGGGGGAAGGGCAATGAAGACAAAGGTAAGAATAAAACTGGTTAAAGCAACTGGACTTTCTGAATAGGCCATCCACAAATGGGAAAAACCAATTATTTGATGGGCCACATAGCACCATTTTACCCAAAGGCTCAAATTAAGTAGTGGAATTGGTTTGGATCCTCCCATCGATTCACCCATTTTTCAATATCAGGGAGTCTGAAAGAAAAAAAACAATGGTGGTCCCCATTATTCAGACCAATGCTGTCCAAAGACCTCCATTTCCAAGCTGCTGAACTGCAGAAAAGTATGAAGAAAAAAACATGGAAATTTGATGAGCCCTTTCAGGTGACCATGTGAGAGATATTTATGGATAATTGGGCTGTTTACCAACAAGTAAAAGAAATTGAGTCCACTGTGGGTAATGTTAAGCATGGGTGCAAAAAGCCACAGAAGAGAGAACTCCAATGGGGCCACCTGTCAGGTGGAGTAAAATGAGAGTGAATGGGGACAAGATCTTTTGTTGATAAAAACACTGAGAAGAGACATTGTTGAAAACTGAACCAAGTCACCTCAGAGGCTGCTAGGCTATCCAAAAGCAGCAGTGTCAAAACAATTTGAGTTTATTCTCCAGTTGGCAGGGAGAAGAATAGAGTGGCTGATGAGATGTTCAGAGAAAACATTAGTGAGAGGATGTCGTTTCCAGCTATGCCAAAGTAAAAATAAAACTGAGGACAGCAAGAAAATGATTGGGAGATTGGATGGAAGTACATCAAGTCAAGAGGGGGATGGATTGCCACGTGTGGAGAATTGTGGGAGTAAAAAAATAAAAACTTAACCCTTGTGTCAAGGGTGGAAATTCAAGAAGAAAAGGGATTATGTAGGGCCACTGTGTTAAGATGCATCTTGACATGTTCCTGTGGCAGATGAAGGCAAAATAACAAAGTAACACATAAGAGAATCTTACCACGAAAAACAAGCTTCATAAAATAAAAAATGTGAGGTTGAGCTGGAATGTGAAGGAAACATTTTTAAATACAGGGTTGGAGAGAAGTAGGAAAAATGAGTAGGAGGGGCAAGATATGCATCATGCTGATGGATGGGGTTAGCAGGAATAGCAGGATGTGAGGAATTCCCACTAGGGTTATTTCTCTATGACAGTGAACATCTGCCTGGGTGAAACCTGGAAAAGGTAGACCACTTCCAACTCTGCTATGGTAGAACCAAAGAAGAGAAAGCTGACTAATTCAGAAACTGATCTAACTTGGGGCAGCTAGGTGGCACAGTGGATAGAGCACCGGCCCTGGAGTCAGGAGAACCTGAGTTCAAATCTGGCCTCAATCACTTAACACTTACTAGCTGTGTGACCCTGGGCAAGTCACTTAACCCTAATTGCCTCACCGAAAAAAAAAAAGAAGAAGAAGAAGAAGAAACTGATCTAACTCAACTCAAGTCAGAGGTTCCTTCTTTATTTTGAAATTCTAATGCCTTAGAGGCAGAAACAGTAAAAGTCAAGAAATAAATATTGTTGTGATTGGGTCATGAGTGACCTGGCCTGGCCTAAAACTGTCTTTAGAATTGTTCAGGAAGAATGTTGCTGCCATGTGTGTAAACATAGCCTTTGGTTAACTTTTTTTTTTTGTGGGGCTATGGGGGTTAAGTGACTTGCCCAGGGTCACACAGCTAGTAAGTGTCAAGTGTCTGAGGCTGGATTTGAACTCAGGTACTCCTGAATCCAGGGCCAGTGCTCTATCCACTGCATCACCTAGCTGCCCCTGGTTAACTTTTTAGATGTTTGGGCTACATCACACCAAACAGCTGAAGAGTGAGAAATTTCCTAATAATTGGCTGATTCTTTAAAACCAGGCTTCATTCAGCAACTCTAACATTAGAGACCCAGTCTCAGAGATAGGAAAGAAAAACCGGTATGGAAAGAGAATCAAGTTAGGAGATAGGAGACTTGGATTGTAGTCCTGCTTCTACAATATCAGTGCGATATTAGGCAAGTTACAGTTTCCGATAGGTTATAAGGGATTCAGTCCCCTGATATAGAAATGAGAAACGGGGCATCATGGTCTCTACGGTTCCTTCTAGCTTAAACAATTTGTCATTCTAAACTGACTCAGAATGACACCTGCATTTCAACAGGATCAACAGATAAAGGAAATATGCAAACGGACAGATTCCAACATTACGTCTATTCTACCTAAGTATCAAATGAGACAATGTATGTAGAGTCCTTTGCAAACCTTAAGCATGAAGTGCCATATGTCTGCATAAGGGTTATATTATTGTTGTTCTTGTTACTGAGTGTGCTGTTCCTTAGCATCCCTGAGAAATAAATGATATGTAATGAAAAGAGAGATCATCAAGAGAAATGAATTCAATTCTAAGATCACTATGAATCAAGAGCAGCGGCAATTGGGCAAGTTGTTTAATCTCTCTGAGCTTCTAGGTTTACATTACTTTAATTTTAAATGAAAACTGAGATTCCACTCCTGGCCATAAAGGTCATATATGTATACACACACACACATATATGTATGTATGTATATGTATATATACACACATATGTATGTATATGTACATATATCCAAATATATGTATGTATATGTGTATATGTGTGTGTGTGTGTATATATATATATATATATATATATATATATATATATATATATATCCAAATAGTCATAGCTGTTCTTCTTTGGAGTAGCAAAAGATTGTAAACAAATTAGATTCTCATTAGTGGTGGAAACGGCCAAAAAAAATGGAATATTATTATGTCGTAGGAAATAATGAGTATGAGGAATTCAAAGAAACATGGGGAGATTTGTATGAACTGATGCAGAGTGAAATAAGGATATATACAAAGACTAGAGCAATGTAAATGGGGAGACCACCAAAAAGAAGCTGACTCCTGAGTAATTAAAAGCCAATTATGATTTTCAAGAATACATTATGAGATAGGGGCAGCTAAGTGACACAGTGGATAAAGCACTGGTCTTGGATTCAGGAGGACCTGAGTTCAAATCCAGCCTCAGACACTTGACACTTACTAGCTGTGTGACCCTGGGCAAGTCCCTTAACCCTCATTGCCCCACCCAAAAAAAAGGACTACATTATGAGAAATACCTATCTCCTCCAGACAGAGAGGTAGAAAACTATTTGGCCAGAATACTGTTTACATTGTTAAGCAAAGTCAGTGTGTTGATTGTTTGTGCTTCATTCTTTTTATTACAATAAAAGGTTCCATCTTAGGGCCAGAAATTACTGTAATGTAAAAGGCTGAGCTTTTTTTTTTCTTTTTTTTTTTGTGGGGCAATTAGGGTTAAGTGACTTGCCCAGGGTCACACAGCTAGTGAGCTTTTTTTTTTTTTTTTATGGAAGTCAGGTACTTTTGGGAAAAGTTTTCAATGATAATAAGATAGAGACATAACTGAAAAGTGTTATGAAAATGTCGGCTGATACTATTACTATTATTACTAGTTCGTGTTTACATCACATGGTGAAATTTATAAAGTGATTTTCTCACAAGAAACCTGTGAAGTAGGTAATACAAGTCTTATTATACCCATTTTAGAGATAAGGAAACTGAGGCCCCAAGTTTAAGTGACTTATGCCCAGTTTTACCACTAGAAACTTTCAGAGCTAGGATTCAAACCCAAGTATCTAATAAATCTAGTCTCAATGAAAGTCCTTCACAATATATTGCCTTATTGTTATTCTTTTAAAAGCTTCATTGCAATGGTTAATTAATGGTTATTAAGGAAGCCATGTGTTATGGTGGAAAGTGCGCTGGCTCTGGAATTAGATATACTGGGTTCAAATTCTCCCTCTGACATTTACTACCTCTGTGACCTTGGGCAAGTCACTTAATCTTCATGGGTCTCAGTTTTTTTCATCTGCAAGATGAGGAGTATGGAGTAGATGGCCCCTGAGGTCCCTTTTATCTCTAGATCTATGTACAAACCACTCAATTAAGATGAAGGAGGCAGGGGGGAAGATAACTCATTTCCAAGTGGGTTAATGCTGATGTTATTTCCCTAAAGGTTGAAATTGATCCTTTCTCCACCTCTGCCCATTCCCACTCCAACCATGGATCACCGATGTCAGTTCCTATGAGACTAAACATTTTAAAGCATCATTTGCTTTTTTTCAGTCTTTCCTTTTGTCCTCTCTTAATAAAGTAAACATGTCTAAAGTGACATCAAACAAGTCATTTTTAAAATTTCTTCCAATAGGAAAAAATTCAGGCTAATGAGAAGGCCATGGCTTTCATGGACCCTAAAGTAAAAGGGAAAAATAGTAGATTTTAGATTTTTAACAAAAATGAATGATGAAAAGTGGGACTGGTGGCCCTTTTTCCAAGTTACCAGTGATTAATAGGCCCATCCCGTGCTCTCCTGAGGTTGTTGCTGAAAAAACTAATCAAATTCATCTCCTTTTAAGCAATACTCTATAAGGGGACCTTCTGACCTTCACTAATACCACCATGAAAGGCCAAAAGACAGAGAGTCTTGGCCAAACATAATCACACAAGACTGCTTCTCAGAAATTTGTTTTACTTCTTTTCAGCTGCTAAAAAGAATAGGCGGAAATTACAGGATATATATATATATATATATATATATATTCCCTCAGTATTAAATATGAAACTCAGGGCCCCCAGCCTTTGTTGCCCAAAGAGAGTAAGGCCACAGCCCAACACAAAGCTAGCTCTACCTCCCCCAAAAGAAAAGAGGCAAAAGTATTGAGTAAAGCCCAATTTCATGAGTCAGCTCACACCAGCTGCCCAAAGAGTTGGATCCACAACTGGAAAGTATAAGATAGGGGCTGAAACTCCTCCATCCGCTAGCTCCGCGGCAGCCATTCAGGTCATGACAAATGTAAAGATGGCTGATGCCTGTTCTCAGAGTTTGCTGCCAAAATTTCTTGCTGACTCCAACTGTATCAGCAGCACCTACTCCGTTCCTCATGGCAGAGCCCACTTTTAACATTTCCACACTTGGGAGGAACCTGATCCAAAGAGTCATGTTTGTGTTACTAACATTTCGTTCTCTCTTTGCCCTCTTCCTTCAGTCAGCACACTGTCTCTTTTCTCCAACACCCCCTGAAATGGATCATAGCCTGGAGAAAAATTAATATCCCCTTTCCCCCAAACACCATCTATTCTAAGGCTCTGCTGCAGAATCAGGCAATTCCAGTGCCCTAAGTGCATTTACCCTCTGCCTTTTATAATGGCTTTGAACCCTGAGGATCTTCCCCTCCCAGATTGATTTTTTTTCTTTTCTTTTTTTTTTTTTTGAGTAGGTAAAGGGGCCATTTTTAGGCCTCATTTCTTACCTAGCCTTTTTCATTGAATGGGGGTTGCCTCAGATAAAACAGACCTGGGAAAGACCTTAGCTCAAAAAGGCCAACATCTCACACTGCATCCAGGGCCACCTCCAGTCATCCCGATCTATGTCTTGCCACTGGACCCAGATGGCTTTGGAGAAGAGAGTGAGGCTGGTGAGTTTGCACAGCTCTGCTTCACTTAAATCCACTGCAAGTCATGACATCACCGTCAATGTCATGGTCCTCTTCAAGAAAGAAGGATAGGGGGCAGCTAGGTGGCGCAGTGCATAAAGCACTGGCCCTGAATTCAGGAGGACCTGAGTTCAGATCCAGCCTCAGACACTTAACATTAGCTGTGTGACCTTGGGCAAGTCACTTAACCCTCATTGCCCCACAAAAAAAGGAAAAAATTTAAAACAAAAGAAAGAAGGATAAACAACAAGGACAAGGGGCACCTCCTTCAGGTCCCTCCGAGTTCCCCCAGCTGCCATTGCCTTCCCTGTTAAGACTACTTCCTCTCCTATATTTACCTTGTATGTGCTGATTTATACATCTGTTGTCTCATTCACGAGAATGTGACTGTGGGGCAGCCTCCCTCTGTTGGGGGGAAACACCATGGACACATCTAAATATATACAAAATTTGTATATGTATTCATACATTCCTGAGATCACTGAAGGCTGTCAGGAATAAAGGGGAAGCTTTACAGATATGAGACTAGAGTTTGGTCTTCAAGGATGGGTAGGACTTCAGAAGGCAAAGGTTGGGGGAGGGGCATTTCATACTAAGAGAGTAGTTGAACAAAAGTACAGGCAAGACTATCCATGGTGTATTTGTGGAATGATGAAAAGACCACTTTGCCAGGGCAGACGGTATGTGCAGGGAATATAAGCCTACAATAGAATAAATAAATACAAAATGTACATCATTTTCTCTTTTAAAAGGAACTTAAGGCACTTAAAGTGTTTAAGTTTTCAAATTCCTTGAGAGGGAGGAGGATATTGACAGCATTTTCATTTTACAGACAAAGATTATAGGGCTCATAGAGGTTAAAAGACTTGCCCAAGGTTGTGTAGTAAATAAGGATGGAACAGAGAAAATGCTATAGATCTCTTGACTCCCAGGCCAAGAGGGTTTCTTTCTAAACTATGTTACACATCACACTTAATAAGAAATAACAAGCCAGCAGAACATCGTAAGAGTATTCATACTGACACTGGCACACTGATCTTGAAGCCAGGAATTCCAAGCAACTGATCAAATTAATTTATCTAAAAATACAAACATACCCTTTGACCCAGTAATACCATTATTAGGTCTGCATCCCAAAAAAGATCATTAAAAAAGAGAAAAGGACCCACATGTACAAAAATATTTACAGCAGTTCTCTTTGTGGTGGCAAAGAATTGGAAATTGAGAGAATGTCCATCAATTGGGGAATGGCTGAACAAGTTGTGGTATATGAATGTAATAGAATACTATTGTGCTATAAGAAATGATGAGCAAGCAGATTTCAGAAAAACCTGGAAAGACTTAAGTGGACTGATGCTGAAAGAAGTGAGCAGAACCAGGAGAACATTGTACACAGTATCAGCAACATTGTATGATGATCAAAAGTGATAGACTTAACTCTTCTCAGCAATACAATGATCCAAGAAAATTCCAAAGGACTCATGATGAAAAATGCCTTCTACATCCAGAAAAAAGAACTGCAGAATATGGATGCAGATTGAACCATACTGTTTCTACTTTTTTGTTTTGTTTTGTTTTGTTTTGTTTTTGTTTTTGTTTCTGCAGGGTAACAAGGGTTAAGTGACTTGCCCAAAGTCACACAGCTATTGTCAAATGTCTGAGGCCGAATTTGAACTCAGGTCCTCCTGAATCCAGAGCCAGTGCTTTATCCACTGCACCACCTAGCTGCCCCCTCTACTGTTTTGAGGTTTTTCCCTCCTTTTGTTCTGATTCTTCTTTCACAACATTACTAATGCAGAAATATGTTTAATGTGATTATACATATATAACCTATATCAGATTGCTTTCTGACTTGGGGAGGCAGGGAGAGGAGGGAGGGAGAAAAATTTGGAAGTCGAAATCTTATAAAAACAAATGCTGAAAGCTTATATAAATAAAAAAATACTTTTATGATTAAAAAATTAAAAATGCAAACATCCAACTGTCTCAGGCATGAAGAGAATCAGACCTGGACCTGAAGCATAGTGCTCAACTCTTCAGGTCAAATTATTAGTGAATAGGGATCAGCTAAGTGGTGTAGTGGATAAAGCGCCAGCCCTGGATTCAGGAGGACCTGAGTTCAAATCCAGCCTCAGACACTTGACACTTACTAGCTGTGTGACCCTGTGCAAGTCACTTAACCCTCATTGCCCCATCAAAAACAAAATATTAGTGAATAGAGTTCTGGACCTGGAATCTGGAAGATCAGAGTTCAAATTCAGTCCCTGATACATACTAGCTATGGGACCCCAGGCAAGTTACATTAGTAGTAGTCACAGTCTGTTTCCTCATCTGTAAAATGAGCTGGAGAAGGAAATGGCAAATCACTCCAGTATCTTTGCCAAGAAAACCCCAAATGGAGTCACAAAGAATCAGATAGGACTTAAACCAGTGAACAAGAGAAAAAAGCATAAAGATCTATTTATATGGTATCATGAGTCCCCCAGGCTAGCAACCTAGGTGTCACTCTAAACTTCTCCCTATCCCTCACCCCCATATCCAATCTGTTGCCACGGCCTATTGATTTTACCTTTGCAATATCTCTCTAATATGCCCCCTTCTCTCCTCTAACATTGCCACCACTCTGGTGCAGGCCCTCATCACCTCACACCTGGACTAATGCAATAGCTGCTGGGGGGTCTGCCTGCCTCAAGTCTCCCCCAACTCCAATCTATCCATTTAGCCTCCAAAGTGATTTTCCTGAAGCCCAATCCCCTACTCAAGAAACTCCAATGACTCTTAATCACTGCCAAGATCAAATACAAAATCCTCTGTCTGTTTGGTATTCAAAACCCTGAAAAACCCATCCCCCACCTACTTTTTTAGTCATCTTACACCTGATATAGATATAGTACCATGGAATTCCTTGTTGTTTCTTAAAGAAGGCACTCCACTTCTTTGGGTACGGGCATGTTCTTTGGCTGTCTCCTATGACTAGAATGCTCTCCTTTTCCATATCTACCTCCAAACTTCCCTGGCTTAAGTCTCAGCTAAAATTTAATCTTTCCCAAGTCCTCTTAGTTTTAGTGCCTCTATTGATAATTCCCTATTTATCTCCTACCTTGCTTGTTTACATGTAGTTGTTTGTACCTTGTCTCTCCCATTAAAGTGTAAACTCCTCATAGGCAGAGATTATCTTTTGGCCTTTTGTATCCCCATCACTTAGCAGGGCCTGTACATAGTAGGTGGTTAGGAACTGCTTATTTATTGACTACCTGAAAATACTCTGCATACATAATTTCCTATAACCCTATGTGTTAGCTAGGTCAAATATTTTCCCTATTTATATAGATAAAGAAAGTAAGACCCAGATTGTTGAAGCAACTTGTCTAAGGTCCAACAGCCAAGTTCCCAGTTTTCTAGCTTCAAGCCCAGTCAGTGTTTCTTCTGAATATCCATATTAAGGGTAGACTAGCTTCCAACTACAGCCCCTGGCACCAGCAGAGTTTGTGGTAACAACATCAAAAGTTTGAGATATTTAAGGTATCTGAGCCCCCCATCTTTGGAATAGATTGTTACTCAATAGGTGGCCATCATTACTAGAATTTAGATCAACTAGAATCCCACTAACGAGAGAACGTTTATTCCACTCTGAACATCACTAGATGTAGGCTTCAGAGGCAAAATAAATAAAAATAAAATTTAAAACCCCATGTTAATAACTAAAAGACTAAAAAACATTTAAAACAATCTCTGGTTTGTGGTGATCCAAGAATTGGTTGCTCCAGTTAATAAATTGTTCTGGTTAGTTACGAGTTATTATTTATAATCTGATACCTTAGTATGGCATGGAAGTGATCTTTGTTGTTATTGTTCAGTCATTTTTCAGTTATGCCCAACTCTTCATGATCCCATTTGGGGTTTTCTTGGCAAGGATACTAGAGTAGTTTACCATTTCCTTTTCCAGTTCTTTTGACAGACAAGGAAACTGAGGTAAGCAGGGTTAATTGACTTGCCCAGGGTCATGCAACTAGGCCAGATTTTAACTCAGGGACATGGGCTCTCCTAGGTGCAGGCCTGGAACTCTAGGCATTATACCACCCTGCTGACCCTAGACTCTCCTAAAGATGATAGGATTAAGAGTTGGAAGGAACCTTGGAGATCAATTAGCCCAAAGGGTCTTCACCTTTTTTGTTATAGGTGTAAAATTAATAGATTAATAAATGCTCTTGGACTGACTGTCAAAATTGTACACCAATTCTATATTAGAGGTGGGGGCTGAATAGGAGAAGAAGAATCTTTTAGTTTGAGCAATTTGGCATCATGGAGAAAAAATCAACAACTGGTTGGTTAAATTGTCCATTTTTCAATTCACTGGGGTTTTTTGTGTTCATATAGCAAATGAATCAGAGAATTTTAATGGTTGAAAAAGATTGCCACAAATTGACAGCAGCAGCATCAGAATTTATTAGTGTACAAGTTATAAAAGTAGAGTGGCTAGAGCCCTATACTTGAAATTTGGAGCTTGAGTTGCCCTCTTGCCCCTAGAAAAAATTAAAATTCTTCCTTTTGACATTTAAAGCCCTTTGGAAATAGGGCTCCACTGTAAGAGAGAGTTAAAAGTCAAGTAAAATACAGCAAATGAGCAAGCAAAGAAAGTTGAGAACTATAGAAAGTTTCTTTAGTGACAAGGAAGATCAAGGTGCACCCTCAGAAAAGAATAATGACCTCAGGGCCCCTACACCCAAAGTATGAGTTGGTCTCAGGCCATGGAAGTACTCAAAAGGGACTTTGAAGAGAAAGCAGGAGAGATAGAAGGAAGATTTAGAGAAGTGGAGGAAAGAATGTAAATAGAAATGAGAGCAATGCAGGAAAGTCATGAGAAAAAAGTCAACAGCTTGAAAAGCCAAATGGAAAAGGAGATACAAAAGCTCTCAGAAGAAAATAATTGCCTAAGAATTAGGATTGAACAAATGTAAGCTGGTGACTTTATGAGAAACCAAGACACAGTAAAGCAAATCCAAATTACTTTTAAAAAAATAGAGGGCAATGTGAAATATCTTGTTGGAAAAACAGCTGACCTGGAAAAGAAATCCAGGAGAGATAATTTGAAAATCATTGGACAACCTGAAAACCATGACCAAAATAAGAGTTTAGACAGCATCTTCCAAGAAACTGTCAGGGAAAATTGCCCTGATATTCTAGAAGCATAAGGTAAAATAGAAATTGAAAGAATCCACTGTTCACCTCCTGAAAGAGATCCCAAAAGGAAAACCTCTAGGAGTAGTATAGCCAAATTCCAGAACTCTCAGGTCAAGGAGAAAATATTGCAAGCAACTAGAAAAAAGGAATTAAAATACTGTGGAGCTACAATAAGGATAAAACAAGATCTAGCAGCTTCTACATTAAAGGACCAGAGGGCATGGAATATGATATTCCAGAGGGAAAAGGAACTGGGATTTCAGCCAAGAATCATGTACCCAGCAAAACTGATTATAATCTTTCAGAGGAAAAAATGGGACTTCAATGAAAAAGAGGACTTTCAGGTATTTGTGATAAAAAGACCTGAACTGAATAGAAAATTTGATTTTCAAATATAAGACCCTAGAGAAGCATAAAAAGGTAAGCTAGAAAAAGAAATCATGAGGGATATTAAAAGATTAAACTGTTTACATTCCTATACAGGAAGATAATATTTCTAACTCATAAGAACTTTCTCAGTATTAGGGCAGCTTAAAGGAATACACTTAAATGGAGGACACAGGTCCGAACTGAATATGAAGGGATGATATCTGTAAAGCATTTATTTTTTATTTAGCCTTGTTTTTTGTGGGGCAGGCAGGGTGTCTTATGTCTGGGGCCGGATTTAGACTCAGGGCCTGCTGAGTCTAGAGATGGTGCTTTGTCCACTGTGCCACTGTGCCATCTTAAAAATAATGTTAAGGGGTAGGAGTAATGCACTGGAAGAAAGAGAAAGAGAAAGGGAGAAGTAGACTGGGGAAAAGTAGCTCACATAAAAGAAACAAGAAAAGGCTTATGGAGGGGAGGGGAATAGGGGGAGGGAGTGGGAGAGTGAGTGAACCTTCCCATCCTCATAATTGGCTCAAAGAGGGAATAACATACATACTCAAGTGGGTATAGTAATATATTTTACCCTGAGGGAAAGTGGGAGGGGAAGGAGATAAGGTTGGGGGGGGAGGGAAGGAAGGAAGGATGGGCAGATTGGGGGGAGGGAGCAGTAAAAAGTAAAACACTTTTAAAGAGGGTTAAAATATTCTGCATAACTGCACATGTATGACTTATATCGAATTGCTTGACTTCATAGTGTGAGATTTAAAATTGGATATTAGATCATAAATCTCCCCTACTTAACCCTTCCCTTAATTTATCTCCCAGACTAGTAAATGGAAGAAGCTTCTGGTTTTCTAGATAGAGCCTTTATTGTATACAAGGTGTTGTTGATTAGAAGGATAGGAAAATAGAAATACAGTACAAATCGTCTTAAATCTAAGCTTAGTCTATATTCCTTATAAAAACTCACCAAACCGATTTAGGCCACCTTTGGAGTGAGTCAGACCGTCTGTGCCACGCCGCCAGGAGTCCCGCCAAGCCGGTAAAAAAAAACTACTCCTTCTCAAGCTGTTTTTGGAAGCTTATTTATAGATCTGGAACAGAGGCGGTCCTTACACACTGCTTCAAGGTTATTGGTTGGCATCATCCAAATCCATTGTCTTTGAAGGTGTTCTCAAGTTGAGTTCACAGTCTAGTTTCTGAGAATTACACCTTCTTAAGGGATAGCCAGGTATGATCACAATCCAATTAACTTGATACAATCCAATTAACTTGAAGTAGGCTTAATCAGCAGTCAATCACTCTCACTTGATTTAATCAGTCTTGATTAATCTCCAGGTGGATCTTTGAGTATCTGCTAAATCCCATTATTTCATCACATTCCCCCCTTTGTTTCTTCTAGGAACAGGTGTTCCTTGATGAAACAGTAAAAAATAATTAAGTCTTTGGAAGTCTTTTCTCAGTTCTCTTGTCTTCTTGGAGTGGTAAGATGTCATCAGGAGGAAGCTGGATTCTGGTCTGGAAAGCTGGATTCTTCTTCTTTAACTGAATTGCTGGATTTTTACTAAACCTTAGCATAGCTTTGTCAATGATCAAATTTAGTACATTCCATTACATTCCCTCCTTTATATAATAGAGAGTTGAGGTAGTTATGCAATCTATAACACTTCTTACCACCATGTGTCTGGATCAAAGCCAAATTTAGTAACGTGTTTATGTCACCTGAAAATGTTATGGAAAGGTTATCATACCACATCTCATGGTTTCGAGACATCCAGTAGGCCATAGGTGGATGGATTCTGACTATGCCATCAGACTTAGTGAAAGAAAAAGAAAACTTTTAGAAGGGAGAGAGGAAGAAACTGGACTGTGTCCAGCAATTGTGGTCTATATAGTTGCCATCATAAGCAAACCATAGACTTACATGTACCTGTCTCTCCTCCTGTTGTACATATATTCTCTACAGGGCCTATATCAAACTCATTGTAAGAGCAGTTAGTCTCTGAGATGATAAGTTTCCATAATTCATAAATCTCATATTAATTTCACCAAAGACAGTATGATGGTAAAAATGCATGTTATGCTGCATAACTGATGATGTACTTGTAATATATACAATAATTCCAAACCATACCCACAATGTGCATAGTCACAATGACATGTAAATGATATATGAATGTAAATGACTGATAACATTATCTTATACATGAATTCTCTATCTAGTATGACAGTAACAGATACTTAAAGTGATAAACAATTTCATCAAAAAGAAATGAGTCAATATTCAATATGTCCATTGATAAATCAAGCAATAGGTTTTAAACATAATACCATAAACAGACTCATTAAACTCATGGTTCAAAAAACAAACAAACAAACAAAAAAGCAGTTTACCTGCAGAAGGAAAAGCTTGTTAAGGTTAAAGTATTTAAGCAGTCAGAATTTGGGGTATGCCACATTGTTTCAACTGGTTCTCCAATTCTGTGCATGTCAAAGTGGCAGGGGTTTCTGAATTGTCATTAATTTTTCTAATGCTATCATAATGTTCTTTATGGTAGAAAATGTGGAGTTCTGTAGCATCAGTTTTGTCTGTGCCACTGATTTTCAATAAAGGCTGATTTAATTGATGAACCACAACATTCAGCTGATGCTGCTTAGCAAATGCTACAATTGTATCATTTCCTCCCCACTTTCCAAATTTCTTTAATTCATCAACATATTCTTCAAAAGGGGAGTCATTTACTATAAAAGACTCAAACTCTTGTCTATGGTTAATCATATAAGAAGCAGCTTCTTGTCTGTGTCTGAGATGATTTCTACAGTGACCTTCTAGCTGGTCTGCTAAAGCCCTAAAAAGGCAATTTCCGTCTCCTGATACTTTACGAAGACTGAGTCCCAAAGCATTTAACTGATCAGTGGGATTATTAAATGGGAACTGCCTTTTTCCTCTGAACTCTCTTTGCTCTTTAACAGTTGCTATCTTTAGGGTTTTTACCTCTTTAGCGTCTACCTCAGGTCTATCTGAAATCTCTTCACCTATGAATGGTGCAGGCTTTATATGAGAGCAATGAATCCATGAGTCTTTTTCACCAATTTTAATGGCAGTAGGAGTTGTCAATAATACCTGAAAAGGTCCTTCCCAGGCAGGTTGAGTTCCACTGGTTCTCTGAAAATTCTTTACATATATTTTATCTCCTGGGTTGAAGTTATGCAATGAAAAGTCTAATGGTCCTGCCTGGACCACAGCTCCTGCCTCATGGAGTTCACGTAGCCTGGTCTGTAATTCCTGTATATAGGAAGCAACAGAAGTATCACCTCCCACCAGTGATGTATAAACTGGGGAAAAAGTTTTAGCTTGGATAGGAGGGTGACCAAAAAGCATTTCATAAGGAGATATATGAAGTTCTCCTCTTGGTCTACTTCGTAGATAGAATAATGCCAATGGTAGAACATCAGGCCATTTCAAATGGGTTTCAGTACATAATTTGCCAATCATACTCTTAAGCTCTTTATTCATACGTTCGACTTGGCCTGAACTTTGTGGATGGTAGGGCGTGTGGAATTTTGGAGTCACTCCCAAGAAAGAGTAGATTTGGGATAAAATCGAATCAGTGAAATGTGTGCCTTTGTCAGAATCGATGCGGGCTGGTGGGCCAAAACGAGGTACTATCTCTTTAAGAAGAATTTTGGCAACAAAGGCAGCTGTGGCTCGGGGGCTGGGAAAGGCCTCCACCCACCGAGTGAGCTGATCAACTATAACAAGGCAAAATTTATAATGTCCTGCTTTTGGCATAGTAATATAATCAATTTGTAAGTGCTCAAAAGGTGTATATGCTAGAGGACGCCCTCCATAAGCTTTGGCCTTAAAAGCATACTGATTATAAGACTGACATGTGGAGCAGCCCGAGCAGATTCGAGATGCTGTATTAGTCACACCTGGTGCTATCCAGGTTCTCTTAATAGAGTCTACAATGCCTTGTGTACCAAAATGGCCTTTTCTGTGAACAGAGAGGCATACCTGGTGGTAGAATTTCCGGGGAAGAAATGGCTTACCTTCCGGAGACACCCAGATGCCATTGATCTGTTTCGCCTTAAATTTCTTTTTCCACTTTTCTACTTCAGAATCGTCATAGGTTAGGTTGGAAGGAATATCCTCAGAAGGTGAAAGGTTAAATACATGTTCAGGAGCTTCTAATGCAGCAAGCTTGGCTGCAGAATCGGCTCGTGCATTTCCCTTTGAAACAGGATCACTATTCCCTGTGTGGGCAGGGCAATGTACAACGGCTAGGGAAGAAGGCAGTTTTAGGGCATCTAAGAGGTCCTTGATAAGGTCCCCATTGGCAATAGCCTTGCCCGAGGATGTTAGAAAGCCTCGTTGACGCCAAATCATACCAATAAAGTGGCATATGCCAAAGCCATATTTCGAGTCAGTAAAAATGGTGGCACTCTTATCTTTAGCTATATTACAGGCCTGTGTAAGAGCCACAAGTTCAGCAGCCTGTGCACTAAAATGGGAAGGCAGAGAAGCTGCCCAGAGGGTGTCATAATCAGAAACTACAGCAGCTCCAGTAAAACGGGTTCCCTCTCTCATAAATGAGGAACCATCTGTATAGAGGACAAGATCAGGATTTTCTAAAGGTGTATCAAAAAGATCGTCACGGGGTTTTTCAGCCATATCAACTAAAGAAGCACAGTCATGTAACGGTTCCCCCGAGAATGGTAAGTTAGGGAGTAGTGTTGGTGGATTAAGAACTGTGCAGCGTTTTAAAGTGATATTCTCATTACCTAACAGGGTTATTTCATACTTAGCTAGCCTTTGATCTGAAAAGGCTTGTGTCCTGTGACGTAGTAAGAGAGCCTCCACTTCGTGAGGGCATTGCACAGTTAGAGGGTTACCTAGGACCAAATCAGAGGCTTTTTCTACCAAAAGCGCTGTGGCCGCCACTGCTCTAAGGCAAGGTGGCGCTCCAGCCGCTACAGGGTCCAGCTGAATTGAATAGTAGGCTATAGGACTTTGGTTAGGCCCCAGTGACTGAGTCAGGACTCCAGAAGCCACCCCCCTTTGTTCATGCACAAAGAGAGTGAAAGGCTTACTATAATCTGGCAGTCCTAGGGCAGGTGCTGATAACAAGGCCCGTTTTAATTCTTTTATGGCTGAGAGATGCTGGGGATCCAACTGTAAAATGTCTGGAACAGAACTTTTTGTAAGAGCTATGAGGGGTTTAGTAATTTCACCAAAAGAGGGTATCCATTGTCTACAGTACCCAGCTGCTCCCAGAATGGCTCTCAACTGCCTCTTAGTAGTGGGGGCAGAGAGTTGTTGAATGGCCTGGACTCGCTTAGAAGAGACAGAGCGAGTTCCAGCAGCCAAAATAAATCCTAAATATTCTACCTGGGGCAAACACCATTGTACCTTTGTCTTGGAAACCTTGTGTCCTCTCTTGTGCAGCTCCAGCAGTAAGTGACGGCTATCTTCCTGACAAATTTCAGCATTAGGAGAGGCCAAAAGTAAGTCATCAACATATTGTACTAGTATGGAGCCCTTAAAGGTAATAGAGGCCAGATCCTGCTGTAAAATTTGGGAAAATAATGTGGGACTGTCTACAAATCCCTGTGGGAGTCTAGTCCAGGTCCACTGTCTATTTTTCCAGGTAAAAGCAAATAAATATTGGAAGTCCTCATGTACTGGTATGGAGAAAAAGGCAGAGCAAAGGTCTACCACTGTGAAACATGTAGATTCATAGGGAATCGATGAAATTATCGTAGCCGGGTTTGGAACTATGGAATGTCTAGGAATAACATAATTATTAATCGCTCTAAGATCTTGCACAAAACGATAAACAGGTTTACCATCTGGCCCAGGCTTGGGTTTTTTAACTGGCAAAATGGGAGTATTGCATGGAGAGTGATGACATGGAATAATAATACCCTGGCTTTTCAAAGCCTCAATTATAGGGGTG
The DNA here is from genome assembly GCF_019393635.1 of Dromiciops gliroides. Lineage (NCBI taxonomy): Eukaryota > Metazoa > Chordata > Mammalia > Microbiotheria > Microbiotheriidae > Dromiciops > Dromiciops gliroides. Next base: position 354,274,528 of record NC_057863.1, read on the forward strand.
ATCCCTTCTATTGCTTCCCTAGACAATGGATACTGTGGAATGGAGGGGGGTGGTCCCCCCTTAACTTTAAAGGTAACAGGCATGGCAGACTTAAGGAGCCCCACCTCATTAGGGGATGAGGCCCATAAAGACTCAGGAATGTCAGAGGGGATTTTGGATACCTCCCCTGCTGTTCCTTGAGCTTCTGTAAGTAAAATTGGTAATAAATGAACAGTATCCTCTGGCAATTGTAAGGAGACAGCCCCATCTGGAGCACAAGATATGGTTGCTCTAAGCTTGCAAAGGAGATCACGACCTAATAAATTTACAGGGGCATCAGGCATGAGTAAAAATGAATGTTCTACTGTTAAGGGCCCCATAGATACCATGCGAGGATTCAATTTTGCCACTCTCTGGCTCTTTCCTGAGACTCCCACTACATTCAAAAATCCTACAGGTCTACACCCAGCATCTGGTTTGCTTACTAATACTGATTTAGAGGCTCCTGTGTCTAGCAGACAATCATAATAAGTTTCCCCCACTTTTAAGGTGACATGTGGTTCATTACTCTGGGGAGGTGAATGGACTGGCACAAGTGCATTCAAAAAATCCGGATCTGGGAATATATGGCTTTCATTATCTATGTTCCATTCCTCCCCAAGACACCATCATTCCTGTGTCCTCTTCTGAGGGGGACCTTGGTTACCATTATTCTGGTACTGCCTTTCTGTATTCCTCCGAAAAGATCTATTTCTATTTTGATTTCGCCTGTAATTAGAATTAGAATTTCTTCTCCAAGTCCTACATTCTCTCAATTCATGCCCCTCCTTACGACAGTAACAACACACCTTAGTGTCCTTGCTCCGGTGTTCACATGGCTGACTAGGAATCGCTGGTGCCAGAATGCTCTGTTTAGGGTGATCTGGATCTTCCTCACGTGAGTCAAAGACATAATTTGCAAGTTCCTTAATTCTATCTACTGTGAGATTTCTCCAGTCTGGACATTGTTTCAGAAAGTATCTGCGTATTTCTGGCAGTGAATTATAAACAAATGTGTTGAGAACGATATAGGAATCTCTTAAATCTACTGGATCTAATCTGGTGTACTGTCTAGCGGCCTCACAAAGTCTATCATAAAATCTGTTTGGTCTTTCATTAGCCTCCTGAGGTAGGCTTAAAAATTTCTGCCAGTTTTCCGGTTTTCTAGAGCAAGATTCCATTCCCTTCAGAAGTGTTTCTCTAGCATCTTTTAATCTTTGGAAATCCCTATCATCATTATAATTCCACTCTGGATCCTTTAGAGGCCATTCCACATCGGCCTTACCTTTCGCAACAAGGGCATTTCCTGCTGAGATAATATCTGTAATCTCAGTTGGGGACAGTAAAGTTTCCAAAAGGCAAGTAACATCAGCCCAACTGGGTTGATATGCATTAAATATAGTCCTTAACTGTGAAATTACAGTGTTTGGATTTTTCTCAAAACTAGGGATGAAAGATTTCCATGCGCTCAAGTCACTTGGTCTAAAGGGGCTATATTTTCTGACTTGAATTGGCACTCCCTTTTTACTATGTTCTATAGCTTCCTGCAGAGGGAGTAGTTTCTGTTGATCTGATTCTGAACTTGGATCATCTCTAGTAGAAACAGCCATTTTGAGGTCTCTCTCCATATGTGAGAGTTTCCCCCATATCATAACAATGATAATAACAATAACAAAAAATAAACAAAAAAAAATAAAATCCTTAGTCGTATGAACTATGGATGTGGTATTAAAAGGTATTTCAATTGCAGGCATAAAATTTCTACTTATATTAAACGTATTTTCCCAAAGATTCTCACGTATACTATTATACAAAAAACTTTTTGCTGCCTGAATGAGGAAAAAACCAATAATGTTATGAAGGACCATTGAGTAAACTATTCCTCTAAGTCGGGATGTTATGCTGTCCCAATACATTCCGATGAGAAAAATCAAAGGGATAGTAGAATATTCAAGCATCTTGCCCTTTAAACTGGGCTGGCTTTTCTGTTTAAAGCAAGACTTTTAGAGGCTTAAAGTCTTTAAGGGAGATTAGACAAAGGGAAAGTCCGTGGGGGGGGTATTTGGAAAATCCACCGAATTAGCCGGCTTATGGCCAAACTAGGGAGGGTGGGAGGGTCCTTAAGGTCCCTTCGGGGTCGCCAAACTGTGAGATTTAAAATTGGATATTAGATCATAAATCTCCCCTACTTAACCCTTCCCTTAATTTATCTCCCAGACTAGTAAATGGAAGAAGCTTCTGGTTTTCTAGATAGAGCCTTTATTGTATACAAGGTGTTGTTGATTAGAAGGATGGGAAAATAGAAATACAGTACAAATCGTCTTAAATCTAAGCTTAGTCTATATTCCTTATAAAAACTCACCAAACCGATTTAGGCCACCTTTGGAGTGAGTCAGACCGTCTGTGCCGCGCCGCCAGGAGTCCCGCCAAGCCGGTAAAAAAAAACTACTCCTTCTCAAGCTGTTTTTGGAAGCTTATTTATAGATCTGGAACAGAGGCAGTCCTTACACACTGCTTCAAGGTTATTGGTTGGCATCATCCAAATCCATTGTCTTTGAAGGTGTTCTCAAGTTGAGTTCACAGTCTAGTTTCTGAGAATTACACCTTCTTAAGGGATAGCCAGGTATGATCACAATCCAATTAACTTGATACAATCCAATTAACTTGAAGTAGGCTTAATCAGCAGTCAATCACTCTCACTTGATTTAATCAGTCTTGATTAATCTCCAGGTGGGTCTTTGAGTATCTGCTAAATCCCATTATTTCATCACAATAGGGAGGGTTGAGGAGGAAGGGAGGAAGAAAATTTAGAACATAGAATTAGCTCAAAGAAACAAGGCATACATTGCCATAGAAGGTGGGGCTTGATCTTAACTACCAAATCCAGGATCCAGCAAGATCTATTTATACCATTCACGGAAGAAGAACTGCCTTTTGACTCATCACAAGCCCTAAATGCTGAAAACAAAGCTGGAGATATGGATAAACAGAAGACAACACAAAATATAATAAAGAAATATTAAGAGAAGCCCAAAAGATAAACCCAAAAGAAGAGAATAATTCCACAACAAATCTAATTAGAGTTTTGCAGAAAAGACTGTCCTGGCCATAGGGGCTACAAAAACATCTGGAAGAAACGAAACTAGAAATACAATATAATGTAGGTAAGCAGGAAAAAAAAAATCACAAAAAAAATACCTTAGAGCAGATGGTGGTAAACTGTACTAAAAAAATGGATCCCTACAAATTAGAATAGGCCAAATAAAACAGTGATTCCAAGAGATAGCAATAAGCATTAAAACAAAATCAAAAGGGTGAGGGTAAAAAGAAAATATGAGGTATATATTATCAAAGACTGACCTGGAAAATGGGTCATACTATATGAAAATCATGACTGATCAACCAACAAATAAGTAAGCAAGCAAATAAATGAATAAATGGATAGATAGATAAATGAAGCTTAGATACCTCATTTCAAAAAATCAAATGAAGACTGCCTAGATCTCTTAGAACCAGGGGGTATCATAAAAATAAGAAAGGAATATAGTGCTCAACTCCCAGAAGAAACCCCAAATTAAAACTCCCATAAACATCAAAATCCAGAAATTTCAGGTCAAAGAAAAAATGTACAAGTAGCCAGGAACAGAGTTCAAGTACCAAGGAGCTATAGTCAGGATCACACAAGACTTGGTAGCTGTCATGCCAAAGAAGACAATAATGTGGGTCACAATATTCCTCAAAGAAAAAAATAAAGACTTACAATTAGCAATGATCTATCCAAAAAAACTGGGTGTAATCCTTTGGGGGTGGGGGATATAAGAGAGAATATACCTTTAATAAAATAGAGGATTTCCAAGAATTGCTGATGCAAAGGCCATGACTGAATGGATACCTTAAGATGGAAAAACAGGAAATGAGAAACATAGAAAAGTTCATGCATTTGATCAGTTGGAAGGGACTATGTCAGGATGAATTGTTTACAAAGTAATAGGAAAAGAAGAAACAAATGACCTCTCAGAGCTGTAATATCATCCAGATTCATAAAGAAAGCTAAATAAGATGGGCAGTAGACCTAGGGGTATATCTGTTCTGTTTTGATGGTTTTTAGAAGGAGAAGCAAATGAGAGGGATAAGGGACTGCACTGGAAGAAAGGCAGGAGGAAGGGGAGCAGTAACTTAAGACTGATGCATGAGATAAAGAATATAAAAACATATAGGAAGTGGTGGGAGGAATGGCCATGCTATGTGCTTCACTTTCATCTAAACCAGACAAAGAAAAGTATAATACATTCATACAAATACTTAAACACACAGACACAGCCAAAGAATCTGACATAGAAATACATTATAGTCAGAAATAAGCTGGGACAAAGAGAGGGGGAGTTTAATGTAAAAGGCAAGATAGGGAAGAATACAATCTTAAGCAAAACAAGTTGCAACATCTGCATTGGGAGCTTGAGGGGAAGTCAGTTAAAAAGATAGAAACAAAGAGTTAAACCTGTAATCAGTGGCAAAGCAAGGGATCAAGAAGAGATTGCAAATTTTGGTCAAATTCTCTTTTCACTACCTTTTTCCACTTGTAAAGAGAGGGTCAGGGGCAAAGAAGAAAAGGTAGAAAAGGGCAGGATGGAGGGAAAACAGAATTAGCAATTAACTAACACAATTAACAATCATAACCATGAACTAGAAGGGGAAGAGCTTACCTATAAAACAGAAGAGGATAAGAATGAACTAGTGATCATGAACTAGAATGAGAAATGAACTAGCATCAGAATCCAACAGTATATTCTTTACTAGAAACACACTTCAAACAGAATTCACATGTAACCAAAATGAGGGGCTAAAACAGAATTTATTATACTTTTGGTGGACTTAAAAGGCAGGGATTAAATAGTGATCTTAGACAAGGCAGCAGTGAAAGTAATTAAAATTTTAAAAAAGATAAACAGAGAAACCATATTATGTTTACAGGTAAAAGAGAATTTTAAATAATTTTGTTGTTGTTGAGTCATTTTTTAATTGTGTCTGACACTTCATGACCCGATCTGGAGTTTCCTTGGCAAAGATAACAGAATGGTCTGCCATTTCCTTCTCCAGTTCATTTTACAGATGAGGAAAGTGAAGCAAACATGATTAAGTGACTTGCCCAGGGTCACATAGCTAGTAAGTGTCTGAGGCCAGATTTAAACTTAAGCAAATGATGAGTCTTCTGATTCCAGTCTCAAGATTCTATCTACTGTGGTACCAGGCTGCCATCTCAATAATATTTCTATGTATATATGTATGTTATACATATATATGTATATATATATATATATATATATATACACACACATATATACAGGCATGTATGTATGTATGTATATTAAGGTGCTATACTATTTGCTGTGTGTATACACGCACAAATACATGTGTATTGTACATGTGTATGCACATGCGCATGCATGTGTACACATATGTCAAATAGCATAGTACTTAAAGAAAGTTAATTGAATGGCTGGGAAAAATAGGCAGCAAAACTATAATAGTGTGGAAATTCAATGTGTCCCTTTCAGATATGGAAAAATCTAACTAAAAGATAAATAAGAAGAAAATTAAGGACCTGAACATAACTTTGGAAAAATCAAAGATGATGGTTCTCTAGTGATTACTGAATAGAAACATAAGTTTACATATTTCTCAGCCAAGAATAATATCTTTTTAAAAATTGACCATATATTGGGGCACTAAAACCTCACAAGCAGATGTAGAAAAACAGAAATACTAAACATGTCGTTTAGTGACCATAAGGCAATAAAATTATATTCAACAAGAGGCCTTTGAAGAAATAATTAAAATAACATTTGAGACTAAAAACTGAGTGGGTCAAACAACTGAAGACAGAAATAATAGATAATTTCATCAAAGAAAATAACAACATGACACAACAGATCAAAGATGGTGAGATGTAGCTGAAGCAGTCCTTAGGGAAATTTTATATTTCCAAATACTTCCATCAACAAAAGAAAGAAAGAAAAGAATGAATGAATGAATGGGGATTATAGCTTTAAAAACAACAAGAACAACAATTAGAAAAGTCAATTGAAAATCTACAGCTAAACATCAATGTAAAATTCTGAAAAATCAAAGAAGAAATTAATAAAAATGAAGGCAAAAAATAATTAAGTTGACCATTGAAACTAGAACTATTTTAAAAATAATAAAATAGATATATTATTGCATAGTCTGATTAAAAGTAAAAGAGCTAAACATTTTTCATATAAAAATGAAAAAAGAAAATTCACAAGAAATAAAGAAGAAATTAGTCAAACTAGGGGGCAGCTAGGTGGTGCAGTGGATAAAGCACTAGCCCTGGATTCAGGAGGACCTGAGTTCAAATCCAGCCTCAGACTCTTGACACTTACTATCTGTGCGATCCTGGGCAAGTCACTTAACCCCAATTGCCTCACCAAAAAAAAAAAAAAAAACCAAACCAAAAGAAAGAAAAAAGAAAAAGAAATTAGTGAAACTATCAGAAATTAGTTTGCCTGATTATATGCCAACACAACAGATAACTTAGATGAAATTAATGAATAGCTACAAAAATATAAAATTCCCAGATTAACAGAAGAAATGGATTATTAAAATGACCCAATGTCAAATAGAAATTAAACAAGCCATAAATATCCCCAAATGGGGGAAAACCTCCAGAACCAAAAGGATTTACAAGTGAACTCTGTCAAACATTCGGGGAACAATTAATTCCAAGATTACATAAACTGTTTTAAAAGTTACAAAGAAATTTCATTCAAAATATCTGTAAAATGTATAAAACAGCTTGGAAGTCTATATACCAAGATACTCTTTATAAAAATAATGACAAACCAAAATAATTAGAGAAATATTAATTGCTCATGAGTCGGCTGTGTCGACATAATATAAATGACACTAATGCCTAAATTAATTTACTTATTTAGTGCCATATTAATAAAACTTCCAAAGTAGTGTTTTATAGAGCTAGAAAAATAATGAAATACATCTGGAGGTACAAAAGATCAGGAATCTCAAGGGAAATAATGGGTAAAAGTAGGAAAGAAGGAGGCCTAGCAGCACCAGATTTCAAACTGCACTACAAAAGAATAATCATCGAAACATTAGTATTGTTTAAAAAATAGAGAAATTGATCAGAAGAACACATCAGGTACAACATCATATAGAAACAAATAAAGCAAATATGGTTGTATTTGATAAATCTTATGACTCTAGTTACAGGGATAAGGACCATTGTTCACTCATTTTCAGTAATGTGTGATTCTTTTTGACTCCATTTGTGATTTTCTTGGCAAAGATACTGGAGTGGTTGGCCATTTCTTTCTCCAGGGGATAAGAACTAGCATTAAAGAAAAAAAAATTAGAAAAACTGGAAAGCAGTCTAGCAGAAAATAGATATGGAACATTTCACACTATCAACCAAGATAAGTTCCAAATTGATACATGCCTTAGATAGAAAAGATGATATCATAAACAATTTAGAAGGCAAGGAAGATACTACCTTCCAGATCTATGGACAAGGGAAGAGTTCATGACCAAATAAGAGAAAGAGAAGATCACAGAAATAGAGTTCCTATCCCAGAAGCTGGAGTCTTTAGGTTTATTAAACAGTAGATTACTATAGTCATTTACTACTATGTCTCCTGTGCCTTACCTATTCCATTGATCCACCACTCTATTTCTTAGCCAGTAACAAATAGTTTTGATGACTGCCATTATATAGTATAGCTTCAAATTTGGTATGGCTAACCCACCTTCCTGTGCATTTTTTTCATTATTTCCCTTGATATTCTTGACTTTTTGTTTTTTCCAGATGAATTTTGTTATTATTCTAACTCTATAAAATAATTTTTAGGTAGTCTGATTGGTATGGCACTAAATAGGTAAATTAATTTAGGTAGAATTGTCAATTTTATTATATTAGCACAGCCTTTCCATGAGCAATTGATATTTTTCCAATTACATAGACTTGATTTTATTTGTGTGAAAAGTGTTTTATAATTGTGTTCATGGGGTTCCTGGCTTTGTCTTGGCAGGTAGACTCCCAAGTATTTTATATTATCTACTGTTATTTTAAATGGAATTTCTCTTTCTATCTCTTGCTGCCAAGTTTTGTTGGTCATGTATAGAAATGCTGGATTTATTTTATATCCTGCAACTTTTGCTAAAGTTGTTAATTGTTTCAAGCAGGTTTTTAGTTGGTTCTTTAGGATTCTCTAAGTATACCATCATATCATCTGCAAAGAGTGAAATTTTTGCTTCCTCCTTGCCTATTCTAATTCCTTTAATTCCTTTTTCTTCTCTTATTGCTATGACTAACATTCCTAGTACAATATTAAATAATAGAGGTGATAATGGACATCCCTGTTTCACCCCTGATTTTATTGGGAATGCCTCTAACTTCTCCCCACTACATATAATGTTTGCTGATGGTTTTAGGTAGATACTGCTTATTATTTTAAGCAATGCTCCACCTATTCCTACGCTCTCTAGTGTTTTTAATAGGAATGAGTGTTGTATTTTGTCAAATGCTTTCTCTGCATCTATTGAGATAATCATATGATTTTGGTTAGTTTTGTTATTGATGTGGTTGATTATGTTGATAGTTTTTCTAATGTTGAACCAGCCTTGCATTCCTGGTATAAATCCCACCTGGTCATAGTGTATTATCCTGGTGATCACTTGCTGTAATCTCTTTGCTAATATCTTATTTAAGATTTTTGCATCAATATTCATTAGGGAAATTGGTCTGTAATTTTCTTTCTCTGTTTTGGCTCAGCCTGGTTTAGGTATCAACACCATATTTGTGTCATAAAATGAATTTAGTAAGAGTCCCTCTTCACCTATTTTTCCAAATAGTTTGTATAGTATTGGAATTCATTGTTCTTTAAATGTTTGGTAGAATTTACTTGTAAACCCGTATGGCCATAGAGATTTTTTCTTAGGGAGTTCATTGATGGCTTGTTCAATTTGTTTTTTCTAAAATGAGCCTATTTAAGGATTTTATTTCCTCTTCAGTTAACCTGGGCAATTTGTATTTTTGTAAATATTCATCCATTTCATTTAGATTGTCAAATTTATTGGCATATAGTTGGGCAAAATAGCTCCTAATTATTGCTTTAATTTCTACTTCGTTGGTGGTGAATTCACCCCTTTCATTTTTGATACTGGTAATTTGGTTTTCATTCTTTTTTCAAAATTAAATTAACCAAAGGTTTATCTATTTTATTGGTTTTCTTATAAAACCAGCTCTTAGTTTTATTGATTAATTCTATAGTTTTCTTGCTTTCAATTATATTAATTTCTCCTTTGATTTTCAGGATTTCTAATTCAATATTTAATTGGGGATTTTTAATCTGTTATTTTTCTAGCTTTTTTAGTTGCATGCCCAATTCATTGATCTCCTCTTTCTCTTTTTTATTCATGTAAGCATTTAGAGATATAAAATTTCCCCTAAGCACTGCTTTGGCTGCATCCCGTAGATTTTGGTATGTTGTCTCATTATTGTCATTGTCTTAGATGAAGTTCTTGATTGTTTCTATGACTTGTTTGACCCACTCATTCTTTTGGATGAGATTATTTAGTTTCCAATTAATTTTCAGTCTACCTTTCCATGGCACTGTATTACATGTAATTTTTATTGCATCATGATCTGAGAAGGATGCATTTACGATTTTTGCCTTTCAACATTTGACTATGAAGTTTTTGTTCCGTAATACATAGTCAGTTTTTTGGTATGTGCCATGTACTGCTGAGAAAAAGGTATATTTCTTTCTACATTTAGACATCTAAAAAAATTTAATGCAGAAAAAAGAGCAAAAGGAAGAACAGAAAGCATTGACATGCAGGACAGCTTTGGAAGCTACAGATTGAATTTTCTATACACTTCAAACAAAGGCAAGCTGTACATACTAGAGATCTACATTTTCATGTAGTCATCAGTTCTACTATGGACATGGAAATGCTCATTTTATTTGGTGTTTGTTGAGTTCAGAGCCAATGCAGGGTTTTTCATTTAATTTTCATTTAATTTTTCTCAATTACCTGTAAACAAATTTTTTGGCATTTGTTTTTTAAAATACTGAATTCCAAATTCTCTGCCTTCCCCCCTCCTTGAGAAGTCAAGCAATTAGATATAGATTATATGAAACACATTTTTTTTTTAAAGTTCTTTAGTTTCAACTAAGGCTCAATTCCTACAAGAAGAGTTCATTGTTGGTTGCTAGCACTCCCCACCAACCCAAATAAGTTTGAATTTACTTATCTGAATATGCATTGTTTCTCTTAGAGTAAAATGTAAACTTCCTGAGCACAAGATCTGGTTTCATTTTTTTCTTTTTATCCCTTAACACAGTGTTTGGCACATAGTAGGTGCTTTAAATGCTTTTTAAATTAAATTGATTTGAATCCTGACTGTGAAACTTACTGGCTTTATGACCATGGCTAAATAGCTTAGACTTAGATTCTCTAAACTCTGCTTTCCTCATGTGCAAAGTAAAGAATAATTTTCATGGTCCCAATCTCAGAGTTGGCATAAGTACTGAATAAGTTAATATATGGAAAGCCTATTGAAAACCTTAAGGTACTATGTAAATAGCAGTTATCATCACTGGTTGATGACAAATGCTATAGTGCTACTATTCCTGATATTAATATGCACATTTTTGATACAACAGTGCCTGAATTTTATCTAAAAAAATGTTTATTGAAGGAAAGTTAATCCTTCAAGTGGATCTCTTCTCATAAAATACTTTGTATGCCTAGGTCAATTCCTTCCACACAGTTGGGACTTAATAAGTGATCTACATGAGTGTATATGTATGTGCCTATCTATTTTTGGCAGCTATGTGCTACAGTGGATAGAACACTGGACTTGGAATTAGGAGGACTCATCTTCATGAGTTCAAATCTGGCCTCAGACACTTATAATATGTGTAATCCTAGGCAAGTCAATTAATTCTATTTGCCTCAGTTCTTCATCTGTAAAATGAGCTGGAGAAGGAAATGGCAAACCACTCTAGTACATTGCCAATAGAATCCTAAATGGGGTAACAATATAACAGAAAATGACTGGACAACAACATCTAGCTATAGCTATATATCTATAGACGGAAATAAAATTTCTCAGTACTCCAGGCAACTATCTTAAGATTTTAAGTTTCAGAGAAGGCACCAACCTGCATAAGTAGAGAATATTTCCTTATCTGGGAGTCTCCTATAAATGTCATCACAGATCTTGTCTTTATATACACACACATGTGCATGTATGTATATGTATATGTATATGTATACATATATACACACACATACCTATCATCCATCCATCTATCTATCTATCTATCTATCTATCTATCTATCTATCTATCTATCTATCTATCTATCTATCCACATATACACACATATATATGCAGGTGTTATATATATTATATATAGGTATAAGGACAAGATCTGTGATGTCATTTATGTATGTATGTGTGTACCTATACACACATGTACACACATAGGTGTATTCATGCATACATTATTATATCTAAAGTACATTGTGTACATATGTGTATACATATATGTGCATTTATACACGCTATTATGTATATGCATATGCATTTACACGATATACATATATAATACACATACATGTACATGTACACATACATGTACATATATACATACACATACACATATACATATACATGCTATCTTTCGCAGCTCCCCCACACTCCTTGATAGAATGCAAGTTTCATGAGGCCAAGAACTATTTCCCATTCTTTGGGTATCTCTCCAGCAACTACCACAGTTCCTGCCACATAAAAAAGTGCTTGTTGATTACTTGATTAGCTGAGACTAAACCATTCTGGTATGAATCGGAGGGTTAAGGGATGACACTTTTCAGGAACTGTGCTATGTGATTATTCCCTTTGCAAAAGCACCTAGTTACTATTACTTTCTTTGTCTGTCATTGTCCTGAATGAAGACTCTATGTTGAAATGCTTATTGTTAGTCTTTTGGTTACAGAACTGGAAATGAATATCCCTAGGGAAGAACTAAAATGAGGCAGGTTCTGATATTCCCAGAGAGTAGCATCTCTGGGTGGGGGAATGAGCCAGAGAATATTACATTATTAAGCCCTCAAGATTGAATTCCAATCCACTTCCTCCCAGAGCTTCAGTTTGGATTGACAGGCTATGTGCTGAATACCCTATGTTTTTCTTAACCATGACTTGTGCCCTCACTTTGGCAATAACCAGAATGTGCCAGAGAATAATAGGTTAACTCAGCTGAGCATGGAGCACAGTGGCTATACCCCTCCTCTCCCACTTTAGATTACATCTAGACAGCCAGAGTAAAACCAAGCCTTTAGTGTGTCTTCACACATGAGTACTAATAAGGGTTAGAAGAATCAGCCTCTACTTCCTCAGCTGCCTGGATTGGTTGGGAGAGGAGACAAATTCACTAGATAAGTGCACTCTTTTCTCCTACAACATCAGTTCTTAGCCGTATTCCATAAAACCAAAGATCCAGTTGGCTCATAGCTTATAAAAGTGGGCCCATAATCAACACTAGTATTTCTTAGTCCTTGCAATTGAAATGGGCTATAGAAAGGAGAGAGGATGAAATGGGCTTCCCCAACCTACTACTTCTATCCATATGCTTTTACATGCACTTTCAGACACAATTTACAATAAGAAAGATTCAGATCTTGTTTTCATATGAATTACTAAGTGTGTTCTTCATTCATTGCTTCTGAAACATATGTGGTTGTAAGCATCCTCTTCATGTTTTCTCTGAGACAGAATCTTTGAAAGTTCATTCCCCCGTCCCAATAGGCATTTGATCTAGCCAAGGCCATACTCTCCCAGGGGCAATAGGGTCTGCTTCCTGTGGCCTTTGAGATCAACTGTACTTTTTGCTCTTTTCCACTTGGAAAGAAAGAAGCTGTGGCCAGAGCCCTAAGAAAGCGTCTGGCAGTCAGAGATCAGATGAGACCATGCCTGGCCTGCTTTAAGGAGCTTGTCCTGTCCAATGAAAGGGGCCAGCAGCCAGAGAGAACAAAGTGAGCAAAGATGGTCCAGTCCACTTTTCCTTCTCATTGATTTTTGACAGTTTCCTTGTCTCTTGTCAATGTTTGCAGATTAAACTCTCATTCGTCCAGATCAAGGATTTTATCACACCATCTGCTGTTTGATTCCAATTACATCATTGAGCTGTACTCCGACCTGTTTCTGCTTACTGACAAATTGAAGGATGCCTCACTCTCTTCTTACTTTCTACATTTTTCAACACCTCCAAATTTTCAATTTATTTGCAATCTTGAAGTCCACAGTTGCCCAACTGACCTGACTTCTGCCCATATTACTTTAAACAAAGACTAAGCAATGTAAGAGTGGGGAGATATGCTACTGTCCTTTGAGTGTAAAGATGCCCTTATCAGCCCACTCGCAAGAGGCATGTGCTTTGAGTTGGGTTTCCAGGAGCAGGAATCAATTTATGCTGAGTCTTCTATACTACTCTGACCATTCCTTCTTGTGGCCAGTGAAATTTGTTTGCAATGCAACTAAGAAAGGTTAAAGAATAAAGTGGAAGTGAACTAGCCACAAGGAGAATCAGGCCCAGGACCATGACATTGGTCTCATTAGTATGATGGGTTAAAAGTTTTAACAAATGATAACCACTGCATGAGTATGGAAAGAACTTTGGATTTGATGGTAGAGGACTTAGGTTAAAACCCTGGCTCTATTCTTTACCACCTTTGTTTTTGTTTTTGTCTTATACTTATTTGTTTCATTTTAAATTTATGGAATAAAACAAGCATTTCCATAAAAGTTTAATAAAAAAGATCACACATAAAACTGCAAATCTATTATTTGCAACTTGCTATTCCTTTTAAATATGTAATAAAGTTATCATGTACATTTCTTTGTTTTTTCCTCTTTTTCTAACCCCTCATCTAAGAGATGGATACTGATAGACATAAATAGGTATGTGTGTGTGTGTATATATATATATATATATATATATATATATATATATATATATATATATATAAATGTAAAATTATTCTAAACCTACTTCTATTTATCAGTTCTTTCTCTGGATGCAGATAGTGTCTTTATTTATCTGTCCCTTATAGTTAATTTGGATATTTATAACAGTAAAAATTACTTATTCACTAAAAGTCATTCTTAAAACAATATTGTTGTTACTGTATACAATGTTCTCTTGGTTCTGCTCATTTCACTCTTCATTACTTTGTGTAAGTCTTTCCATATTTTTCTTTCTTTCTTACTCTCTTTTTTTTTTGGTGAGGCAACTGGGGTTAAGTGACTTGCCCAGGGTCACACAGCTAGTAAGTGTCGAATGTCTGAGGTAGGATTTAAACTCAGGTCCTCCTGAATCCAGGACCAGTGCTCTATCCACTGTACCACCTAGCTGCCCCTAACAATCCCCATTCTTAAAGTAGTTCTGTCCCCTCCATATTTTTCTAAGATCATCATCTTACCACCTTTGGAAAAGTTATTTAACTTCTCAAGCCTCCATTTCATCATCTGTAAAATGAAATGATAATACTAGAAGACTTCTGAGGTTCCTTCTAGCTCCAAAACTATGACCCAATGACACCAGTACTTTAAGAATCTATCATTTGGTTGAGGACTCCCCTACTGATACAAATTGCAATACCTCTAGAACTTAGTAGATGGCTTTCAAGAATTACTCTGGACAAATATTTCTTCACCTAACAACCAACTTAACAATATGCCTCCCCAAATTTAGTTTCTCTACCTATGATTCCCATGTCTCATCATCTGCCCCAGTATCTTCTTAAAGATGCCTTACCAATCAACACTAGATACAAGGCTTAAGGTTTTAACCCTTTCATCTCTAAAACTGCCTCCTTGGGGCCCTCTAGGACTGATTGGTGACTATGTCTTCTGGACCACTATTTCCAAAAAACCATAACCTACTTCATGTCACTTGGTACTCCATACCATCTTCTTTATAACCTTGCCAATCCCAACTCCCTTTTACTCCACAGTTCTGAAACCATAGTTAAAACAACTATGCTATTGCTCTGTGTCAATATACTTCCCTATAGCCCCACTTGCTATCTCTGAATATAATTTCAGGTCCAGAGTGCCCCTTCCTGGCTACTTCACCGGTATGGGTATTGTCTCCCATATTAGAATGAAGTTTCTTGAAGGCAAGGACTGTCTTTCCTTTTGATTTTGTATTTCCAGGGCTTAGTTCAATGCTTGTCAGGCACTGGGCTAACTGCTGGCAAATAGTAAGCTGTTAATAAATGCATTTTCAATCATTCATTCATTTATTCCAAACTTATTTTGATCCTAGGAAAACAGATAAATACTGGATCACTTGACCCACATTTAAAGACTATTCTACTTGGTAGGATCTGCCACCAGAGTTTATGGAAGTCATTGGAATAGACTTTGAAAACCTAGAGTCAAATGCAGGTCATAATGAGACCAAAGTAAAGCTTTGGTGGAGGGTGAAAAAAAAAGATTCTTGTGCATCATATATCCTATTATGACAGGAGAGCAGTACAACATAAGAGTGGAAGATTCAAAGGCTTAGAATTGCTTAAGAGATAAGGAAGTAGGGACTTCTCTCATAAGAGATGGGGGTGGGGAAAGCAAACCAGAGAGTACAGGTTGGAGATTCTCTATCATTCCCCACTGTGTCCATGAATATGGATGCTTCCCCCTCCCTCAAGAGGCCAGACTCTGGGAAAATATGAAGTTGAAAGACTGGGATTCTCCTTCTGCCTCTTGCTGTTTTTGTGTTAAATATCCTGGGATGCCAAATAATAGTCATAACTCTCTCCAGCAAGTGTGCTGTCTTTCCTGTGCCCAAGGAGTCATGGGTCAGTGGGCAGCAGCTAGGAGCTGGTTCTATTAACATCAAGCTCTAACCAACAGAGATAAATGGATATGAATAACATACAGGACATATTAGTGTGTGTATGTTTGCAAGTATGCATACACACACAACCGCCAACTTGATTTCAAATAATTTGGGTACATTTCCACCCAACCATATGCACATGTGTAGTATGGTCAAGGCCAGTTACCTTTGTTAGCTAGAACCTTGAATTAATATAACAGAACACTGGCTATAGATACACAAATATATACACTCCCCCTCTCACTTGAGAGGCTAAATTTTCATAAATCTGTTCAGTACCACATGCTAGAACAAGCAAAGCCCAGGTGTTTGGGTTACCTGTCATTCCTTTAATTCCAATACAGTTAGAGTCACCATGGTCTCTTTTGTTTCTTAGAAATCTTTCCCTTCTCCAGGATGGTGAATGCTTGGGATTTTCTCAAAATGACAAGAAATAAGAACAAATGAAAAGGAAAAGAAAGGAGAACAAGTTGTTAGATTGAAGAGTAGTCAAGAATGGACACAAAGAAAGTCTATATTGAACTCCCCCTAATCATGGCAGAATGGGCATAATGTGGCCAAGTGAAGTCAACACACTAAATGATCAGTCAATCCATCAACAGGCATTTATTTTAATCAATAAATACTTACACTTACTGTGTGTCAAACACTGCTAAGCATTAGGAATACGAATACAAGTAGAATGAAAGATGGTCCCTGCCATCAAGAAACTTACGTGCTAATGGGGGAGGATAACACATAAAATGAGGCTCAAAAGGGAAAAGGGTAAAAGGCCTGAATCACAGGCTGGAGAGGAATGAGACATAGCTGTGAGCTGAGTGGCCTCCTTAAATGAAGGTCCTGGGAGGAAACATCCAATCAGAGGGAGAAGCCATAGGGGTGGAGGATCCTTCCAACGTGTAAATTCCAGGACTGGAGTGAGCTTCAGAATGAAGAGCTGGGGAATGATAAAGGAAGTGCTGATTGTAGACTGGGAAGAAATTATGAAGGAGAAATGACATAAAGGAGGGATATAGGATCACAAGAAGAAATGGGAGAGTTGTTCAGTGAGAGAGAGAATTAGCCAATAAACTTGCCATGTGCCCCCCTGAAATGGCAAGAGAGCTAGAGAAAAGTCCTCAGCATACTGGATGAACCCCCTGCAAAGGATTTACGTGAGAAAGAATGTGACTGGGAGGTACAGGGGGTGAGAAGGCTTGGGCAGTTTGACGATATATCCCATTTAGAAGGAATAGTCAAACAGATCCATTAAATTATCATGATAGGCTCAGGAATTATAGGACCAGAAGTTATATTACTGTTAGGAATCTAAGAGGTCTTCCAGTCCAACCCCCTCATTTTTCACAGTCAGAATTTGACCCTGGTCTTATGACTCCAAATTTAGTATTCTGAGATTTTGTTTTTTGTTTTTGTTTTTGTTTTGTTTTGTTTTGTTGGCGGGCAGTAAAAAGCCATGAGGAGAAGGCTAATAATAATTATCTATCCATAAATCTAAGCAGCATCCTTTGATTATTTGATTAAAAAGCTTATTATTTATACCTTTTAAAATAATTGATCACTTTATATGTTTGTGTATAGGATAATTCTAAGGCTATATAAGGCTAAAACACAATTGTAATAACACAGAAAAGAAACAGTCAAATTGGTTGGCCATAGGACATCTTAATTATGTCATGAAGTCACCTGTTTTATTTTAAATATCTTTTCTATTTGTTCATTCTGACCCATTAGGGCAAGCAAATTAATTAAACTTGTTTTGTTTCCTATGCCAAGAGTTCTATCTAATCACTTGTTGTGGTATGAAGATGGCCTTGTATTCTAGAAGGTTATTCCAGTGGAGCACAAATTTTGGCAAAGCCTTGAGACCTGGAAAAACTTTAATAATCAGCCTTGCAATGGACTGTCTGTCTATTTACACACACACACACACACACACACACACACACACAAATCTGTCATCTATTGGCCAGTCTACTTAAATTCAGAGAAGCTTATCACCAATTTTGGTGGAGAAGATGAATATATTGATCACAGCAACTTTCAAAGACTATCTTTGACCATAGACAGGATATAATCTGCATTGGTGTGGAAAAAAAAAACACTGAAACCAAAGAAATTCTAGATCCTTGAAGTATCCTCTGCTCGATTGGCCTACAAAAGCCTCTACCTGGCTAATAGCAGCTTCTGCCTGGAAATTGCTTTGACTTTCTTGGATATGATTTTTCAGAAGAAGCTGGAGTCAGTTTGGGCTTCCCTGGGTCTGTTTGCTTTGGTTCTTGAAACGGAAGCCTTAGAGGGGGACAGGATGACCAGTCCCTCAGGATTCAGTGCAGACGGGACCACCCACATGATGGTTTGTCTTCTCTACCCAATTCATTCAACTGTGGTCACATTGATGGGCATAACATAGCTGTCTGTACATGAAGCTTATTATTCCCTTGCCAATGACAGTGTTGTGTAGACCCAGCTGAAGAGGAAAGTCATTTTGCATCCTAGTTTACCAATAACCAGACAGGCAGACTCAGACCTACTATTTTAGGTCCCTTTTGGCAGAATTACACAGCCCACCTGGACTGTGTAGATGAAGTATCCATCTCTTTGGGCAATGTTCTAGAATTTATTTTACTATAAAATATGAACTTGAAAGTTAATAAACAGGGCAGCATTTGATGCCAGGGATTAAATATTTACTGGTAAAATATACAGTGATGAAAAAGATTTCCAAACAGGTGATAAATCATATAGTCTGTGCTCTGTACTAAATATATATGTGTATATATACATATATATATATAACATATATATTTTTTAACCAAAGAATAATTACAATTTAACCTAGGAAGAAAATGTTAACCGTTTGCTCTCAGATCCCTCTTTTACTTCTTTGAACTGATTATCTTGTTTGGGATTCCTTTGAAGAGAGAATATAACTACTAGGATTTTTTGTTAAATAATTTTTTTATCAATCACTAATCCCTGTTAATTCAAAATAAGTCACCCATTTTGTCCCTTGCTTTCCAATCCCACTGCCACCATCTTAATGAAAGTCCACATAACCCAAGTCTGGAATACTCCAACAGCTTCCTAAGGTGTCTCCTATATCTACTGAAGTCATCCTATCAATCAGCACCACCTTCATCTTTCTGAGAGACCACTTTCTGCCCTTTGACTGTGAGAGGAGAAGAATGAATTCCTTCAGATTGCTGGAGAACTTGGACAGAAATCCTGTGGGATCTCCTTGGTCCTCCATGATCTGCCAAAGAACAATGACAGCGGCTCAGCAATTACACCAGCCTATCCTTTCTTTACCAAGGATATTCTTTCTCTGAATATGGTGGCTTGAGTTAAAGTAGGGCAGGTAGCTCTCATCCTATATTCCTACTTGTCTTGCATATCATTTCCCTGGTACACGATAACAATATAACTTTTCTCCATAGGCGTTTTCTTTCTCTATAAGAGTGTAAGCTTTCTGAGGTCAGGAACTATCAACTATTCAATCTTCATATCCCCAACACATAGCACAATGACCAGTACACAGTAAATACTCAGGAGCAGCTAGGTGGCACAGTGGATAAAGTACCGGCCCTGGATTCAGGAGTACCTGAGTTCAAATCTGGCCTCAGACACTTAACACTTACTAGCTGGGTGACCCTGGGCAAGTCACTTAACCCCAACTGCCTCACTAAAAAAAAAAAAAAAAAAAAAAAAGGTTAGTCCAATGGGCAAAATAATTCAAGTGGGTCATTATGATGGCCTATGGACATAATAGTAGAGAGAAAGGATCTCAGGATAATAGATTTAGAGCTAAAGGGGATCTTGGAGGTCATTAAGTCTGATTCCCTCATGTAAAATGAGGGAAATTGAGTGTAAGTAAACTGAGACTTGGAAATGTTAAGTGACTTGGGATCACATGACAAATAAGAGTTTGAGGAAAGATTCAAGGCTGGATCTGCATGTTTCCAAGTCCAGTGCCCTGTGTACTATACCATGATGTGATTAATGTTTTAGAGAATTATCAGCACGTGGAAATGAAAGGTGAGTGAAGTCATCAATAATTTCCAAGGTTATGAACATGGTAGATTGGTTGAATAGTCATGTCGTAAACTGAAATGGTAAAGTCAGAAGTATGAATAGGTTTATACCAAAAGATAATAAACTGTTTTTGACTCATTGGTATTGAAGTGTTGGTGGGTTAGTCAAGTGACACTTACTTGTAGACAGCTGGAAATGCAAGTCTGGAGCTCAAAAAACCCAACAACTCAGGACTGGGAACACGGATTTGGGAATTATCTGGATAGAAGAGGTAGTTGGGGTTTAGTGATTGAATGGAATTAAGCAAGAGAGTTTTAAGAAATAAGGAGAGAGGGGGGCAGCTAGGTGGCACAGTGGATAAAGCACCAGCCCTGGATTCAGGAGTACCTGAGTTCAAATCTGGCCTTAGACACTTAACACTTACTAGCTGTGTGACCCTGGGCAAGTCACTTAACCGCCATTGCCATGCCAAAAAAAAAAAAAAAAAAAAAGAAAAAGAAAGAAGGAGAGGTCCAAGGACAGATCCTTGAACAGCACCCTTGTTAAGGATCTGGGGAAAGGATAAGGTCTCAATAAAGGAGACAAAGAAAGAATAGCTAGAAAAGTAAAAGGATGTAGCAGTATCTGTAAAAAGTCAAAGGAAGTAAAAGTATTGGTTGAAGGAACTAGGAATAATTTGCCCTGGAGAAGAGATAACTTAGATGGACATAGTAGGTATCTTCAAGTATTACAAGTATTATCTTGTGAAAGAGAGATGAGACTAGTTAAGTTTGGTCCCAGAGGGCAGAACCAGGAACAACGGACAGGAATTGAGGGGACAAAAAATACATTTAAGTTTGATGCCCAGAAAAGCTTCCTATCAAGTAGAGCTGTCCAAAAAGTGGAATGAGCTGCCCCAAGAGGTATTGGGTTTCATTATCCAACACAGGCTAGATGGTCATCCATCAGGTATGTTGTAGTGGAGTTATTTCTTTCACGGTTGGGTTAAGACAGCTAGGTAGCAGGGGCAGCTAGGTGGCGCAGTGGGTAAAGCACCGGCCTTGGATTCAGGAGGATCTGAGTTCAAATCTGGCCTCAGACACTTGACACTTACTAGCTGTGTGACCCTAGGCAAGTCACTTAACCCCAATTGCCTCACCAAAAAAAAGACAGCTAGGTAGCACAATGGATATAGCACTGGACTTGGAGTCAGGAAGATTTATCTTCCTGAGTTCAAATCTGGCCTCAGATATTTCCTAACTGTGTGACCTTGGGCCACTTAACTCTGTTTGCCTCGGTTGCCTCATCTGTAAAGTGAGCTGGAGAATGAAATGACAACGCACTCCAATATTTTTGTCAAGAAAATCCCAAATGGGATCACAAAGAGTCAGATACAAATGATATGATTCAGTTACAACAAAAGGCTTGGGTTAGATTAATATTGAGGTCCCTTCCAACTGTCAAATTTTGTGCTTCTATAACTTTCCAATAAGAGGGAGTATTGACTTTGGGAAAAGCTGGAGAAATCAAAGGGGACAAAGCCTAAAATAAAAACATTGGATTTGGCAAGTAAGATATCATCAGTGAGGGGTAGCTAGATGGCACAGTGGATAGAGCACTGGCCCTGGAGTCAGGAGTACCTGAGTTCAAATCCGGCCTCAGACACTTAACACTTACTAGCTGTGTGACCCTGGGCAAGTCACTCAACCCCAATTGCCTCACCAAAAAAAAAAAAAAAAGATATCATCAGTGAATGGCCTTCATACTATATTTGTAACTGAGTGGAGTAAAAGGGTACCTAAGAATACCTAAGAATGTTTGTGGGAAGATGAGAAAAAAATTCAGTGAGGAGGAAGAGACTGAAGATGTATGAAATGAATGTCTACTAGAGGTGGTAGGAGGAAATGGGATCAAGGGAACAGATAAAAGAATTAGCCTTAATATGGAAAAAGGATATCTCTTATCCTGTGATCTGAGAAAAGGAGGAAAGAGTGTATTATGCTGAAATGTTTTCAGCAATGGAGGAGGTGGGTAAAGAATCTCATATCCAATTATCTCAGTCTTTTTAGTGAAGTAGAAGGCTGAGTCATCTGCTATAAATTTCTAGATTAGGGGAATCAGGAGTGGGGGAAGGAAGCATGAAGAGAAGGGAAGATTTGGAGCAGACTCTTTGGGGAATGAAATAAGGCTTCGATAAGGGTACAGTAAAAGGATTTCATGGAATGAGAGAGTAGAAGGGACCCTAAAGATCATCTAATTCAACCCCATGATTTGGTCAATTTATAGTAGTACCAAGGACCCAGATGAGGTTATACATCATAAATTTAGAGTGCATGAAATCATGTCAGTTTCATTATGTTCTTCATTGGTTCTTAGTGGCCCTGGAGTAAGAATAGAGACAGAAGAGAAACTGAGCATTTGGGTATTATCTGAGGATGAAGATTTGCAGATCAGGAAGGAAAATAGGTTGAGGGAATTCAGGGATTGTAGAATAGTAATCTATAGTAATGGATCTTTACAGTGGCCAAAGATGCTATTAATGTTAAGAAAGGGAAAATAAAACTATAGTGGAGAAGGAAGGACTGAAAAGACTGGGGGAGAGTCTACTGACCTGAAGTCATAATATAGACAAAGAATTACTTGACTAAGAATGAGATGGTAGGAAAAGTGAAAGGTTAAGAAATTATGGCCAGGGGTGGCTAGGTGGCACAGTGGATAAAGCACTGGCCCTGGATTCAGGAGTACCTGAGTTCAAATCCGACCTCAGACACTTGACACTTACTAGCTGTGTGACCCTGGGCAAGTCACTTAACCCCCATTGCTCTGCAAAAAAAAAAAAGAAAAGAAAAGAAAAAGAAATTATGGCCAAAGCAAGTAGAATTTCAAAATTCATGGAAGTACTACAATTCCAAGAAATAGATATAAGCAAAGCAACATGAAATTCAGAAGGAGAATTCATTTGTGTTTCTAATTTGACTCATTTTTTCTGGCAGTTGTGAAAATACATTAAGAAAATACAAGTAACAGAAACTACCCACTTAGGGTTCACTCAAGAATATGAGGAAGCAACAGGAGGAAGTGAAAAGGGGAGAGGTAGAAAGATGCCTTGGTGAATGTAGGGGACATGAGTTTCTATTGCTTCACTATACTTGATATTCATCGATTTCCTTCTCTGTTATAATCTTGAGAAGATGAAGCAGGGTTCCTAGATTTGCTAAAAAATCTTCAATGATTCTTTATTGCCTCCAAGTAAAGTTCAGACTTCTTTTTTTGACATTCATGGCCTTCCACAATCTGCCGCCATCTTCTTGTTCTAGCTTTTAAATACCTATTAATAGTTAACATTTACATAGAGCTTATTATGTGCAAGGAACTGTGCTAAGCACTGTACAATTATCATCCCATTTGATCCTTACAACAACCCTGGAAGGTAGGTGCTATTATTAGCCCCACTTTACAGATGAGGAAACTGAGGCAAACAGAGATTAAGTGACTTGCCTGGGGTCACACAGCTACTGAATGTCAGAGTTCAGATTTGAACTTAGACTTCCTGATTCCAGGACTGCATCACAGAACTACCTCCATATTACTCTCTACCAAGAATTCTCTACTCCAGCCTGATTGAATATCTCTGAACCCTGGTCACATCCTAGAGCTCTCTTGCCTCTACTTTTACTGTTCCCTATGTCTAGAATGTCCTTTCTCCCCTTCTTAGACTGTTGAGTTTCTACCCATCCTTTAAAATCCAACCAAACCTAGACATCTAAATTATCCTGGGAGGGTGATTTTTTAATTCTATTTTTAAGTCTAGATTCTCCTAGTGACATGATTCTGCCAATCATCCTCTTTCCCTCTACTGGAAGCTGGTTTGTAACACCACCTCCTCTCTAGAGTTTTTTTGTGCTGCAAACACAAGCAAACCGTTTGCTGAAGGTTTGGTACTACAAAAATGGTGGCCAAGGGGCAGCTAGGTGGCACAGTGGATAGAGCACCGGCCCTGGAGTCAGGAATACCTGAGTTCAAATTCGGCCTCAGACACTTAACACTTACTAGCTGTGTGACCCTGGGCAAGTCACTTAACCCCAATTGCCTCACTAAAAAAAAAAAAAATTAAAAAAAAAATGGTGGCCAAATTATATTCTCCCTTCTTTGCCCCCATAATTAAACTACATAATTGTTAACCATATGGGGAATCAGAAGGTCTGGAGTCAAGTCATCATTCCATTTGTTGTTGTTTGTTTTTTTGCAACATGACATTGGCCAGGTCACTTAACTTCGGAGCCTAAGCTTCCCACTCTAAAAAAGTGAGGGGAATAACTACTGACCCATGGGTGCAGGATGCTGAGGGAAGTTCAGTTCACTTTTGAACAGGGATGAAAGTTGTACAGACATACCAACTAGTTTTCTAGTCCCTTTCCCATTCTTTTTAGTTGTCCACCTTGCCTCTTTGATATACCTCTGAACTCCTACAACTAATGTCCCAGTCTCTATGACACCATGTATGATCCATCTGTTGTTTTATCATACCATTGGTCATCTTGGTCATCCCAAAGGGAAAGGGCCATAGCTAACTGGTTCTAAAATAGCCCAGTAACCTGAACATATAGATTGCTGTGACAGTGACCCCAGTAATAATAACATGTCCTACTTGGGCATATAGAATGAGAGCTGGAAAGAGTCTTAAAGAACATCTACTCCAACCCCTTTATTGTTCATATGAGGATGCTGGAGGCAGGATGAAGAAGCAACTGGTCCCAGGTCACAGAAGTATTAAGTGGGAGAAAGCCAAGATTCAAGCCCAAGTCCTGTGACTCTAAATCCCGTGCTTTTTCCACTAGACCATTCTTCACATGGTCAGAGTCCCAGCTGGCATTTACAATGGGAGGCGGTTATAAAACTACTTTTGTGACCTGGATTTCCAGAACTTCCATGAGGTTCCACTTAAACATACAACGGCGGACACACACAAAGCTGCAGCAATTGCCAAATTACATTATTTTTTACTAGCAAGCCAAATCTGAGTGCCTTGGGCAAGGCCTCAGAAGACTTCAGTGGGAAAATGCAAACTTAAATGGTGGTGAACAGTGCTGATTACATCTCTCTGCCCACATTTTAAATAAATAAATAATGGCTCCCCACCCCCAAACCCTTCTACCACCACCACCCTGAACAATTTTTGCCTTGAATGGAACCACAATTCTGTACTTAAGGATGAGAGGCAGAATGAAGTAGTATGAGCTTGTAGTGTCAGGAAAAGCAGGGCTTGAGTTCTGCCTCTGACCCATTAACAAAGCAACTTTCTAAAAAGAGAGTTACTGATCTGATTCAATCGAAGGAAACCTAGATTAACCATTCTACTACAACAAAATCATGGGTCTGGATTGGTGATATATGAGTTAATATTTAACAATTGGCTCTCCAGGGGCAGCTAGGTGGCATAATGGATAAAACACCAGCCCTGCATTCAGGAGGACCTGAGTTCAAATCCAGCCTTAGACACTTGACACTTACTAGCTGTGTGACCCTAGGCAAGCCAATTGCCCCACAAACAAACAAACAAAAAAACCCAATTGGCTTTCCAGGAAAAAAAAGTACACTCAAGTTCAGTCTTCATCATTACTTCTTTCTCCATCATTGTCTTAAGTCTGGAGTCTGGACATTAATAATGATAATGATGATAATAATAATATGTCAAGCCCTGATTTGTTGCTGTAAATGTTCGCAAAGAAAATTTAACAATTGGTTCTTATTTGCTGATTCAAACTGGCTCCAGCACCCCTCTCACTCTTGATACTAAGGAAACACACAGATAGACAGACAGAGATAGATACAGACATCAGAACAGTGGGAATCTAACGCTCAGATTTTCTGTATATTGATGTTATGTTGTTCTAGTAAAATCAATTTGATGCTATGCACCCAGTAACTATGGGGTATTACATCTGCTACAAAGGGGAATAACCATATATGGTAAATGGCTCAGGGGAGAAGTGGTGTTTCCAAATGAAGATTAGACAAGGAGTTAACCTTTGAAAGAATCATAGCACCATCAATTTAGAGCTGGAAGGGCTGTCAGAGGTTCATTTCCTTCATTTTATAGATAAAAAACTGAGATGTTGAGTGACTTGCCCAAGGTCACACAGCTAATAAGTAGCAGACAGTTTCTTTTTGTTTGTTTGTTTTTTGTCTTTTGTTTTGTTTTTGGTGAGGAAGTTGGGGTTAAGTGACTTGCCCAGGGTCACACAGCTAGTAAGTGTCAAGGGTCTGAGGCGGGATTTGAACTCAGGTACTCCTGAATCCAGGGCCAGTGCTCTATCCACTGCGCCACCTAGCTGCCCCCATAGCAGACAGTTTCAAACCCAGATCCTTTGGCTACAAATCCAGTGCTCTTTTCCCTGGACCATACTCCCTCTCAGAAATGAAACTAGACAGATGAACCAAATTGTATTGCCCAAGTTAAACTAAAGTTTGCTATGGAGATGTTGTCCCTAGTGATTGAGGCACAATAGTATAATGGAAAGAGATGGATTTGGAATTGGAGGACATGGATTTGAATTCTGGTTCTGTTGTTAACTGCCTGTGGGACCTTGGGAAAAATCACCCTTTTAGAAATTCACTTTCTTCCTGTAAAAAATGACGGGGTTGGATTCAATGCCCTCAAAGGTCCCTTGCTACTCTAACTTAATTTTTCCCCTTTATGTGTTGAAGTCAATCTTTCTAGTAGGGGGATGGCCTGGTTTTGGCTGCCAGGCTGCAAAGAT
This sequence comes from Dromiciops gliroides, assembly GCF_019393635.1. Taxonomy (NCBI): domain Eukaryota; kingdom Metazoa; phylum Chordata; class Mammalia; order Microbiotheria; family Microbiotheriidae; genus Dromiciops; species Dromiciops gliroides. The sequence goes on from NC_057863.1 coordinate 354,301,266, forward strand.
TTCTGATGACCCTTACCTCATACATAGTAGGTGCTTGATATTTATCGATTGATAAGGACTTCATCCATTAGATGATACAAACCCTTCTTTGCACAGTGGTCTTACCATCAATAAGGCAGGGGCAAAGGATAGTTTTCTCAAAGCATTGGCAAATTTTGAAACAAAAAGACCTATTCAAGGGCAAAGCTTGATGACAGCACATGGCCTGTCCCTAATCTCTAGGGACAGGCCATGTGTTGGGAATAGACTTTCACTTTCTGTAGTTATTGTTTTATGGGGGTTAAGGATAAGGGAGAACTAATCAGACATCTGGGCAGAGTGAAATAGTCTGCCCCAAGTTGTCTGGCCACATTCCCATAATGCTAAGTCCCTGGGTAATGTTCCCAGGAGCTCAAGTGATAGGGGCCCTTCCCTATCCTAGGAAAATGGCAAACGAAGTAGATCCTCTAATATGTCCTAGGTTTGAAGGTCATAATTTCTGAACAAAAAATAGGGGCCTATGGTCTGACAAAGAGTTGGTTTTTATTTGGGTTTTATTTCTTCCTTTTAATTCCTTTCCTTCCCTTCCTTCCTTCCTTCCTTCCTTCCTCCTCCATCCTTCTTTTTTTTACAAACTTTCTTTCTTTCTTTCTCTTTCATTCTTCCTTCCTTCCTCCCTTCCTCCCCCGCTCCCTTCCTTCCTTCCTTTCCACTTGACTTAAGAGAACCAGAGACTAGAATGTCTGAAATAAAATCTGAAAGGGACAGGGAGGGTGGCAGCACAGTATGATGAAAAGAGCCCTGAATTTTGAGTCAGAGGGACTGAGTTCAAATCTAGATTCTAGCCTGTGTGGTACTGGGCAAGTCCTTCACTCCTTCCAATTTTTAATCTGTATGATTCCTAAAGTTCTCTCATCTTCTGAGAGAAAGCCTCGCCTCACTCCTGGACACTCCCATGGGCTAATATGGGTTAAAATGTGAATACCAAGTTTGAATGTTTGATGGAAGCACTGCAGTCCCTTGAGTGATGCTGAGAGTCTTGGGGAGGGGGGCAGAGGGTTCACTGGAGGATAAGGTTCTATGAATCCAAAGGGATCTCTATAAAAGTAGGGGAGGGGTGAGTGCCCAGGAGGAGCTCTGGATAATTTGGTTCTCTGGCAACAGGGAAAGGTGAAGGGAGTTGGAGGAGCAAACACAGAAGCAAACTGTTCTCCACCAACAAGCCAACCCCGATCGGGCCTCCCGGCGATTTGCCAGAGTTCACTTCTCCAATGATTCTGTTTCAGTACCAGCCCTCCAGCTGTCTGCAGCTGTATGCCTTCCAGACCTCCACAGCTGGCGTTTCAAATAGAAATGGCCTCTCTCTCCGAGACGGTTCACCAGAATAGACAGCTTCAGATGCACAATGTGCAAAAACATAGTCAGAAAGGCAGGAGTTTCTTCCTTGCATGGTCCACTTTGAACCTTTTGTGCATGCTGAAATGGAGAGCTACTAGAAAGAATGCAGTACCAATGTCCCTTGGGGGTGAGGGGTGGTGGAATCGGGGCTAGGAGAATGGCAAAATGTGTATGTGTTCGTGTATGCACATATGTACAGGGGTGTGTTTTGCATTTACACATACGTGCACCTAAGGCATCTTATGCACTCGTGTCTCTATATGCATTTACACATGTATCTTTTCCTAGAAATAGAGAATCTAAGCTCTTGCTTTTAAAATACTGCCGGAGAGGAAAGGGTTTAGAATTTTCTCTCTTGAAAATAGACTAGGAGTTGAATTTCAAGCCTTTCTGAGGTAGATCCAGTTGGGTTGGGTTCAAGATAATAACTGAATTAAAAGTAAGTCCGATCTGGCACAAACAATAGTTCATGGCTGTATCCCATTTTCATTTAAATAAGAGGCTGGTGCTTTCATCTGTCCTTATTGACATACATTTCAACTATTGACTTCTTGTTGCCTTGTGTATGAAGCTCGCACCCCCAGGGGAATCTCACTGCATAAAGAAGGGCTTTTTCCACCCCCACCCCCCAAGGTTTAAAATGCTGGAAGCTTCCAACCTGCCTCCTTCTGAAGGTTAAGTCCATGTCTTGGCTAGGCTGGTTTTTCAGAGCTCAATAAATTCTAATGCAAAGTGGTGGGTGATTTTGAAAAATGCATTTATATTCATTCTTTCTTCCCTCCCTTCATCCTTCACTTGGCATCTCAAGTTTGGCCTCCTCTCTCTCTCTCTCTCTCTCTCTCTCTCTCTCTCTCTCTCTCTCTCTCTCTCTCTCTCCCTCCCTCCCTCTTTTTTCTCCCTCTTTCTGTCTTTCCTTCCTTTTCTTTCCCTCTGTCCCACCCTTCTGCTCATTTTTCTCCTTGCTATCTTTTTTCTTTTTCTATTTCTCCTTTCTCTTCTCTTTTTCCCTTTTATTTCTTTTTCCACTTTTTTCTTCCTATCTGTCTCTTATCTCTCCCTCCCTCCTTCTCTCTTCTCTTTTCTCCCTCTCTCTCTCTCTCTCCCTCTCTCTCTCTCTCTCTCTCTCTCTCTCTCTCTCTCTCTCTCTCTCACACACACACACACACACACACACACACACACACACACACACAGGCTCACTTTTGCCAATTTAAAAAAAATATTGGGGGGAGGCACCCTTCACCTCCCTTAGCAAAACACCCTCCAAAATGCACTTTCCCTCATTGCCCAGGGGACAGAGGGGATGCAGGGACAGAAGACCTTGTTCCGCAAAGCCACAGGCCTGGTGGAGTGGGAAATCACTCTCAACAATGGGTCGAATGAAAGGCCTTTTCAAACCTGGATATATTTGAATGCACCAATTGCCAACTTGCTGCTTCCGGCTTTATTGATTCCCCCCCCCCTTTTTTTTTCTTTGAGTAGAAACTTAGAGCCCTGCAAATGAAAAGAAAAGGCTATTTAACATAGGGAAAGATTAAAGACCCTGGAAAAGAAACCCGGATGTTTCAGGGTGCCTGCTTAGTGAACAGAGCCCGGAAACAAGGTAGTTAATATTTCCCCCTCCTGGAGAACCTTCCTTTGTCTTTCTGTGAGCGCTTGGCGCAGCTCCTGCTCATGCTTTGTCTTCATTTGTCCCTCCCTTTGCCCCAGTCTGTGCTGAGAGAATCCACCTACATTCCATCACTGCCCGGTGCAGGATTGGGGGAGGGGGATCGCTGCTGGGGAGGGCAATGGGATGGAATGGAAGGAAGGGCAGGCCCCGGGGGTCTGGTGGGCCCACGGACGACGCTGCTGCCCTCCAAGGCTCCACATTTTTGCTGCTTTATTTTCAAAGTTTGCCAAAAGTTGCTGGGTGGAAAAATCTGGATTTAGAGCCCCCACCCCTCATCTCATCTCTGGGTTAGAGCCAAGGCTTTGCATCTGCCCTAAATCCCTCTGGTCCATGTCCGGCCCTGGAGTCTCATGTTCATTTTTGGAAGACTTTAACCCTTGACTCACACTTCTCTGGCCTTCAATTTCCTGACCCACTTGTGAATGTCTCACCACCTCTTTATTGGTGAGCAATAAGGAGCCACTGCAGCCTCTTACTCCTTCTCTGCTAAAAGTATTCATATATACAAGAATACATGTGAATATATACATATATGTATACATACATACATATATCCATGTGTTTCTCCGTGCCACAGTAAGTGTCTAGCAGGGTTTGAAGCCCAAATCCATATTTTGTCAGTATCGCCATATTTATCAGGCTAAATTGTTTAGGTGATTTTCATCAGCTTTGCCTCTGGAATCTGAAAGTTGGCAGGGAGCTCGGTGGGAGGAGAAGCATAGCTTTAGGGCCAGAAGGGCTCTTAGAGGCCATTAAATAGCACCCACCCCCATTTGAGAGATGAGGAAACTGAGGCAAAGAGAAATTGAGCAACTTGTCCAAGATCACACACAGAGTGCTCAATGGATGGTACCATCAACCTCTAGGCTTTGGACCCTGAACAAGAATGCCTTCTATGGCAATGTCTATTACATCAGGTCATCCAGCTTCCACTAGAAGATGTCCAGTGTTGGGGTGGGGGAGGGGGGACACCCACCACTTCCTGAGACAGCCCATTCCACTTTTGAATAGATAATTGTTAGTAAGCCAAAATCAGACTCTGCAAATTCTGCCCATTGCTTCTTATTCTGCCTGCTGGTGCCAAATTTCTTCCAAAGGACAGCCCTTCCCATTTATTTCCTGACCCTCTGTTTCCCTTCCTTCACGCCTTCTTCCTCCCCTCCTTTCGCCTCCCCCAAGTCATAGGACCATCGATTTAGAGCTGGAAGGGACCGCAGAGGTCATCCAGTCCATTGTTTTGTTGAGTTTTTTTCAATCATGTCTGACTCTTCTTGACCCTATTTGAGGTTTTCTTGGCAAAAATACTGGAGTGCCTAGCCATTTCCTTCTCCAGCTCACTTTTTGACTGATGAGGAAACTGAGGCAAACTGGGTTAAGTGACTTATCCAGGGTCACACAGCGAAGAAGTACCTGAGGTAAGATCTGAACTCAGGGACATGAATCTTCCTGATTCTAAGCCCAGTGCTCTACCCACTACACCACCTAGCTGTCCCCATCTAGTCCAACTCTCATTTAACAGATGAAAAAACTAAAGGTTAGAGGTTAAATTACTTTCCAAGAGTAGTAAATTGCAGAGCTGGGATTTACACCTAAGTCCTCTTACTCCAAATCCTTTGTTTTCTTTACAATCAAGCCCTAAAGTCAAATAGAACCTAAGCAACCAAAGGTATTCCTCCTTGGGCCTAGCGGTGTTAACATTTTAAAGCAAGTGCTACTCAATATGCTAGAAGATATTACCTTTTTGCTGAATGAACTAAATCAGCATCCTAAATTCTTTTATTCAGCAAGTATTTATTAAAATCTACTTTGTGCCAAGAACAATATTAAGCACTGGGGAAATAATCAGTCCCCATGACTGCCCAACCTACAGCAAGAACATTTTGCCCCAAATGTCCCATTCCTGTATTCTGCAGTTACAAACTCCAGCCACTAGGCGCCTCATTTCCCTTCAGTGTAGTTTTAATAGAGCCCTCCCCTGCCCCCCCATTTTCTCAACCGCACCCCTAAACTCATGGCAAGGTGGTGATTCCCAATGAGGCTTGCAGCGAGCTGTTAGTTTGTCCCAACTCAGATCTCTGTGCCAAATGGAGGGAATGTAAACCCACAGCAAGCAATGAAAGTTTGAAAACAAACAATCCCCATCTTCTGTCAATTGGAGTCATTGAGTTTCTTATGGCTCCAATTAGAAACTTTTTGACTCTATGCAATATGTAAGATGTTCCCGTGTGTGGGACGGTCAGGTGGAAACCATCAAGCCAGACAAGGCAGACGTGTTCACTTGACTCCGGGCAGGAGCCAGCAAGCCGCAAGCTGCACATAGACTGCCCTTTCTCTGTAGCCACAGACACTGCCTAATACAAGTTTCCTTGCTGTCCCCATGGGAGGCTCTTTCCATCCCACACTCTATGGATAGAGATGAAACAATCAAAGTGTATATAGTGGGGTGGAGGAGAGGGGAAGGTTGAAGGCAGAGAGTTGAGCAATTATCCAGCACATCATACCAATATGGATAACATATCCAAATAATTTTGAGCAATGAAACTTAGATCATATCTATTCATTGGCCCAATTTGTTATAAATTTTTAGGATCTACATGGTCATTGAACCAGATTACTGACAATTTTACTCCTTCTACCAGACACAGATGAAACTTCTATCCTGGTCTCCAAGCTTGGCTCCTTTAGTCAGCTGTAGGTAGCTCATCTATTTACTTGTAACGTTATTCATAAAATATTCATTAAGCACCTACAATGTGTCCAGCCAAGTGCTCTGGGGGACACAAGGAAGATGAGGAAGAGGACTAGGAGGACTACGTCGACGTCAACAGCAACAACGACAACTCCCTGACCAGCCCCAGACCATGCTTCATATTCTACTACAACAAACATCTTGTCATATGCTCTGCCCTTATATGTGTACCACCCTCACCCTATTTCCACCCCTCGCTCTACTAACCAAATCAATGCTACCACTTCTTCTGTAAATGGTGGGACAATTTCCGACCCTATGACTTCTCACCGTTCCTGTAACTAAACAAAAACTCTTTTTTATGGCCACCACCACTCTACATGTGTTCTCTTCCCCTATTAAAATGGAAGTGCCCTGAAAGCAGGGATTGGCTCACTTTTAAATTTGTATCCCCAGTACCAGATACAGAGTAGATACTTAATATTTTTTGTTTGGTTGGTTTTTTTAGTGAGGCAATTGGGGTTAAGTGACTTGCCTAGGGTCACACAGCTAGTAAGTGTGAAGTGTCTGAGGCCAGATTTGAACTCAGGTCCTCCTGACTCCAGGGCCGGTGCTCTATCCACTGTGCCACCTAGCTGCCCCTTAATATTTTTTTCACTCATTCTTCCTCTTGACTCCATCCTTGAGATCTAGTAATTAACAAAGGTGAGCTTGATAAGAAACTAGAATACCCAGAAAGGTCACCGGAATCCTTGCTCCTAGATTCAGTGTCATGATTTACATATAAATGTTGTGATCCTCAGTGCTTGACTATCACAAAATCACAGAATTTCAGAATTGGAAGAGACTTCAGTGGCCAACTAGTTCAATACATACCCTGAAAAAAATCCCTAATAAAATGTTGTGGACAGAAAGCTACCTATGGTTGGCTAGAAGACCTCCCATAAAGAATAACCTACGATCTCCCCAGGCAGCCTCTACAATTGACATCTCTAATTCTTTGCAGACTCCCCCCACCCCAACATCAAGCTTAAATTTCTCTCTTTGCAATTCCCACCTATGGTTCTAAGTTACAAACCAAATACAGTAAGTCTAACTTCTTTTCAAATACTTGAATACGACCATCATTTCTCTGTGGTCTTCTCTAGGTTAAACACCCCCAATTCCTTCAATTGGTTTCATAACATCATAGACGGCAGACTCCTCATGAATCTGATTGCTTTCCTCTGGACATTTTCTACCATTTCAACATCCTGCCTAAGGATGGTGCCTGGGACTGGCTGAACGTAAGACTCCATCTCTAGTCTACCCAGGACAGAGTGCCGGGGGACTATCAGCTCCCTAGTCCCTGGAAGTCATGTGTCTCTTAATATCAGCCATGATCCTATGATTGTCTCTCATCCCTTTGCAGACTCAGAATGTGCTAGTAGCTCACCAAAAGCCCCAGATCTTTTTCAGACAAATTAACTCCTACTGTGAACTGAATTGATGGAAGATTTTATTAGGCTCACCCATTTCACTGGAAGGGGCTCCTGTAGACTTCGGGGGTAAGCCTAGAACCAAGTGACTTTCTGTTCTCATGTCATAAAATCACAAGGCAGTGTGGTATTATAGGAAGATTCTTGGACTCTGAAGGTCTGGATTTGACTATTGAAATAATACAAATACTTTCCATAATTTGAATAATCCACATTTCTACTTCCTTCTAATATCCTGGTCTGTTAAAAGTTGACCGTGGGAGTTTGGAGTTTTTGTTGTTGTTGTTTTTGCTCTTAAGTCCTCAGAAATCCAGGGTCTTCTGTGGAGTGTGCCTCTGTTTACTGCTCCTTAGAAATCCAATTGCAGGATACTTGGCCTGAAAATGAGAAGCAATCAGGAGAGGGGCCTCATCACCTCCAGGGAATAATGAAAGTCACTCAGTTCCTCCCACTGTCACTGCTCCGTCACCCACTGACATAGGATCACTTGGCAAAAGTTATGGGGCAATAAATTAGAGTCAATTAAAAGGAATGGTGTCTTCACACCATGTATAGTCAAGTTCTAGGGGCTCCCACCACAGGAGGTCATTGAGGCAAACTTCATCAGGACACTTTTAAGAGACTGGCTCATTTCAAAGCCAACCATAACACAGGGAGTTATTTGATTTAGATGAAGGGGTTCCGACTGAGGGCTCTGAGTTCTTGCACTTAAATCCTGTAGTAACTCCCTCCTTTGATAGAATAATCAAATCAACACTACTTGTTTTATGAAGTGCTTACAGATGCAAAGAATAAAACAATCTCTGTTCTCAAGGAATACATATTCTCACAGATGAGACAACAGAGGGTGAAGGGACAAAGGGGAAGAAATAATCATTTATGAAGTGCCTACTATGTGCTAGACACTATGCTAAATACTTTATAAATGTTATCACATTTGATCCTCACAACAACCTGGAGAGGTAGGTGCCATTATCATCTCTGTTTTACAGTTGAGGAAACTGAGGCAAATAGAAATCAAGTGACTTGTCTATAGTCACACAGTTAGTAAGTATCTGAAACTGGATTTGAACTCAGGTCTTCCTGACTCCCTGCCCAGTTCTCTATCCACTGTATCACCTAGCTGCCTAACCAGGTAGAACATCAAGTACTGATATAAGCATATATATTAAATATCTCTAAGATGGATTAGATGTCTAGTAGGGTAGCTATGTAACCTCAGGCAAGTCATTAAATATCCCTGAGCTTGTTCTTTCTGTGTAAAATGAAAGGGTCTCTTTCAACTTCATAGTTTTTGATAAAGTGTTGTGTTCTGGGATATAATTATTTGTTGATTTTCTATATTCCCTTCATGAGAATAATGCTTTGAATTGATTATAGGCATCTTTTGTTGTCTCAGATGTTGCCTAAGTGTGGATTCTGGAGGCCTACAATGTGTATAGGAACAGAAAGCACTTCATTGGAAATATGAAGGTGCAGGGAGTCTCAGAGCCCTCTGCATCAACTAGCCAATGACACCACAAAGATTCTCTGAACAATTGGTTAGCAATAACTCAGTGTCGAGAGAGAAAGAGACAGAAAGAGAGAGACAAAGAGAGGCAGAGGAAAAGAGAGAGAAGAGAGAGAGAGAATATTTATTAAATACTTCAATCCAGGCACTGTGTTAAGCACTGTGGATATAAATATAAGCAAATAAGACTGTCCCTGAATTCAAGTACCTTACATTCTCATGGGGAAGACAACCCATAAAGAGAACTATAAAGTGAGGAGAAAGAAAGAGTAACTTCATGGGGATGAGGTGGTTTTTGAGATGAAGAAGTACAGAAAATGAATCAAGTCAGATGTAAAGTGAACATGGTTGTGTCTCCACTTGAAATGGTAGTCCAGATTAGGAATTTACCAGTCAGGAGACTGGGGGCCTCATGAAGTGTTGGTCCAGCCTAAAGATTAACCAATTAGAAAAAATGGGTCTCAGGATGGTTACTCTAGGATGGAATGACAGCTGGGGCAGAGGCAGAAAAGTCTGGAGGAGTTAAGACAGGAATGAAGTAAACAATTCTGGGACCTGGCTTGAAATGGTGGTCTAGATTAGGATCTAGGCTTAGATCACCAATCAGATGAAGAGGCCATAAGTGCAAAGGAAGAGATGAAGAATTTAATTTAGTTCAATTTAACGAACTATCTATTGTCTATCATGTTTAAGGGATTATAATAGTTGCTGGGGTCACAAAAATCAAAAACAATTCAGTTCCTGTCCTCAAGGAGTTTATATTCTAATTGGGGTGATAAGTTATGGATACAAGTATAATACAAGGTAGAACATCATAGGGTCAAAGAAGAGATCATTATAGACAAAGTATTGTAAGAAAATTTGAAGGGGGGGAGGCAGATAACTTCTAACTACAGTGATCAGGGAAGTTTTCATGGAGGAGATGGTGCCTGAGGGGCATTTGAAGAATGAGAAGGATTTCAGCCAATAAATATGAAGAAAGAGTACATTGTGGACCTAAGGAACAGTCTGGAAGAATGTAATATAGAGAAGCAAGCGCTGGCAGCAATATCTAATAGTCCAACTCTCTGAGGGTAGGATTTGCTTAATTCTTGGTATTTCTATCTCCAGAGCCTAGCACAGTACCTGGCACATAGTAGGAACTTAATAAATGATTGTTGATTAATTGATTGCTCAGTTTTAAGGAAATCTTGTGCACATGAGTCAGGGCCTGGAGTCAGGAAGACCTAAGTTGAAATCTGTCTCCAATGCTTACTACTAGCTGTATAACCTTGGGCAAGTCACTTAACCTCTGCATAGGCAGCTAGGTGAATCAGTGGATGGAGTGCTAAGCCTGGAGTCAAAAAGACCTAAGTTCAAACCCAGCCTCAGATATTTATTAACTATGTGACCCTGGGCAAGTCACTTAACCTCTGTTTGCCTTAATCCACCAGAGAAGAAAATGGTAAACCACTTCAATGTCTTTGCCAAGAAAAGCCCATGGAAAATATTGGCATGCTATGATCAATGAGGTCACAAAGAGTCGGACAAAACTGAGCAACTGAACAGCAACAACCAGGGCATATGAAGGGAACTCATGTAAAATCAAACTGGAAGAGTGGAAGGTTTTAAGTGCCAGAATAAGGAGTTTCTATTTTATCCTTTAGGTCAATGGTCCCCAAAGTGGGGATGTACATACTTCAAGAGTTGGGCAAGGGGAAGCTAGGTGGTGCAGTGGATAAAGCACCAGCCCTGGATTCAGGACGACCTGAATTCAAATCTGGCCTCAGATACTTGACACTTACTAGCAGTGCGACCTTGTGCAAGTCACTTAACCCTTATTACCCTGCAAAACAAACAAAAAATGATTGAGTTTCCCACTTGTTGAGAAACCACCTTATATCTCTTTAATATTCTCATTACAATTTGCCTAATTTAAAAAAAAAGAGTTGGGCAAGGCAACCAATTGAGATGCAAGAAAAAAAAAACAGAATTTATATTTATCCTGCTTAAAAATCTTGCAAACAGTTTCCATGGGCTTTGAACCCATGTGTTAAAAATATAACACATAAAGTACCTTTTGATTCATTTTATAAGAACTATTAGCTGATGTCAGTAAAGATGGAAATTTAATAGCCAGATTTCAACAAAAACCTCTGCATAATAGGTGGATGGGACTGAAAAATGAGCACCATGCTAGTTAAGTGCAACCAGGGAGTCAATGATTCCATTTGGATTGGCATGTCTTTGTGAGGCCCCTTTGTCAGCTATGACAGCATTTAAAACCAAGTATCAAAATAAACAGAACTCAGAACCAGACCCTCCAATCACTGTATCCCAAAGTGCTAAATTAAGATTTTCAAAAATAATGAAATATATTCAATCACATTGCTCTCACTAAAAATAGTCATTAATCATTTTAATGAAAGCAAAAAATAAAATGGACCATTAATTTAAAAAAATTATTTTAAGGTGTTATTTATCTTTATCTCATCTTTTTTAATTTCTATTTTTGTATGTTTTATAAAATATTAGTAGATAGAGCATCCCTGGAGTTAGGAAGACCTGAGTTCAAATCTGGCCTCAGGATCTTACTAGCTATGTAACCCTGGGTAAGTCACTTAACCCTGTTTGCCTCAGATTCTTCATCTGTAAATGAGCTGGAGAAAGAAATGGCAAACCACTTCAGTATCTTTGCCAAGTAAACTCCAACTAGGATCATGGAGAGTCAGACACAACCAAAACGACTCAACAACAACAATAATTAAAAACAACAATGACAACAACACCATCAGAGATACGTGTGTCTAATTTATAAATTAATATATCCATATTGGGAGGATATGCTCAAATTCTTTTTTTGATTAGGGGTGTACAATAAAAAGTTCAGAGGCCACAGGTTGAGGAAATATAGAGCCGCTGAAGATTTTTGAACAGTGGGAATGACACAGTTTTAGGCCTGTTCGTTAGGAACATTATTTTACTAACTGCATGAAGGATGGAATAAAGAGTGGAAAGACAGGAAGAAGAGAGCCCAGTTTGGAGACTATTACAGAGAGGCCAGAAGAAGGATATGCATTAAAAAAAAAAAACCAACTCTGTCTAGTGGGAGAAGGAGGTGGGGTGAGGGGTGGCAGGACAGAGAAAACCAGGATACACAGCCACGTATGTGAGACATAAAGCATGTGAAAAGAAGAAAGAAGATGCAAATAAATATAGTGTAAACTATCTATTTAGATGGAACTGTTCTCTGCCTAGAGATGGAATCAGCCAGCCAGGCCAGGGATGAGAACAGATGGGGGATTGGCTCCAGCCGCAGATTTCGTCCACTCACTGAACTGTTCTGGGTTCCTTTGTTAGAAGCCATATTGATTTTTACACTGGAAAGTGAATGAACAGAATATTACCCCAAAGACTTAAGATTGTAATTTCTTTGCTCTTCCCCAGGGCCTTTCTTAATAAGGTCACAATTTTGAATCTCTACATTCTGCTACCCCCCTCCCTCCCCACTGCCCGAGGGTTTTTCTCCTCAACATCTGTGTCACTCTTTGCTGTCCCCACTTTAGCTGCCATTTCTTCTAGTCTTTCTCATTCAGGAAATCAGGGTGTGGAGGAGCTTTGACAAAAAGTCCGAATGAGATCATATTTTTAAAGTACTTATTATCATGCCTCACACATAGTAGGCACTTGATAAATACTTGTTCTCTCCCTCCCTGTATTCCTGATCTTTTGTTGGTGGTAGGGTTTACTCTCAAAGACTAAGGGAAACCTGGTGGTCCCATGCCCTTACCAGCACCCCTACTGGCTGTCCTGATTTCTTTCTCCATTGTTCATCTAGCCAATAGCAGGTAAGGAAACATTTCCAAACATAATTCAAACTGCAGACCTAGAGGTCTATGCCAGAGCTGTTGAGAAATTATCTTAGAAATGCTGAGGGGGAAAAGTTGGGGGGTGGGGAAGAAGTTCAAAGAAAGGATGGAGGAAAGGGATCATTCGACCAAAGAGGGCAGAGGGGGGAGAGGGTGGGGGGAGTGAAACTTCATAGAACATTTGACTACAACAGAAGTTGTGATTTGGAAAATGGTGATTCTACCTCCATGGAAGCCTAAATAAGATAAAAACAGATAGGAAGGGCAGAGTGAAACACCCCAACCAGATATGAGGAAAAACTTCCCATCAAGAAGGATTGGGAGAGAGAGAAGTTAAGGTTTTTCTTTCCATGGTACCTGAAAGCATATGGTGGATTTCTTCTCTTTCTGGGTGAGCTCAGGAAGGATTCACCAGAGGGATAGGTTCTCTTATTGATAATAGAGCTCTGAGGATTCTGGGTTCTTTCCTGTTAACCTTATCTCTCTGAGCATCCCTCTCTTCCATGCATCAAAGCACAGAATCTAGAGACCTGGGTTCCAGTTCTGACTGTCACTTACCCACTGAGGGACTTTGAGCAGGTCACTTTTCTTCTTTGAGACTCAATTTCCTGGGATTAGATTAAATGATCTCTGAGGTCCCTTCCGGGACTGATAATTACTATCTATACAACTTTGAACATATCATTTAACCTGTCTGAACCTCAGTTTCCTCATAATAGAACATAAAGAGGTTAGACTACTGGATCCCTTCAAACTCCCAACCCCAGAATCCATACACTAAAGTCCTATAATTTATGTACAGTTTTCCCCTTTCCCCTTCCAAAACTGGTTCAGAGTTATAGATTTATAATCCAGGCATCCCTTCTCGCCAGTCAGTTCAACCTACAATGACAAGGGGAGGATTTCAGAACATCACTGATCAGGAAAGCATTTTGGTCAATAAGAGGCCATATTTGCTAACGCCAGTACCCCCAAAGTCAAGCTGACACTAAAATCAGAGTCAGAATTAATATGAAACAAGGAAGTAGGGAAACCTCCCTCCATTTCCCCCAAATATCTTTTGCTTTTAAGGGCTCTTTAAAATATCAAGTGCATTCTCTGTGATCCTCTTTAATAAAGTAGCCCAGTAGCGGTGAGACCATTCCTTATTTGAGATCTGTGCAGTCTCATTAAATTTGATGTGTCACAGAGGGCTTGGACATGTGAAAGGGAGGCGGCAGGAGCAGGAGTGAAGGTTGCCAGCTTTACTAAGGAAACGTGATTCATTACGGCTTTTCAAAATGGACGCCCCTCTGGCTTCCTGCTCCATTGATTCCCCCCCTCCCCTTAGCAAGTAACAAGTGAAGGACCATCCCAGCCTGCAGATTTAACCCTTATTAACAGCTGTTTAAATTAGGGATGCGGTTTGATCGGGGAGACAGGAGCCTTGGTGTTTTCTTGCTCAAAGGAAACGGAGACAAGATGATTAAAGATGAAAGTCCAGAATGGCTTGGTGCTGGTGAGGCTAGTGCAGAGCGATGGGACAGGCAGACCTATTAGGCAGTTTATCCAAATAATGTGCTTGTACTTTTCTCTCTCATTTAATATTCATGACCTGTTCCTTCCTTCCCCCTTTGAAATACTAAACGGAATGAAAGTATTTACTATGCCCCATGGGGTGGTGAGAGCCGGACAACAGAAGACTGCCAGGCTTTTAGCTTTGGACCTTGAATGTTGTCTCCTTCTCCGGAAGACTGGTTTCCAGCTCCTGGGATGACCTGCCCAGGCCAGGGATTCCAGAAGATCTTGGAAGGAGACTAACGGTTGCTTTGGTGCTTTCATTTAGGAGGACCAGAAACCACTCACTACAAGGAACAGAGAGTGTAGCTGATGCAAGATGAAGCCCACTGCTCACAGGTCACAAAATAACATCAGAGTGGAGCTATGGACTCCCCTCTCTGATCATTTCTACCCTAGTTACATTGAGGGTCTCCTGAATCCTTATAAGATTACAGAGCATAGATAGCGAGATGGAAGAGATCTGAGGGGCTCACCTAACCTAGCTCTCAATTTTCCTTAACAGATGAGAAATTGAAGTCGAGTGACTTAACCAAAGTCATTCAGATAGTAAGAGCTGAGGTGCTGAGAAAGAAAGAGCTAAGAGTTCGAAATGGTGTCTATAGGAAGAGGGGGTATCTTTTTTTAAATACAGGGACTCCCTATTCTGCCCAGGCAGATAAGATGCCCATCTCACCACATACTCACTGATCCCACCACTGATTGGTACAAGAGCTTTGGCCTGTTCCATTTGGGACCTGATCCAGTCAGTTCCTTCTTAAGCAACCTGGTGGCCCTCCACTCCTGGAGGATCAACATATTAATGCCAAACAGTGTGGACACCCACCTGGTATAGTCCACGGCAGCTCAGAACAGTCTTAGCTTCCCAGTAACTGAGATGGCAGGTGTGGACACCACTATTTGGAAGTGGGGAGTGGAGAGGATTGAGAGTGGGGGAAGGAAACCAGGCCCTTGAGAAAGGATAAGTCAGGGCAGCTAGGTGGCACAGTGGATAGAGCACCAGCCCTGAAGTCAGGAGGATCTGAGTTCAAATCTGACCTCGGACACTTAACACTTACTAGCTGTGTGACCCTAGGCAAGTCACTTAACCCCAATCGCCTCACTAAAAATAAAATAAAATAAAATAAAAAATAAAGGATAAGTCAACTAGCCTTAATTCCAGACACCTGTGTGTCCTCAGGTAAAATCACTGGTCCTTTCATAATTTATATTCCTTCTGTGTGAGAGTGAGATATGTGAGGTAAACAATGAGAGGTTTCAAAAAAATTTTTTAATTCCCCCCCCCACCCCCGGCCAAGAGCAGAACAAGGAAATGTCAGCAATTTGATGTAGGTCTTTGGTATAAAGACTTTGGAAGGCTATGAAGAATGGAGGCACCATTTTCTTTTGGGGAGGTGGTGGAAGAAAATAGGACCACCCAAATGGAGCCAACAGCCCACTTTACTCCTTGGCCATCTCCTCATCAGCCCACATGTCCCAGCATGGAAACACTCTTCACCACCCATCACCTTTACCCCCTTTTGAGGTCTGGAACCCTGACAAAATTAATTCTCTTTGTTCCTCAAAAGGATGTGTTAACCTACTTCTGTGTGGCTCCACTCACCATCACTATAACCAACCAAACCAGACAACTCCTCTCTGGCCACTACTGCCCAATTTATTTTGTTTCCTTCTATTAGATTATAAACTCCTTGAGTGCAGGGATGATTTTAGCTTTTGTACTTGTATTTTCAGCATTCACCCCAGTGCTTGACACATAGGGAATACTTAATATTTTTTCTTTCATTCATTCATTTATTCACAATTCAGGAGTTCTGTTTCCTCCCCCTGGCAAAACCTCCCCTGCCACACACACAGTCCTTGCCACATAAGGAGAGGGGGTGGAAAGGAGTGGAGAGGGGGCAGAGTCTTCAGAGGAGAGGCTGTGAAAATTGCTCCCTTTAAAGCATCCGATTAAAAAAAATCAGCAGAGAGATGTCCTCATAGTATATAGATTTTTTTCTTATTTGTAGTAACTAAATCAAGGAACCCCAAAGAGATGTTTAGGACAGAAATACAAGAAGACAAGCCTGAGTACAAAAGACTTCAGCATTTACATTTTAAGTAAAGGAGGATGTCATTTTTTGCTCTTATTTTACTCCCCAACAATGTGCACAGAAGAAGATACTTTCTGGAGTCTAAATCTCATTGCAGCAGCTCTCTCCATCACAACTCAAAAACATTACTCAGTGTGCCCTGCATGAACTTCTACCCCTGCCAAGACCAACGTCCACAAAAAAAATGGCCCTGGGCTGTGTGAGACTCTCTCGGAAGCAGCAACAACCAGCTGCCCCCCTCAGAGCTGATTTTGGTGAATGTTAACTGATGTTCACATTGTACCAAGCAAGTAGGAATAAATACTTATACAAAGCAACTAGGAATAAACCACTTAGTTCATGAGGAACTGGGTTTTCCCCAAAGCTGTTTTTAAACAAAAGCACTAAAGCATTTGCACTTTCTGTCAAAGAAAGAGCTCTGCACCCCACTCCCACCCCCCCAACCTTTTCGGCTTTCACTGAGGCAGAGTGGAAATCATAATTCTTCCATTACCTCCCTAATCATCAAGAAAAAGTCATGAAGGAAGAAGAGGAAACCCTGGACAAAGGCACAGCTTAGAGGAGCTGCCAAGAACGTCAAGGTTCAGAACAAGTGTCCAGGCACGATGCAGTCCTGGCAGATCACTTCTCCTCTTTATTTTGAGAAGCACACATATTTTGAGGGAAATATGATCCTCGTGTTTCAATTCTCCCAGCACATCCAGGTCTTGCTTGACATGCACGTACAACTAGTAAAAAAAGAAAGAAAAGAGAAGAAAGAAACTCTCTTGCCAGATGAGGAAAGGGTGCTTGCAGTAGCAAGGAGGCAGTAAGGCACTTTAAAAAGCATTTAACTCCTTTACACCCAAAGGGCAACATAGTGGAAGAACAATAGTGCCCTAGGACCTGAAAGAATCACAGCATTTTATAACTAGATGGTCCTTTGCATTAAGGTTAGTTTCTCATCTTTCCTCAGTGTCCTCATCTGTAAAATGGGAATAATAATAACACCTACCTCACAGGATTGTACTGAAGATCAGAGGAGATAAAGTGTGGTATATTATCCCTAGTACTAAGTAAGGTGAGATATGATGGGAAGGTAATGGTTGCCTTCCTTTCGATCCAAAACCATATTAGTTAATTATTTCTTTCCCATTCCCTTCTACAAAAGCAGTGCTCTTATCTCAGGGGGTGCTAAGTATTGTTCCAATCTCCAGAGGCATATACTTCCATGCCCTAGACTTCTCCCCAGTCCATTGGCCAGCCCCTTAGACAGTATCTGCTCCTTTCAAGATTTGACGCCACTCTCAGTCTGCTACTTACCTCTATTTTAGTATCTAATCAGATGGATCACTTCAGAGAGTCAGTCCCCCACCCCTGGGTTGATGTAGTCCAAAAGGTCGTGAGTGCTTTGAGCCCTCACTCCTTAACTGTAGCCTCATGTCCCTTGGAAATATTGCCCATTTCTTATGGGAGTAGATCAGAGAATCTCAGATCAGAAGGTCATCCCTTCCAACCCTACTTGAACAATTATCCCCTCTATAATATCATTGAGGAGTGGTCATCTAACCTTAATTCCCCAGTAACAGGGAACACACTGACTCCTTAAGGTGCTCATCCAATTTTTGGACAATTCAAACTGCTGGGAAGTTTTTCATTACAGTCAACTGAAATCCCAGAACTTTTACCGATTCCTCCCCCTGCCCCTAGGTCTGCCCTCTGCAGCCAAGTAGAAGAAACACACCATATAGTTGCTCATCCATATGTCAACTCTTAAAACACTTTAAGACAAACATCATGGCCCTTTGAGTCTTCTCCAAACTAAAGAACCCCAGTTCCTTCAACCATTCTTCATATGACATTGTTTTCAGTCCTCTCACCATTCCAATTTCCTTCCTCCGGACCAGCTGGAGTATATCAAGACCATTCCTAAAATGTGACACCTATAATGGAATACAGGGCTCTAGGATGTTGTCTGACCAGGGCAAAGTGCCATGGGACAATCCCCTCTCTCATTCTGCACATTATACCTTTATTAAGATAGTCTAAGATCACATCGATTTGGGAACTGCCTTGTCATCCTCTTGATTCTTTTGGGGTACACCAAAAATATTCTTTCCTTGATGTCCTACCCAAAGACTTCACAGTAATGTTTCACACCAAACTTAGAGAGGTAGAGACACTTAGTCACTGAGAAGGGAAATAAAGCAAGTTTTCTGAGGTTCTTAGCTTCTAGTAGTTGGATATTATTTTGGAATAGAAACTAATTTTTCTGTGCCGTGTACTTATGATGGATGCATTTTTAGAGTAGATAATAATAGCTAACATGTATATAGTTCTTATTTTGTGCCAGGCACTGTACTAAGTACTTTATAATTGTTATCTCATTTGATCCTCACAACCCTGGAAGGTAGGTGCTATTATTATCCCCATTTTACAGATGAGTAAATTGAGGCAAGTAAAGGCTGAATGACTTGCCCAAGCAAGGTCTTTGTAACTCCAGACCCACCGATTTATTTGTCCCCTGTATCCCTTAGCACGCCTGGCTCTCAGCCCGAGGAGTTATGGGAAAAAATAATTTTGACTTTTAACTCATTTGGACCGATGTTGGATTTGTCTATGTCAACCTTAGATATAAGATATAAGATATAAGAATCCTTCTAAGTCTCAGACATTGCAGGGTTTCCATGGCACTTCAAGGTGGCAAAGCTTTCTAACCATTAGGCTGAAGTTCAGAAACTATCTCAGAGGCCAATCAACCAACCCCATGAAGCCCCTGCTATGTGGAGGCACTGTTCAAGGCACAGGGGATGCAAGTACAAAGATCAAACAATCCCTACTCAATAAAGAACATCCATTCTAATGAGGAGACAACAGGCAAAATATCCAACTATATACAGCATAACTTTAAAAAGTGAATAGATATAGAGTGTTTTGGTAATTTTGTCATTTACAAGTAGTTTGTGAGGGAAGAAAGCACTAGCATTTGGGAGTTCTGGGTGGCTTCATGCAGGAGATTGTGCTGAAACTGTATTGTAAAGGAATGGAGGGATTAAAAGAAGCTGAAGCAATAAGGCAGGACATTCCAAGCACTGGAGATAGGGAATCTAAAGGAACAGAGAAGGGAGATGGAGTATTATGTATAAAGAACAGAGAGAAGGTCAATTTCGTTGGTGCACAGGCCACCAGGGACGAGTGTCCAATGAGACTGAAGAGATAAGCTTGGGACAGGTTGAATAGGCTTTAAAAACTGAACAAAGGAGGCAAGAAGAAACTACTGTTTAGCCTTTAAAGACCAAGGTGTCCAGATGGATTGAGGTCCAGCCTAGAGTCAGGAAGTGTCATCTTCCTGAGTTCAAATCTGGCCTCAGACACTTATTTGCTGTGTCACCCTACTCTGGGCAAGTCACTTAATCCTGTTTACCTCACTTTCCTCATCTGTAAAATGAGCTGGAGAAGGAAATAGCAAACCACTATAGTATCTTTGCCAGAAAACCCCAGATGGGGTCATGAGTTGGACCCGACTGAAAATGACTCAACAACAACAACAAACTCTCTCTCCCATCTTTGTGACTTTGCACTAGCCATCCCCCGTAGCTAAAATCTAGCTTTTTCTTATTTCAATATCACAGTATCCTTCTCTCCCTTTAAGAGGCACCTCAAGCACGGTCTCCTAAATGAAGTCTTCCCTGATTTCCCCCTCTCCTAACTGTTAATGTCCTTCCTCCCAAACAACCCATATTTCACCTCTTTATATGTATTGTTTTTATTCTACTATATTTTACTATTTGCATTTATTTGTATTCATTCCCCTTATTGGGATTATTAATTATATTGGTAATTGCTGTCTCCCCAATTAGAATGTAATCTCTTTGAGAGTTTGGATTATTCGATTCTTCTAGTGTATACCTAGTGCCTAGCATGGTGACTGGCCCATAAAAAGTGCTTAATAAATGTGTGTTGATTGATTGATTCATAGTGGGTTGTTGCAAAAAAAGCAAATAAATTCCTGTATATAAAGCACTTTATTAATCTGAAAGTTCTGTATAGATATCTATTATTATCATTCATGTTTTGTTATTATTTAGTTGTTTCAGTTGTACCTGACTCTTTGGGACCCCATTTGGGGTTTTCTTGGCAAACATACTAGAGTGGTTTGTCATTTCCTTCTCCAGCTCATTTGACAGATGAAGAAATTGGGTCAAACAGGGTTAAATGATTTGCCCAGGGTCACACATTTAGTAGACATCTGAGCCCAGACTTGAACTCAGGAAAATGAGTCTTCCTGACTCCAGGTCTGGCACTCTATCCACTGAACCACCTAGCTGCCCATCATTCATACTTTTTGAACTCTTATTTTATGCAAAGTACACAGCTATTTTCTCAGTCGTCAATAGTCCTTTGCAATAGAAAGAACATTAGATTTGAAGTCGGAGAATTTGGGTTCAAATTTCATCTCTGCCACTTCTACCCTGTGTGATGTGGGGACCAATTTTTAACTGGGGAGTGCTAGCTAAGCGGCTCGCTGCAATATTGGGGCAAGGAAGGAGACCAGCAGCCTCCCTCAAAACAAAACAAGATTTATTTTAACAAGAACGAACTAAAAAAAACCAACACAAACAGGATCAGTAGGATCAAGGGAAAGGAAATAAAATGGGGAAAGGGAAATTATAATACCTGAAAAAATACCACTGCCCAGGAATCAGCTGAAAATACACAGCAGAACACCTGTCGCTTTCCAGCTTCCACCTAGAATGCCCAATTCTCCTCCCCCAAACCTAGAAACCCCCACACAGCCCCAGCCAATGGGATGGCCGCTCTGACAGTCACATGACTGCCCTCACTAGACCTCCAATCATTATAATTTTGCCAGGTCCATGTAGGCTTCGGCGAGTGGTGATGACGTGAGGTTCCAGAGCCCTGGCAATGGCTACAACCAGTGGGTGGAGCACTGTGCGGTTTGCGGAGCCCCAGGCCAGTGCATGTCGAGGCATAAAAACCTCAAATAACAATTAATTCTTTGCATTGACTTTGGACAAGTCTCTTCAACTTTCTGGGCCTCAGTTTCCTTATCTGTAAAATGAAGATGTTAGATTAGAAGACATCTAAGATTCCTTCCAGCTCTAAGTCTATGGTCCCATTTTATGAAGTAACCCACTTTCTTCTTCTCTCTACTTCCAGCCTGCCTGGTATTATGTGACCAGATAATAATTGTATTTGTTTTAAACCTCTCCTGGCACACAAAGACAACATCATGCAAGTCATTGTGATAGATTTCAGAGGACCGTAAGATATTGTCCTTACCCTCAAGAAGCTTCTTGTGCCTAAGAAAAAAAGATTAAGAATTCATTAAACAGAGAACAGTATTAAATAATTATAATTAAGTGCTAAGTTGCACAGATATAGGTATTCAGAGAAGCTTAACCTTCAGCTCATAGATCTGGGAATTTGGGGACCTGCCTACGAGGTCTCCAGAACCCAAAAGAGGAGTATTTCAAGTGTCAGGGCCAATGTTTTCATCTATCTATACAACTCATTAACTCAGATTCTAGAGGTGAATTTCTTGACTTTTAAGATCATTCTATCTATCCCTAACCCTCGAAAAAAGAAAAGATTTAGGTAATGACATATAAAATATGATATGATATGATATGGCCATTCAAAAAAAGCTAATGAGATCTGAGGTCGCATTTTATGATAAAGGAATATTTATATCACCAATAGATGAAATTGAACTCTTCTCTGGTCAGACCACATCAATGCTGAACACTACATTTGAAAAAGGACATTTCTTCAAAGGAGGGTGACCAATATGGTGAATGGCCTAGAGAAAATAAGAAAAGCCTAGAGGATCAATCCCAGGAACTAAGAATGTTTGACCTGGAGAAAAGAAGACACAGGGAAGACATGACTATGGACTTCAAGTATTTGAAGGGCTGATTGAACTCTTAGAAGAAGAATTAGACCCAAAAGACTGAAGATGGGACAATGGGGAGAAGTGGCAAAAGGAAAGTTTTATATAGAGAGAGCTCTCCCAATACTCAGAGCTATAGAAAGAGTAGCCTTGGGAAGGTAATAGATTCTCCTTCACTAAGGGCCTTCAAGAAAATTTTTTATAGCATTGTTTTCTATACAGAAGAATAAGAAGCTAAATCATGGTGGAAACAAATTATTAAGAGATGAGGTATGCTGGTCCCTACCCTTTTTTGGTACATGGACCAAGGTGTGGTCTTGCCTAATCTGATATTTTAAAGAACCTAAAATTAAAAGGGCAGGATTCTTTAAAAATGGATTAACCTCTAAGGGGAATTTGCATTTTAACAAAGGAATAAATGGAATAAAGTTCTAATGTTTCATCCCCTGATTGCCAGGCCCTTTCAACTTTCATACTGGCTTCTGTACTAGAAAATAGAATCATCCAGTGTCAGAGTGCTCTGTGTCGGTCTCCTCCCCCACAGTAGGTACAGGCATACCTCTGCAGGTTAGGTTCCAGACCACTGCAATAAAGTGAATATCACAATAGAGACACATGAAATTTTTGGTTTCCCAGAGCACATAAAAGTTATGTTTATACTATACCGTAGTCTATTAAATTGCAGTAGTATTATGTCTAGAAAAAAATGTTACATCCCTTAATTTAAAAAATACTTTTATTGTTAAAAATAATGCTATCCACTATCTGAGCCTTCAGCAAGTTGTGATCATTTTTGCTGGTGGAGGGTCTTGTCTCAATGTTGATGGCTGCTGACAGATCAGGGTGGTGTTTCTTAAAACAACAACGATGAAGTTGCCACATCTATTGACTCTTCCTTTCACTTGAATACTTAGAAGCCATTGTAGGGTTATCAATTGGCCTAATTTCAATACTGTTGTGTCTCAGGGAATGGGGATCCCCGAGGAGAGGGAAAAAGATGGGAAGAAGGTAAGTAGTGCAGTCAGAACACACACTTCATTTATTGATTAAGTTCACTGTCTTATATGGGCATGATTCATGGTACCCCAAAATAATTACAATAGTAACATCAATGGTCAAAATTCACGGGTCGCCATAACAGATATAATAATAATGGAAAAGTTTGAAAATTACAAGAATTATCAAAATGTGACCCAGAGACATGATGTGAGCATGTGCTATTGGAAAAATGGTACCAATGGACTTGCTTGATGAAGAGTTGTCATAAACCTTCAGTTTGTAAAAAATGCAATATCTGTGAAGCACAATAGAACAAACAGCAATAAAAGGAGATATACCTGAACTTAAGTAAATGTTTGTTGAATTTAATTAGAGCTTAAAGAATGAAAGATGATCAAGGGGTTATCTCATTTTTCTTTAATTATAATAACTAGCTTTATGGTTTGCTAAACACTTTACAAATATTATCTCATTTGATTCTCACAACAACTCAGGGAGATAGGTGCTATTTTCATCTTCATTTTAAAGATGAGGAAACAGGGTAAGTGACTTGCTCAGGGTCACACAACCAGTGAGCTATCTGAGGTCAGATTTGAAATGGAGTCTATGTGAGTCCAGGTCCAGGGCTCTAATATTGAATTAAAATTAGTCCACCTTCCAATTTATAGCTAAAGAAACTAAGGCTCATATAAGTTAAGTAATTTGTCCAAGATTAAGCCAACTAGAATTATTTCCAGTTTACTGGATCATAGATTTAGAGATGGACTGTGGAAACCATCAGGTCCAAACCTCTCATTTTATAGATGAGAAGCTGAGGTATAGAGAAGTTGTGATTTGTCCAGAGTCATATAGCTAATAAATGCCTGACGTAAGATTTTATGTCTTCCTGTCTACAAGTTCAATTCTTTGTGGTTTAGTCATTTTTTCAGTCAAGTCTGACTCTGCATTACCCCTTTTGGGGGTTTTCTTGGCAAAGATACTGGAGTCATTTGCCATTTCCTACTCCAGCTGATCTTACAGATGAAGAAACTGAGGGAAACAGAGTTAAATGGCTTGCCCAGGGTCACTCAGCTAGTAAATATCTAAGGCCAAATTCAAAATCAGGTCTTCCTGACATCAGGCCTGGCACTCTAACTGCTTTGCCATCTACAACTCCAGTACCCTATCTACTATGTCACATCTGTGGGTCAGCACAGTAGGTCCAACAGACTGGGTAAAGCGGCTTATTTAATGTGGAGAAGAGAAAGCTCAGTAGGTCGTGAAAGCTGTGTTCAAGTATTTGAACTACTTTTATGTGAAATGGGAATTGTCTTGCTCTATTTGGCCCCAGAGGGCAAAACCAGGAGAAATTAGTGAAAGTTGCCAACGGATAAATTAAGATTCTGTTAAGAAAAACTTCCTAACTTTTTCTACTTTTTCTTTCCAACTTCCTTTTCTGTTGTTTTTTTTTTTTTTAAAAAAAGGTTTCTAGAGTCGTTCAAAAGCAGAATATACTCTGTGAAGTATGAATGAGTGTGCCCCTCATTGAGGTTCTTCAGACAAAGACCAGATAGCCACTTGTGTCATGTATTACCATAAAGATGATTTGGATCAGGGGTCAGGGGAAGGGATGGAGGGAAATATGGGTTAAAGTAGATGACTGCTGAATCACTTTCCAACTCTGAAATGGCTTTGCGATTCTACAATTCTCCTGGGTCTCCTCCTCTATACACCATTCCAAAGCTACCAAAATCTCTGCCAGAAAGTAAGTATGGAAAGAAAGAGGAAGTGAAACTAGAATCAGTTCATTGGACTACTTGTTAACAGCCATGGCTTAAAAGATCTGTGGGAAATGAGGTTAAAACTAATAGCTAATAGGAAGTTTTGAATTGGCCATGATTTCCATTACCCGTTTCCCATGATCATCAACAATCAAGATTTTTTCTTTAAAATGCTCTCTGTTTTCCTGACAGTTTAGAGTAACTGTCAGGTAAAGGCTAAGTAATTAAGAGAGAGTCAGGTTTGACTCCTCAATGTCTCATTTATGCATTCATTTGTTATTCTTGTTGAGTCATTTTAGTCACATCAGACTCTTCATCACCCCATTTGGAATTTTCTTGGCAAAGATACTGGACTGCTTTGCCATGTCTTTCTCCAGTTCATTTTACAAATGAGGAACTGAGGCAAACAGGATTGAGTGACCTGCCCAGGGTCACACAGTTAGGAAACTTCAGAGTCCAAATTTGAACTCAGTCTTTCTGACTCCAGGCCAGGTGTTCTATCCACTGTGCCACCTAGTGCTCTCCTTATGCATAGCTTTTCATTAATATCCACAATGGCTTCAACATTGCAGTAGGCACATGCACATGGACCTGACATCTGCTGTGGTCTCCTAGAAAAATTCATTTAACCTTTCTACATCTCCATTTTCTCATTTGCAGAATGTCATGTAGCAATTCTGATGGGCCTTATTCTGGGAAGTAACATGATTAGAAATGATTTTTTTAAAGTAGGTGGTAAACCTGCAAGTTACATCTACATAGGCAGGATAAAGTAGATATCTCACTAGCCATCTACTGAACTTAATCAATGTAAACAGTCCATTGAGAATTATTTTTTAAAAAATAAACTGTTGGGGGCAGCTAGGTGGCGCAGTGGATAGAGCACTGGCCCTGGAGTCAGGAGTACCTGAATTCAAATCCAGCCTCAGACACTTAACACTTACTAGCTGTGTGACCCTGGGCAAGTCACTTAACCCCTAATTGCCTCACTAAAAAATAAAATAAAATAAAATAAAATGTTGGCTTTTTTCTACATATGAAAGAGTTTTTTGCCCCCAAAGTCAGGTAACTAAACTGCCTCAAGCCTCCAACAATGTACAAATATAGACTTTTCAAGATGAAATCCATGGGACATCAAAATTGTTTTTATAGTGGAATTTTGTTAAAAAATGATTCATTGGTAGAAACCCCATTTCCTGTCTACAGGAGCTAGAGATAAAACACAGCTGTTCCCAGCATCTCATCAGCAAATCTAAAAGGGCAAAGAAAATCTTTGAACCCAGTAGGGGAAGAAGAGAGGTGTCATACACGCTCTACCCCTCACCCCTTTTCTTCCTCTTAGCCTCCTTGATCATTTGGTGAATTATTTAATTTTGTTGGGTACTTTGGAAGTTTAGGAGGTTTTTGTTTAAGTGACTGATGTTTGCAATGGGAAAAGATGACAACTTGAAGGCTAATTATTACTAGATGGGGTAGGTAAGGGGGAATGCTTCCTTCCAGGGTTAAATAAGGTGTCTACCTTACATTGACAAAGATGGGGGGGATGGAGTCAAATTTGCTTTCTTACCCTAGACCTCACCCTCTATCTGTCTCATGCTCTGGGACCAGTGAGCTATTGGGAGCCATGGAACAGACAGAGGTCTCTTGTATAACGTAAGACTGATGTATGAGAAGCAGAAGGAGGAGCTGAAGAAAGAGACAAAGTCCTGCCCAATAAACCCAATGTATAAAAACTACTTCCTGCACCAGTGTGGCTGAAAATATAACTCCTCTGTCCAATAGGAATCAAACCTCATGTACACAATAAATAAATTAATAATAATAATAATAATAATAATAATAGATGACTATGACAACGACAACATTATATAGCAATTACTATGTGCCAGGCACTGTGCCCTTATTATCTTATTTGATTCTCACAACAACTGAAGGAGGTAAGTGCTATTATTGTCTCTATTTTATAAATGAGGAAAATGAGGCAAACAGAGCTTAAGTGACTTGCCCAGAGTAACACAGCTGTTAATTATCTGAGGCCATATTTAAATTGAAGTCTTACTGATTCCAGGCCTGGTACTCTATCCACTGTACCACTATAAAGTGGGAACTTGTTTTCTCACATTTCACTAATAAATAATTCTCATAGAAAGTGCTAGCTAGTAGGACAAAATTGGCAGTGTAGTCCAAGGCAGCCTTCAAAGCTAGCCCTCACATTAGAAAGACTTGACTTCAGGTCTTGACTCTATAGCTAGTTGTGTGATTTTAGAAAAGTCACATCATTTTTCAGGTTCCCAAGCAAGTCTAAAGGCTGTAAGTTACAGAAGAGCTACAGGAGTAGAGAGAGTTTCCACACCTAAGGTTCTCCAGACTAATGAAATCACTCATCTGGATACCTTCCTTTCTCCACCCCCCCACCTCTATTCTTTAAAAAAAAAAAAATTATTTAGAATTTCCCCCAAGTTACATGTAAAAAAAAAAAACCACATTTTTTCACACTGATTTTTTAAAACTTTGTGTTCCAAATTTTCTTCCTCCCTCCATTCTCAACCCTCCCCAAGAAATCAAGCAATTCAATATGTCATACATGTGCAGTCATGCAAAACATCTTCACATTAGTCAGGTTGTGAGAGCAAATAGACAACTTTAGAAAGAGGAATAAACAAATAAAATTATACTTCAATCTTTATTTAGATACCATCAGTTCTTTCTTTGTTGATGGTTTACATTTTCATAGTCCTTCTAATTACATCCTGCTCATCATTTCTTTCACAGTTACTATTTTTTTCTTAAAAAAGTATTTTATTTTTTCTAGTTACATGTAAAAATAGTTCTCAACATTTGTTTATACAAGCTTCCCAATTTCAGATTTTTCTCCTTCCCTCCCCTCCCTTCCCCTCCCCTAGAAAGCAGGTAATCTGATATATATATATATATATATATATATATATATATATATATATATATATACACACACATACATACACACACATATATATACATATACATATGTAACATTAAACATATTTCTGCATTAGTCATGTTATAAGAGAAGAATCAGAGCAATGAGGAAAAACCTTGAAATAGAAAAACAACAGAACCAAAAGCAAAAGAAATAGTATGGTTCAATCAGCCTCTCTACTCTACAGTTCTTCTTTTTCTGGATTTGGAGATCCCCTTCCATCATGGGTCCCCTGGAGCTCTTCTGTACCATTGCATTGGTGAGAAGAATCTAGTCCATCACAGTAGATCAACACACAATGTTGATGATACTGTGTACAATGTTCTTCTGGTTCTGCTCATCTCACTCATCATCAGTTCATGCAAGTCCTTCCAGGTTTCTCTGAACTCCTCTTGCTCATTGTTTCTTACAGCACAATAGAATTCCATTACATTCATATACCACAACTTGTTCAGCCATTTCCCAATTGATGGGCAATCCCTCAATTTCCAATTCTTTGCCAAAACAAAAAGAGCAGCTATAAACATTTTTGTACGTGTAGGTCCTTTTCCCTTTCACAGTTACTATTGCTAACTGTATTACCATCCATCCTATTTCTCCCCCTTGATATTTACTCTAATTTTGATCTTCTTTCACCCTATCCCTTCTCAAAAGTGTTTTGCTTTTTACTGACCCCTCCTCCAGTCTGCCATCCCTTCTTTCATCGCTGCCCCCTTATCCCCTTCCCCTCCCACTTTCCCCCAGGGCAAAATAAAAATATATTACTATACCCACTTGAGTGTGTATGTTATTCCCTCTTTGAGCCAATTCTGATGAGAATAAGGCTCACTCACTCACCCATTTCTTCCCCATCTTCCCCTCCACTCCATAAGCTTTTTCTTGTTTCTTTTATGTGAGCTATGTTATCACCTTCTACCTCTCCCTTTCCCTTTCTTTCAGTGCATTCCTCCTACCACTTTACTTTATTTTAAAGATGTCATCATGGGTCAGCTAGGTGACACAGTGGACAAAGCACCAGCCCTGGACCCAGCAGACCCCGAGCCCAAATCTGGCCCCAGACATAAGGCACTCCACCCTGCCTGCCCCACAAAAACAAGGCTAAACAAAAAATAAATTCTTTACAGATATCCTCCTTTCATATTCAATCCATACCTGTGCCTTCTGTCTGAGTATATTCGTTTCAGGTGCCCTAATACTGAGAAAGTTCTTATGAGTTAAAAGTATTATCTTCCCATGTAGGAATGTAAACAGTTTAACCTTTTAATATCCCTCATGATTTCTTTTTCCTGTTTGCCTTTTTATGCTTCTCTAGAGTCTTGTATTTGAAAGTCAAATTTTCTATCCAGTTCAGGTCTTTTCATTGCAAATGCCTGAAAGTCCTCTTTTTCATTGAAGTCCCATTTTTTCCCCTGAAAGATTTTTTTTCAGGTTTTTTCGGTAGGTGATTTTGCCCTCCAGAATATCATATTCTATGCCCTATGGTCCTTTAATGTAGAAGCTGATAGATCTTGTTTTATCCTTATTGTAGCTCCACAGTATTTGAATTAATTTTTTCTAGTTTCTTGCAATATTTTCTCCTTGATCTGGGATCTCTGGAATTTGGCTATAATATTCCTGGAAGTTTTCCTTTTGGGATCTCTTTCTGGAGCTGATCAGTGAATTCTTTCAATTTCTATTTTATCTTTTGCTTCTAGAATATCAGGACAATTTTCCCTGACAATATCTTGGAAGATGATGTCCAATCTCTTATTTTAATTATGGTTTTCAAGTAGTCCAAGGATTTTCAAATTATCTCTCCTGGATCTATTTTCCAGGTCAGCTGTTTTTCCAAGGAGATATTTTACATTTCCCTCTTTTTTTATTCATTTAGATTTGCTTTATTGCATCTTGATTTCTCATAAAATCATTAGCTTCTATTTTCTCTATCCTAATTCTTAAGCAATAATTTTCTTCAGAGAGTTTATGTACCTCCTTTTCCATTTGGCCAATTTGGCTTTCCAAGCTGTTAACATTTTTATGACTCTCCTGCATCACTCTCATTTCTCTTTCCATTTTTTTTCATCTTCCTCTCTAACTTTTCCCTCTACCTGTCTAACTTTATCTTCAAAGTCCTTTTTGAGCACTTCCATGGCCTGAGACTGATTCATACTTTTCTTGGAAGCTTTGGATGTAGGAGCTTTGACTTTGTTATTATCTTCTTCTGAGGATGTATTCTGATCTTCCTTGCTACCAAAGAAGCTTTCAATGGTCTGCTGCTTTCTCTGCCTGCTCAGCTTGACCACCTATTTTTTGGCTTTTAACTCCTTAATGTGTGGCACTGCTTCCAGGATGCACTGACCCAAGCTACGGGGTGTTCCAGGAGGTACTATTAGGCTCTTTCTCTCTAAACTGGAAGCAGAAGTCTAACTGAAATCTGATTCTCTATGGTTGGAAGCTTGGCATGCCTGTGCCCCTCCCTCACTGGGCTGCTGCTACTCGAGTCTGCTTACTGGTTCAGAATATGGGCATTCCACCTTAGCTTCAGCAAAGACTGCAGCTATTTCCCCTGGCCAACTACTGAACCCCTTCACCAGTCCATGAGCTGAGTTTCAGAAGAAGCTGCTGAAGATTCCATGTCTCTGGAGGCGTGGCCTGCCTGGGTCCGGATCTGTACTGGGTGCTGAGTTCTTCTCTCACCACGAATAGCAAATGATCTCGGTTGCCTAATTAAGCTATCTTTGGCTGGAAAACAGTCTCACTCTGTTCTTTTGTGGGTTATGTTCCTCCAGGCATTGTCTTATGGCATTATTTTTGGAGGTATGTGGACAGATTTGTTGGGAGTATGGGAGAGTCACAACCTTTCCTCTTTCATCTTGGCTCTGCTCTCCCAACTCCCCCCCACCTCCATTTTTGAGTGATGACTTTTCAAGGTGAAATATATAGAACTTTGGGGGAAGTTAGTTTACTGATTACCACCCAAAACAATTTTGAAAGTTGAGGACTACAGAGAATAGAAATACCAGTAAATCTCTGTTCAAAGGCCACTATTTTATCTATTTATACACACACATATACACATATGCATATATATAAAATATACACACTTATTATACACACACACATCTATGGGCTGTTCCACTTGATCCAAATGCCCTAGGGCATTCAGAATTATGTCTATAAGGATATTGGAGAATAGCTCTGCCTTTGGGAACTTTCTCTTTGAGTATTGCCTTAACTCAAAACCAGATCTTTGGAGAGAACAGCATTCTAGGAAACATTGGCTTAATTCAATCAGTCAGTGAGCATTAATTACTTACTGTGTGCCAGGCACTGTACTAAGGACTAGGTATACAAAGAAAGACAAAAATAATTCCTGCTCTCAAGAAGATAAGTACTAAAAAAGGTGAGAAGTGCTCAGGGAAACACAAAACAAGGATACTTTCTTAAAGAGTAAGCCCTAAAGAATATATTCAATTAAGAGCATGAGAGATCGATTAAAAAAAAGAAAGAAGAAAGCCAAATTACCAGTATCAAAAATGAAAGGGGTGATTCTACCACCAATGAAGTCGAAATTAAAGCAATAATTAGGAACTATTTTGCCTAACTGTATGCCAATAAATTTGACAATCTAAATGAAACAGATAAATATTTACAAAAATAGAAACTGCCCAGGTTAACTGAAGAGGAAATAAAATCCTTAAAAAAGCCCATATTAGAAATAGAAATTGAACAAGCCATTAATGAACTCCCTAAGAAAAAATCCCCAGGGCCAGATGGGTTTACAGGTGAATTCTACCAAACATTTAAAGAACAATTAATTCCAATATTAAACAAATTATTTGGAAAAATAGGTGAAGAAGGAGTTCTACCAAATTCATTTTATGACACAAATATGGTGGTGATACCAAAACCAGTCAGAGCAAAAACAGAGAAAGAAAATTATAGACCAATTTCCCTAATGAATATTGATGCAAAAATCTTAAATAAGATATTAGCAAGGAGATTACAGCAAGTGATCACCAGGATAATACACTATAACCAGGTGGGATTTATATCAGGAATGCAGGGCTGGTTCAACATTAGGAAAACTATTAACATAATCAACCACATCAATAAGAAAACTAACCAAAATCATATGATTATCTCAATAGATGCAGAGAAAGCTTTTGACAAAATACTGCACCCATTCCTAATAATAACACTAGAGAGCTTAGGAATAGGTGGAGCTTTCCTTAAAATAGTAAGCAGTATCTGCCTAAAACCATCAGCAAGCATTATATGTAATGGAGATAAGTTAGAGGCATTCCCAATAAAATCAGGGGTGAAACAGGAATGTCCATTATCACCTCTATTATTTAATATTGTACTAGAAATGTTAGCTTTAGCAATCAGGGAAGAAAAAGTAATTAAAAGAATTAGAATAGGCAAGGAGGAAACAAAACTATCACTCTTTGCAGATGATATGATGGTACTTAGAGAATCCTAGAGAATCAACTCAAAAATTACTTGAAACAATTAACAACTTTAGCAAAGTAGCAGGATATAAAATAAATCCACATAAATCATCAACATTTCTATACATGACCAACAAAGTCCAGCAGCAAGAGATAGAAAGAGAAATTTCATTTAAAGTAATGGTAGATAACATAAAATACTTGGGAGTCTACTTCCCAAGACAAACCCAGGAACTCTATGAACACAATTACAAAACACTTTTCACACAAATCAAATCAGATCTAAATAACTGGAACGATATCAATTGCTCATGGATAGGCCGAGCTAATGTAATAAAAATGACAATTCTACCTAAATTAATTTACTTATTCAGTGCCATACCAATCAGACTATCTGAAAATTACTTTATAGAGCTAGAAAAAATAATAACAAAATTCATCTGGAAAAACAAAAAGTCAAGAATATCAAGGGAAATAATGAAAAACAATATACAGGAAGGTGGGTTAGCTGTACCAAATCCGAAGCTCTACTATAAAGCGACAGTCATCAAAACTATCTGGTACTGGCTAAGAATTAGAGTGGAGGATCAATGGAATAGGCTAGGCACAGGAGACACAGTAGTAAATGACATTAGTAATGTGCTGTTTGATAAACCCAAAAACCCCAGCTTCTGGGATAGGAATTCAGTATTTGACAAAAACTACTCAGAAAACTGGAAGATAGTATGGCAGAAATTAGGCATAGACCAACATCTTACACCTTATACTTAAAATAAGGTCAAAATGGGTACATGATTTAGACATAAGAGGTCTAATTTACCATGGAGAAGAAGGAATAGTCTACTTTTCATATCTTTGGAAAGGAGAACAGTTTATAACCAAACAAGAGATAGAGAATATTATGAAATGCAAAATGGATGATTTTGAGTACATTAAATTAAAAAAGTTTTGTACAAACAGAAGCAATGCATCCAAAATTAGAAGGGAGACAGAAAGCTGAGAAATAATTTTATGGCCAGTACTTCTGATAAAGGCCTCATTTCTAAAATATATCAGGAACTAAATCAAATTTATAAGAATCCAAGTCATTCTCCAATTGAGAAATAGTCAAAGGATATGAACAGGCAGTTTTCTGATGAAGAAATCAAAGCTATCTATTGCGATATGAAAAAATGCTCTAAATCACTATTAATTGGAGAGATGCAAATTAAAACAACTCTGAGGTACCACCTGACACCTATCAGATTGTATATGACAAAAAAGGAAAATAACAAATGTTGGAGAAACTATGGAAAAATTGGAACACTAATGCATTGTTGGTGGAGCTGTGAACTGATCCAACCATTCTGAAGAGCAATTTGGAATTATGCCAAAAGGGCTATAAAGCTGTGCATACTCTTTGACCCAGCAATACCACTTTTGGGTCTTTTTTTTTTTTTTACCAAGGAGATTGTGTAAGGGGGAAAAGGACCCACATGTACAAAAATATTTATATCTGCTCTTTTTGTAGTGGCAAGGGACTGGAAATTGAGGGGATGCCCATCAATTGGGGAATGACTGAACAAGTTATGGTATGTGAATATAATGAAATACTATTGTGCTGTAAGAGAGAATGAGCAGGAGGAGTTCAGAGAAACCTGGAGGGACTTGCATGAACTGATGATGAGTGAGATGAGCAGAACCAGGAGAACATTGTGCACAGTATCATCAACATTGTGTGTTGATCAACTGTGATGGACTATATTCTTCTCAGCAATACAACAGTACAAGGGGGTTCCAGGGGACTCATGATGGCAAAGGCTTTCCAAATCCAGAAAAAACAAAAGAGGAACTGTGTAGTATGGATGCTGATTGGACCATACTATTTCTTTTCTTTTTGGTGCTCTTGTTTTTCTTTTTTGAGGTTTTTCCTTTTTGCTCTGATTCTTCTTGCATACCATGACTAATGCAGAAATATATTTGATGTTTTATATATATATATATATAACCTATATCAGATTACCTGCTGTCTAGGGGAGGTGGGGAGGGAGGGGAAGGAGGGAGAAAAATTTGAAATTGGAAATCTTTTCTAAACATTGTTGAAAACTAAAATTAATTCATTAATTATTTTTTTAAAGAGCATGAGAGATCCTAAAAAAATACTGCAGGAATATCTTGATTTCCAGCATACTTGGGCTATTGTTACTGAAACCTTGACATCTTCTAGACTTTGTAATCTTTCTTTTTAAATTCCCTGGAAGACAGGAACACATGGACTTTTTTTTGCTTCGTTTTTTTTTTTTGCAGGCAATGGGGGTTAAGTGACTTGCCCAGGGTCACACAGCTAGTGTCAAGTGTCTGAGGCTGGATTTGAACTCAGGTACTCCTGAATTCAGGGCCGGTGCTTTAACCACTGCGCCATCTAGCTGCCCCCAGGAACACATGGACTTTTTATTTTATGCTTAAGGATTATCTGAAATTGTTCGTGTTGGTATGATGCTTAATCTTCTTTTATAACTTTATTTTTTGGGTTTTTTTTCCCTTTTCAAACTTTAATTCAGATTTGAAAGGGAATTAAGTCTTTATTTAATAATATGTGGAACAGAGGAAAAGGTGATTGAGAATATGTAATAGAGAAATATTTCTTCCAAAATATTTTTGTTTATTGTTTCTTAAATTTCAATAACTTCCATAATGGGGCACTGAGTTCCTTTCTTCCTCAGGTTCTACACTGGTGAAAGTGCAAATGGAGAACAAAAGGCTTAATAACTTAAAGGTATATTAATAATTGTCTTTTCATTCAGAAAAGAGAATGATGACTGGATGTCCTTTGCCTCCACTGAATACCAAACGAAAATGAACATAACTTGAAGCAGGGGACATAAAGGTTGGACCAAAAAGAGGCATGAGTAGCTATGTATAAGTAATTTGGGTGTTGTTGCATAAATTAATGAAAAAAAAAACCTGTCAGTTCCACCTTCCCACCCTAGTATTACTAAATAAAGCACCAAAATAATTTCATTCACTTTGGCAGCAGCAGGCAGGGGCATGGTGGGAGTTGAAAGGCATTTGCTCACTCTTCCCCTATGCCAAAAAAATATCCAGAAGTACTAGAGAGTTCCTACTGAGACTAAAATGGCATAGTAAAAAAGACAAATTTGACCAGAGAGATTCTTGATGTGCTGGCTGTGCATGTCATGGGTATGACTCACAAAAGAGCTAAAATAGCCTTGAGGCAATGAGCTGACTCACAAAAGATTTGTAAAATACTCTTGAAGTTGCAGTAAAGAGAAAGGAGGGAAAGGAAAAGCTGCCTAGTAGTTTCAATTCAGCAGAGAAGCAACAGATGGCAGTAGCAGCCCAGGACATAAACAGCCTCATAGAAATTCAGAAGAGAAGCTTCAGATAGTAGATGCTCAGTAGTAGTAGATGACAGCTTACTGAAGGAAGCAGATCAATATATAACATCATCAGCTTTGTAGAGAAGCAACAAATAACAGCTTTAGAAGCAGAGAGATACTCCAAGCAGCATAAAATTCTAGAAGCATGAAGTATTTTGGCTAGACGATGAGTATTTTTTCTTCCAAATGTATTATGGGAGTCTGTGGGAGAGTGTATGATTCTTTGCATGAGGGATGATTTTCCTTTTTTTTCTATTTTATTGAATTACTACTACTGATGAATTCACAAGTCAAATCTGGTTTGGTCTGCAAGAGAATTAATGAGATTAAAAGTCATGCCACAGGTTTTGTATAGATGCTGATCCATAACTTCAATCTGATGATAGTTTTACAGAAGACAACAATGAGGGTCCAAGATACATATAAGAAATTATAATGTCTTTCTAGGACTTAGAGAAACTTCTCTGAGTATTTTTAAGAATTAAACAACTGAGGAGGGGTAGCTAGGTGGCGCAGTGGATAAAGCACCAGCCCTGGATTCAGGAGGACCTGAGTTCAAATCCAACCTCAGACACTTGACACTTACTGGCTGTGTGACCCTGAGCAAATTACTTAACCCTCATTGCCCCACAAAAAAAAAAGAATTATATAATTGGGCTGGTGTAGAGTAGTTTTGAAAAGAACTAAGTGCATCTACTGAATTACCCCAATTTTCTACTAAATTAAGAATGTCCCCAAGGGACAATCAGGTATTTGTCCATTGGCCAGTGAGAGAACCTGCACTTTTTTTTTTTTACTTTTAGGGTAGAAAGTAACAGACAGCAGCCCAAGACCCTCCAAAATAAAGTTTAATCATGTTTTGGAACTATGGAGACTTCATCTTCTTGGTTTGGGAAAAATACCTCATCTAAGGATTCTGCAATTTAATATAAATTCAAAGACAAAGATGTTTTCTTTCTCTTTTTTTTTACAATTACATGTAAAGATATATTTTGAGTACCAAATTTTTCTCCCACCTCCTTTCCCTTGCCCCTCCCGAAGCCAACAAGCATTCCAATATAGGTTATACATTACAATCATGTTAAACATATTTCCACATTAGTCATGTTGTAAGAGAAGAATCAGAACAAAAAGGAAAAAAACACAAGAAAGAATAAACTATAACAACAACAACAACAACAACAACAAAGCTATTACAAAGGTGAAAATAGCATGCTTCGATCTGCATTCAGACTTCACAGTTCTTTTTCTGAATATGGAGAGCATTTTCCACCAGGAATCTTTTGGCATTGTCTTGGGTCATTGTATGGCTGAGAAGAGTTAAATCAATCACAGTTGATCATCATACAATGTTGTCTTGGTTCTGCTCATTTCACTCAGCATCAATTCAAGTATATCTTTCCAGGTTTTTCTGAAATCTGCCTGTTCATCATTTCTTACAGCACAATAGTATTCCATTACATTCATATACCACAACTTGTCCAGCCATTCCCCAATTGATGGTTATTCCCTCAATTTCCAATTCTTTGCCACCATAAAAAGAGCAGCTAAAAATATTTTTGCCCATGTGGGTCTTTCCCCCCTTTTTATTATCTCTTTGTGATACAGACCTAGTAGTGGTATTTCTGGGTCAAAGGGTATGCCCAGTTTTATAGTCTTTTAGGCATGGTTCCAAATTGCTCTCCAGAATGGTTGGATCAGTTCACAACTCCACCAACAATGCATTAGTGTTCCAATTTTCCCTCATCTTCTCCAACATTTATCATTTTCCTTTTTTGTCATATTAGCCAATTGGATAGGTGTAAGGTGGTACTTTAGAGTAGTTTTAATTTTCATTTTCCAAATCAATAGTGATTGAGAACATTTTTTTCATATGGCTGTAGATAGCTTTAATTTCTTCATCTGAAAACTGCCTATTTATATCCCTTGACAATTTCTCAATTGGGGAATGACATATATTCTTATATATTTGATTCAGTTCTCTATATATTTTAGATGTGAGGCCTTTATCAGAAACACCGTTTGGAAAAATGGTTTCCTAGCTTTCTGCGTTCCTTCTAATCTTGTTTGCATTGGTTTTATTTGTGCAAAATCCTTTTAAATTAATGTAATCAAAATGATCCATTCTGCATTTCATAATGTTAAACAAAGATGTTTTTAAAAATGCCACCTTAACACAATCAAATAGGACAACTTTGAAACAAATGTGCTTAATTTATTATATACTTTTTAAAAATGATATTTGTGTGTACATATGTGTGTGATTCAGGATTTCATATGTAATCTTTTTTTCCTGTTCTTTTTTATATATGGAAATGTTCATGTTTGTCAACTTCAGAATAAAAGAAAATTTTAAATGAAAAATCCTGCATCATCTACTATGTGTGATACAATGGAGTTCTCAATTCTTTCTAAGCCAGCTTTTCCCTCCTTGTGTAGTGAAATATTATAATTAACCCTCTATTGCCTATAAGCAAGGCTAGTTATCTGGAAACACAGTAAAGAACATCTTTTACCAAAACCTCTAGTTTGTTCTCCTGAGATCCTGAAACTTCCACATATTCTAGAGAGGTAAATGCTGTGTGGGACTAATTAAACACTGTAATTATCCATGAGCATGAGCCCAGGAGCAGAGAGAGAGAACCTAACACATGACTGATTGTAATATCAGGTAAATACTCCAGACGTGTGACTGGTAAAATGCAAAATATTCTATTCATTTAATATTCTTGATGAATAGTGAATTAGTCTAATCACATTAGCTATTCTATTCATTTATTAGCTGAGAGTGATTAGAAGTGAATAGCTGGGGAAAAAACCCTCTCAAGTTGCAAAAATTAAACTTCTATAGTTTTATTATGTTTATTTTCAACTGAAGGTAATTGTCTGTTGCTTTCTCTGAGATGAGCTTTCACCCCTCCCTGTCTCCCTTCCTTGAGAAGCTCATGGCTAAGTACATCTGAAGAGGGAACAGATGAGGCATTTACAAAGCTGAAACATTGACTTTGATATTTGATTACTCTCCACATATGGATCAAAGAATATGAAAAAATGGTGAAGATTCCATAGACAGGCACACTATTCTTTAAACAGATATTTGTAGAAAGCACTTTTGTATTCATTTTTCCCCTGTGATTGCCAACAGGTCATAAATGGCTTATTTCTAAAGGTCATCTGATCTAAACAATGTCTCAAAAACACTTAGATTATCCAGTCACCTAAAGTGTTGTGTATAGAAAACACAACCAAGGAAGAGTTAGTAGCACAGCCAAGAGGGCAGAGTAAAGAAAGGAACTCACTTGAGTTCTTTCAAACTCCCCTCCAAACGAGTCTAAAATAATGCCTCAAAACAAATTCTGGAGTGACAGAACCAACAAAAAGTAAGGGTGAAACAATTTTCCAGCACAAGACGATGTAGGAGTTTAAAGGAAAAGTCGGTCACACCAGGGTGGTGGTTGGGTCAGAAACAAAAAGCAGGCATTGTCAACAAGAAATCTAGGAGATGGCTGCTGCAGCAGCAGATTCAGGTGCTCTGTCCACAAATAGTAAGAGGATCAGACAACTGGTCAGAAGAGATTATAGGGGACCCTTTTCTGGCTCTGGGTTCAGGACCCTCTTGCATTGCCTATAGCAGTTCCAGGTTGCAATCCCAGGGCCAAGAGGAACACTAGTACTTGTAGCTAAAGGGGAGCAGAAGCCCTGGTCACAGCTCTAGGGCAGCAAAGAGCACTTGTGGTACTTCACAAGGGTTTAGGGACCCAGGTCTCAGCTCCAAGTCAGAAAGGAGCACTAGCATTTGCAGCCATAGGAAAGCAGGGGACTTGGTCATAGTTGCAAGGTTAAGAGAAGTGATAGTGCTTATGGCTAAAGGGGAACAAGGTCACTTCCTTGGTAAAAACAAGAGCACAGTCTAGGAGAGAAGTGACCCAGACCTCTCCTTAGATCATACCACCTTAGAAGCAACAAAAACTTACAGATTCTCAGAAATAGCTCTGAAAACAGCATCACAAAAAACCTGAAGCTTGAGACAGTGCGCCTTCCACTCAAGGAGCAGAGCCCAACTTTAACATAAAGTAAAAAGTCAAGAAAAATGAGCCACCAATAGAAAAGAAACCTACCATAAAAAAGTTATGATGATAACAGGGAAAATCAAGACAGGAACTCAGAAGAAGACAATGATGTCCAAAATAACTACAAACAAAGCCACAAAGATAAATGTGAATTGGACATATGCCCAACAAGTATTCCTGGAAGAACTCAAAAAGGATTTTAATACTCAAATAGGATACATAGAGGAAAAATTGGGGAAAGAAATGAGATTGTTGCAAGAAAATTATGAAGAGAGAGTAAACAACTTGGTAAAAGAGCCACAAAAATCCACCAAAAAGAACTCTTTAAAAAGTAGAATAGACCAAATGGAAAAGATATGCAAAAGTTCACGGAAGAAAAGAATTCTTTAGAAATTAGAATTGGGCAATTGAAATCCAATGACACCATAAGACTTCAAAAAACAATAAAAATAAATAAAAATAAATTTTAAATAGAAGAAAAAATGGAATATCTCGTTGGAAAAATAACTGACCTGGAAAATAGATCCACGAGAGAACATTTAGGATAACATATCCATGATTTTAAAAAGAACCCAGAAATCATATTTCAAGAACTTATCAGGGGAAAGTGCCCTTTTATCCTAGAATCAGAGCATAAAATAGAAATGGAAAGAATGCACTTATCACCTCCTGAAAGAAATACCAAAATGAAAACTCCCAGTAATATTATAGCCAAAATCCAGGGCTTTCAGGTCAAAGAGAAAATATTGCAAGCAGTCAGAAAGAAAAATTCAAATATTGTGGAGCCAACATCAGAATCACACAAGATTTAGAAGCTTCCACATTAAAGGAACTGAGGGCTTGGTATATGACATTCTGAAAAACAAAGGAGATAGAATTACAAGCAAGAATAACCTATTCAGCAAAACTGAGTATAGTTCTTCAGGGTAAAAATGGATATTTAGTGAAACAGAAGACTTTCAAGCCTTCCTGATGAAAAAAACCTAATTTAAGTAAAAAATTTGACATTTGACACAAGACTCAAGAGAAGCATAAAAAGTTAAACATGAAAGAGAAATCATAAGGAATGCAATAAAGTTAAACTGTTTACAATACTATATGGGAATATGATACTTGTAGCTCCTAAAAACTTTATAATTATTGGGGAAGTTAGATGGAGTATACATAGACAGCATGGAAATGAATTTCATTATGATGGGATAAGTTCAAAAGAATAAAATTAAGGGGTGAGAAAGAAGGAATGCACTGGAAGAAAGGGAAAAGGAGAGGTAAGATGGGGAAAATTATCTTGCATAAAAGAGGCAGAAAAGGAAGAGCTTTTATGGTAGAAGGAAAGATGGGGGTGGGGTGAGCACCACTTGAACCTTAATCTTATTGGAATTAGCTCAAAGAGGGAATAACTTACATATTTATTTGGGTATAGAAATCTATCTTACAAAATAGAGAAGTAGGAGAGGAAGGGGATAAGGGAAAGATGGTGTGGATAGAAAAGAAGATAGATTAAGGGTGGCAGTTGTTAGAAGTAAAACTGGCTTTTGTGGAAGTATAGGTAAAAAGAGAGAGAAGAATAAACTGGGGGGGAAATCGAATGGAAGTAAATACCCAATTAGTAATCATATTGTGAATGTGAATGGAATGAACTCACCAACAAAATGAAAGTGGATAGCAAAATAGCTTAAAAAGCAGAATAAAAACTTTGTTGTTTATAAGAAATACACTTGAAACTGAGAGACGCACACAGAGTAAAATTAAGGGGTTGGAGCAGAATCTATTATGCTTCCACCAAGGTTTTTTTAAAAAGCAAGGGAAGCAATCATGTTCTCAGCAAAAGCAAAATAGACCTAATGAAAAGATATAAGCAGATGGAGATGTAGATATAAGCACAATGAGTACATGATTTAGACATAAAGAATGCTAGCATAAGAAAATTAGCAGAGCATAAAGCATCTCATCTGTCAGATCTTTGTATAAGGGAAGAATTTATGATTAAACAAGAGATAGAAAG
Organism: Dromiciops gliroides; assembly: GCF_019393635.1. Taxonomy (NCBI): domain Eukaryota; kingdom Metazoa; phylum Chordata; class Mammalia; order Microbiotheria; family Microbiotheriidae; genus Dromiciops; species Dromiciops gliroides. The sequence goes on from NC_057863.1 coordinate 354,342,992, forward strand.
CATTACAGGATGTAAAATGGATAATTTTGATTACATTAAATTAAAAAAGGTTTTGCAGAAACAAAATTAATGCTGCCAAGATTAGAAGGAAAACATTTTCAACAGAACAACAAATCAAGCCCTGATTGTCTGAATTTAAGAAAATGCTAATAATACAGATTAAACTTAAAAGTGAAAAAAGAAATAATTAGTACCCATATTTTTAAAAAAATGCTCTAAATCATAGCTGAATTTTCACCTCATACCCATCAGCTAGGCAAAGATGATAAAAGATGGAAACAGTCAATGTTGGAGGAACTGCAGGAAGACAGGTGTGTGAATACACTGTTGGTAGAGTTATAAATTGGTTCAACTGAACTTCAGAACAATTTGGAATTATTTGAGAAAAGTCATTACACTGTTTATAACCTTTTACTAAACAATCTTACTACTGGTTAAAGGAAGTAACACAGAAAGAAAGGTCCCATAGATACCAAAGTATTCCTTTAAATATTTTTTGTGGTAGCAAAAATTTGGAATCAAAATGGATGCTCATCCATCAGAGAATGACTAAACAAATTATGGCACATGAAATGTAACCTAGGTCTCCAGTCTGAGCATTGGCATAAGATTCTCTACATTGGAGAAAGCGATTACTAAGTTGGTAAGACCTTGGGAAAGAAGAGTTGTTCTCGCTTCCATCTCTGAAAGAGGACATACATCATTCTAAGTTCTCACTGACCCATCACAAACATGTAGAAATGAGTAATCATTCTCTTCAACAATAAAAAGAGTCCTATGCCAATGCCTAAGCTTGGATACCAAGCTACAAATGTAATGAAATTATTGCATCATAAGAAATGACAAAATGAGGAATTCAGTGAAACATAGGAAGACTGACATGGAGCAAATAATAAGAACCATAAATTATTTATTAAGAAGTCTTTCGTTGCATCCCCAGAATTTAGCACAGTGCTTGGAACATAGTAAGTACTTAAATGCTTTTAGACTGAGTGACTTCAATAATGTAAACAAAAACAACACTAATAGCAGCTGAATACAGATGAAATGTTTTACTGTATCTAGGTTCCAGAGGATAGATGACAAAATACACTTTTTGGTAGAGTGGTGGTGTTCTACTGGAGCAGAATGTTATGCATACTGTCACATGTATTCATTATGTTGATTCGTTTCTTTTAGTGGTTTTGTTTTCTTTTTCTTTTTCATAAAAGGTTCTATGTGGAGGTTGGAGGAAGTATAATGGGAAATGTCAATAGTGAAAAAAACACACCAAAAAACATTAATAAAACATTTTTTGTGGGACAATGAGGGGTAAGTAACTTGTCCAGGGTCACACAACTAGTAAGTGTCTGGGGCTGGATTTGAATTCAGGTCTTCCTCAATTTAGGGCTGGTGCTTTATCCACTGCGTCACCTAGCTGCCCCCAATAAAACATTTTTTTAAAAGGAGAGGAAGCAAAGTCTCCAATTTCTAAATATTTTAAATAATTCTTGCTACAAAATAGTTCTTTAGACCTATTCTAGTCCCCCCTTGTTGCAATTCTGCCCCATCTTGATTCCACTGTTCTTGACAAAAGGACTATCTTCAATGGGATAGTTTCTCCCGTAGTGATAAATGAAAAGGCCTTCTTTAGTTATGATCAGAGGAAGAATGAGGAAGGGATATCATCATTTCAGTCACTGGAGAAGATGGTGTAAGGTTAATGGTTGACCAACAGAAAGTAGAACTCCTCGGTATATATCGTAGCAAGAACAATGGACCATGAGTCAGGAAATTTGGGTTATTGTCCTGCCTTTGCCTTTAACTAGCTGCATGACCTTGGCCGTTTCAAGGGACTTCAGAGGATTTCTATTCTAATCCCTACCTTAACAGGGATACTTTCTACAATATGGGTTTTGGTCCCCCAACTGTACTGCCAATTCTTCAAAGGTAGGGACAGGATCTTCCATTTCTTGATAAGTCATAGATAGAAAGCCAGAAGGAACCTTGGTCCAGTCCAACTTCCCCATTTTATAGATGAGGAAATGGAGATCCAAAAAGTTTAAATTATTTACCCAAGGTTATATACACGTAGCAAATGACAGTTGAGCCTCAAGCACAGGTCGTCTGACTGGTTACACTCTCTTCTCTTTCCCATCTTGATCCCTTGGTGAAACAGTTCAATTCTATACTCTTCTCTTGAATCTTTTGGCCCTTGATCTCATTAAAGATCTTGTCCTTCTATACCCCAGCCTTGGATTACTCCCACCATCTGTTGCCTTTACTCCTAAACGAAGTTGGGGGAAAATTATGAAACTATACTGCCTGGGCCCAGTATAAATTTAGGTTATATGATGTCAACTGAGACAGCTAGATGGTGCACCAGTCCTGGAATCAGGATGACCTGAGTTCAAAACCAGCCTCAGACACTTATGAGCTGTGTGACCCTGGGCAAGTCCTTAACTCTGTTTGCCTCAGTTTCTCATGTGTGAAATGAACTGGAGAAGGAAATGGAACACCACTCCAGTATATTTGCCAAGTAAATTCCAAATGGGATCATAGAGAGTCAGACATGACTGAAAACAGCTGAAAAGGAACAAAATAACAACAAACCTGTCAGGTATTGCCCTAGATGTTAATGATACAGAGATAATAATGAAACTACCCCTGCTCTCAATGAATTAACATCCTATCATAAAAGAGGATGCATACAAAGATAAGTACATATAAAATTCATGTAAAAGAAATGTGGGAAGGGGAAGGAAGTACCCACCCCTGGGCAGAAAGGCTTCATTAGTCAATTAGTATTTGTAGTATATAGTGCTATATAGGGATTCTTAGAGGCAAAGACCAAAATAGAACACATGCCAGTCATGAAGCCCCAGCACAGTGCCAGGCATTGTAGGAGTCAAAACTAATGCAAAACATCATCTTTGCCCTCAAAGAGCTTAAAGTCCCTTCATCGAAGAGACAACATACAGACAATAAGTTATTAGAGGAAAATACAAGGAAGGTTTTGCACAACTTTGGCTTCTAGTTTCCACATTTAATCTATGGGGAACCCAAGGTCAACCAGTCTACATTGGAACTCTAATTCCTGGCCTTCTCTTAAATAAGAGACATGTGGGAAGCAAGAGGAAGGGGCTGATGTTGACATTGTCGTTGTACTGTTTTGGGTGGTTTTTCAAGATTTTAATTCATTGTAATTAATTTTTATTGCATGGAGGCTGATGGCTGTTATAGTGAAAGGCAGTAATTTCCCAAGTCAAAATAATAAATAAGTAAATAGAAATAGTCCTAACTTTCCACAAGGGGAGATAGCAATTCTAGGTCACACCCCTCCACGAGAAACCCAGTGACAAGGGCTCTGCCCACCTCTAAAGGAAGCGCAGGGAAATCCAAAGAGCAGCCATAGTTTTCAGCTACTCCTTCCCACCAGATTTTCAGGAAACCAATTTGTTTTCTGATGTATTCTCTTCCCTTCCCCCCGCCCCCTCCGCCACACATACATACACACCTCATTTTTCTAGCTTTTCTATTTTAGTCGGCATGGAAGGTAGGGATTTTAAAAGAACTAAACCTTGGGTGTCCAAGAAGTACCCCGGTAAGAATAAGGGACCCCTGATACTGAATTGGGAAAGAGAAAACCCCCAATGGTTGGTCTGCTGGGAAACAATGAGATCTGTGCACCGAGAATCCTTTGTTCAGCTCCACACTTACAGCCCTGGCAAGCCCACCGTGCTGGAGCGTGTGCTGGGTATTAAGTCTCATTTCAAAGATGTTTGTGAGGCTCTGCAGAGGAATGACATGGGAGCCGAGCTGGATGCTGGGATTGGGAGGGAGGCTGGCTCGCAGGGGTGATTTGCTTTGAGCCTTGTTCATCTGTATAAATCGGAAAGAACTGAGCTGAAAACTGAAGGCTCTGGGCATTGGGGGCTATTTTCTGACACAAGCCCACCCCCTCTCTCTACTACCCAAAAGAGGACTGGGGAGAAAAAGGAGATTAAAACTTTCACAGCCAGGAAATTCTGTTGGAGCTTCAGGAGAGCCCTGAGTAATGACTAGTGTTAAGTTTCTCCTGGAAGACTCATTTATCTGGGTGCCAGTGGGTGATCCCTGCTTCCTAAGCTTGAAAATTTAGATTTATTGGGTGCCAGAAATTGGACTGGCCACCATTTAATAGGCCCGGACACCATGAAGGTGAGGGCGATAAGGAGGAGAAAAGTCAAGAGAGCAAAATGGATGGTGTCTTGGCCTGGGATGGCAAAGCAGTTGTTAATAGAAACAGTGAAATCTGATTAGCACCATCAAATGTTGGCCGGGGCAGGTGGGAAATACAAGACTCTGGAGAAACTGGTGGTTAAGAACAGAGTAAAGATCAGATAACCCGTGGGAAGAGAAAGATGGTGCAGGTTAAACAATTAGTCTCTGAACTTTGGTGTGGAGAAAGAGAGACAGAGGCCTGAGGTCTGGACTAAGATAGATGTGCTGTGACAGGAGGTAGGCAGATGGATGAAGAGCCATTTGCTGATTTAAAACAACAACAATAATAACAACAACCACAACCACAACATATATCTTTCAGTCCTTTGCTCCCTCTGAGGGAGATTTGTGGAATGTAGATTTACACGGAGAGTCTCTGGAATACCTAAAGAATATGTAGAAGCTCTACTGCAAAGAGGCATATTTGTAGGTGGGGCATCCAGTAATATGGAGTTGAGGAAAAATGTCACTATACTACCACCCTCCTGGCCCCACACAAAAACACCTTTGTTCCTGATTCTTCAAGTGAATGTGGGGAAAATAACACCACCACCACCAACTCTCCTGGTGACTCAGTTTCTTCACACGTCACCATTCCTGCTTAATCATCTCCTCCCTCATGGTAGAGACAGGGGAGACTGGGGAGAGAGAGAGAGAGAGAGAGAGAGAGAGAGAGAGAGAGAGAGAGAGAGAGAGAGAGAGAGAGAGAGAGAGAGAATTGTCAAAATGACTGCTAGAGCTCTGAGACAGTTATACAAAAGACCATAACTCTGTTCAGTCATGAGGTCAACCTGGATCTGTTTTCCCACACAGGAGTGAGTACATGCTTTTGTTCACTCAAGGAAATTTTGTTGTTGTTCGGTTGTTTAAGTTGAGTGCAGCTTTTCATGACCCTATTTGGGGTTTCCTTGGCAAAGACATTGGAGTGGGTTTGCCATTCCCTTCTCCAGCTCTGAGGAACTGATGCAACCAGGGCTAAGTAACTTGCCCAGGATCACATAGCTAACTAAGTATCTGAGGCTGGATTTGAACTCAGGAAAAGGAGTCTTCCTGACTCCAAACTTGGCGCTCCACTGTGCCACCTAGCTGCCCCCAAGAAACATTACCAAATACTTATTAGGTATAAGGCACTGTACTAGACATGCATTTATATATGCCCAGACAGCTAAGCTGGGACTACATGGTGCCAACTGGCCTGATGAAGCTCCTAAAATTTAATCGAAATTCCAGATGTTCAGTCTAGATGATAGCAAACCCCTGGACATTAGATTTTTCCATTTTGATCCAAGTGTCACTTAGAAAGAGTTGCCTCTATATGTCCCTTGCAAATAAATGCAAATATTTATTGCCCTAGAATTACTTCTCTCAGAGGGGCACCCCTAGTCAGAGATTTGTAAGTGATGGGCTGTATGTCAGCATGAGTCAACATTTGCCCTTGAAACTATAACAATAGTAAGGCTTTAACCCTTATCTCTCTCTGACAAACTGCCCCACCCCCTCTCTCCCAGCCCCATTCTCAAGGCTCAAGGACTATGATTGAGCCTTTCAAAAAACCCAGTTGTGAGCTAGAAAACCTTTTTTACAAATTTGAAAACTACACACCTGGTACTACCATTCTTTTGACTAGTTCTTCACACTGAACCAATATCTAACAAATGCTTAAGTACATCTGTCAATGTAAGAACGGTTGGCCCAAAAAGAAATAAATAGATGGATGAATGGATAGATAGATGGATGAATGAAATGAATGAATGAAATATATATATATATATATATATATATATATATATATATATATACTCATTATAGCAATTGATGGGTTTTACTATAACAGAATCTTAGATTTGGAGTTGGAAGGGACTTTACAGGTTATTTTGTTAAATGAGGAAAATGGCTTAGGGAGCTTAAGCACTTTGCTCACTTCATATAATATCAGAATTAGGATTTGAACCCAAGCTTCCTACCCAAGACCAGCACTTACTATGCCACCTACCTTTTGACATTTACCCAAGAATCTGAACCCAGATCTTGTCTCCAAACCCAGTGCTCTTGCTACTGAACTACTTGAGACACCAAGGAACATAAGTATGGAGGCATGTTTGTGTGATGCTACATAAATTTAATGTCTACAAAGATCACTCAATACAGGCTAGAATCATTTGATAATCAGTTGTTGTGTTGTTTGTTGTAGTTGCTGAGTTGTTTCAGTTGTGTCCAACTCTACATGACCCCATTTGGGGTTTTCTTGGTAAAGATACTGGAGTGTTTTGCTATTTCCTTCTCCTGCTCATTTTAGAGATGAGGAAATCGAGGCAAACAGGATTAAGTGACTTACCCAGGATCACATAGCTAGTAAGTGTCTGAGGCCAGATTTGAACTCAGGAAGATGTGTCTTCCTGACTCCAGGCCCTGAATTCTGTCCCCTACGCCCCCTAGCTTCCCATCATTTGTTAATAATCCTCTATGCACAAAACATTTCAGTTCATCTATTGCCCTTGCCACAATATCCTCTCTCCTTTTCTTTTTCTTTTTTTTTTTTTTTTTTTGGTGAGGTAATTGGGGTTAAGTGACTTGCCCAGGGTCAAACAGCTAGTAAGTGTTAAGTGTCTGAGGTCAGTTTTGAACTCAGGTCCTCCTGACTCCAGGGCCAGTGCTCTAACCACTGCACCACCTAGCTGCCCCTCCATCCTCTCTTCTTTTGCTAACCCTCTAAAAGGTCCAGTGACTTCATAGGCTTTTCCCCCACATCTCTTATCAAGTCCCGATGTCAGGTTCTTTATTCACATCTACATGCTTGAGTTACTTATGATTTAACACATATCTTCCACCTTCTTCATTTTCCATATTTGAAAGTTGAGGTCCAGAGCCAAGTGACTTGCTCAGGGTCATGCAATAACTAGGCAAAAGTGAATTGATTCTAACCCAGACCCTCCAACTCCAAACCCAGTGCTTTTATAGCTGGTGGGTAGTGCAGTGGATAGAGTTCTGGACTTGGAATCAGGAAACCTAAGTTTGAATCCCGCCTCAGGTACTTAGCAAATCACTTTACCTCGTCATGCCTCAGTTTCTTCAACTATAAAATGTTAATAATAGCACCTTGTTCATGATTTGTAAATCTCAAATGATATTTGTAAAGCGTACCTGGAACATAGTAGGTACTTAATAAAAGTTTGTTTCCTTCTCATCCCCTAAAGGGATGAAGCTGAAGAAGGTAAAATTTCAGGCATCTTGGGATAAGGGAGGGAGAATTTTAGGACCGGGGGTCTTTGCTAGGGTCCTAGTAAAAAGAATATGGGCCTGGGAACCCAAATCACAGAGCACTCAGTATTTTGATAACTATGTCACCTAAGCCTAAGTTCACTCATGAGTAAAATGGGTGTAGTATTATCTGTGTTCTGCCTTCCTCCAAAAGTCTGATGTGAGGATTCAATGAGGTAATGCCTGTGAAAGCCTTGAGCAAACTGTGTGGTGGGTGACAAAGGGAACATGCCATACAGCGAGTGTTTCAAGATGAAGCCTGGTAACTGCACCGAAACCGAATGGATGCTATGCATTCTGAACACCCTGCACCAGTCTCAGAGATTCCCCTACAGGTCTTCCTCAGCCATAGCACAGAGCAGATGTAAAGTGCAGTCCTGGAAGGGTTCCAGTCCTTTTCAAGACTCTGATTGCTCAATATTTCCTGCACGAAGCAGGATGCTCTGGCCTGGCGTCAGGCCAGCTGCACTGAGCCCTCACTCCCAAAGCAGTCCAGTCGCTTGCCAACGAGGGGCCCTGGGGTAGCCAGGGTTTCTGGGGCCTTCCCCAGCTTCAACGTGTCCGTGTTCTACAAGGGCGTTTCTTCAGACCCTGAGACAAAGCCTCCGCAGCCGCCTGCCACTGCGGCAGCAACAGCAGTGTGAGCACACAGATGGGGACACACGCCCCCACAGCCAACACCAAGGTTTGCCTGCTCATCTGCTCCCCCTGGAGCCCCAGCTTGGCACAGGGAGGGAAGAAAGTCAACCGCATCCCCCTGTCTTTCCCTGAGCAGCTGATAAAATATCCCCAAGGGGGCTCTGGCCAAAAGGCCGAGTCAGCCCAAGATGGCATCTGTGAGGTGTTGTACAGAATGAGATGCGTTGTTTGAGGTATTTATCTGGAGACGAAGGGAAGGAAGGAAGCGTGGCCTGTGGCCACCGAAAATTCTGTCTGGTCTCAGGGAAGTTGCTGTGCTCTGTCTTATACTCAGATCCTGCCTTGGATACCCAGGCAGACTGTTCAGTGTTGGGGATTCTTCCTCTTTAAGGTTCCCACTGATGGAGCAGGAATTCTTAGCCTTTTCCAAGTGTTGCTCCCCAGACTGACATTAGGGATCACCTGGGAACACTTACAGGGCACTCATCTTCTCCTAGCTTTTAATTTATTTCCATAATCTCTTGCCCAGATCTGAGTGTATCATGGATCATTCTGTACCCTTATGCATTGAGACTAGAGATAATACTGCTGTTTTTAATGTGCTAGTCCTCCACTCTTTTTCCTGCATCCCTTTTCATCATTTTCACTGGTGCTCAACCTTCTTCCTACATTTGGAGGTTGTATAATAGAAAAATAACACTAGTCACTGACACATATAGCACTTTACATACATTATCTCATTTGACTCATAACTCTGTGAGGTAGGTGCTATAATTATCTCTGTTTTACAGATGAGAAAGCTGGGGTTCAGTGAGGTGAATGACTTGTACAGGTTCACATGGCTAGTAATTCCTATTTGCCAACACCCACCTTCCCAGTACCCCCCTGTCATTTTGCCATCTGCCCTAGATCAAAAAAATAAACCTGGAGGGAATTAACCCTTATAGATCTGGAACTGCTGGCCTTGGACTGGCATTACCGTGATTTGTGAGAGTCTCGTATGGCCCATAATATCTAGCTGGTTGCTTCACTTTATATCCCCACCATATTATTGCCTGCTATCCCACTAGAACTTTTATCTCTCCCCCCAACTCTCAGTATTTTTATCCCCACTTCCTTTTTTTGTTTGTTTGTTTTTTGTGGGGCAATGAGGGTTAAGTGACTTGCCCAGGGTCACTTGCCCAGTAAGTGTCAAGTGTCCAAGGTCGGATTTGAACTCAGGTCCTCCTGAATCCAGGGCCAGAGCTTTATCCACTGCGTCACCTAGCTGCTCCCCCTTCCTTTTTTATTTTTTTTATATTTTTATTGAGGTGATTGGGGTTAAGTGACTTGTCCAGGGTCACACAGCTGGTAAGTGTTAAGTGTCTGAGGCAGGATTTGAACTCAGGTACTCCTGACTCCAGGGCCAGTGCTCTAACCACTGCACCACCTATCTGCCCCTCCCCCTTCCTTTTAAAATAATATTTTATCCACCTCAATTATATGTAAAAACAATTTTTAACATTCATTGTTTTTTTTGTTGTTTTGAGTTCCAAATTCTATTCCTCCCTCCCTTCCCTCCCCACTCCCTGAGAGACAGTAAGCAATCTGATAAAGGTTATTATACATGGACAAACATGTAAAACATTTCCTTATTACTCATTTTGTGCAAAAAGACTCAGACAAAAAAAAGAAATAAATTGAAAAATAGTATACTTTAATCCATATTCAGATAGTATCAGTTTTTTCTCTGAAGGAAGCTAGCATTTTTCATCATGAGTCTTTTGGGATTGTCTTGGATCATTGTAATGCTGAGAATAGCCAAGTCATTCACAGTTCTTCATCAAAAAATATTGGTGTTACTGTGTACAATGTTCTCCTGCTTCTGCTCACTTCACTATACATCGGTTCATGCAAGTCTTTCCAGGCTTTTCTGAAATCTGCCTGCTTGTCATTTTTTTTTCCAGAGCAATGAGGGTTAAGTGACTTTCCCAGGGTCACACAGCTAGTAAGTGTCAAGTGTCTGAGGCTGGATTTGAACTCAGGTCCTCCTGAATCCAAGGCTGGTGCTCTACCACTGAGTCACCTAGCTGCCCACTACATGTCATTTCTTATAGCACAATAATATTCCATCATAATCATATTTTATTTCTTATCTCTTTGTCTACCCCCCCTCCTTTCTAGCTCAAATTATTAGTCTATCATTACGTAAAAGTTTGTGTTAATCCACACCTCCATGACTCTACTCACCATTCCTATGAATTTCCAAAGCAAAGCTCCCTTTACTGGCCACCATTCCTAGTTTTCTCCTCCTATTGTGCTGTAAGAAATGATGAGCAGAAGGAGTTCAGAGAAACCTGGAAGGACTTGGATGAACTGATGATGACTGAGATGAGCAGAACCAGAAGAACATTGTACAAAGTATCATCAACATTGTGTGTTGATCAACTGTGATAGACTAGATTCTTCTCACCAATACAATGGTACAAGAAAGTTCCAAAGGACTCATGATAGAAAAGGCTCTCCAAATCCAGAAAATAAAAAAAAAAGAACTGCAGAATATGGATGCTGATTGAATGATACTATTTCTTTTGATTTTGGTGCTGTTGTTTTTCTTTTTTGAGGTTTTTCCTTTTTGCTCTGATTCTTCTCTTATAACATGACTAATGCAGAAATATGTTTAATGTTATTGTACATATATAACCTATATCAGATAACCTGCTGTCTAGGGAAGAGGGGGAGGGAGGGGAGGGAGGGAGAAAAATTTGAAATTGGAAATCTTATAAAAAAAAATGTTGAAAACTCTCTCTACATGTAACTGGAAAATAATAAAATACTTTTATTTTAAAAATTTTTTTAAAAAGAAAGTAAGCTTGAGTTGGTCAACAAGCATTTATTATATATTTACTATGGATCAGATGAGGCAGCTAGGTGGCACAGTAGATACAACACCAATGCCAATTCAGACACTTATGAGCTGTGTGACCCTGAACAAGTCACTTAACCGTGTTTGCCTCAGTTTCCTCATCTGTAAAATGAGTGGGAGAAGTAAATGGAAAAACACTCTAATATCTGTGCCAAGAAGACCTCAGATGTGATCATGAAGAGTCAGACACAACTGATATAACTAAACATGGATCAGACACTAATCTAAGCACTAGGGAAAGCAAAAGAAAAATAATAGTCTTTGCCCTCAAGAAACTCACATTCTAATGGAAGAGACAATGTGCAAACAACTATGTAACTACAAGATAAATTCAATGTAAATGTCAAAGGTAAGGCACTGGAGAGTTGGGGAAAGCCCTTGTACAGAAAGAAGGTAGGATTTGAGCCATGTCTTTTTTTTTTTGAGGGGCAATTGGGGGTTAAGTGACTTGCCCAGGGTCACACAGCTAGTAAGTATCAAGTGTCTGAGGCCGGATTTGAACTCAGGTACTCCTGAATCCAGAGCCAGTGCTTTACCACTGTGCTATCTAGCCGCCCCTGAGCCAAGTCTTGAAGGAAGCCTGGAGGTGCAAATTCGAGTGGAGCGCATTCAGGCATGGGGGATAGCCAGTAAAAACGGCACGAAATAGGGAAATGGATTGTCGCATGTGAGAAACAGTGAGATGACCAGTGGTTGCTGGATCATAAATTATGCAGAGGGGAATATGTGTAAAAAGAGGAGAAAAATAGGAAGGGACCATCTAGGTTGTGAAGGGTTGTAAATACCAACTAGATCATCTTATATCTGATCCTGTAGATCAGAGATTTGGTCAAGCACATGCTGCCCACAACACTCTCTCCTGAGTGCTGCCCACTAACCAGATTAAAATGTAATTGGGAAATATTTAACAAAATAAAAAATACAACAAAACATAGATAATGTTAATATGTGGTTTTCTAAGTCAACTTGCACTGGCAGGGATTCTTATGTATGGTTTCATGATCTATTTCTATTTTAGTTTGACACTCAAATTTGAGATTATTTGTTGGAGGCAAGAAGGAGCCACTAGAGTTAAATTAGTAGATTTAAATTAGTAGGGGAGTAGCATTGACCTAAGTTTTAGGAAAATCACTTCGATGGCTGAATGGAGGATAATCTGGAGTAGGGAGAGACTTGGAACAAGGTGACCAGTTAGAAAGCTATTGTAATAGTTCAGGTGAGAGGTGATGAGGGAGGCTTGCCCCGGAGTGGTGACAGTGTGGAGGAGGAGAAGGGGACTTGTATAAGAAATGTTATAAAGGTAATGCAAGTCATAATATGTACTAAAATGTAGACATATTAAATACTGTAACATGATAATAAACAGAATTATGAAATGAAGGGTGGAGTTAATGATAAAATATGGACAGTACCATATAGTAAAGTTAACATAGATATTCAGTATGTTTGAGAATTCTTTACATTAAGTCAAATTTATGTTTTGTTTTGTTTTTGTTTTTGCAAGACAGTAAGAGTTAAGTGACTTGCCCAAGGTCACACAGCTAGTAAGTGTCAAGTGTCTGAGGCTGGATTTGAACTCAGGTCCTTCTGAATCCAGGGCCAGTGCTTTATCCACTGAGCCACCTAGCTGCCCGAAAGTCTAATTTCTGTAATGTGAATTTATGTAAAATGAGAACTGTCTGTATTTACTTAAGCTGAGATATTGGCTTCAGTTCTATTTCTATCTAGTTGGTTCCTGCTCTGTTTACAAAGTGCTAGTTAAATTACCTAGTATTTGCAATGTCTATTGATTTACCTGATGTAGATTTCACCTTTGGTTATTGTTTCTCTGGAGTGTAAATCTTTACCCTCCTTTTTTGCTCTCTGTATTGTATCCATCCTGTCTTGTCCTATATAAGATGTTTGAAAATGCTAGCCATGGCCCATTGATTTTTGTGTACCATAGGACTATATTCCATGTCTATAATAAATTGGTTATTAAAATGTCTCTGTGTGTTGGTAAGCACAATTTACAGCAGCATCTATCAATGAATTCTTGAATATTTTTATATCAAGTTTAAGCGTTGCTTCTTAGAATATTTTTTTCCAAGGGAAAAGGACCCACATGTACAAAAATATTTATAGCAGCTCTCTTTGTGGTGGCAAAGAATTGGAAATCAAAGGAATGCTCATCAATTGGGGAATGGCCAAACAAGTTGTGGTATATGAATGTAATGGAATGCTATTGTGCTGTAAGAAATGATGAGCAGGCAGATTTCAGAAAAACCTAGAAAGACTTAAGTGGACTGATGCTGAGTGAAGTGAGCAGAACCAGGAAAACATTGTACACAGTAACAGCAACATTGTGTGATGATCAACTCTGATAGATTTCACTCTTCTCAGCAGTGCAATAATCCAAGACAATTCCAAATAATTCATTATGGAAAATGTGCTCCACATCCAGAAAAAAGAACTATGGATTCTGAATGCAGATTGAGCCATACTGTTTCTATTTTTGTTTTTGTTTTTACTTTTTTGAGGATTTTTCCCCATGTTCTGATTCTTCTTTTACAACATGACTAATGCAGAAATATGTTTAATGTGATTGTACATATATAACCTATATCAGATTGCTTTCTGTCTTGCAAGGGGGGAGGGGAGGGAGAGAGAAAAATTTGGAACTAAAAATCTTATGAAAACAAATGTTGAAAACTATCTTTACATGTAACTGGAAAATAATATACTTTTATGATTAAAAAAAGAAAAAAGAATACATTTTTCAATACATTTTAAAAAATATACATAAAATTGCAGAAGAGACCAATTATATTGAAGTAAAGTTGTATTTTTCCCCATCCAAGTTCACAAATACCCTGAAATCTATACATGGACTTAAAAACTCATGATCTGGCCCCACATTTCCATTTCACAGATGAGGAAATTGAGATCCAATGAGGTAAAAATGACTGGCCCATAGTCACATAAGTAGCAAGAGACTGTTGGGGGAATTTGTCAGTCTGGATTCCTGGAGAGAATGTTACTAGTGGGTCCAAAAGAATTGAAGTCAAATAAAGTGAATAGGCAAATTGAAAGGAAAAGAGATTTATTAACACACATTCTATGGCATTTAACTGAGCATTTAAGGCATTATTCAGCCATAAAAGGAAGGCTGTTTCTTGGACTTCACTTTGCTTCTCTTAACAAGGGGCACCTCAGTTTGTTGTAGCTTCCTCAGGAGATAGGAGAAGATAGAAGGATTTGGGAGGCTACGGTCCATAAGGTCACAAAGAGTTTGACATGACTGAACAACTGAGCAACAACAAACCTCCTTGTTGAACTGGATAGTAGTGCACTGGGTCCTGGCTTGTAGCTAGAAATTTCATCCTAGAAAAAAAAAAAATCGGTTGCCATTTTCGTCACTCAATATATTTCTTTAAATGGCATGTTTTTACTCCCTCCATAAGAGCTAGGATTCAAATTCAGGTCCTCTGCTTCCACATATGCTGCTTCTCTCCACTAGGTCATGCTGAAAGCTGGCAGGCCTTACCAAGGCTTCCAGCATGGGCTCAGTAATGGACTCTGTCTTCTGAAGAGCAACCTGGCTAAGTTCAAAGAAGCACATCATTCCAAATCAGGTCATGAGGGATGAATTTAGTTTGTCCGTGGCATCACATGGAAAAACACATCCAGGAAGGAGCTCCAATTTGGGTCAAATATGTGAAGGGACAACCACTAGGATGAAGTCACAAATCTTCCAACTCCTTAAACCATCCTTACCTTTTGTGGATTACCAATTTTCAAAGACTAAAACACAAAACAACAAAATACATACTATGATGAACATAAATTAATCTTTCTTTGATGATTCAGAAGTCTCTAGGAAGAGCTTTACATATGTAAATAAGAGCCATCAGCTTTGGAATGTCACACCTGTGAAAGGCTATTCAGTATAAAACAATAACTTTTGCTTACTGATGCTGTGGGGTTTGGGGGAAAAAACAAACAAAGCTTCAGATGATTTTTAAAAAAAACACCTGGGTAAACATTGACAGAATGTGTTCTGTAAAAAGGTAGACAGCAGTGCCTGTCCAAAGGAAGGACACTGGACTACAAGTCTAGAGAAATTATTGCTGGCTCTTCCAGTAATAAAATGTGAACATGGGAAGTCATTAGACTTCTTTGGAACTCAGGCTCTTCACCCCATAATAAGGAGGTTAGATTGGATGATTTCTGAATTCCTTTCCATTCTGAGACTATATGAGGTTACCTTAGAGTCCTCTAAAAATACTCTTTTCTTCCTTATCTCCAACCAATGTGGCAGTTAGTAATTGTTTCCACTTTGGATGGGAAAAAGGGACTTCTTTTGCCTCTGAAGTCTGTTTGATTATAAAAGGTGGGGGGTGTTTAATGCTTTATGGCCTTACCACTAGAAATAATTTAGCCATGCTCTACTTTTGCAATTTTAGGTATGAATGTATGGTTAGTAAAGACCTTGGGTGATGAAGGCCAAAGAATTAGTAATTATTGACTGAATGACTTAAAGTTTTGAAAACATTTATATGTACATGAATTCATTTGAACCTCTCAATACTACCATGTAGACATTACGGGTATTCTTAACCACATTGTCAGATAAGTAAAATGAAATTCAGCAAAGTTAAATGAATTGCCCTGGGTTACACAGCTATAAAGATCAATGGTTTTGGCAGAGCACAAGCTGAGACCCAGCTGAACTCTGCCAACATTCCCCTCCAAACAATTTCAAATAACACCTCCAACCAAATTTTGGAGCACCAAAACCAACAAAAGTTCAGAGGGAAATATTTATCTAGCCTAAGACAACTTAGGAGATCCTTAGGAAAGGCCTGTAACACAGGGGTAAGCATAGGCCCAGAGCATGGCATGAGCACCAGTGGTGAACCTTGGAGGTAACTGCAACAACAACTTCAGGAGCTCTCAGCCCAGAGATACTAAGAGCATCAGAGAATTGTTTAGAAAGAAATTATAGGGGACCCTTTGCTGGTACTGAGGGCAGCTGGTACTGATTAGCAAATCTATTCCATTTAAACAGTTCTGGGTCATAGTCTCAGGGTGGAGAGGAAACCTAATTATCAGTCGCAGTAGAACAGAGACCCTGGTCCCCATTCCAAGGCCAATTGGAGCACGGATGAGCAGAGCAGTGATCACACCTCTCTCAGAATAACCTTGGAAGCACTGAAAACTTGCAGACCTCCCCAACTCCCCCTGAACTAGCTCTGAAAACAGCAGCATGAAAAAGCCTGAAGCTTAGCACAGTGCCTCCCCACACCCAGGTGAGCAGAACCTAACTTTAGCATAAAGTTCAAAGTCAAGAAATAAGCTGAAAAATAAGCAAACAAAACAAGAACTTGACCATAAAAAGCTACTACAGTGGCAGGGAAGACAAAAATTTCAAAGACAAAGATGTGAAAACATCCACAATCAAAGCCTCAAAGAAATGCTCATTGGATCCAAGACCAGTAAACATTCTTGGAAGAATTTTTAAAAGAAATGAGTGGTAAAGGGGAAAAAATGGGGAAAGAAATGAGAGTGATATAAGGAAATGATGAAAAGAGAATTAACAGTTTGTTAAGAGAGGCACAAAAAATACTGATGAATATGACACTTTAAAAATCAGAATTAGCCTAATGGTCAAAGAGGACCAAAAAAAATCACTGAAGAAAAGAAACCCTTAAAAAGCAGAATTTACCAAATGGGAAAAGTGGTACACAAATTCACTGAAGAAAATTCCTTAAAAATTAGAAACAATAAAACAAAGAAGTAAATGTAAAATATCTCATTGGAAAAACAACTGATTCAGAAAATAGGTCAGGGAGAAACAATATAAGAATTATTAGAGCACCTAAACGTCTAGACATCATATTTCAAGAAATTATACAGGAAACCTGTCTTGATAACTTAAATCCAGAGGGTAAAATAGAAATTTAAAGAATCTACCAATTACCTCCTGAAAAGGATCCCCAAATGAAAACTTCCAGGAATATTATAGCCAAATTCCAGAGCTCCCAGATCAAGAAGAAAACCTTGTAGCCAGAAAGAAACAATTTAAATATCATGGAGCCATAGTCAGGATCACACAAGATTTAGCAGCTTCCATATTCCTTCCTTTTCTTTTTACCTTCCTCCATTCCTTCCTTCCTTTGCAAATACATAGAAATAATCATTTCCATGGTGTCTGCAGCTAAAAGACTGAGCCTCTTCCTTTCATCCTCTCTCCATCCCCCTACTGATAAGAATAGGGAAGGAAGGAAGAAAGGAAGGAAGGAAGGAAGGAAATAAGCATTTATTAAGTAAGTTCCTTACTATTTCCCCAACAGCCTAGAAACTATCATGCTAGGTTCAATGTAGGCAATTAATAGGTTATTGTTGAGGCAATCTAAGGAAAATTTATGGGAATGAATTAATCAATCAATGAATCAATGAAAAATCATTTATCAGGTGTTTACCATGTACAAGTACCAGGGATGTCATCTTCCCGAATTAGAATTTAAGCTTCTTGAAGACAGGGACTGTCTTGCTTTTGTATTTGTATCCTCAGTGATTAACAGGCACTTAACATATTGTAAGCACTTCGTAAATTATTTTTCATTCAATCAATCAGTCCTGGAAGTGATTACGTGCTGGTACCATTGTCCCCATATTAAAAACAAGGAAATGGAGGCTCAGAAATTTAGTGACTTGCACATCTCACAAGGCTACTTAATGTCTTATGTCTTCTGACTACTAGGCCAGTGCTCTTACATCTCAAACACATACATATTGACATTATGCCCAGGGAACCACAATGAAACCTACTTATTAAGATGATCAAAAAATTTTCCTTCTGTGCAGATTCACTGAGCTCTTGTACATAGTAGGCTCTCATAAAATTGTCAGATAGATGCATGACTTCCTACTAGATAGATAGAAGAATGATATAAAAATAGATGATAAAGAGACAAACAGACGGATAAGTGAGAGAGAGGATAGAGAAAGAATAGATAGGTAGGTGATAATGATAGACCAAAAAATAGAAAAAAACAGATAAATAGATAGATTAAAATAGTTTCAGATTAAAGTCATCCTCCCATGATTCTTCTAAACCTTTGCCCTTTTCATTATAATCCCTCACCAAGAGAGAGAAATTCATTCAAGTGGGATGTGGCCTTAAAAAATGGTCTATATTTAAAATTAGTCACATACATTTAAATACAGATGGGAAGATTGTATTGATATATACAAAGCTGCTTATAGAAAGATGCATCCTATACATATAAACCAGGAGCACCATTTTGGAGGCTGGAGCCTGAAAGAGTCTATATAAATGTAAATTACTAACCAAAGGGAGCATAGCATCTATGGATGTGAAAATGAGGCTTCTATCTTCTCTCATCCTGCTTCTATTGGCCAGGATGGGCTCATGCAGATTTCTTTCATTTGGGGAGCCTCTGGAGCGTGGATTTAGCAGAGATGCTTTGCATCAGGGCTCTCCAGGTTGCCACTGTCTGGAAGATTTGTTAGTGTCTCTGTCACTGACTCTCAGCGACAGGGGTTTCCCAGCACTGGCAGAGTTTCTGAGGTCTTCACACATCTGACTTGTCATTCCCAGCACTATTTTGGTCCTGGGGATCTCCAGCAGGAGTCTTCCAAAGCAAATCACAGAGTGACTTGGTCCAATAATTCAGCCTAATAGCTCATCAACCAGAATTTCCAATGGCCATGTGGATGCAGTGTTTAGGGAGCTACATTAACTCTTTCAGGCCACTAATGTGGCATTGTGGATAAAGCTGTCATTTACTAAATGGGATCCCAGGGGTATGAATAAATTAAAGATGTGGTTCTGCTCCTTACTACCTTTGTGACCTTAGACAAGTCTCTTAACCTCTCTGGGCCTCAGTTTCTTCATTTGTAAAATGAATATTGGATTAGATGGTTTCTAAGTTCTCTTCCAACTCTACAGCTATGTTCCTAAGTGTCTTGTTTATAAATGAGGAAGAATAGGGCTTATAATAACATCATTCCCTCCTTGCCCACCCCCATCTTGACTAAGGATTCATCAGATAAGGGAGAGCTACAGGGTGCTTTGAACTCCATGCAAGAAGAGATTGGAAGGAACCAATCAAGCTTAATGGAAATGCTTTCCTCTTCTCAAACCAGGCTGTGCTAATTGGGTACAAATCAGTCCACTTAATGCCAATTGACATTAAGCAATTTGCCATTTGATGGAAACTGAAAAATCTGTGGTTTGCTACACCAGACTTGCTCGATTATCCCAAACAGATTTTCCATTTAAAAAATAAAAATGGATTTTGATGTGATCCCTTTGATCTGTTTACTTCTGTGTGTGAAACTGTGGTATTAGCACAGGGAACCTGGCAACCCCACTGAGCTTGGGAGTTTTTAGAATGAAGGGAAATCAGGCCACAAAGGGAAAATTCCAAGGAAGGATCCCAGACAATTGGCATGATGACTCCAGACCTGAGGGCAGTGTGGCCCGGCCTAGAATAAGGGGGAGTGTGGCATGGGATCGTTTCGCATTGGTCCTAAAGCCAGGAACTAGCTTTCAGCCTCAGCCAAGACAACTTCCTGTCTCCGGCTCTCAATCCAGGCTCTTGGCATCTGGTCTTGTTTCTGTTGGGAAAGGCTTCCCACATTTTTCTCTGCCTAACCAGCTACCTCTACTTTCAAAATCCTACTAAAGACACCCCTCCTTTGGGAAATCTTCCTCAACCAGATCTGAATCTCTCTGGTTGCTTCTGGGCCCATATATATACACATATACATATGCATGTATAGCTATATATACACACACATGTGTATGTATATATGTATGTTTATATGTGTATATATATATGTATACATACAAGGTTATTCACCATTTGAGATAAAATTCTGTTTGTACAGGTTCTAATTTTTAATCTGCTTTATCTCAGGTGCCTCAAGTCCTTTTGGAAGTAAGTGATCAATTAATTAACAAGGATTTACTAAGTACTGACTGTAGAGAGGAACATGGGACAGTGGAATGAGCACTGACTCTGTCACAGGATCTGGTTGAAAAACTCTGACACTACCACTTCCTGGTCCTCAGTTTGCTTATCTGTAAAAGGATAAGACGAGATTGGATGGCTTCTGAGATTCCTTTTACCTCTGAATCTCCAATCCTAATTGCCAGGCACTATACTTGGACTCTGGTGATACAGTTCCTGCCCTCAGGGTGTTTACATTTTATCAAGGAAGACAATATACACATATAGATTTATGTAAGGGGTGGAGGGTGGGGGTCTGGCCAAGGATTGCCTTGTTCTCCCTTGTGGAGTATTGGAGAGTGTCCTTCCAGAAATCCATGACAATTTTAAAAGAAAGGAATGATGACTTCAGAACATACTTTGTTATCCTTTGACAGTCTCCTATCAGTTTAATGGGTGATGAAGAAAAGACTTTTGGGTTAGCTCTTGAGTTAAAATAAATAAAAAATAAAATACAGCGCCAAAATATGAATGAATGAATGAATGAATGTAAATACAAAAATCCCCAACAGAGAAGTTAAATATCTTTTGTTTCCTGTGGAACATAATTTATACTGACACCTCTCTGAGATTCAGAGGGCTAATGGAGGACTTGCTCCTCCTTCTCCCACTGGGCCAGGTGGTGAGTGCATGACCTAGGCAAGCCTGTGTGTAGTATAGAGTACCTCCTGTTTGTGGCTTTGTATACAAAGCCTTGTGAGATTTTGAAAAAGTTGGAGGAACAGAGGGTCCAGGGACAGGAATCTATACGAGATTTGCTGGCAACAGAGCATAGTGTGCCAACACAGCCTGAAGTAGTCACCAGCTTGGCCCAGCCCAAACTGTGAACCATGTCCTATAATAAGTAGGCAACTCATCCAACAGGTATATAGCCCTTTGAAGTGAAGTTTGTAGAGCAAATACTTTACGTTTGAGCCCACTCTCCCCGAGGACTGAGGTGGTAGAGAGGAAAGTGGGCTTTTGGTCTGGGAAGATGTTTTTCACACTTCTTTCTTGCTAAATATCCTCAGTGGGGGCAGTTGGGTGGCATAGTGGATAAAGCACTAGCCCTGAATTCAGGAGGACTTGAGTTCAAATCTAGACTCAAACACTTGACACTAACTGTGTGACTCTGGGCAAGTCATTTAACCCTCATTGCCCTGAAAAAAAAAATCCTCAGTAAGGATCCCTTTATAAAAGTCAATTGAAGTTAACTAGTCAAATTCATACCAGGATGTTAATTACTAATACAAGAAAGATACCAACTGTAATTTGTGATTGATATAGAGGAGATGCAATAGAATGGGGACTCAACAGGGTACTCTCAGAAAAATCTGGAAAAGGCTTACATGAGCTGATGCAAAGTGAAATGTACTGTGTACAAAGTAACAGCAATATTGTAAGATGATCAGCTGTGAATGACTTGGCTACTCTCAGCAATACAATGATCCAAGACAACTCTGATGACTTATGATGAAAAATGGGAATCATCCCAAGAGAAAGAACTAATGGTGTCTGACTACAGATTAAAGCATCCTTTTTTTAACTTCTTTATATTTCTTGAGGTTTTTTTGTTTGTTTTCTTCTACAACATGACTAATATGGAAATGTTTTTCATGACTACATGTATGTAACTATAGCAGATTGCTTGCCTTCTCAATTTGGAGCATGGGGGAGGGGCAAGGGAAAGAATTAGTTTTAAAAACTAATGTTTAAAATTGTTTTTACATGTAATAGGGGAAAAATAAAATACTAAATAGAAGGGCTCAAGTCAAGAGAATTAGAAAAATCCCAATATCACTAAGCATTTGTTTTCTTTAAAACAAATCACATAAAAAATTTAAAAAAATTTAAAAACCTTAAATCACATACCATCTCCTAAATTAAGCCTTTCCTGATCACCTCCTAGCTGTTAGTGCCTCCCCTCCCTCAAAAAAAGTTGTCTATATTTAAAAAAAATCAGATTCAGTTGCTGTCTTTCAATACAATGCAATTTTGAGGGTCCTCACCCTAACCCCCACATGTTCTAGCAAGTAAGGTCCCCCAGAGACATCACCATAAGCACCAACTGCTGACCAACTACCACCAAGGAACAAATAGACACAAGAGTCCTGGAAATATCAGTCCCCCACCTTCACCCCCATCCCCGGTGCTATTTCCAGTCTGCACCTTGCTTGCTACCATCATCCAGGGAAGCAACTCCACCTACTAAACCTGAGGGAGAAATTCCATGATCCTGACCCCAAGAGCCTTGAATATCAATGCTTCCAGCCCAGTGCCCACAGTCATCATCCTGGGAAGCAATCTTAATGGAAAGAGAGCTTGGGGGCAGCTAGGTGGTGCAGTGGATAGAGCACCGGCCCTGGATTCAGGAGGACCTGAGTTCAAATTCGGTCTCAGACCCTTGACACTTACTAGCTGTGTGACCCTGGGCAAGTCACTTAACCCCAATTGCCTCGAAAGAAAGAAAGAAAGAAAGAAAGAAAGAAAGAAAGAAAGAAAGAAAGAAAGAAAGAAAGAAAGAAAGAAAGAAAGACAGACAGCTTGGCTACTGCTCCTAGAGGTGCTACATCCACGACTACTAACCACCCCCTTCCCCCAAAAAAAGTTATCGCCACTATTTTCCTTGGAACTATAAAATAATTTAACATCAGAAACTGATGTGATTTTACCTGTGGGAATTGCATTAAAGAAGATTCCTTAACATTTGCTTTACCTTGCCACACTGTGTATGGGGTGTATGAGGTATTCAGGGAGGATGAGCACCTCCGGTGAGAGGACTTGTTGACCTCTTTTCAGGGCTGTTCATCCACCTTTCATGCTCACCTGGCACTCAACTCTTACCTATGGCTCCAAGAAGCTGTAGCACATACAGCAGCCACACTCCAGTAAAACTGTCTCAGAAGATGGGCTAAACCAAGTTGAGGGTAACCCACAGGCCTCAACTCCATCAGTGAGTTAAGGGAATGTCTACCTCAAGCATGGGAAGACTTCGCCAGGTGAAATGGGTGGACAAGAATATCTTCTTCCAATAGCAATAGAGGCAGCAAAAGCAGGAGCTATGGAGCACTTAGAGCTTGGTCAGTCAGACAAGGTCATCCACTACATCTGGGCTGTCATTGGTCATCCTGACTTTGGTCCTGCCACTGGAATTTGATGACTCTGGAAGAGAGAGTGAGGCTGATGACTCTACAACTCTGCACCACAATTCCAATTCATTTGTGAGTCAAGACATCATTCCCTGATGTTACTGGTCCTCTTCCAAAAAAGAACAGACAATGATGACAATATAGTGAGTATCATGGGACCTTTCCATCTTAAGGCAGCTGGAATCTTATATATGTGTTGTCTCCTCCATCAGAAGGTGAGCTTCAGAACAAAGAGTTTCTTACTTCTTTATTTGTATCTCTAGTCCTTTGTACAGTACAGGGCTTTGCCCAGAATAAGTACGTTGAGTGTACAAAGACAAAAAAGAAAGTCTCTGCAGTACAGGACTGAGTGTACATTCTCTCAGAAGAGACCACACCTATACATGTCACTTTACAAAACAAATTCAAGGTAATTTGAAAGGCAAATTATAAATGAATTGCTAGACAATGTCAATGGAGGGAGGTATGAAACAAGAGAAGATTCCTATACTAACGAAATAACCGATTTGGACTAAATAAATACATTTTCTCATCGCTTTATCCAGTTCTGTTAAAGAAAGCCATTGCTTATAGCTAGGGCTTGCCTTCAGCAGGCACCACTAAAGCGCTTTACAATTATTATTGTATTTGATCCTCACAATTATCTTTGGAGGTAGGTGCTATTATCCTTCCCATTTTACAGATAAGGAAACTTTAAGTGACTTATCCAGGGTCACACAGCTAGTAAGTGTCTGAGATCAAATTTGAACTTTGTTCTTTTGACTCCAGGCCTGATCCTCTATCCAATGGGCCACCTAGCTATTTAACTTAGGGAGTATCATCATTTTTACTAAAATGTTTCTATCACCACCCCACAGCAATTGGGGGGAAGGACAGGTAGAGAAATCAGGAAAGGCTCCATAGAGAAGTTAACATCAGAAGTGAGCCTTGAAGGAAGCTAAAGATTCTAAGAGGAACAGGTGAGGAGACTATGGATTCAAGATATAAAGGACAGACAGCTGGGGCAAAGGCAAAGCAGTGGAAGATCACATGTGACACAAAGAAAGTCAATTTGGCTAGATTATAGAATGTGTGAAGAGGACTAATATGTAATAAGGTTACAAAGGTAGGTTGGAGTCAGGTTGTGAAGGGCTTAATATGTCAAGCAGTTCTTCTATAAGAATTTATTCAGTCAATTATAAATGTACCCACTGTGTGCAAAGCAATGGGTTAGGATAAAGGAAGATAAAAGATATTCCCTCAAGGATCTTATAATCAGCTAAATTGTACTTCTGTTCTCAATCTAAGGTGGTGGTGGTGGTGTTCAGTCATTCAGTCATGTCCAACTCTTTGTGACCCCATGAATCATAGTATGCCAGGCCCTTCTATCCCCCCTACTCCCACCCCTCAAAGTCTGCTCAAGCTCATGTTTGTTGCTTTCATGACATTATTTATCCGTTTCAAACTCTGCTGTGTCCTTTTCCTTTTGCCTTCAATCTTTCTTAACATCAGGGAATTTTCCAACGAGTCCTGTCTTCTCATTATGTGACCAATGTATTCAAGTTTCAGCTTCAGTATTTGACCTTCCATTGAATAATTTGAATTAGTTTTTTTGTTTTTGTTTTTTTTTGGTGAGGCAATGAGGGTTAAGTGACTTGCCCAGGGTCACACAGCTAGTAAGCGTCAAGTGTCTGAGGCTGGATTTGAACTCAAGTCCTCCTGAATCCAGGGCCAGTGCTTTATCCACTGTGCCACCTAGCTGCCCCCTTTAGAAGCTACTACTTTTATAGGTGGGTGGGACAATGAGAGTTAAGTGACTTGCCCAGGGTCACACAGCTAGTAAGTGTCAAGTGTCTGAGTCCGGATTTGAATTCAGGTCCTCCTGAATCCGGGGCTGGTGCTTTATCCACTGTGCCACCTAGCTGCCCAATTTCTTTAAATAATATTGATTTGATTTGATTGCTATCCAAAGGACTCTCAAAACTCTTCTCCTGCACCACAATTTGAAAGTGTCAATTCTGTGACACTTGGTTTTCCTTACAGTCCAACAGCCATACATTGCTACTGGAAAAACCATAACTTTGACTATTCATTGGCAAGGTGATGTCTCTGCTTTTTAATATGCTTTCTATATTTGCCATAGCTTTCCTTCCAAGGAACAAGTATTTTTTAAATTTCATGGCTGCAGTTGCCATCTGCAGTGATCTTTAAGCACAAGAATATAAAATCTGACACTGCTTCCATTTCTTCTTCCTCTATTTGCCAGGAAGTGATGGAACCAGTTGCCAAGATCTTGGGGAGATTTTTTTATGTCAAGCTTCAAAGCAGCTTTTACATTCTCCTCTTTCACATTCATCAAGAGGCTTCTTAATTATTCTTCACTTTTTGCCATCAGAGTAGTCTGCATATCTGAGATTGTGGATATTTCTCCCATCAACCATAAGTCTAGCTTTTGATTCATCTAGGCTGGCATTTTGCATGATGTACTCTGCATATAAGTTAAATAAATAAGTTGACAATATACAGTCTTGTTCTATTCCTCTTTCAGTCTTAAATCAATCAGTTGGTTCTAACTGTTGCTTCTTGGCCCAAATACAGGTTCCTTAGGAGACAAATAAGATGATCTGGCACTCCTGTCTCTTTGACGACTTGCCTCATATTGTTGTGATCCACACCGTCAAAGGCTTTAGTGTAGTCAATGAAGCAGAAATAGATGTTTTTCTGGAACTCCCTTGCTTTTTTCCATAATCCAGCAAATGTTGATAATTTGGTTTCTAGTTCCTCTGCCTCTTTGAAAACCAGGCTGCACTTCTGGTAATTCTCAGTTCACATATTGCCGAAGTCTAGCTAGTAGAATCTTAAACATAAGCTTACTAGTAGATGTAATGAGACCTACAACATCTAGAAATAACACTAATATAAGGTATCATATTCATTAGAGAGGATTGGACTGCTAAAGCAAAAAATCAAAAGACAATCATAGTAACAGACAAGTTTGGCCTTGGAATACAAAATGAAACAGGGCAGAGACTAAGAGAGTTTTGTCAAGATAACTCTTTGGTCATAATAAATGCTCTTTTTCATCAACCCAGAAGGCAACTCTACACATGGATATCATCAGATGATCAATATCAAAATCAGATTGATTATATGCTTTGCAGCCAAAGGTGGAGAAGCTCTATACAGTCACTTAAAACAAGACCTGGAGCTGACTGTGGCTCAGATTATGAGCTTCTTTTTTTGTTGCTTTTTGTTTTTGTTTTTTTTTAGTGAGGCAATTGGGGTTAAGTGACTTGCCCACGGTCACACAGCTAGTAAGTGTCAAGTGTCTGAGGCCGGATTTGAACTCAGGTCCTCCTGAATCCAGGGCCAGTGCTTTAACCACTGCGCCATCTAGCTTCCCCAGATTATGAGTTTCTTATTGAAAAAATCAGAATTAAATTGAAGAAAGTAAGGAAAACCATCAGACCAGATAGGTATGACCAATGGGATATTTTCTTAATTGTCTTTGTTAGAGGCATTATCTATCAAAATGGAGTGGGTATAACAAAATGTACTTGTTTCATTAGTAGTCTTCCTACATTATATGATATATTAATATAATATTAACATATAATAGTTATAATATATTATATATAACATGATGTGATGTTATATTATATGATATATTGTGTTAATATAATAAAATAATAATAATCTAATAATAATGTGTAATATTCTGCCCCCAGTTACACATAAAGATAACTTTTAACATTCATTTCTTAAAAATTTGAGTTCCAAATTTTCTGTCTCCCACCCTTACCTCCCCCTTCCATGAGACAGTAAGCAGTTTGTTATAGGTTATGCATGTTCAGTCATGCAAAACATATTACCATTACAATATATATTTTAAGACAACTTTCTCAAAACTATCAAGTACCAAGCAAAAACAAAATGGAAACATTAACCATTAGAAAATAATTGAGACCCCAGAAATAGAAGGAAATGCATAAAAGAGGTTAATGTTTCATATAGCTGTGGACAATAAAAACTAGAGAAAGAATTTACTATTTAATAAATATAATTAGGGATGCTGGCTAGCAATAGGACAAAAAACTAATTTAGAGCCTTACCTAATATCATATACAACAGTAAATTCTAGCTTAAGTATAAAATTAATCATAAAAAGAACTTTAAAAATAGAAGAAAAGGAAATAATATTTTTATCACAGATGTGATGGGCAAATACATTTTTACCTATTAAACAGAAAGGAAAAATTACTGAGGATATAGTAGATTATTTGATTACATGAAAATAAAAATGTTCCACATCACTAAAAACAAGATATTTTTGAAGTGGGTAAAATATTTAAAGAAAATATGAGGTAACAGTTTATCTTCTAAAATGTAGAGGAAATAAATAAATACTTCCTATACCTGCAGTCCATGATCTATGTACCTAGAGTCAAGGGCAATGCCCTGTCCTCTTTAAATCAATTATCAAATGATATGAACAGCTAATTTATGATTAAACAATAGCTCAAAATGTTCTAATAATCACAGAAATTGAAATAAAAATAACTATAAGGTACCAGTTTATACCCAGTTTACATTAAATTGGCAAAAACAATGCAAAGTGGTAAAAACTCAAGGGGTCAAAATCTGGGGTTACACAGAAGAGGTTGTGATAGTATGGTAGAAATAGAGTTGGATTTGGGGCCAGGGAACATAGCTTAGAATACCAGCTTTGCCACTTACTACCAGTGTGATTTGGGGTAAGCCTCTTGGCCTCAGCACACTCCTCTGTAAAATGAAGGGATTGGATTTTTTTTTTGACTGAATAATCTTAAAAGATCTATGAATGAGTCATTAAACATAAAAATCAAATAGTATTTAACCTAATAATCCCCAAATAATTATTTAACCTAATAATTCCTATTTATATTGTTGCTGCTGCTGCTGCTGCTTTGTCTTTTGGTCCTGAGGAAGGCCATGACATCGGAGTGATGTCATGACTTGCAGTGAATTAGATTTAAGTGAGGGAGGGCTGTGCAAGGTCACCAACCTCACTCTCTCCTCCAGAGCCATCTGGATCCAGTGATAAGATATATATCAGGATGACTGAAGATGGCCCTCAATATTTAAGGCAATTGGGGTTAAGTGACTTGCCCGGGGTTACACAGCTAGTAAGTGTCTGAAGTGAGATTTGAACTCAGGTCCTCCCAATTTCAGGGCCAGTGCTCTATCCACTACACCACCTACTTGGTATATATATACTGAGTGTTATCATAAAGGGTGAAAATACATCTATTAAAATATATCTATATGCCATATATATATATATATGTATATATATATATATATATATATATACAAGTACACACACAAATATACACATACATATACTTCTACATTTAATTTGCCATTAGAAACAACTGGAAATAACCCATATGTCCAGTTGGTAAATGGCTGGATAAACTATTGTAATGGTTGATTTCTGTAATGTAGCTAAAATTCTATCTAGTCTGTCTAAAAAATCTAATGAGTGGTTGCCAATAAATTAGAAGCTTTAGCAAGAATTTAGACTTTTAAGCATTTACTAAGGAGCATAAGAATTTGGTGAAGAGAGAAAGAGGCCTAGATTCAGCTATCTATTTCAGGGAACCAGCGTCTCCTGCTCTACTCCCCCCTGAGGTCCTGGTGAAAAGAGAGAGAGAGAGAGAGAGAGAGAGAGAGAGAGAGAGAGAGAGAGAGAGAGAGAGAGAGAGAGAGAGAGAGCGCCTCAGAGCCTCACCCCTTTTTCATCCCACAAGCCTCCTGTGAAACCGGGAACATCCCATACACACACACACACACACACACACACACACACACACACACACACACAGCTCCAAGCTAATTGGCTGGTAGCTTTAATCAACAGTACCCACAAGCAAACATCACTTCCTGATACCAAGGAACTGACCTTCCAAGCCACATGGCTTGCCCTCAGACGCCTTCTCCTCATGGCGGAGCTTTCCTACAGTAACTCTCCAGCAGGTGGTGTCACTCCAATTGTCACACTATAATATTTCTATGTAATGGAATTCCTAAATTAATCTTTCAAAAACATATATAAAGTACAGAAAGCAGAACCAAAAGAATATTTTTATGAAAACTACAACTTTTTGTTTTTGTTGAGAAACAGGGTGTGAGTCTAGACCTACACATGAGTCTAGACATAGACATTGGTGTAGGGAACTTCCACTATGGAAATTCTATCTGCCCATGCAGACTGGTAATTTCTACAACTTTATAGTCTTGGACAATTAACTGGGACCACTGAGGTGTTAAGAGACTTGCTAGACCTAGCTAGAATGTGTCAGAGGTAGTATTTGAATCCAGTGTTTCCTGATTTCAAGGCTGGGTCTTTATACACTGTATCATGCTACCTCAACAACTGTATATAGTGTGTGTGTGTGTGTGTGTGTGTGTGTGTGTGTGTGTGTGTAGGAGTTGGTCAGGACACCCTCTATGAACTGATTTCCTTTCCAGTTCAGTCAATGAAATCACAGAAGGGGCAGGTAAGAGAGAAACACAAATGTATTGATGTGTTAAAAATGAAGCATAAAAAAAGCTTGTCTTTGACAGAATTAGAAAGTTGGCTCGATATTGGTTTAATGAAGATTGACTTTGCCTTAGGTGGCTGATAAAAAGCAATTTTTGCAGCATTAGAAATAGCTGAAGCAAGAAGCAGTTTTAATGAAATGTGATTCTGAGTGGTCTAGAGAAAAACTAGCCATAAAGCAAAAATCCTGCTCTTAGGAAAGGGTTGTTTTTTGCCTTTCTCCTGTTGCCACTATTAGAGAGCAGCAAGGAGGAAAGAGGGGATTTATCTTTCCTCCTCACTCACCCCACCCCCCACATACCAGTTTGATAGTAGAGACACTTGCCTAATCAGAGTTTGAGCCCAGTCTGAAAGCAACTCTAAGAAACGTAACTATTGGCAGTAGAGAAGAGAGCCAGATCTAGATTCAGGAGAAAACTAGTTCTGGAAGTCAGGAACTGAGCTGTGGAGAGAAGCGTGCCTAAGTAGCTCAGCTGACCCAGAAGAGACCCACACCCAAGGGAGCAACATGAGAAGAAAACAGTGGAAATCTTCAGTGCCAAAGGTATGAGATGCCCTGGCCACAGCTGCCTCACATCTGGTGTGCTCTTTGTATGTGTTCACCCCTTCTACCACTGTTATAATATCAGTTCATTTCCAAATATGTTATGTGTGTTTGTGGGATAATTTACTGTAGGTTTATGAAGAATATTTTGTAGCTACTGTTCTTAATATACTATCTTAGTAAAT
The DNA here is from genome assembly GCF_019393635.1 of Dromiciops gliroides. Lineage (NCBI taxonomy): Eukaryota > Metazoa > Chordata > Mammalia > Microbiotheria > Microbiotheriidae > Dromiciops > Dromiciops gliroides. Next base: position 354,373,481 of record NC_057863.1, read on the forward strand.
GCCTTTTCTTTGGAATAATTGTGTCAACTGGTTTACTATTAAAGTAAGCACAGCAGTGGGGAATTTTAAATTATGGTTTTAGAATGGTCTCCCTGAGTACCCACAAACCCATGGTAGTAGTCAGCCTTCCAGGGGACTCCAGTGAATGGGATTTGAGAAAGGGTGCTGCATATATAAAAATAAAAAGAAATTCAGACATTCTACACACACAAATGCACAGTTTAATGAACAAATAGATAAACAGAATATAGAAGGGGATATCTAAGGAATAACTGTTGTAGACATAGTATATGTAGAGATAAGGTTTCTCTTTTGCAACCAGGAAGATGAATTCTACTGTACATTGCCCTGGTCAAACTACATCTGGAATATTGCACTCCATTCTGGGTATCAATTTGCATGAAGGACAGTGAGAAAGAGGAGAAGGTTCCAGAGAAAGGCAATCGGAATGGCGAAAGAGACTTTGCAATCTTGACATCTGAGGTTTGATTGAAGGAATTGAGGATGTTTACCCTAGAGAAGAGAAGATTTGGGTGGAGGCACAAAGGCCTGATAACTGTCTTCAAGTACTTGAAAGGCTGTTATGTGGAAGAAACTTATTTGACTTGGCCTCAGAAGATGGAAATAAAGAAATGGAAGGAGTTACAAAAAGGAACACTTAGACTTGATGTCAGGAAAAGCTTGCTAATAATCAGTGCTTTTAATTCAACAAGTATGGATTAAATGCCTACTATGTGTTATGTAATGTGCTATGCAATGGAGACAAAAATACAAAAGTAAAACAGATTGTCTTTTCAAGAAGCTAAATTCCAAAGAAGCCCCATGGATGGTAATATAGTTTCCCTCACTTTTAAGCAATGGCTATATATATTTTAGTCAGTTAGTAAGCATTTATTAAGCACCTACTGTTTGCTTAGGTGGTGTGGATATAAAGAAAGACAAAATATAGTTCTGTCTCTTAAGGAACTCACAGTTTAATGGGCAGACAACATGCAAATAATTATGTGCAAAAAAGATTATAGTTCTTGTTCATTATATAATAAATAAGAATACATTCTTGTTTATTATGGTTTAGACCCTGGACAAATAGCCTAAGCTATAGTATTATACTATAAATTATGATAAGCTGCTGATCTCCATCAGTGGAAGGAATCTACTTATCAGAAGTTGTCCACACTGATTTTTTTTTTTTTGGTAAGGCAATTGGGGTTAAGTGACTTGCCTAGGGTCACACAGCTAGTAAGTGTTAATGTCTGAGGCCGGATTTGAACTCAGGTCCTCCTGACTCCAGGGCCGGTGCTCTATCCAATGCGCCACCTAGCTGCACCCTGTCCACACTGATTTAAAAAAAAAAAGGACTGGGGGATAAAAGATGACAGTGAAGCCTCTATATTTCCATTTCTTCTCTTCAGTCCCTGGCATAACACTAAAATTTGGAAATCCCAGTCTTTCCATTATACCACAATGGTCCCTTAATAAACACAGCCTAGAAAGGCAACAAGGCATAAAGGAGAGTGCTAGATTTAGAGGCAGGAAGACCTGGGTTCAGATCCTACCTCTTACACTTGCTAAAATTTGTTTTCTTTTGTTTCGTACTTACCATAGACAACTCTTAACTTTTCTGATCTATAAAGTGGGCAATAATAATCCTTATAGAACCTGCCTCACAGGAATGTTGTAAGGTTTAAAAGAGATTTTAAATGGAAAGCACTTTGTAAAGTTGAAAGTGCTAAATAAATGTCACTTCTTATTATAATCCAGACCTTTCTGTGTGATACATCTTCAGACCTAAGGTAACCAGAAGTCCTTTTAGAGTAATTATCACCTGAAAGCTTTTGGTGGACGTTAAATCATCCCCTGGTCCCAAAGGTGTAAATCAGTGAGGATATCATTGCAGGAGTTCAGGCATAATATGAAGAAGGACCTTGAAACAAAGTGGCAGCTGTGATAACAACAGCACAGGATGGATTGAAGAGACAACGTGAAGGAAAAGGCAGGGCTTGGTGATTGATAAGATTTGGCAGTGGAGGAGAAGGAGTCAAAGCCTCTTCCAACTGCCTCCTATTTTCTCCTTTTCTCTCTCTCTTTTTTTTTTTTAATGAGGCAATTGGGGTTAAGTGACTTGCCCAGGGTCACACAGCTAGTAAGTGTTAAGTGTCTGAGGTCGGATTTGAACTCAGGTACTCCTGACTCCAGGGCCGGTGCTCTATCCACTGCACCACCTAGCTGCCCCTCCTTTTCTCTTATTACCCAGAGGCAGGAGCATCAACTGGAACCATCCTTGACCATTGCTAATCCCTTTCTATCACCTCCTGCCTTCTAAGTATGGCATTTCTAGAGAGTTTGTTATCTTCCTTGATTTCTTTACATTCACTCTCTCATGACTTCATTTATTCCTATATTTTCAATTACCATTTCCCATTGGATGGGTCCCACATCTTTATCTCCAATTCTGAATATTCTTAGGAGCTCCAGTAACTCTCACTGCCTGCTAGATATATCCACGTGGAATTCCCACCACCCTTCCAACCTCAACAAATCCCAAGTCAGCCAGTTTGGGCTCTTGAATTTCCTATTTCTGTTAATGTTACTCCCCAGTAGCATTCCCCCCCCACCCCCGCTCCCAACTTGAGGAACTTATTTTTCTTGGAATTTTGTCTGAATTACTGCAGTAGTTTCCTATCTGGTCACCTTGATTTCACTCTGTCTTCCATTCAATCTATCCAGCACACCTGATAACTCTTCCTAAAGCATCCTTTTAATTGTGTTGCTCCCTTGCTCACAAAATCCAGTCATAGGATCATAGTTTTAGAACCGGAAGGGACCTTAGATACAACTGAGTCCAACACCTGAATGTTGTAAATGAGAAAACTGAGACATAAAAAGTTTGAAGGAATTAGGATGTTTAGAGAAGAAAAGACTGAGGGGAAACCTTATAGCTCTCCTCAAATGTTTGAAGGGTTGTTACATGGAAGAGGAACTAGGCCAGTTCTTTTTGACACCAGAAAACAGAATGAGAAGGATAGGTTGGACATGGGAAGAAAGACGCTACCTGCACCCAGAGAAAAAACTGATAAATAGAAATATGTATAAAACAATTTCACATATATATGCCCATTTGTGTCTAATGGTAGCCATCTCTCAGGTTCAGGGGGTAGGGAAGAAAAAAGGAAAAACATTTGTATGATAAATTTATTACATATTTTAAAGGAATAGCATGTACATAATAGATTTGTAGTTTCATGTGCAATCATCTTTTTTTATACTATGTCAAGGAAATGCTTGTTTTATTCCATAAAGGAAAAATATTTTTTTAATTAGGCTGAATGTCAGAAAAACTTCCTAATAGCATTATCCAAAATTATAATAGGTTACCTTGAGAGGTGGTAGATTCCTCCTCCTTTGAGAAAAATCTTGGAGATCTTCCAGTAAAAGGTGGACAGCCAGGGGAAACTAGGTGGTGCAGAGGATAAAGCACTGGCCCTGGACTCAGGAGGACCTGAGTTCAAATCCAGCCTCAGACACTTGACACTTACTAGCTGTATGACCCTGGGCAAGTCACTTAACCTTCATTGCCCTGGGGAAAAAAAAGGTAGAGAGCCACCTGTCAAATCTATTATCCTGGGGATTCCTTCTGTATATAGGTCACACTAGATGAGGTCTGTGGTTCCTTCCAACTTTCAAATTCTGGGGATTGAATGACTTGCCCAAAGTAGCATAGCTAACAATTGGCTGGGTCAGAATTCAAACCCAGATCCTTTATTTCAAGTCAAGGGCACCATACTTCCCTTTGCCCTTCAAATATAGTCCAAACTACTTAATCATTCACAGTTTACTTAAGAATAACGGTTGGCAGGCAGCTAGGTGGCACAGTGGATAAAGCACCGGCTCTAGATTCAGGACAACCTGAGTTCAAATCTGACCTTAGACACTTGACACTTACTAGCTGTGTGACCCTGGGCAAGTCACTTAACCCTCATTGCCCTGCAAAAACAAGCCCAAAAAAGCCAAAAAAAAAAAAAAAGAATAACAGTTGGCATTTAAATAGCACCTTAGGGTTTATAAAGCACTTTACAAATATTATCTCATTTGATCCTTACAACGAGGAGGTAAGTGGCTATTATTTTCCTGATTTTACAGATGAGCAAACTGAGGCAGAAAGTAACACAGCTGGTAAGTATCTAAGACTGGATTTGAATTCAGGTTTTCCTGACTCCAGGTCTAGCGCTCTATCCACTACACTAGCTAGCTTCTATCAAACTGTCCTTTCAGTCTTACCTCTCATATACTCTATGTTTTAATCAAATGTGAAAACTTGCCATTCCCCATACTCTGTGCCTTGCTGACATTAACCATGTAGTATAGTGGACAAAGAACCAGGATTTGGAGTCTGAGGATCTGGATTAAAATCCTAGCTCTGGGGCAGCTAGATGGTGCAGTGGTTAGAGCACCGGCCCTGGATTCAGGAGGACCTGAGTTCAAATACGGCCTCAGACCCTTGACACCTATTAGCTGTGTATCCCTGGGCAAGTTACTTAACCCCCCTCCTCCCCCCAAAAAAATCCTAGCTCTGCTACCTATCTTATCTTGGGTAAATCACATAGCTTTTCTGGGCCTTAGTTTCCTCCTTTGTAGGTTGAAATTTTGACCAGATAATCTGTATCATCTTCAGTTCTCTAAATTTCTTATGTCATTGTTGGTGCTTGGAATACCTTCTCCTTTTATTTCTAACCGTCCAAATCTACCCATCCTTAAAGGTTCAGATAAAATTTTATCTCTCCATGAAGCCATCTCTGATTGCACTAGTCAAAACTGACCTTTCTTTTGTACTACTATAGCAGTTGGCTTATTTCATACTAACCACATTAGCTTATCCTACAGTTAATTGTGTAATGTATTATCTCCCCCTCCGAGATTGTAGTCTCCTTGGGGGCAGGGACTTTCTTTTTTGGGGACTCCTCCTTCTTCCTTTTGATGCTACTCTTCACATATTTTCCATGTGTATTTAAGGGCTGACTGGACCATTTCCATTTTCTAGGCAATTTCTTAATGTTGCAAGGTGGAAGGGGGAGTTAAATTGAGAATCAGGTGAAGTATTTTCAAGATTTTTCATCAAACATGGGCACTTTTTCAGAGATCCCCAGGTTACACATCAAAGTACACGGGGAAAAAAAATCATATGAAAGAGCTTGGGGAGTGATAACCTTAACAAGCCATTGATGACAATCTTCTCTCTACCTGGATTTTTGTAGGAATGCAATTGAATTATGTCTGATTTAAAGTAGTCTCTGAATTATGTTAGGTGAAATTGAAGTGGGATGCAGTAAAGTGACCTAACATATTAGTGATTGCATATCTTCCATGGAACGGACCTCTATCTTGTATTTGAAGACATGGGAGAATCACTCAGGTAACTATGATGGGAAACAGTACCAGCTATACTATGGAATTCTGATATCGATTCACTTAGCACCTTTCTTATGCAATCCCTGTGTGAGGTCCCCTCTAACATGTAGACCAAGATTCAGTTTAGGAGGTGCCTCTCACTAAATCTCTCAGAATCATGCTCCCCCGGCCTAAGGAAACCTGGGCAATTTCAGTAGCTGGGGGTTTGGGGATTATTTTTTTATTTTGTTTTTTCTTCCTCAAAAAGGCCTTCAGCTCACCCTGAAACACCCACAAGTCATTAAACATAGCTAGAACTCATACCTGAGGCCATAGACAGTCAAGAAAAGTCTTAATTTTTCTCAAGAAATGTATACTATCTTTTGCTTTGTAGCAATCCTCTGCATGGCTTGGGATTATTAGTGTTGACCATCTTCTCCCAGAGCCTGCACAGTCAGCATAACTCATAAAACCATTGAAGGTTTGGGACTAGATTTGCCTCTCCTTGTCATAGTCCTGTTCATTATCGCTCCTTGCTTTCAGTCCCTCCCCCAGTCCCTGATTCTGTGGTTCCAGATTCTCTCCCTTTCAGCATTCTGTTGCAACCTCTCATGTTGGTTTAACTTCCCTATCTGCCTCAGGCAACATCCCTGTAGGCACCACACAGAGGCAGATACCCTCCTTACAAGCCTCTCTTCTGGCCCATGGTCTCTTGGCATCTCTCTGTATGGTGCCTACTCTCTTCCTCTATAGATGCAGTGGCCTTCAGCACAGATCCTCTTCCCAGGTACCTCATGTAACTCAGTGTCTACATCTGTCACCATCTCCTTGTCCCCAGTTGTTCCTTCCGGGACTACATGGTATTATTCCTCATCTGAGTCTTCCCACCACAGCCCTCCCAGTGTCCCTTTTATAGAAGCAGCTCCTATCTTGTACATATGACCCCAACACAACATAGCAGAGGCTTATCCAACTCCTCTTGGGCCACGCCTGCTGCATCTACTTCCATAAACATTTATTAAGTTGCAACAATATACAGGGGCACTGTGCTAGACCCGTGGAGAGATATACAGTTTAGATGAGACATAGTTTATGCCCTCATAGAACCTATTCTCTAAGAGACTATAATATAATTCAAATATAAGTATACTTAATAGGGAGGAGATCGAGTTACCAGAAGCAAAAACATGGTATAATTATTTAAAGGCACAGCTTACTGCATATCTGTCATCTTCCCTTGTTTATCAGCTGGGTGATTCTTTTTTTTTTTTTTTTTGGTGGAGCAATAAAGGTTAAGTGACTTGCCCAGGGTCACACAGCCAGTAAGTGTTAAGTGTCTGAGGTCAGATTTGAACTCAGGTCCTCCTGACTCCAGGGATGGTGCCCTAGCCACTGCGCCACCTAGCTGCACCTGAAACCAGATTTGAACTCAGGTCCTCCTGAATCCAGGGCCGGTGCTTTATCCACTGCACCACCTAGCTGCCCCTGGGTGATTCTTAAAATTAAATTAATCAGTCACATGCCTCTGTGGGCAGAGCCCTGTATAGATAGCAAGGCAAAAACTAACCAGAATAGAATCCAAAGGAAAGAAAAGACTTCAAGAAGTATATAATTGATTAACTTAATGTCTCTAAAGAAAATTAAAGAATATTTTAAAGGCAGAGTTGTAGAACAGAAAGAGAACTGGGAATCAGGTAACTGGGTTCTAGTCTCTTACCGGCCATTAATTTTGCCACTTTGAGCAACTTCCCCTCTCTGTGAAATAAGGTTGGACTCCATGTTCTGTCCAATTCCTTCCTGCTCCGACATTCTACAAGTCTACATGCCTGAGCACATAGTGAAACATTGAGCTTTGTGTACACAAGTACCGAGGATCCTTGAAGTAGCAGATACATACTCCAAACTGGGCCTGGGGAGGCTCCATCACATGGGCCAAGCCATGACTAGGTACCACTTTCCTTCCCATCCACTTCCAGAGCCTCAGGGAGCATCCCCAGAGGACTGAAAGGAATTGTTCTGCATCATTTTGTGCCCAGAGCATCTCCCCAGTGGCCTTGATGCTGCTTTGCAGAATCCCTGATGTGATCCAGGACATGATAGTGCTTCCCTCTGCTGTTTTATGGGAATCCACTGAGCAATTAAAGAGATTACTGAAGGTTCCTCCTCCCCCACTGTGTCTCAAATCCTAGGGGGTAGAGGGGGGTGGTGGCAGATAGGGGAGAAACACAGAGAGGAGATTCATCTTGTTAAAGAATTATAAATAGAAGAGTAAGATTACAGCTGAAATAGAGCACAGAGAAGGGGCCAAGTCCAAAACTTATAAAGAGGAAAAGCTCTAAAAATTCCTCAAGACCCAGGAAAAAACTGGGCAGGCAGAGGAAACGATGAAGAGAAAGGAAAAGAAGAATATGAGGGAGAAAAAGAAGGAAAGAAAGAAGAAACAAAGGAAGGAGAAAAGGAAGGAGGGAGGGAGTGAAGAAGAGAGGGTGGCAAGAAAGGAAAGAAAGAAAGAAGGAAGGAAGGAAAGAGGGGGAGGAAGGGAAGGAAGCGAGTAAGCAAGAAAACAGGGAAGGAAGAGGGGAAAGAGCAAAGGCAGGAAAGATTGTTTTCCTTTCTTTCCTTTTTTTTTTTTTTTGTAACCCATATTCTTCTATAGGAAAGAATGAGAAACTCATTTCCCAAAAGAAAGGTTTAAGATCACATGATCACCCTGCAAGGAATCGTTTGCTGTAGGAGGGATGAGAATAGTTTACTGCTCAGTGGAAAAAGAACACTGCTTCCAAACTTTAGGTCAAAAAAAGTTGGCGAAGGGAACCTGAGCTCCCTGCACGCCTGTCCATTATGTTTATCCATTGGATGGGGATGCTGTGATGGCTTGACTTTTCTATTTTTTTTTCTTTTTCTTTGCCACATACGGTTTCCATCAGATCCATTTTATAAACCTGGCACAAGCGAGAAGTCCTGTTGGAAAAGAGATCTTGATTTAGCTGCACCAGCTCCTTCCCAAATCAGGGTCATGCTGGACAGAAGAGGGGAGATCCACATGGAGTCCAAACTACAAACAACTGTGGTCCTTGTAAGAAAGGGCACTGGCCTGGACTTTGGAGAGTCAATCCTTCCATCACTGAGGATGGTCCTGGGTAAGGCATTTGTTATCATTGAGCCACAGATTCCCCGTCCCCCTCAAAAAATATTCTAGGACTTTTGTGTACAGGTCAGCGATCTGGCCATGCTTTGAAAATAAAATTACTATAGAAATACCAGTGGCTTTTCTTAGCAGTGCCCTATAGATAAATTTCAACAAATGTTTATGAAGCACTCATGGGCTTTAAGCCACCAAGGGTTCATCAAGAAGTCATGGCAGAATAAACTCCTTTCCTTATTTAACAGGGTAAGTAGATCAGTGAGAGGACAACATGGCATGGTTGAGAGACATACAACTTTTAAGCTAGAAAGACTTGGGTCCACGTCCCGTCTCTGACACATGGGATGCATGTGACCATGGGAAAATCATTTAACCTTTCTGTGGCAACGGTGACTCTCTAAGGCTCTAAGTTGCAGGTAGCAATGTATTAGAACTGGAACAGATCTTAGAAGCCATCTATTCCAACACTCTTATTTTTCAGATGATGAAACAGGCCCAGAAAGGATAACTGACTCTTACCAGGGTCATATAGCTAATAAATAGCAGAGCCAGGATTGGAACCTGGTTCCCCCCCCCAAAAAAATATCATAAATTGATAGAATCATAGATCTAGACTTACTCTAGGCCAAACCCTTCCTTGTACAGTTTAGGAGGTTAAGGCCCAAGGTTACATGGGCAATACACATCAGACAGAAGTTTTGAACCATGTCCCTTGACTCCTAGTCCATAGTTCCTGCCCAAGGAGAGGATGACAAAGTTGTAAGTGATGTTTATTTGAACAAAACCGGGGTGGAGGGATGGGTAGTAGAATAAAAGCTCGATAATAGTGAAAGGTATACCATGGTGTTCAAAACAACTAATGTTGTTTTTCAGTCATTTTTCAATCCTATCCAACTCTTCATGACCCCATTTGGGGTTTTCTTGGCAAGGATACTGAGTGGTTTGGCCATTTCCTTCTCCACCCTGGTCTTCCTGCTTCCAAGACCAGCTCTCTCTACACATTATGGCACACTGCCTCTCAGGGGATCTTATCCAGAATTAGTAGAAGCAAGCATAACCACAAAATAAAGGATAGTCCTATTGTACTAGGTCTTAGTTAGACTATAGCTGGTGTTTTGTCTTCAGTTCTTAGAACCATGTTTCAGGAATTTGTAGTAGGGTGGGGTGCCAGTATGGTAGACAGACAAGGATGGTGGTATGGACTAATGGGAATTATAATTCAGATTATAATTCAGGATGATGTAGAGGAGGAATCTTTGGTTTTTTGGACCTAGACTTTTGTCATATGATTGACCATTTCTTAGCCATGCCCCTCCACCATACCCCATCCCTGCAGTACACCCTTTAAAAGAGGGGTTCTTTACCCTGTGGAAGTCTGAAGCTATGGACCTATTCTTAGAATAATGTTTTTAAATGCTTAAAATAAAATACTTCAGAATACAAAAGTAGCCAATTATATTGGCATACAGTTGTCAAAATGTTTTAAAAGATAAATTCACAGATCCAAAGTTAAGAACCCTGTTCTAAAGGAAGACAACTTCCATCCTGCATTCTTCAACACCTAGAAACTTCCAGAATTGAAATTCCCAAAGCAGAGAATAGGGACTATGTATTTTTTCATTCATATGGGAAGCTTTCAGGTAAAGAAACTCTCTACCAATGCAGGTAAGCAGATTCTCTGCAACTTATAATCTAAGAAGTTGCCCATAGAACAAAGAGGTTAAGTGTCTTGCCCAGAGTCACATAGTGAGTAGGCATTAAAAGCATTGAGCCCAAGTCTTACAGCTTTGAGGCTAAAGAAATAAATATAAAAGAATAGATTTAGAGGATCTAAGTACTGTCTGCCTCAGTTTCCTCATTTGTAAAATGAGGATGATAATAGCACCTATTTCTCAGGGTTCTTATAGGGATAAAGTGAGATATTTCTAATGCTTTGCAAACTTTAAAGTGCTATATAAATGCAATATAAATTATTAAAGAAGTGGAAAGGAATGAAACATGGAGAAGGTAGAAAATTATGCTGTAAAAGGGAGCCTGATACAATACAGTCTCCGAGGTACAATGAATAGAACAATGGACTTGGGAGTCAGGAATAACGGAGTTCAAATCAATCTTAGACACTAACTAGCTATGTAACCCTGGGAAAGTCATTTAACCTCTGTCTGTCTTGGTTTCTCCCTATAAAGTGGGGATAATAATAACACCTACCTCTCAGGGTTATTGAGAGGATAAAATGAGAAAATATTTGTAAAACAGCACAATGCTTGGTATACAGTAGATGCTTCATAAATGCTTCTTTCCTTCGGAGCCCATGTTTTCCACCAAAAGGAAATGAAATCTCTAGAATAAAGAGAGCAATGGGGATAAGATGGGGCTGTAGCAAAAAGTCCTGATTTTTTCATTTTCATTTTGTTCTAGAAAGGAAAGGTCAGATTCAAGTGATGTCCATAGAGGGATGGTAGTATAATGTAATTGAAATCATCAGAAGCTGCAGGTTCTAATCCAGGCTCTACTATTTATTGACTATCTGACGTTAGGTATGTAGATCCCTTACTCTCTCTAAGCTTCAATTTCCTTACTAATAAAAGGAGGATTTGTCCAAAATTATATTTAAGACTCCTTCTAACCCTCTGCCCCAGGATCCCATGATTCTCCCCCCCCCAGCCCCCCCCCCAGCCCCCCCCCCCCCAGCAGGTTAGGCTACTTGCCTGGGTTTCCTGGAATTCAAATCATGACTATTGTTTTCTTCCTTTAAAAATATGCAGACTCCCAACAAATGGCTTACTGACTTTGGTAGACTCTTGCCCTGCAGGCAGAGAGCCTATTCAAGGACTTGGGAAGTAGAAAAATCACCAATGCCAAAACTATCTCAGAGGGTATTGTATCTAGACAGAGTGTAAGCTCCTTGAAGGCAGGGCCTGTTTTAAGTTTTTGTGTTTGTATCACCAACACTTAGCATGGTGTCTGACAAATATCAAGGGCTTAATAAGTTATTATTAATTGATTTTGTTGATTGGTTGCTTTATCCTTCTATCTTTCAAAAGGAATTTACCTAAATGCATTCACTCTATCCCAGTTTCTAGGTCATGGATTCTTTTTGGTGTCATTGAACCCTATTTGTGTCACAGACCCCTCTGGAGAAGCCTATTCTCAGAATAAGTATTTTTAATGCATAAAATAAAATATATCTGTAATCCAAAGCCGATTTACATAAGACTCATCACTGATGGAGGTTGATTATTCAATGCATGAAGGGTGGAGTTGACAGAAGCTCAAGTGAAGAGAGATTCTGGTCTCCTGACTTCCAGAAAGATGTGATTCCAGATTCTCTTTAGATCCCTGAAGGGGAAAAAAAGACTCTGGGAAGAAGCTGGTCTTTCTCCCCCTTTAGAAATTTAAAGAGAATCTATCCCCTGATTTGTTCTTTCTGGAGAAGACTAGGATCTTTCTTCTCTCCAGCTCCTTAGCAACTCTGCCCCTCACACAAGCACCAATCAGTGGAGAAAAATCTCCACCAAAGAGGAGAATTTTATATATATGGAATTTTGAGCCACAGTTTTTGAGGAGAATCACAAAGGAAGCCAATTATATTAACAGAAATATATTAAAATATTTTAAGAACTAATTCAGGGAGAATCCAAGTTAAGAACCCTTGCTCTAGGGGGCTCTGAAGAGAGAAATTCCACAGGTACCTATTCTAGCATTACAAAATACAGTCAGAAAACTTTCCTTTAATCCAGCCTAGGTCTCTCTTCCTTCTCTCTAAGGTTCTTTGAGTAAACACAAAGATGCCTTTTGTATTGCTAAGGTAAAATCACATGAATTATCTCTATTTCTCCAACCTGATGATGTAATTTAAGAAGGGTCTGAACTAGATCAAAGGAAAGCTCAACCCCACCAGCTGAATTACCAAAGAGGCCCCTTCTGACAATTTGGATTTTTTTTTCCTAAGAGGCCTACCATATAAATTCAGACAAGGTCAGGCTCTCCTGGATTTTCAAGTCACGCTGAAATCATAGCAAAAGATACAGTGGACCTTAGCTATTTATGATTTTTCACCAAACGGCCTAAATGTGTCAATGGACACAGCCTATTTGGCCCAGATCCACACCAGGTAGTCTTCAGGCTTTGCTGCCTTCTGTCTGCCTCTTCAGCTCATTTGCTTTCCACCTCAGGTTCTGAGAACACTATTCCCATCAACACTATCATTCCTGGAGAGGACCAGTCAATCACTTGCCCTATGGTTCCAATGACCTTCCCTTTGACTTCCCAACTCAAGCATCCTTGCCAGGCCACACCTCTCCAAAGTGCGCTCTTTCCTTATTAGCATGTAAGCTTTTGAGGGTAGTGGCTCTCTTGCCTTTTTGTACTTGTATCTGCAGGACTTGGCACTGTGCCTGGTACACAGAAAGAGCCCAACTGATAGTTTTTTATTCATTCATTTTATAGGTTTGTAAAGGAACTCAGAGACCATCTAGAGGCTATATTCCAGTCCATCCCTCTCATTTTACAGAAGAGGAAGCTAAGGTCTAGGGAAAGTCTTACCCAAGATCACATGAGTAGCAAGTTATAGACCTAGGATTTAAGACCAAATCTTCTGATTCCAAATCCACTGCTGGAAATTTCATTTTCCACTACTACACAATACCTGGAATGCTCTCCCTCCTCAGCCCTCCTGGGATCCCTAGCTCCCTCCACTCAAGACCCAGCCCAAGTACCATCTCCTACTTGAAGGCTTTCCCGATCCCCCACTTAGTATTGATCCCCCACTTCTTCTTCTTCTACTAAAGTTATTTAATATTTACCATATGTTTTCATTTACTTCTCTCTGTATGTGTTCTTTCACTCAGCAGACTGTAAGTGTCCAGCACAGTGCTTAGCTGCCTAATATTGCTTATTGAATCAAATTGAATTGCCCCCAAAGAATCCGAGAAATCAGGGTAGACTTCATAAAGACAGTGAGATTTTAGAAAAATTAATTTCACAGTTCTGCAGCTTACTTTACCAGTCAGTTATTCATTCAATGAATAAATATTTAGTAAGCACTTATGGTGTTCTAAACACTGTTCTAAACACCAGAGATACAAAGCATGGCCCAAACAAGCAAACAAACAAAATAGTCCCTGTCCTCAGGGAGATTACATACTAACATAGGACATAACATATAAACATAGAAGATATATACAAAGTAAATAGAACGTAATCTGAAAGAAGAAGACATTAGTAGCAGGGGGAAATGGGGGGCTTTTGGTAAGTTTCTTGTAGAAAGTGGGATTTGAACTGAGCCTTGAAGGAATCCAGGAATTCTAAGCAATGGTGGTAGATGGAGAGTGTTCTAAGTATAGGGGACATCCAGTCATGGAATCCTCTGGAATATAATGTTCAGGATTGTAGAGTGCAAGGAGGGGAAAGTAAAGTATGATTGGAAATGCTAAAAGGGGTCATGTTGTAAAGGACTTTAAATGCCCCAAAGAGAACTTTATCATTGATTCTTTAGGTAAAATGGCGTCACTGGAGTTTATTGATTGGGAGGTGGGGGATGGTGATATGGTTAGAACAGCTCTTTGGGAAGATCATTTTGTCAACTGAGTGGATGATATTCATCCAGAAAATATTTATTGAACTATTATGTGCAACACAGTGTGAAATGGACTATAGAGAATTTAAGAAAGCCTAAGATGTTTTTGTCACCCTTCAGGAACTAAAAATTAATATAATTGAGAGATTATATCCATGCCCTGCCAAAAGTATGGCCCAAAATGAACTCTCTCCCTAGAAAAACAGAGTCTACCTGACCACCAGCAGCCTGGGACCCATCTGTCCAAAATTGTGAAAAAAAAAATACTATCTATCTATCTATCTATCTATCTATCTATCTATCTATCTATCTATCTATCTATATACACACACACACAATGTATATATATATATATACACACACAATGTATATATACACAATATATATACAAAAAGATATATATAGATATATAGATATATATAAATGTATATATGTGTATGAGTGTGTGCATGTATGTATGTATTCTTCAAGGCCCAGCTCAAGTCTTACTTCCTCTGTGAAGCCTTTCCTAATCCCTCAAGGGAGCCAACAGTGCTTTCTCCCTTGTCTGAGTTTTCCCAACAATCATTTCTATGGTCACTGGCATCTATCTTATATTCTAGTTATTAGTATACATATACATTCATTAAAATTATGTATAATTTTAATATAGTGATTAATGCTATATTCACACAATTAATAAATTTATCAATAAATATTAATAATGCTTGCTTAAATAATATGTGATGACATAAAATAAAATAATTTAATTAAACAACTGATTAATTAATTTTATTAGCATTAATAAAATATATTAAAATTGTATATAATTTTAAAATTTATATTTATATAATTATAACAATTATATAATTATCTTTTATATATTATATGTTGTATACTATATTATAATATATAATTATAATACATAAATATAATAAATTATATAATAAATTATGATTATAATTATATAATAAATATGTTATTTTAGTTATAATGCACTAATTGTAATAAATTATATTTGTATTAATATTAATAGTTTTAATATATTTTGTTATTGCTAAAATAATTTTATTGATCAATTAGTTAATGAAATTGTTTTATTTATTTTATTTCATCACATATACTATTTAAGAAAGGATTATTCATGTTTATTGATAAATTTATTAATTATATAAATATAACATTAATTGTTATATTAAAATTATACATAATTTTAATTAATGTATCTATGTATACTAATAACTAGAATATAAGAAATATACCAGTGACCATACAAATGATTGTTGGGAGAACTCAGAGAAGGGACAGAGAAAGCACTGTGGGTTCCCTTGAGGGATTAGGAAAGGCTTCACAGAGGAGGTAAGAGTTGAGCTGGGCCTTGAAGAATGAGTACAATTTTGATAGTTGGAGATTATAGCAGAGGGAAAGGAAGGTCATTCTAAGCCGATGAAATGGCATAAGGAAAGGCATCTAGACAGAACAAACAGTAAGCCATGCTTGGGAGATGGTAATATGCCCAGAACAAAGCTGTCATAGGGGAAATAGAGGGAATTCCAGAAGGGAAAGGAGGCTGGGGCCAGATTGTGACATGTTTTACATGCTAGCATTTTTGTGCCTGGGGGCAAGCAGCCTAAAACCCGTCCTAGGCAAATAGCACAAAATGTACCCTCCATTCTTGGGGGGGGGGGGGACCTGCAGCAGAGAATTTAGGTTACTGTGAGCTTCCTATTTTGTGTAACCACTCTTTCTAACTAAATGCTAAGCTCAGTTGTTTCTGTGTTGTTAAAGAACTGAAAATGTGTTCTGTACTCTCCTTTAAAAATTTACTGTCCTGGGACAGTACTGATTGCCCTGCCCCAGTTTTCTCTCAGGGTAACCTCTTCCAGGCTGTCTCTGACCCTAGCCAAGCTTCTGTCCAACTGTTCCTAGTGCTGAAATGACTACTGCCAAACCCCCACATTTTCTGCCCACTACAACTCCCATTGTTTATTGGTTCAGTTTCCCCACATCCTGCCTATGTCTCTAGACTCCCAGTATAAGACTCTGATCTCCCTTATCAAAAGCCCCTGCCTGCTTCAATCATGACTCAGCTCTGGATTCTACCTTGTCTGCTTCCCCTGGACATCACCTTATCCTGGCCTCTGTCATGTGCAAGTAACGTTTCATAGAAGCCTCTGCTGTCCTCAACCTGCAGTTCCCTCACCCGGCAGCTGCCAATGGATGCAAACCCCATATGGGACAATGTAATTGCTCCACCTGCCAACCACACTACCCTCTTTTGTTAGACGGTTCATAGGTTCAGAAATGGAAGGCATTTAGAGGTCAACCCTCTTTTCCACAGATGAGGAAACTGAGACCTAAAGACATTAAATGACCCACCCAGGTCACATAGGCAGTAAATGGCAGTCAGAATTTGATGCTAGCTTTTCAGACTCCCCATCCAGTCAGTGCTCATTCCCCCACACCTCATTGCTTCCCCTACACCTCTGGGCACCAAACCAGGCAGGGGGCACTAAAGGATTCTGATCAGGAGAATGGTACAATTAAAGAAATGTTCTAGGAAAATGTATCTGGTTGTAGAGGGGAGGATATATTAGGTGGGGGAGAAGCTAGGGCCAGGGCAATCAATTATGAAGTTATTATCAGAGCCAAGGGTAGTGTTTCTCAATCTTTAAGCCAAGGGCCCCCCAGCTGGAGGAAATGCAGAATGATTACAAGTAGGCCCTAAATCCGAATGCATGCCAAGCCATGTCATTTTGCTCTTTATTTGGCTTCAACAACTTTCAGATCCTGTTTTTTATTTTATGTTTGTATCACTGGTGCCTAGCACTGGGCCTGGAACATCAGAGACAGTTAATAAATGCTGATTGAATGTAACCAGATTGCAATTCACTAAAAGGAGCCAAACAAAAAAGAAATGCTGGCTATTTCACTCCATGACTCAGTATAATGAATCTTCTGCACTGAAGAAATACTATATCTCACAATATGTGTGTTACTATTTTCAAAAATGTAGCATCTCTATTAATAAAATACAAATTCATTTTAAAATGCTACTGAATCCAGAATAGCTTTGTGTGTCCGTATGTGTTTTCTCAATTGATAGAGATTACTATTATCATTTCTATCATCTCTCAATTGTGGAACTTAAATGTGTGAACTTAGGAAAGTCACATCATTTCTCTGAGCCTCAGTTTTCATATCTGAAAAACAAGACAGGCAGACTAGATGATCTCTAAGATGTTTTCCAGTTTTAAATCTATGTTCCCATTATCTATAGAGTTGGCCCTAAAATGTTATATTAAAAAGTTCTCCTCATATTTAAGGAGTGGAAGCTATTAATCTAAATGGGATGGATCTATAACCTTATTGATATGGAAGTTTTCTCCAAAGATGAAGATGACAACCCATCCCTGACTGCCCATCTTGGCCAACCGATGTGTATCAGCTACCATAAGTTTATCCAGAGTATCCATTGAATGTGCTCTCCTAATGATTTAATCACCAAAGAGGAGATGGCACTGGAAAAGACAAGAGAAGAGACTGATTTGGGAGATGTGAAGGAATATTAAATAAGATTTGGTGACTGATAAGTTGTGAGGAAAATGGGGGGTAGGAAGACAAAAGAGAATAAAGTATCCAACATAACTTCAAGGTTTTATGCATTGATGATTGGGAGAGTGGAGATATCAAAAGCAGAAATAAGAAATTCAAAGAGTAGATTTGTTTTAAAATGTGTGATGGAAGAGAGAAATTTTAGGCATGAGATCTTTAAGGGCAAAAATGTTGAGAGAGAAAGAAGCAGTGGGTTGAGGACAGACCCTTGGGGAAGGCCCTCATTTTGGGGGTAGGTTCATACTTTTAGAATAAAAAAATTACTTGAGAGGTCATCTGGTCCAACCTTATCACTTTACAAATAAGAAAACTGGGGCTCAAAAGGTAAAATGACTTGCTCAAAGTCACAAATGTATTAAATATAACTGATTCATTCATATGCACTTATTAAATAACTTTGTGTCAGACACTGGGCTAGGTGCCAGAGATATAAAAATAAAAAGCAAGATCATCTCTTCCCTTTTATTTACAACATGGTCATAGATAAGCAGATATAGACTATAGACAAAATAAATAGATATTAATTTCAGGCAAGAAGGAGTATTTATAATGGAGGAATCACATGTGCTTCTTGACAGTGGTAGCTCTAGAGTTGGGCCTTGAAGTAGGGATTTCAAGAGGTAGAGCTGAGAAAGAAGAAAATCCCAGGACATCAACTCACTCAAAGGCTGTAGGGAAAAGACAGAATGTCATGTACAGGGAGGGGACAAGAAGAACTTTTGGTGGGAACATAATGAATGTGAGGGCCTAGAAAGGTAAGCTGGAGACAGATTGTGAAAGGATGGCTTGAAATGCCAAATAGAGGGGTGTTTATTTGTCCTAGAAATAATAGGAAGGGGAGTCAAGATGGCAGAATATAGGCCATGACCCAGCTGAACTCTCCTAATATTCCCCTCCAAACAACTTTAAAAAGATACCTCAAATCAAATTTTGAGCAGCATAACCAACAAAAGGTCAGAGGGAAACATCTGTCCAGCCCAAGACAACTTAGGAGGCACACAGGAGAGGTTTATGACACTGAGGTAGAC